>NC_058372.1:150735000-151335000 GCF_018350175.1 Felis catus | reverse complement strand
TAGGTGCTGGCGCGTCTGGGCAATGTCATTTGGGGATTTTTTTTTCCCAGTTCTGAGAAGAAATGCTTCTTTTATTTTCCATAAATCTCCATTTTTCTACTAGCAAATACGAAAAGAGGAAGAAGCAGAGACACCATCTCTCTGTTCTTTACGGCCACCTCTTGTAGGGCTGAGGGGCAAGGACGCCCCGTCACACCCTGGCTGGCTGCCGCAAGGGCCCGAGGGGGGACTGGAGCATCATGTGCAGAAGGAAGCCCGTGGCTGGTGCTCAGGTGGCCTCGTACTCAGAGATGGAGGGACCGCGTGCTGGAATCGTACGGTCCCCTCCTCACCACCTCTGCCCCTGCTGCCCAGCCAGAGGAGACGAATGCACGTGCAGAAACCCTTCCTGGCCAGCACCCTGCCGCCGGGGTTCTCACGGCCCCAGCCAGCTGCTGAGTGCACAGCACACCATCTTCAGTTCCACACCACGTGGAAACCGTCACCTCCACGAGACTCCAGACACCACGCCAAGCAAAGAGGAAGCCTGCGTTTTCCATGCAGGGCCGTGGACGTCCTACTCTCCAAACCCATCAGCGGCACGGGCCACTCCCGATATTTTCGTGCAAACGCAGCCTGCGCAGCCCATGTCCTGAAAACAAGAGTGCCCACTCCCCAAAAGGCACAGGTAAATTTGTATACACTCTTTTTTTTTTTTTTAATGTTTATTTCTTTCTGAGAGAGCATGAGCGGGGAAGGGGCAGAGAGAGAGGCAGGCACAGAATCCGAAGCAGGCTCCAGGCTCCGAGCTGTCAGCACACAGCCCGACGCGGGGCTCAAACCCACAAACCTCGAGATCGCTACCTGAGCTGAAGTCGGACGCTTAACCAGCTGAGCCACCCGGGCGCCCCCACTCTTTTAGATGAAAAAAGTGTTTTACAAAAAGTAACTGCGAATATTGGCTTTTTCACTTTGAACTATTGTGCAGGCAACAAGCCGCCTTTCTCAAGGAGATTCGTCAACGGAGATGACATGAAAACATCAGCTTGGAATGATCTGCCCTGGGAAGGGACACGGGCCTCACTTCCCAGGAGGGGGACAGACAACCAGAGAAGTCAGCTCAGAGAGGACACCCCTCCTGCCTTGAGAAGCACCAACAGGCAGCACAGAAAGGCCACGGGGATCTCTCCAGGAGGCCAGCCTCGCACAGGGCTGCCCCGCCGAGAACAAGCATATGACCCCGGCACCCAGTATTGGGCCCATTTTGGGTGCGATTCCGTGTGCCAGAGCAGAGCTCTTCGACAGAAAGTGAGCTTCTGAGAACACAGGGAAGCCGGTGGCCAAGGACTAGAAACGGGAAGGGAGACCCCACAGATACCCGGGGTGCCGGCACGTCAGGAACCCGGGATGACGCGTACCTGCGTGGAATAAACGTGGCCACCTGTGCCACCGAGGGTCAAGTCCGGCCCAACCTAAGCCCTAGGTGCCTGCTCCCCTCACAGACAAGCTTGAGGCCCCATGGCCAGCACGAAGGCAGCTGTGTCCCGCCACAGGGTGGACGCTTCCCACTGGACCCTGACAGAGAAGCACAGAAACGGAGGGAGGGCAGGCCCCTGGGAACAGCTAAGGACGTTTGAAAAGGCAATTTTATGTCTGTCGAAGCCGACAAAAGACAGGAGCTTGTGTTTTCCGTCTTGTTTCATTTCATTTTTAGAGGAACTCGTTTTTACTGCACTTTTCAAAAGGGGATAACAAATAGAAAATAAAATTTTGAAAACTTTGGTTTTCATCGCAGGTAGTTGGGGAAGTGCTGATTGAAGCAGCAGAGAAACTCGGTAAGAGAAAAGAAAAATGAACACGTTAGGTCTGTTCTCTCGGTCTCCCAAATACAGGAGAGCCTCGCAGGGCACAGTGTTATTTGTCTGCAGCACCAAGAATCCAGCTCCACGTTCTTTTGGATTCTCCGCCTGGAACTCGGGAATTGGTTCAGTGTTGGCTACAGTGGCCCAGGCAGCAAGGAACGGGATACAGTATAAACAATTCGGTAAATTGGAAGTTCTCGGTCAACACACGGCTGAAGCGTGATACCAACTCTCTGGCCGCTAGATGACAGTTCTAGGTGGCTAAGTATGAAGTTTGATTTTACAAAATGTTTGGTAAGATCTCATTGAAATTTTTAAAAATTAAATTTAGATGTGGCTTTAGTTAAATTTGAATCAAAATTTTGATATTAATTAAATATGATTAATTTGCATTTTTCTATTCTTACAATAGAATCCTGAATATTTAAAAGAAATACATATTTTAAGACAAATTTTTTTAATTTATTGTTTCTTTATATTTAATTTATTTTGTGATGTAAATTAGACCTTTAAGGGCAATAGAACATAAATAACAGGAAAATCGTGATTTTTTAACAACATAGCTTTTGCAGACTATGTAAAACTTTATGAATTCTGTACTCCTCTAGTTTCATTTAATGTAAACGTTAACAACCCACCAAGAGGATACCCAAACAGGCACAATAATAATTGAATTAAGCTGTCTCTGTTATTTTTACAATTTTTAGCAAATAAACATAATTTTATACATTTTTTAAATTTTCCTTGCAAATCTCTAGTTTTCAATGTAGAAAGACAGACATATTTTATTTACCAGCTTGTTAACTCAGTTTATAAGTTTCCAGGATTTCAGCCTTGTGGCCCGGGCGCCCCCCCCCCCCCGTACTTGCTCTGAGCCCACACTGAGGGGGCCTTGACATTAGAGTAAATCCACTCGAGACTTTATTCTTCTTTCCTGGTATCATTCAGCTTTAGAGTCCAAGGCCAGAAGAGCCTTTCCAACCGGCCCAACGCGGGTCCCTTGTCCCTTCCCAAGGGGCAAACGGGGCTCCTCAGTCAGCGGAAACTCTTTCTGAAATTGGGGCGTGCAGGCAGGCGCTCTCGGCCGCTCCAGGGCTGCGGCCTCGGCCTCACACTCACACACCTCCCTCCCGTCAACCTGCGAGCTTTGGAGAAAAGCGTGAGGCTTGGTAGGCTGAGGCTCAGGGGAGTGGGGTTCTCCCCAACCTAAGAAAAGGTTCCAAGAGACCCCAGGGAGGCGGCGGAGAGCCCGGAGGCAGGTGGCAGGCACTGAACGCAACAGAGGCTTTCTCGCCCGTGTCCCGGAGTCCGGCAGGCCTTCCGCTCCTGAGGGGACACGCGCTCTGCCCCCACCGGCCCAGCTCTGCGCACACGAGAGCACAGACACTTGTTCGTCAGACTCCCTAGTGTTAACTGCATGATTTAATTAGGTGAGCCTCATCCTGATCCAATCCGTGCATGAAAATAGAGTCATCGTGTCCACGAAACCTAAGCCGAGTGCTTTGAAAAGAGTGCAGGGAAAAGTCACAGAAAAAGACCTAGGTGTGGATGAGACAGCTGTGAATAAATGGAGAAGGAGAAGTCACAAAAATCCGGTCAGATTCTGCTCTCGGAGCCCTCCGCCCGCGTCCCCGTCAGTCGGTTCTTGCTCGGCCTAATTCCCCGCCTCTCCTGATCGTTTTCGAGTGGATCCATCTCACCGTCAGGGCTGGATTAAGTGGAGGGTTGGCCGAGAAAGTGGCTCCATGGTTGGGAAGATAGACGGTCAGATGCAGTGACGGGCTAGTAAATGTTCACAGTCTGCTGTCTGGAAAGAAGACAGGGCCCTGATTTAGACCGGTGCCCAGTTTCCCAGGTGGAAAAGATGCCTCACAGACCGCTTAAGGCCACGCTCGGCGTGGAGCTGGGAGACACGCGCACAGGGTGGCCAGGGAGGCGTGGGCCAGCGGCAGAGCGCGCGGGTCAGATGGTGGCCGGCGAGGCGTGGGCCAGCCCTTCACCCTCCGGGCCTCACCGAGCCCCGCCGGACGGGACCGAAGGGCACCGAGGATGCAGAGGTGCGGTCATGAACGATGTCCCCCGCACACACTTCTGTCCCAGCCGGAATGTCAAAGTTGGCGTGTTCGGTGAGCAAGGTCAGAGAGGGGCCGGCTGGCGCCGACGGTTCTGACCGGGCTGCTCCTGTGTCCACGTGTGCTGATTCCCTCCTGCCCCTCTGCTGTTCACTGAGACGTTTTACCCCCGTCGGTTCACGTTTCTCCAGAACCTACTGTACAAGGGCTCTGTCTGACCTTCCTTGGAAACTGAACCCAAACAGCATGAAAACTCGGTCACCCAGAATCTAAGAAGCTGGAGGAGGCCTGAGGAAGACCGTTTTAGAAGCTGGACTAGAGAGTGGGAGGAATTTGGTCTTTGTGTTTTCTCTTGGCTTATTGGATATACTCTTTATTCCCAGAGATAAATAATAATAAAATGAAACATGTTCCTCTGAAATGTCTACACTCTTTTGTGGAAAAAAGCCACGCTGTGTTTGCTTTCCTATTATTCTCAACGACAGCATTTGGAAGGGAAATGGCGCTGAGGGGCCAGAGCTGGCCAGGGCGGGGTGCAGAGCAGAAAAGAGGGGTAAGAACCATCCCTCCCGATTCTTCTTTCTGTGACGAATCCAGAAAGTCACCGACAGAGGACACGCGGGAGGTGCTTCAGGACCCCGGGCGTCCCCGGGTGCTCGGGGTGGGTCCCGCCGCCGTGTTAGCGGAACAGGATGCTCCCCCCGCCCCCACACGAGCGAGGCTGGGCTGTTCCACCTCCAGCCACACAAGGAGGCCCAGGCTCCCCGGGTCTGCACATCTGTGGCCTCGGAGATTAGCAGTGCGGCGCGTCAGCCTCCCAGCTTATCGTGGTCGCCAAACCCAACTGCATGTTGTATATAAAAATCTTGATCTTGCGATCTTGGCCTTCAGATTTCACTCCACTGTAATCAATAACTTGTCACGTATAAATGAGACAAACGCTACCTAATGGCCCCGTGTTTATCGAGTCAATATATGGCGTGGAGGGAATTCCTTGGCATTGTTTGTACGCGGTATAAATATTTAAGATCTCACCAGTAACAGGAGTTTCTGTGTATATTATACAGAGTTCTCTTCTATCCGGTTTGAAGAAGGAGTATGAAGGAGCGGATGCAAATTGTCCAAACAAACATTTGTTTCTTCCTCCAGCTGGGCAGGTTGCCATCACTCCTCCGGGGGAACCGCGGTGGTCCCAGCTTGTACACTCAGGCGGGGCACCGCTGGGCTGGGGTTGGGAGAGGTACGGGGCGGGGGCTGACGTGTCGTGCGGCGTGCTGTGCCGTGCCGTTGTGAGTGTAGCGAGGTCTCGGATGGCGTCATCTTACAGGTGTGGTATGATGCGCCGTGAGATGTCGTGCAGTATGTGGTGTGTTGTGAAGTGGGGTACGTTGTTTGAGGTTTGGTGAGGTGCTGTGTGGTGTGGTGTTGTGTTGAGGTGTGGTGAAGTGTAGTATGTTGTTTTAGGTGTGGTGAGGTATTACGTGGTGATGCGTGGTAAGGTGTTGTGCGGTATTGTGTGTTGAGATGTGGTGAAGTGTAGTAAATTGTTTGAGGTGCGGTGAGGTGTGGCGAGGTGGGTGGTGTTGTGAGGTGTCATGCGGTAAGGTGTGGCGAGGTACACTATGTTGTTTGAGGTGTGGTCGGATGTTGTGTGTTGAGCTGTGGTATTGTGAGGTGTGGTAAGATGTTGCATGGTGTTGTGAGGTGTGGTGTTGAGATGTGGTGGAGTATGTTGCGTGAGGTGTGGTGAGGTGGGTGAGGTGCTATGTGGTGAGGTGTTGTGTGGTGAGGCGTAGTGATGTATGGTGAGGTGTGGTGAAATGCTGTGAGATGCGGTAAGGTGTGTGTGTTGAGGTGTGGTGAGGTGTGGTAAGGTGTTGCGTGGTGTTGTGAGATATCGTGTTGAGGTGTGAAGCGGAGTGTGTTGTGTGAGGTGTGGTGAGGTACTGTGTGTTGAGGTGCTGTGCGGTGTGGTGAGACGTGTGAGGCGTGGTGAGGCGCTGTGTGGTGTCGTGAGGTGTCGTGTTGAGCTGTGGTGAGGTGGAGTGGAGCATGTTGTATGAGATGCGGTGAGGTGTGGTAAGGTGTGGTGTGTTGTTGTGTGTTGGGTTGCTGCCTGCTGCCCCTGCGGTTGGCCAACTGGAGGAATGTATCAGGTCCGGCTGGCACCTTGGAAACATCAAACCTTGCAGGGAGGGGAAGCGCTGACGTGTGGGAAGAGGCCGGTGACAAAGCGTCCGGTCCTCAGGCCCCTGAGAACCCTGAGCTGCCGCTGTGAAGAGTGAGTTCTGTCTACAGAGCGACCAGTCCTAATGTCAGTCCTCCGGGCTTCCTCATCTTTATGTCCCAGTAATCCAGAGGATGCCAAATTCTTACCTGAGCCAACTCACAGTCACGGACTTTTCTAGAACAGAAAGCGGCCAGGATGCCGGTGGGCCGAGGGTCTCGCGTCGGAACTCAGCACAACAGGCATCTTCGGGAAGCCGTTTCTCCACCTTGGGTCCTCGCTCTGTACAGGATCCCTCCTTCACGCGTTCGCTAGCGTGTGCTTGCGGGAAACATGACACACAGGGAAGGAGACGGTGTCCAAAGCGGAGGCCCCGCTGCGGCATCCGGCAGGTCCTCTCCCGGGACGCCGCGGATCGCCGGGACCACGTGGGAAGTCTGCAGAAAGGTAGTATCGTTGCCCATTTCTGCCTGGCGGACCTCTACCGGCGACGCGGAAGTGGACAGGAGATGTCGCAAGCCCAGCTCGGATGCGGCAGCAGCGGCACACTCACTTAAGGGGGAGCGGAGAGGGTCAGCCGGCTTTTCCCGCCAGCTACCGGGAAATAAGATGCCTGGTTAGGAATCACGTCGGGGGCAGGATTGCGGGGCCGCTCGGGGCCTCTCGCGGAGTGGCTGGGGTGGTGGGGGGGACAGTGGCCTCGGGGGGCAGGTGAGTTCCTGAGACCTCATCCGGCCAGTGATGCCAACTCTTGGTGAACGTCATCATCTAAACGGTTTCAGTCTTGTCGTCTCTCTCTTGTTCTCTAAGGAAAAAGGAGAAAGAGACAAGTTACCAAATGCAGGACCTTGAGGGTCCCCTGCAGGGGGACCGGCCACAGCTGGGCAGGATCCCCACCTCCCTTCACAGGAAGTATTTCCTGAACCCCACGGCTCGGCTCTAGACCAGAACGGAGTGTCTCCTCCTCGGTCCCGCCCGCCGTGAGCACAGCGGTCTCTCACCGCTGCACGCAGCCCATCCTTCCAAGGTGCTCCATACAACGTATGAAACAGTAAGATCCCACACACTCTCCCGCGCGTGCTCCCTGGTGACCAGCAGACAACAGCCCCGGCGCTTCGTCCGTCTCATCCCAGTACGTTGTCCTGTTCTGGGCCCGGCGTGGCTCTGCAGGATTTGGTTCACACACTGCCTTTCATCGTCTGTTTCTCAAGCTCGAAAAGGCAAGACCGTCTCAAAAGTCGCTCTCTGACCCCCAACCAGCTCGGATTCTACCAGAAGAGTAAATCTGTGTTACCTTCTCGAATGGTTTAGGAGCAGAGCTAGCAAATTGGATGACAGGCTTCTAATACTATCAGGAAGCCCTGCACCTGTGAAACAACCCGTTTCCAAGTGTGGGGAGAACATGGGTGAGGAGGGGACAGGGGGTGAGGGCACCGAGGAGGAAAGGAGAAACGCGTGGGGTGAGGCAGAGGGCTTTGCACGCGGTGGGAGACAGGGCTCACACGTGGTAGGCTCACAACCACGCAGGCCTGGGAGGGACTTGGCCTCTCTGTGCCTCGGTTTCCTCATTGCCTCAAATTGTTCCAAGCCACTTTAAGCCCCTTGGGAAGGTATCTGCAACGCCGTGCGCACCGTCCCCACACAGGGCACGCACCGTCCACAGACCAAGCAGCCCTGAGTGAAGTAGGCCGTGTGTGTGTGTGTGTGTGTGTGTGTGTGTAAGAGAAACAGAGGAAAGAGGGCAGGAACATCACTGAGTGGACTTTCAATGCACAGCAACAAGCATTTAAACAAGCACGGCCCTCGGGCGCCGTGTGCAGAAGGAGTCACATGAACGTCCTTCCCTTGCGAGGTGCCGCCTCATCTGCTAAAAGGGAAACGTGAGAGTGAGGCGAAGCCTTCCCAATACGAGAAAAGAGATTTTCTGATCCACCAGGGAATGCCGAGCCGGCCCCCGAGCGGCACCCCACGTGTCCGGCCATGCCGCCGACCAAGCTCCAGGACCGCGGGGCCAGACGAGTGGACAGACGCCTGCCCGGGAGGGGCTCCTTCCAGAAGTGCCAGCGAAGCAGGCTGCTGGCTCTGGGGGCAAGCCCACCCCCTGCCGCCCCCTTTCAATGAACCGAAATCGGCTTCCAAAGAAAGGCCCGGTCCCGAGCCGGTGGCTCCGGCCGGGGTTCAAAAGCAGCCGGAGGCTCCCCTCCGTCCTTCCCGTGGACCCGCTCGGAGCAGCGGGAGCACCGGATGGGCGAGCCGCACGCAAGGTGCCTGTTCACGCCCAGACCAAGGCCCCCGGGGTGGCGGGCTCCACGCGCGGGAGCCCTGACGGGGCCGAGGGTGCACGCCGTGGCAGGGGCGGGCAACGTCCAGGGAGCAGCAACTTCGTTTTGGAAGAGTCGGGTCTGCACCTCAGGGACGGAGGGCCAACAAGGACCCAGAGCTCACGGCACAGGGTCTCAGAGGGGACCAGCACACATGCCAGCGTGGCCACCAGGCTCCCGTGCGTTTGGTGCCCAATGCTGAGGAGAGGAACACCGGCAACCACGTGGAAACGACCGCAGAGGGGTCCAGTGGCCGGCACGTGGCCTCCGGGTATTATCGGTGAAGCGAGGGCCACGCACCTGCCCTGCGTCGGGCTCTGTGGCGCCGGTTCGAAGCCACACTAGGGCGTCTCAACCCACACGCGCGTGACTCGGCGGCCTGACGGAGCCCTCCTCGCGAGCGCTGCCTGGGAACGTGTTTTCTTTTCTGAGGACACTGCCTTTGTCGGAGGGAAGCTGGCCATTTCCCTTCCCACCGGGCCCGCAGAGTCCGCCAGCCCCCTCGACACCTTCAGAGGGGGCATCTTCAGACCTTCGGGGTCCACCCGGCCAGAATGCCCCCACCGCCGAGCCGAGGGGAATAGCGACACCGAGCGAGGGCACCAGGGTGACCACGAGGTGCCACACGAAGGGCTGGAACGAGGCCCTCCGTGGCCCGTCGGCAGGTGCTTCTGACCGGCTCGCCTCCGTGCCTGCAGACCTCCCACGCAGCTTGTTCAGAGGGGCCATGCGCGTGTAGTCCTCCCTGGTTCAGACTCGTCTCTCGAAATCCAGCCTCGTTGTCTCCGTTTGTCTGAAACGATGTCTTTCCCTACCCTTGGGCAGCGTTTAGTTGGACGGAAAACAGTCGTGTATCCCCAGCCGTTGGGCCCCAACGGCCACTGCTCGGCCCCGACCCTCTCACCAGCGGCGTGGCGGTCGGGACGACACAGGGATGGAGGGCCCCGAAGGAGAACCTGCAGGACAAGAGGCAGACGGGACACACCCCGAAGCTCTGCCTCACAGCCGGCCCATCGTCGTGGGGGGATGTCCCTGCCGGCGAAGCCAGAGGCGCAAAGTGGTTTGCTCCCTCCGTGGGGCCGGCCCGGAGCACACAGCCAGGTGGGCCCCCCAGGCGGAGGTCTGCGGGGGCCGATCCCGTCTGTGCACTGGCCGTGGCCGTGTCCCCAGGCTGTGCCGCAGCCCCCGGTGCCCGTGACAGAGACCGTGGTTCGGCAGAGCCTGACAGTTACCGCCTGGATGTCCACAGCACTTCCATCCGTGGCTGTCTCCCGTTCTGACGGCATAGGGAGAGGACCCCATGCACTCGCACGCAGAGAGCTCACCAGGCCAGAGCCAAGTTGGGGTGCATGCTGAGACCCCTGGCAACCCAAAGAAGGAGGCCATGAGGGACTCAGGCCACGAGGGACCCAGGGAGGGAGACCACGAGGGACCCAGGGAGGAAGAATACAAGGGACCCAGGGGAGGAGGCCACAAGGGACTCAGGGAGGGAGGCCAGAGGGACCCAGGGAGGGAGACCACGAGGGACCCAGGGAAGGAGGCCACAAGGGACCCAGGGAGGGAAGCCAAAGGGACCCAGGGAGGGAGGCTACGAGGGACCCAGGGAGGGAGGCCACGAGGGACCCAGGGAGGGAGGCCACGAGGCACCCAAGGAAGGAGGCCACAGGGGACCCAGGGAGGGAGGCCATGAGGCACCCAGGGAGGGAGGCCACGAGGCACCAAGGGAGGGAGGCCACAAGGGACCCAGGGAGGGAGGCCACGAGGCACCCAGGCCACGAGGTACCCAGGGAGGGAGGCCACAAGGCACCCAGGCCACGAGGTACCCAAGGAGGGAGGCCACGAGGCACCCAGGGAGGAGGCCACAAGGCACCCAGGGAGGGAGGCCACGAGGCACCCAGGGAGGGAGGCCACGAGGCACCCAGGCCACAAGGCACCCAGGGAGGGAGGCCACGAGGCACCCAGGGAGGGAGGCCACGAGGCACCAAGGGAGGGAGGCCACGAGGGACCCAGGCCACGAGGTACCCAGGGAGGGAGGCCACAAGGCACCCAGGGAGGGAGGCCACGAGGCACCAAGGGAGGGAGGCCACGAGGGACCCAGGCCACGAGGTACCCAGGGAGGGAGGCCACTAGGCACCCAGGGAGGGAGGCCAGAGGGACCCAGGCCACAAGGCACCCAGGGAAGGAGGCCACGAGGCACCCAGGCCACGAGGTACCCAGGGAGGGAGGCCACGAGGCACCCAGGGAGGAGGCCACAAGGCACCCAGGGAGGGAGGCCACGAGGCACCCAGGGAGGGAGGCCACGAGGCACCCAGGCCTCCTGGGCGCTGCTGACTGCTGCCTGGTCTCAAGGGACTTGTGTTCTGTTGATGTCGCCAGACTTCTCAAGCTGATACCACAGGATGGGAGACCCCAGGGTGCATTGTGCTGAGACTCGCGTGGGGATGAGAGCTGAACAATTGGTCTGTCCGTGTCTTTCTCTCGCGACCTAGGCCCCACGTGTCATCTGTGCACAGGGAGGCGTCCACAGCTCGGATGAGGGTGGGGACCGGGGGAGCCAGAACTGCCTGGGGCTCCGACCCCACGACTCTGAGAGATCAGGATTCCTGTGGTTAGAGACACCTTCCTGCCCATTGGTACACAGTCAGCACTTAACAGATGACCACTGCTCCAAAGAGCCCCTCAAGAGAACCCTGCTTTGGGGCAGGTCCCCTGCCTGGCAGGCAGAGGCTGTCACCCAGCTCACCCAGCCAGGGGACAGGTCCCAGCAGGCAGGGGACAGGGCCCAGCGGCCAGGGGACAGGGCCCAGCAGGCAAGGGACAGGACCCAGCGGCCAGGGGACAGGGCCCAGCAGGCAGGGGACAGGGCCCAGCGGCCAGGGGACAGGGCCCAGCAGGCAGGGGACAGGGCTCAGCAGGCAGGGGACAGGGCCCAGCGGCCAGGGGACAGGGCCCATCAGGCAAGGGACAGGGCCCAGTGGCCAGGGGACAGGGCCCAGCAGGCAGGGGACAGGGCCCAGCGGCCAGGGTACAGGTCCCATCAGGCAAGGGACAGGGCCCAGTGGCCAGGGGACAGGGCCCAGTGGCCAGGGGACAGGGCCCAGCAGGCAGGGGACAGGGCCCAGCGGCCAGGGGACAGGGCCCAGCGGCCAGGGGACAGAGCCCAGCAGGCAGGGGACAGGCCCAGAGCCCAGGGGACAGAGCCCAGTGGCCAGGGCCCAGCAGGCAGGGGACAGGGCCCAGTGGCCAGGGGACAGGGCCCAACAGGCAAGGGACAGGACCCAGCGGCCAGGGGACAGGGCCCAGCAGGCAGGGGACAGGGCCCAGTGGCCAGGGGACAGAGCCCAGCAGGCAGGGGACAGGGCCCAGCGGCCAGGGGACAGAGCCCAGTGGCCAAGGGACAGGGCCCAGCAGGCAAGGGACAGGGCCCAGCGACCAGGGGACAGGGTCCAGCAGCCAGGGAACAGGGCCCAGTGGCCAGGGGACAGAGCCCAGTGGACAGGGACAGGGCCTAGCAGGCAAGGGACAGGGCCTAGTGGCCAGGGGACAGGACCCAGCGGCAAGGGGACAGGGCCCAGCAGGCAGGGGACAGGGCCCAGCAGGCAGGGGACAGGGCCCAGCGGCCAGGGGACAGGGCCCAGCAGGCAGGGGACAGGGCTCAGCAGGCAGGGGACAGGGCCCAGCGGCCAGGGGACAGGGCCCATCAGGCAAGGGACAGGGCCCAGTGGCCAGGGGACAGGGCCCAGCGGCCAAGGGACAGGGCCCAGCAGTCCATGCAAAGGCAGGAGGGCGGCCAGCCTGAAGGAGGCTCGGGAATGGGTGGGAGGCCCCAGTCAGCCCAGCCTGCTTACAGCACGTCCGCGTCCCTGTGCAGGGCGCCCACCCCTCGTGTCAGGGCCACCCGGTGCAGGTGGCAGGACACACACGACACTTGGCAGAAGGGCCGAGGCCGGGGCTGGGTCCTCCCACCTCCCGGCTGCGGTGAGCCCGTGTCACCGGTGCGGGACCCATGCTCAGGACCGGCTCCCGTGGCTTCTGTAGGCTGTTCCCACTTCTGGACCACATGTGTGGGCCGGCACAGCCTTCCTCGGCACAGTCCCACCATGCACATGCTCACACACACACACACACACGCCAGACACAGTCACACACACGCACGCACACTCGGCGACACGCATTCACACACGCACACAGACTTTACGTCACACGTGCACACTTACTAATGAGCGTTCAGACATGCACAGCGTTCAGACACATAGATTCACATGCACATGATTGTGACATGTGTTCACACACGCACGGTATTGTGACATGTGTTCACACACGCACACAAGCACACGGACACGCACACGTGTGCACGTGCATGCACGCTCACACCCACGATGACATGCATTTGCTCACACGCATTCACGGGGGCGTGCTCACACACACATTCACACGCACACACGTGCGCACTCACTGACACGTGTTTGCTCGATCACGCACACTCTCAGACACACAGTCCACAAACGAGCAGTGGATTTCGCCTCCTCTCTGAGGAGCTGGAACGCGACACACACACACACAGCCGAAGGGACGGCCATGACACCGGGTCACGCAGAGAAGGGGTTTGCAGAGCTGTTTCTGTGCGTGTGTGTTTCCATCTTTGCTAAAAATAAGTGAAGTTAAACATAAACAGACAAAATTGTTTCTTCGGGCCAAAGTGTCTGGGTTTTAAGCCGCTCTTCCCATAACATTGTATTCTTTGTGTCAAGTATTTAAGGCACGGAAGTGAGACAGATGGAGAGGAGTGTCCGTGTGCCCACGTAGACACATCTGCCCGACACGGGGCAGTCCCGTGGTGGCGTGTGGAGTGACACTAGATTGGCATTTATCCCCGGGGACATGAAGTGCCTGAGGGAAGCATCAACAGTATATCGCTGGTTACACGACGCAGCCCGTCTAAACCAGAAGGGCCCCCGAGCCACGCGGAGAAGGCAAAACACCACTGGCCGTCCGGGTGCCCTTTCCGTAAACGAGGAGCCACCGCCTGGCCACTCCTCCACCTCCCCACCTCGGGAGCAAGTAGGCGAGCCCCGCAGTTGGCACCCAGTGGAGTCCCCACTCAGATTACCCTTGTCCCGTGCGGCTGGCACGCGGTGGTTACGCAGTGAAGAGACGCGCACCGCCGGCCGACGCGCTGCCCCCGTTTGAGCGGCGGGCTGCCAACTGGGGTGTTTGGTTTACGGCAACGCCGGGCTCAGGAGCTCTGTGAACCCACGGGCGGCAACCACGGGACGCTCTGCTAGGTGTGACCCGGTGGCCGCCCCTAGCCACACCTGCTGACCGGCCCCGGGTGGATGGACGGCCCGTCTGGCCGCTCACACGCAGCGCACGACCCGCCCACGCCCGCAAACGGGACGCCGGGGATTCGGGACACTCGGGAACCGCCTGCCACCTTCCTCGGGCTCCGCGACTCCGAGCCGCCCGGGACGGTGCCGGGCAGCGCGCGTTCTCCCCGCAGGCGCCCCGCGGGGCGCCCTGCACCGCTGTCGCCTGCACGCCACTCAAACGCACGCGACCCGTGTCCACGCTGGTCTGATCGCCGGGAGCCCGGGCAGACCCACCTTCAAGGACACACGTCCCAAGCCAAGCTCTGCAGGATCCCACGGCTCCTTCTTAGATGCCGGCGAAGCCAGACTGTGTCCCTGGAATCGTTCCTTCACCCAGATACTCAATCTATAGTTTACAATACCCCAATTATTGTGGATTATTATATAATTATGCGTATCTTGATATACAACATTAATTTTTAAGATGCAGTTTTAGGTCCCCCTCCCCGGCAACCAAAGTTAGAGTCCGGCCTGAGGAAAACCAGGCTCACAGACCGGCGCTCCGCGTCAGTGGAGAGAGATCGTCTTTAACTTTGTCTCTGGGGTCGCCCTTCACGGAATCCAGAGGAAGCTGCTGCTAAAGGGTTGGGTTTGGGAAAACCAGCCTTCCTCTCTCTGGGGTGGGGCAGCACAGCACGTGACCCTGGGAGGTCCGCGTCCGGGTGCCCCGGACAGGGCTGCGGCCGCGGGGGCATGAGCCACGCTCCCCTCCTGCCTGGGGCGGCAGCCGGCACGCTCTCGCTGAGGGCGTTCAGCCCCGAAGTCTCGTCCGAGGCGTGGTCAAGGTCACAGGGACGGCCGTCCGGTGCCCCGGCCCGGCCTCCGCAGCCTGGCACGAGGGGAGCTTCTGGACCATCCCACCCCGAAGGAGCGCCTGCCTCCCCCGGGATCTCCCATCCGTGGCTCCTGCGCTCCAGGCCACCGTAGCAGGAGCGAGCGGGGCAGACGCACTAGCTTCCCGACGCCGGCTCTTGATGTGGCCCCGCTGCTTTTGGTGACAATCCATCGTTGGCCGTCACGTGGCCTCACCGCCTGCCCTGGAGGGGTGTGGCCAACGTGGTGACAGCCAGATGGCATCTGTCAGCACAGACGATCACCGTGACCGTCACCGGCCCCGCCGGGCCCTGTGCTCACACGCGCACCTGGCTACACCCGCCACGTTTGTCCACGCAGGCCTCGCCCGGGCCGCACAGCTCGCTCCACACGGCCACCGTTTCTCTCTGCCCGTGGAGGGGCCGGGTCACTCCACCTCGGAGTTCCAGAACCGAGTCGGGAACTCAGTCTGCTGGGATTCGAGCGTGAGACGTGAAGAAAACGACACCGTGCGGGTCGAGGATGCAGGGACAAGCGCCACGGCCACGGGGGTTCCAGGCCCTTCGTGGCCAGAAGGGAGTGGGCCGTGGCTGGACCTGGGGCCACGGGACCGGGGGGCAGGCGGGGACCACGGGCTCTCCCCTGCAGCCCAGCCTGTGCGAGACGTGCGGTGGGGGCAGGGAACCCGGGAACCAGGGACAGGGCATCCGGAGCCCAAGTCTGGGTGCGCACGGCCAGCGGGTCCACCCTGCGGCAGCCACCCCCCACTGGCCCAAGAGGTGCGGCCCGTGCTCTGGGGACACTGTGGGCTCGGGACAGGAAGCCTGTGACCCCTGGGCCTGCACGGGGAGGTGGGAAGAACTCATCGGCCACAGGGGCGCCGGGGAAGGCGGCACCTCTAGACTGTCCCCTTAGACCAGGGGGCACGCACGATAAACGCACACAGCAGGCGGACAGGTGAACCGAAGTCGCGTCCCGGGAGCGTGTGCACCTGTGCTCAGGGCAGTGAGGAGCGGGCTCCGGGCCTCCGGAAGCACGCGTCGCCCGCCTTCTCCCACTGCCCTGGGCCTAGGGACGGAGGGGAAGCAGGGGCCCCACCTTAGGTCCAGACACCGCTTGCCACAGGCAGGCCCCGTCTCCAGCCCTGGACAGAGAGAGACAAATGGTTCGTGCCCCGGGCCGCCAGACCTAGACCAGGCTTGGCGGGCACTCTGCACACAGATGTCACCCGGGGGAGCTGCTGGCCGCCTGGGGACACATTTACCGCCTTACCTCTGCTGTCTCACCTGTAACATGACGGCCCCAGTGCCTGCCTGCCGGGTGCTGGGAGGCACGAGTGAGGAGCCTGCGAGCAGCGTGAGGGCAGCTCCACCCTCACGGGGGCCGGTGGGTTGGGGGTGAACGTGCGCCCCGCTCTCAGGGTCTTCCAGAAAGACACAGCAAGGGTGTGTGTGCTGTGTGTGCGTGTGCGCGTGCACACGTGTGTGCGTCTTTAGGGAGAGAGGCGGAGAGGTCTAGGCGAGCCGCCGCTGGGAGAATCCCCAGCCCCGGGCGCCTCAGACTTCCCGCCCTGTGGCCTTCGGCTGATTCGACGAGGCCCACCGCGTGCAGAGGATGATCTGTGTGACCCCTTCTGCTGGTTTACGTGGTAGTCTCATCCTAAAATCCCCTTCTAAGCGACATCCACAGTAACGTTTAACCACATATCTCGGTGCTGCGGCCCCACCAAGTGGGCACATAAAGTCGGCCACCCCGGCCAGCCTCCACAGCGGCCACACGGCATACGTGCCTGACGGTGAGGTCGGCCCCTGGCGGGCGCTTCCTTCCCGGGAAATGTGGACGCGTGGCGCTCGTCAGACCCCATGCTCCTCGTGCCAGCCGTTAAAAGACACTCCCTGAGTGACCATCACGGTTAGACTCGTGTGTCCGCCTGGCCGGGTCATGGCGCCCAGTTGTCTGGCCAACACCGGCCCAGGTGTCGCTGCAAAGGTGTCCACGGATGTGGTGTCTGAGCACAGCCGACGTCCTCGGTGGCTGGGGGTCCCATCCAACAGCTGCAGGCTTTAGGAGTAAAACCTGAGGTTTCCTGGGAACAAGGAATCCTGTCACGAATGTGTCCCACGGAGACCCTCCGGAGCCTCCGGCCAGCTGTGGAATCTGCACACCCGCCAGCCTTCAGGCTCTTCTGTTCCTCACAGGACCCCCTGCACCACGTGGCCCGTCGGTCTGTTTCTCTGACTGATGTGGGGCTTCCAAAAGGCCACTCGGCCCAAGACCCTGAGGGAGGGGACGGGGCGAAGCCACAGCTGATCCCGTTCTTGCCTGCAAGACCCCCAGAGCGGGTTCCAGAGCCCGATTCCCCGCACTGACAGACACACCCTGGACGGCCAGGCACGCTGACCTCCTGTCACCGCTTAGCACCGAACAACTACCCGCTTCCAAAGGCAGTGATTCCAGTTTTGTTACGATGTGTTGTGCTATTTTCCCAGGAGAGACCAAGGAAACCACTTCTAGAGACGACGCCCTGACAGTGACGTGTGCCACGGACAGAAGAGACCGGACGGCCCTGCGGGCCGCCAGCCTGGACTCCACGCGGGCCACGCGGGCCTTGTGGGCCACGCCAGGTCCTAAATTAACAGGTATTTCTAGCCTCACCTCCCATCCCTTTGGTAAGGAGAGAGAACAGACACGTCTATTCTAAAAGCAGTGTTGTTGGGGGGCGGGGGGGGCACCTGGGGGCTCAGAAGTTACAGCAGGGGCACCGGCAGGGCTCAGTCAGTTGAGCACCCGACTTCGGCTCAGGACGTGATCTCATGGTTCGTGGGTTCGAGCCCCGTGTCGGGCTCTGTGCTGACAGCTCGGAGCCTGGAGCCGGCTTCGGATTCTGTGTCTCCCTCTCTCTCTGCCCCTGCCCCACTTGTGCTCTGTCTCTCTGTGTCTCTCAAAAATAAGTAAACATAAATAAGCAAATAAATACATAAATACATAAATAAAAGCAGTGTCAGTGAATGATTCGGTTTTTGTTCAGGGCATTTGTTCACTTGCTTTTAGCTCACCAGAGCAGGTGTGGGGCTGACCTGATTTTGTAATTAGGAGGGCCCAGAACGGCACGTGGGGTCACCCCAGCACGGATCACACTGACAAACGGTCCTGGGGCTGCAGGGAACGTGCACTTGGACGGGTTTAAGCGAGGACTCCCCCGACGCCCCTCCAGTTATCTGCTTACAGACCCTGATTTCCATGGGAACAGAGGGGGTCCCCAGGGAAGCGGCCTGCCGTCCATAGTTAGTGTACAGACACGCGATCCGGGAGAATGATGAGAACAGAATTCAAAATGGGATGAAGGAACCTGGAGGCAGAAAGGACGCTGCCTGCGGGGTCAGACGGGGGCGTCAGGAGGTCTGGGGCATCATATGACTGTCCCAAGCCTATCCCTGTGAGACAGGCACACCCCAGAGCAGCACGTGTGCGCACGCAGGAGCACACACGTGTGTGTATGTGTATCCATGCAGACTCTCGTGTGCACATGCACACAGGTTCCTACATGTGCACACGTACACATGTGCCTGGACATGTGTGTGCACCATATACACACATACATGTGAACACACGCAGACTTGTGTGCGTGCATGTACGTGTGCATGCACAAACATGTACACACGTCCACGAGCACACACGTGCATGCATGTCCACAGGTACGCACATGACTGTGCGTGCACCGCAGAGGGGGCCGTGGTCTCAAGTCGCAGGCTCCTCTGGCAGCTGGAAAGGCAAGGAAGCAGATCTCCCCTCGGGCTTCCGGAAGGAATGAGCCCTGGAAACACCCTGACGCTGACCCTCTGAGACCGAGTGTGGACTTCCAACCTCCAGAAGCATAAGAATAAATCTGTGCTCTTCTATCCCAGTGGTTATTTTTTGCAGCATCAATGAGATACTGATACAGACACCGCTGTGATTTATTTCACTGAACTGTAAGGACAAAAAGATTAAAAAAAAAAAAAAACTATAAGGACTTCCATAGGCCACATTTAACCTTAGACCCTAACTCTATTTTCTCTGTAAGATTTTATGATTTTCAACTACAGATTTTCCTGTGATGAAGGTTTACAGAAACGTAGCTCGTAGTCTCAGGAAAGTGTTAGTTCACCGAGCATCTTTCAGTCTCTAGTATTTCATCAAATCTCTATTTTCACAGGGACTCAGGTTTTCACCACAAAAAGGAGACAGTATTGGTCAAAGCTTTAGCAGCATTGCTAGGCCAAACTCCAGGTGAGACACGGGCAAAACAGAGTCCCAAAGTCGGGTCCCAAAGCCCCTGGAGGAGTTTTGCACACACCTCCCAGTCTCAGTCCATGGCACGCCCCCCTTTGCACATGGGGAGAGCACTTAGGCGTGCCACACGCTGTCCTCTTCTGACATTTCCTCCTCTACGCTGCGCCCCGGCCAGGGGTGGAGCTGGGGCGTCCCCGAGCCCAGGTGATCTGCACACTCTGGCCAGCCTGTACACAGTCTCCCGTGGGCACACGTCCTGGAGGATAGGCCCAGGGGCCAGGCTTTCTGCTACTGGGCAGCTCTGTGTTTGCTCGTTTGCAAGGGTTGCGAGGCCAGCCATGACCGAAATACTGATGCACGCTCATTCAAGGTGAGCAGGGCCAGGCGGGGAAGTCGGTGAGTCCAGAAAAGGGCATTTTAAGTTCGAGACATCTTGTGTTATCTGAGCAGCAATACCCAGCACTCTTTTTTTTTTAATGTTTATTTATTTTTGGGACAGAGAGAGACAGAGCATGAACGGGGGAGGGGCAGAGAGAAGGGGAGACATAGAATCTGAAGCAGGCTCCAGGCTCAGAGCTATCAGCACAGAGCCCGACACGGGGCTCGAACTCACAGAGTGTGAGATCATGACCCGAGCCGAAGTCAGACGCCTAATCGACTGAGCCACCCAGGCGCCCCAATACCCAGCACTCTTGAAGACACCCACACCTGGAGAGGGAGACCTGGGGCAGAAATATGAAGTCGGGAACCACCGGCTTGTACTTCTCAGTTAGCAGTACAGGACTGAACGGGACAGCCCAGGACGAATGTGTAGCTATAAGGGGAGGCGATCAAGGACGGAATTGGGGAAACGCCAACATTAAGACCCATGCGGAGAAAGAGCATTTAGAACAATCACGGAGAGGATGTCACGGAAACTCTCCGAGAAAGGAGAGTTTCAAAAGAGAGAAAATGGACCAAAACCAATGGCAGCTGAGACTCTGTTGGATTTGGCCACTACGGCTCCTCGTGGCCCTGGTGGTGGCAGCCACGGGGGTGAGAGCCAGACAGAGAGAGGGGAGGTGGGAGAACAGGACACATCGACACGACTGCTCAACACAGAGGAGGCTTCAAGCACCGTGTTGTGCCCTGAAGAGAGCACAATACTGCACGTCAGCCGTACCCAGTGAAAATAGGTACAAATAAACAAATAACTGTGTCTTTAGAATGATAAACTAAGACAGAGAGAGACTCCCGCCTCTCTCTACAGCGGGAAGAAAAGCCAGCGGCCGGGCCGCGGGGAAGGGGTCGTGTACAAAGAGGGAAATCTTTCGGAGATGGAAACAGGGAGGATGTTTGTGGATCTCGGGCCACGGCTGACGGGCCTCCCACATCAGAAAACGTCGGCCTAGCGTGGTAGTTGCGTCGAACTTGTGTCTTCTTCAGAAACCCCCCCTTGTGGATTTTCCTGAGCTTGGAAGTCGAGGACCCTCAGCCTAACGTCCTGGCCTAGAGCAAGAGGGAGCGGAGGGCTCCCCCTGGAAGGGCTCCTGCCACACAGATAGAGAGCCCGGATCTTGCCACCTGAGCATGCATCTAAACGCCAATCTACAGAGGAAGCAGAGAAGACAAGGAAACGCCACAAAGATGCAGCAGCGACGTCCAGAATGGAGAAAAATAACCAGGAAAAATAACCAAGTTTCTTCAACAGAAATGTTGTTTCTGAAAGGGGTAGGAAGCATCCCAGACGAAGGGACACGTCGCCCACATGCTCCGTGTGGGGTGAGTTCAGAGTCATCCAGCACGAGGACCCTTGCCGAACACCGGGGGAAAGCAGGCCTTGGACAAAATCAGGAAATTATTCTTAAGTGTGGTCGCTGAGGTAACGGTACGTGGTGGCGTCAGAGGCACGGAACAGGCGGATGAAATTATACGTAGGGACCAGTCGTAAAACCTGCCCATCAAATCCTTGTGGGGACACAGCTGAGCACGAGGACCAGGACGCGGCCAATTCCTGGCTCTGCTGACAGAGTTCACCACGCTTCTGTCTTTGCTTTGGGACACGTTTGAAAAGCTTTCGCGTAAAGGGTTCGGAAAGAAACGGGCTTATTGTTGCCGCTTCCACTGACCTCCGTGCATTTTTGCCACCCGGTGTCCACGTGTTCTGAGCTCCCTGTCCATGCACACGACACCCCGGGGTCCCCTGGCGGCCAGACACCAGGAAGGAAGGACGTCGGCCCGGCAGACATCGGCCCCTCCGCACAGCCTCCCCCCCCCCGCCCCCCAACGCGCGGCGACAGAACCTCAAGGCTGCCAACGTGGGGGCACCGCCGACACCCAGATCGAGGACAGGACCGTTTCTCGGCCGGGCGCCCGCCAGCCCGACGGCCCCCCGGACGTGCCGGCCCACAGAACCCGGCAAGTGAGAGGGCTCGAGGGAACGGAGGGCGGGGACCAGAGGAGGAGGGTCAAGATGGAAACCGCGGCTCCGTGACAAATATATTTTAATGAGTTCAGCTGTGCCTTTTTGTGCCCGGGATCAATAGGCAGCGTGTGAATGGCCATTGACGAGCAGAGGTCACAGCTGTTGAATGCGGTGCGCAAGCCGGCCTGCGGGTTTGGGGTGCGGCTCGCGGCTGCTCACTGATTTGTTACACTTGGTGGAGCGGCATCGCAGCCCCGTCGGGGGCGCGGGACAGGCCGTCCTGCCGGCAGCGGCCGCCTGTCCTCAGAGCAGCCGAGGGGCTCCCGGCACCGACCCACCGGAGCGTCGGGAGCTCCGCTCTCGCGGCCGGGGCGGCCCAGGAGGGGCAGTTGCAGGAGAAGGGAGCCTCCCGCATCCAGGGAGGAACCGTCTGTAGAATCCAAGGATTCTCTGTGACCTCGGTGTGCACGCTCTCCGATAAAACACACACCCTTTATTATTTTTCTTTTCACCTGAAGCTGGCATGTGCACTCGGTGGGTCTCGGGGCCGGCGTCCCTGAGACGGTCCCCATGTCCCCGTGGAGCCCCTGACCCGGCACCATGGCCACGACCACGAGGACGGGGCGCGGGCGGACGAAGGAACGACAGACCACACTGGCCTCTCCTGACACGCGCCCAGGGGACGGCACGCAGGGGCCCGAGGGGGACGTGGGCCCAGGACCCCGGGAGCAGCGGCTTCTCCTGCCTGGGACTTGGGCACCCCCGCCACCGCTCACCGTGTCTGTGCATCCGTGCGTGGCCGCAGGGAGCTGTCCCGCCCTCCTGGGCCTGTCCCGGGGTCCTGGGGTTCCGAGAAAGTCACTGCTCACGCTGCTCCCGAAGGAGTGCGGGGACGCGGCCCGGACGAGGCGGGAGACGCTGTCCCGAGAGAAGAGGAAACATGACGCGCATGCCCTCGGGACCGGCCTTCAGATTACGTCACCACACGGTGTCGGGGCCACGCCAGCCACCACACTGACCTCCGGAGGGACTGGGGCTGCTTTTGACAAGCCTGGGGCCCGGCGGGGGACACCGCAAATCAGGATGGCCTTGTCGGCCCGGCCGGACCCTCCCTCAGCCTGTGACGCCTCAGAAGGAAAGAGGGCAAAGCCACCTGGAAGGGACGGGAGCCGTGTTGTTCGTCCGGCCAGAAGAATGCACAGAAGGACTGTTCGTTGGCTCGTGTCATCTGGCCAGAAAAGGAGAAGAACGTGCTACAAATCGTGTGAGGCAAACCCATGTGGCATCCGTGCTCGTTAAGAAGGCCTGGCGGGCAGCTGCGCGGCCCCCAAGCCTGCCCGAGCCCCGTCCTCTTTCCCGTACGGGCTCACGGCGCCCGGCTCAGATCGGATTCCACACGGACCACTCACCTCCTGCTTTATTTCCCTCTGAGTTTATCCGTTGTTTTCACCCAGATTATACTTGTTGGGCCCATACTACGTGCCGCGCACACACAGGGGCGAGGGGGTGATCCCTGCAGCTGCGCAGGAGGGAGCAGACGGCGTCGTGTAGGCCCAGCGGCTGGGCGGAGACGCGTCGCACCGCGTTGACTGCTCAGAGCAATTATTCCACCCAAGTCTGTACCCGGTCTTGGACGGTGGAGCCGGGAAGGTGTGAGGGACGACAGAGTGAGTTGCTCCTTGCACAGGCCTTAAAAGTTACCATGGGGCTCTCTGAACGTCCCTGAGGCATCATAAACACCTGCCATCTTCTGTGGCCACAAATTCCTAAATCTACGTTAGTACCAAATCGTGCACCGTTCCCACGCCATCGTGTTTGGGCCGTTTCTTGGTGTTCGTGTTGCTCTCTTCTGGCGATACAGCTTCCTGGCTCTTCACTCATTCATTTCCACGTGTGTCCACTACCTACAGATAGTATGCAAGCCATCTGCGAACACACACCTGAGAACGACCCGTGGGTCCTACCGTGTCCACCACGGGCACCCCCCGGGAACTGGGGGTAAATACAGAAAGTCGGGCCTCACTCCAGACACACTGCAGCCGTCTCTATTTAGTAAGATCCCCACCCAAGCTTGAGAAGTGCTGGGCCAGGGGAGAGATCGCACACGCTAGTGCAAAGACGATTGGTGTCTGTGCCCCCACAGAACACCGGGGGAACAAGCGAGCCCCGGTTACGATGGCCTCTCACACGGTCACTATCTTAACTGAGCTCTACTAAAGCCTCAGAAGGACATTGTGACTGTGGAGGTCTGCTGTCCGCATTGATGGAAGACAAAAACCGAGGCTTCAGAAGTAAGCAGAGTGGTTTGCTCCAGTCCACTCAGCGAGTAAGTGGGATGATGCGGACCCAAACCCGGGTTTTTGTCTGAACCTGACGTGTCGTGAACCGCCATCTGGTGATCACATCACAGCTGTGGTTGCCGTGGTTTACAGGAGGCTCCGTCCACGTGGCTAGGTGACCCCCCCCCCCTTAATACCTGCACCTGTCTGACTCGTTGGGACCTCTGGGGACCTACCCCTAAGGCACCACCTTCAGTGTCAGGCCTGACCAATGCGACCTCTCTCCGCTCATGTCCTCCCAGACCCTTCCAGCCCCCAGGAACCATTGGGGCGGGGGTTGTGCTAGGGTCACAGCAATGGGTGCGACTTCACGTCCCAGCAAAGGTGAGGCTTGGGAGGGCCGAAGAGACAGAGAAAGGGAGGAGGTGTTTCAAACAGGCTTTCGTCCTCTGCAGAAAATGCGACATCGCCTGCATCGTATGTGACCTTGCAAAGCCAGTCTGGGCGCTCTGGCTCCCCTCTGCACTGAGTTACCCCAGGGGAAGTGGTTCAGCTCTCTGCCTACTTGGTGAAGAAAAGAATGGTCAGCATAGTGACAGTGGGGCCCTAAGTAGACAGAACTGTTTCTCAGGGAGAAGGTCCTATGGGAGACGAGAGAGAGAGAGAGAGAGAGAGAGAGAGAGAGAGAGAGAAAGACGCAGCTTGCCCCCAGAGTGGTGTCCCAACGCCAGGCGTCCCCTCCTGGATGGGCAGGAGCGACTCTGCAGCTCCAGGGCCCCGCCAGGCCAGCGGCCAGAGAAGGGTGTTCGCTCAAGAGAAACAGGAGCCTGCCACACCCCGAGGGGACCCGACACCGACTGCCCCCCGGGAAGTCCGCTGCCCTAGGGAGTGAGCCTCTGTCTGTCGGCACAGCTGGTCTCTCGAGGGCTCACATCTGCCACGATGTCTTAGTGCCGCTGAACAAAGGAAGAGCCATACAGAGAGAGTCCTAAGTGATAGTAAATGTGCCAGGGGACTGCCCCCCCCCCCCCGTTCAGCTATTTAGCTGCGGGAAACCCACCAGTAGGTGGGGGTCTGTGGGACACGACCAAGTTTATTGGGTCCCTTACCGCACCCTAAGGGTGTGGGCTTTTGCATATATGTGCAAATGTTTTCTATAAAATTCATTTTTATGTGCAAGTTCAAATTTCTTTACACTGTGTCTCCAATAAGGTCCCAAATTCATAACTGCACAATGTGATATAGCTCGTTGCCTCTTGCTAACTGGTACCATAAAACATGTGATTCCGTGCACATGTGTCTTCTCCTGCTGGCTCCTCAGCAGCCAAACACAGAGGCCATTTTAATCCTGCTTGATATCACCCTCAGAGAACAAAATGGTCACTCCTCCTGGTGGAAAACACCAGCCCAAAGGGAAAGCCAAACCACCACATATTTGCCTTGCACGACGGCCACAGCTGCAGCTGAATGGCGGTCACTGCGAGCGGTCTCGTGCGGGGAAGGTGAGCGTGATGCGGGTGCGACCCGAGTCGGAATTCCTCCCGTCGACCAGACGTCTCTTCAAAGAGTACGCTTCCCTCCATATTTTCAGCAATTAGACTTTTCTTTTAGAGTATTTATTTACTTTGAAAGGGGGGGAGGCTGGTGGGCGGAGAGAATCCCAAGCAGGCTCCCAGCTGTCGGCACAGATCCCGATGCGGGTCCGTCCTGTGAACTGAGAGCTGAAATCAAGAGCCAGACGCCCAACCGACTGAGCCACCCAGGTGCTCCAAGTAATTCGAATTTTTAAGAATTCACATGCACTGAGTAAAATGAGAGGCATCTGAGAAAGTATGTACTGGCTTCTCGGAGGAAAAGAATCAGGATACTTGGGTGTCCCCACGATCCAGTCACACAACTCGAACCTCTCACTAGCAAAGTCAAGACAATATTAATGGCAAAAAGCATTACTATGGTGTTGCGATCATTCCTCTGGAATTAAACCTTTTACTAAATGCCAGCTCTCCATCCAGAAATTGAAACCACATACAACGGGCTCAAGGACATAATTTCTATTTTCATAGCTGTTGATCATCTGCTACAGGTGAGACAACTCACTGGGCTAAAAGCTAGACGTCGTCCACATCAGTCTTCTTGACTTGGAAAAAACATTCTCAGAAGTCAGAAACTAGGTAGTCGTTACTGTTCATTTATAGTTATTGAAATAATCACTTTATTGTGTATAAATTACATACAGAGGCCAATCACAGGCTCCACATGTCTTGAGAGAAAATAACCTAGTTGGGCAGCTCTCCATCCCACGGACAAACTGCCCAAATACACACAACCCAAACCAAAATGGCACCCTGGTTGAGATGCTCCCATTTTCCAGAAAGGAGATGGGAAGATCCCAGATGTCTCATGTTCCTGGTTTGCCCAAGGACTGAGGCGTGGAAGCTTCAAAATGGCCCTTGGCATTTGCACATGGACCCGTGCGCCCTTTCTGTTCCCCAGGGGCACAAACACAGCTGTGGGTGCGGTGCCCTCTGGTGGGAGGGATGTGCAATTGCAGGGTGGCGGTTGAAGCCACCCCTGCTGCTCTGGAAAGACTTAGCCTCCTGGTCAAGCTACCTGACGTTGGGCAGGCCAAGCCCCAGGATGCGGGTATAGTTAGAACTGGTGGTGATTAAATACCAGCACAGTGTAAGATTCCTCCACCCTTCCCTGGCAATTCCCCATTAGCGTCTCAAAATCTCATGAGGAAGGGTCAGAAAGTAGCAGACGCAGATAAATTAAAAAGGTAGAATGGGGTGCCTGGGGGGCTCAGTCAGTTAAGCGTCCGACTTCAGCTCAGGTCATGATCTCACGGTTCGCGGGTTCGAGCCCCACATCGGGCTCTGTGCCGACAGCTCAGAGCCTGGAGCTGCTTCGGATTCTATGTCTCCCTCTCTCTCTGCCCCTCCCCCATTCATGCTCTGTCTCTCTCTCAAAAATAAACATTAAAAAAAAATTTTAATAAATAAATAAATAAAAGATCCTTCAGCAAAATGAAATATCCCAAAATGACTCACGGGCCGACTCCAGGCTTGAGCATAACACCGTCACTCCAGCAAGGAGGCCGTGAGCTACATCGGGCCTCCCAGGCTGAGACAGCATCACCTGCACCAGACCGAAGAAAGAACAGGTGTCCTGGCTCAGAGAGGGGACTGCCCCCAGGGGTCACAGGCAGGCAGAATATCCCACAAGGGGGCTGGGCTGGCCAGTGCTCCCAGGCCACGGTGCCCATTTATCATTTCCTGCACGTGGGTGACGGGGGGCTCTTGACCCAGCGTGAGGAGGTAGGGTCTCATTCCATGGCAGGCTTCTCACGCAGCCACGTTCACCATAATCAGGAAACATTCCCGAGCCGAGGTCTGCGGTCAGTGGACTGCTTCCACTGAGGCAGGTCAGTCCCACCCGTGCCACGTGGGTAGCAGTGAGGATGGGCACGTCCCAAAGGGGAGTCCTCGTGTGGTTAGGGAGGAGAGGACAGGAAGGCATGCCGGGCGGGCAGCCAGGGGCCCTGTGCGTGGACTGGTGTTATTTTGTCCAAAAAGAAAAATAAGGGACCACCCGGGTGGCTCAGTCGGTTAAGTGTCCGACTTCGGCTCGGGTCATGATCTCACAGTTTGTGAGTTCGAACCCCGTGTCAGTCCCTGTGTTGACGGCTCAGACCCAGGAGCCTGCTTCAGATTCTGTGTCTCCCTCTCTTTCTGCCCGTCTCCCTCTCGTGCTCTCTCTCTCAAGAATAAATAAACATTAAAAAAAAATTAAAGAATAAGGTAAAATACCCAGGCAAGATTAGTGGCAGGTATATTTTTAAGGAGTCTGTTATATTTTCTGCAGCTTCAAAATCATGCCCAACCACAGATCCTCAGAGCCTGGAACCCTAAAATGAGTTCCAGAGTGCCCCTAGTGTTTGAGTCATGAGAAAACAACATTCCAGAAGGAGGCAGGGCAGTGGCTGCCTCGCCGACCGTGTCGCACTTCACGCTGAGGCCATCACGTGCTGGCGGTAAACGTCAGAGGTCTGAGAGGACCAGGTGGCAGGTGTGTGGCGGGAGAAGCACATCGCGATGAAAACACCAGACTGGGATGATGAAACGGGCTGCCTGCCTTTCCTCGGAAGCAGGAACCACCCAGGAAACCTCGTGCCTGGTCGACACGGGGGCCACGCCAGGCGAATGAAACAGAATCGGATCGAGCCCCGGTTAAGACAGAATAAATTGCCTAAAAGAAGTCAGGCATCCGCACAGACAAGAGAAAGAAATGATATACAAAAACTAGAAAGAAGCGAGGAAGGCTGTTTGCAGATGACGGGACGAGATTGGTCTGAAACCCTGTCCTAGCGGAAAATGCAGGCAAGGGGCTCCACGCGAAGGGGCACAGGCGGGCCTGCCAGGCCCGCGAGGGGCCCCGGGGTCTTCCGGAGCCAGTGATGGGAGCCCCGTGGGCGGGCGCCCAGCAGGTGCCGGCGAGCAGGGAGGCCAGAGGGGTCCGGGCGGCAGGAGGAGGGGCGCTGGGCCCTCGTAGACGGCTCGAGCAGGAGCGCAGAGTGAGCTGACAGGGATTTCACAGATCCCGAGGACAGAAAGGCGTCCGCACTGGATCCGATTCTTAAGCTCCTTTGTGAGACAGTGAGACGCGGGGTGTGAACTCTACACAGAGGGGACACCCGCTGGGTGGAACCGGGCCGGGGAGGTGCAGGCACGATGGGGTAACCGTGGAGGTCGGGTGGGGGGCGCACGGGCCTCCGACCCCGCTTCCTTCTCTGGGGCTGCTGTGGGTCGACCCCCGGCCCAGTCCTGCAGGGAGCCCGCTCGGCGTGCCAGCCACCTCGAGGCCCTGAATGGGCTGCAAGGCCCGGTACTCGATCTCAGGGCACCAAGTCAGCTTCCTGGCCCCCCGGCCCTCCCCCGCTCATCCCGTTCTTGCCACGTGACCCCAGCCTGGTTCTTATCCGCCCCGTCCCTGCCCACACCTGTCACGGCCGTGTCTGCAGATGTCTGGCTACCACACCTGTCTCCCTTTTCATTTCAGTGAATTGAGACACTGAGTGCCCCCCCAGGGACTCCCCCCAGGCCTCCAGTGACCTTTCCAGAAAAAAGTGGCCCCTTCAGTGGGAAGCCTTAACTGCTTCCCTGCCCGGATTCCAGGAGGTTCCCTGCTCAGGTTTCAGGAGCTGCCTGCCTTGCCTCCCCACCGACCCCCCCCCCCCCGGGGCCATTCTGTCAGCCCAGGCATTTAATTAACTAATTACAACCTGCTCACATGAGTCCCCAGAACATGGTGTTCAGAGTGCAATTTTTTCCTTCCAATGCATTTATTATGAGCCCAGAATACATCTGATAGGCTCTCCCCGAGGGGATGCAGTGATAATTGGTCCCCCCATCTGCCGAGTGGCTCTGAACCGTCGGTCGCGCACGCTGCGTCTGGGGCGCACAAGAGGGAGGGCAGGGGGGCGTCTGGGACGTGGCTGGCACTCAGTCGCGTGAGCGGCCACAGGGGACCCACCCAGGCTGTGACTGCGGGGTGGGGCAGACAAGCTCCCGTGACCTGGCTACGCTGTCTCTCCCGCCCAAGAGCAAGCCTGCAGGCCGCTGAGGGGTGGAGAGTCGGGCCCCAGCCCGAGACTGGTTCCTAATCGTCTCGCAGCAAACAAAAACTGCCTTGGGTTGTGGGTCCCAGATCCGCTGGCCCGGAAAGCCCCCGGGTTTTGCCGGGGTCCCAGGGCAGCGCCCCTCCTCCTGGGTGGGGTGGAAAGCTGGGGGGAGCCGCACTGCCCCCCCTGCGTCTCTGGGTCCTGGGCTTCGAGATGACCCAGCAAGTGTGCGGGGGGGGGGGGGAAGGCGGGGGGTTCTCAGCACAGCGACGCCAAGGAGGGGCTCCAGGGCCCGGCCTGGAGGGGCCAGGAGCCAGGGAGACACGAGTCAGCATCCCCTTGCTGTTGTGACGAACGACTGTCCCGCAGCCCCTCCCATCCGGCCTCACTGGGCTGACCTCAGGTGCCAGCAGCTCCGGGCCCCTCGGGAAACTCAGGACAGGACCTCTCTCAGTTCATCTTCCGGCTTCTGGAGGCTGCCCGGGGCCCTTGGCTTGGGCCCTTCCCCACCTCCAAAGCCAGCGAAGCCCTTCCCACGCCCCACCCCTCGGACCACCCTTTCTGCCCCCACATCCACCTGTGAGGACCCTGGCGATGGCATCGGACCCACCCGGCTGTGCCAGGATATTCTCCCTGTTTTAAGGCCAGCTGCTTGGCAACACGAATTCCATCTGCCTCAATTCTCCTCTGTTATGTAAACTAACGTATCTGCAGGATTGGGGATCAAAACATGAACGTCTCTGGGGAGCACGTCTTCCCCCACCACACACCCTAAGAAAATTTTAAGGTGGAAGCTTTTAAAATTGCAAAGGAAAAACTCTACCAGCGCCTGGCAAGAACGATGGAATTTCTCTCTCCGGCTGGTCCGAGAAATCTGTGCCTCTCCCGTCGTAGGACATGATCCACATAGGTCTATTGTGCTGGCAAATAGAATTTGCCGATGAAGCCACCTGGACTGGAGTCCATGCTTTGGAAGATTTTTAACTAAAAAAAACTAGTTTCTTTAATAAATGCAGACTATTCCGTTTATTTCTTCTTGAGTGTGTTTTAATAGTTTGTGGCTTTCAAAAAAAATTTTAAGTTTATTTATTGAGAGAGAGAGTGTGCACACACGAGTGGGGGAGGGGCAGAGAGAGAGGAGAGAGAGAGAATCCCAAGCAGGCTTCACGCTGTCAGAGCAGACCCCCAACTCAGGGCTCGATCCCACAACCCTGGGATCATGACCTGAAGTGAAACCAACAGTCTGATGCTTAACCAACTGAGCCACCCAGGCGCCCCTCAAAATTCTGTTTTGAATTCATTCCTTTCCTCTATTGTTTGCCTGTTTCCGACTTTCACATAGTTCAAAATATATCCTAAGTTCCTCGCATGTCTTCTTTGCCTTATGGCTTATTTAAGCGTGTCACACAATTTTCAAGTAGTTGGAGGGTCTCTGAATATCTTTTTGCTATCAATTTCCACATCAATTTTATTGTGGTCAGAAAACATGTTTTGTATGATTTCAGTTCCTTTATCACAGCTTTTTGTAGCCCAGGAGGGTTTATTGGGTGGATTTTGTGTCCAGCCAAGAATACACGTGTGTCCCTGTCATGGAGGCTGCGGGGGGTGCTGTGCTGGTCTCGGCCCTCGCCCTGGTGGGTCTTCCACCCGCGGGTGCCGCCGATTACCGATAAAGGGGTATTGAAGTCTGCGACTACAGTCATTGATTCCTTATTGCTTTTTTCAGATATATCAGTTTGTATTTCGTGTATTTTGAAGTTCTTCTATTAAGTGGGTGCTCACTTAGGATTGTAAATTGGTAAATTGACCATTTATCATTACGTCGTCTCCCTCTTCCTCGCTCTGAAGTCTCCTTGTCTGATATCGATGTAGTGCCTGCAACGTTTCTTTATGGTCATTCGCGTGGTACAGGAGGCTCCTGTAAACAGCACAGCTGGCTTTTTTTTCTTTTTTTTTTTTTCTTTTTTTTTTTTTTAACGTTTATTTCTTTTTGAGACAGAGAGAGACAGAGCATGAACGGGGGAGGGTCACAGAGAGAGGGAGACACAGAATCTGAAACAGGCTCCAGTCTCTGAGCTGTCAGCACAGAGCCCGATGCGGGGCTCGAACCCACGGACCATGAGATCATGACCTGAGCCGAAGTCAGACGCTTAACCGACGGAGCCACCCAGGCACCCCCTGGCTTTTTTTTTCAAAATCCAATCTGATAATCTCTCTTTTTTAATGTTTATTTTTGACACAGAGAGAGAGAGAGAGACAGAGCGTGAGTGGGGGAGGGGCAGAGAGAGAGGGAGACACAGAATCCCAAGCAGCTCCAGGCGCTGAGCTGTCAGCACAGAGCCGGACACGGGGCTCAAACCTGCGAACCATGAGATCATGACCTGAGCCAAAGTCAACGCTCACCCAATTGAGCCACCCAGGAGCCCCAGATAATCTCTCTTTTTTAATATGTTTAAGCCATTTGTATTTAATTCAGTTACTAATATGTTTGGATACAAGTTTACTATTTTATTGTTTTGTTTGTCCCCTATATTTTTCATTGTTTTCTTTCTCCCTTTCTGTCTTTCTTAGAATTCTTAGAATATTTTTTACTCTTCCATGTTAACCTCTCTGTTGGGTCTGGTCTATGTCACTCTGTACAGCTGTGTGACTATGTAGTCGCTGGAGTTAATAAATCAATTTAGAAGTTTAACTTTTCACTGTCTACTTAGAGTTGAAGTTCTTCTGCAGAACAAAGAGGCTGGGCTCAGGGGGTCCATGCTCAAGGGGCCACAATCTGGGAGGCCTCATGCATGGATCATGCTCTTCGATTACTGTCTTGAAATCGTTCACGACTGTGGACGGGGGCCTCACGTTTTCATCTTGCTCTGGGTCCCGCAGTTAGTGTAACCAGTACTGAGTGTGATGAGAGGTCCAGACATTTTGGTTCTCTTCTTACAGATCTGCATAAAACATGTAATACATAGTTTTTGAGTTGGGGGGTGATGGGTTTTTTTAAGTCTTTTTTTTTTAAGTTTATTTATTTATTTATTTTGAGAGAGAGGGAGTGGGGAGGGGCAGAGAGAAAAAGGGAGAGAGAGAATCCCAAGCAGGCTCCATGCTGTCACTGCAGAGGGCAACTAGGGGCTTGAACCGTGAGATCATGACCTGAGCCAAAGTCAAGAGTCAGACCTCAACCGACTGAGCCATCTTGGTGCCCCAGTACGTAGTTTTTAATATAACACACTGTCTATTGTTAATCTAGGGGCAAAAAGAAACATCACGTCTGGGACTGGTTTGCTGTAAAAACATGCTGCTCTGTATATTTGTTTCTGACCCTTGGGGTCCTGCCCTCGATCTGACCTCAGAAGCCGAGGTTTGTATAGCTCCCTGTCCCCTTAAGTGGACGACACACAGCCTTGCCTTTGAGGAGCACACAGGCTAATAAGAAAAACAGTCTAAAGAGGAAACAAGTGCAGGCCATGGAGGAAAACTGACGTGCACAAATCCCAGTATTTACGGGGTGCTGTCCTGGGACTTAGGAGACCCTGGAAATGTCTAGATTTTGCATAGTCAGGTTTGGTGTCACCAGCGAGATCAAGGTCAGGACCTGTGACCCACCCTGTGGCCTCCTGGCATTTCCACCAAATGTGTTTAAACTCCAGGGATCTTGCAAGAAAACCCACAGCACATAAAAGAAAATGTTGACGTTTTTATGTGTATTTACTTTGTATCTTATCCCACGTAAAATTCTACATTTTTCTATATAATGTAGATATATTAGAACATTGCTTATGGATGTGATTTATAAATACATACGCATAGGTTAGCCATGCTCAGAGCACTAACTCTGGGCGCAATCGAAGGCAGGGGCAGACAGTGCCTCTGAGCAAGTCCCAGAGACACGAGATTGGGGTGGGCTAGAGTCTCTCAGCACATCCTTAACAAACATGAAAGATTCATGGCCAGGAGCGTCTGGGGGCTCAGTCAGTGGAGCACCCGACTCTTGATTTCAGCTCAGGTCATGATCTCAGGGTCATGGGATCAAGCCCCCTGTTGGGCTCCGTGCTGACAGCCTGCTTGGGATTCCCTCTCTCTCTCTCTCTCTCTCTTTCTCTCTCATTCTCTCCCTCTGCCCCTCCCCTGCTGGCGCTCTCTCTCTCTCTCAAAATAAATAAATAAAACTTTTTAAAAAGATGCATAGTTAATAAATAGGTATATTTCTTTTAAAAAAGATCCCACAAGACCATACCCATATAGAGCACAGACGCCCATAGGCACACAAGGAGGCAGAGATCACAGCTTTGCTGGGATGAAGGAAGGCACTTCTATACTGGAGGGGGAAGCACTGTCCTGGCTGGAGTCGACTGGCCCTCTGAGCTGGGGTGGCCGAGGGATCCCTGGGACTTCATGGCCTTGATGGAAGCAGCTGGTAGGTTCCCTGAGTTGTTTGAGGGAGGGGCAGAGTGGGGGGGTGGAGGGAGGGGGTTATACCTGTTCTAACAGGCCTTTCCAGTAGTGCTGTGGGCCCCTGGAGAGGCTCAGCCCAGCGGGGGGGGGGGGGGGGGGGGGATGCGGGGAGGGGGGAGACCCCTAGCAGTGCTGAAACCAGCGGAGCCCAGCAGCCCAGCAAGCATACCAGTGTGTGCTCAGACACCAGCAGAGCAGGTATATCAAAAAACCAATATCATGAAAAGATGAAGAAAAGTTCGGCTTAGACAAACTTACCAAGAATTTTGTCATCAGAAGACCTAGGAGGACTTTTTTTAACTTTTTTCATAGCTAAAGGTATGTCTTGTTCCAAAACACAGTTTGCACTTGAATTACATGTGGGAGAGAACCATGGGGGCTGTGAATGGGGGCCTAAGTGCTCACCCCCGCCCCGCAGGCGAGGCCGAGGTCACTGCCCTGCGCCCCTTGTGCGGGCCCCTTCGAGACAGCCTCCCCTCCTGTCCCATTGGATGCTCTCCCTGCGAGGGCCTTCCTCGAGGTCGTTGCCCCCACCAGGCATCTTGGCCGGTTCTGGCAGGGAGGCTTCAGCCAGCGGCCAGGGGGCCCCACCGCCTGCTGCCTGCCCCCCACCCCCACCCCGTGCTCCTGTGTAAACAGCCCCACCAACGGGGTTTAACCCTTGGTCCTAGTCTCCCCAATCCCCAGGCAGATTCCACCAGCTCCAGGGTGCACCCGGGATCTGCCTGGGCCACAGGGTCAATCAATCCATCGATCAAGCACGCCCACCTTTGTTAGCAGAGCCTTGTCCCCCCTTTCGCCCCCCTGCACTGCACCCCACCCCCACCCCCCTTCCCGAGCCCCCCAGGGCCTGGAAGGCGGGACTAACTGGGCCACTCCCAGGGGCACCTGGTCCCCGAAGGCAGCCTCCCTGCCCCCACCGACTGCAGCAGGCTGGCCCGGCATTGCCTCCCTTCCTGTCTCCTCTCTTTGAGGGCCACCCGCCCCCACCTCAGGCTCCCCTCCCCTTGTACTCACAGCACTTACAGGGGCTGAGGTTGCCCTTTACCGTTTGGGAGGCCCGAGGGAGCAGAGCCCCTTGCCACCTGTCCCCAGACTTATTCCAACAGTGTCTGGTGCACAGTGAATGCTGAATTCATAAAGAGGACAGAGGGAGGCAGGTAAGGGCAGTTGCAAATTTGGGCCAATGACCCTAATCTGGCCTGTAGATGTGTTTTATTTGGTCTCCATTTCTCTTAAAAAACAAAAAAAAAAAACAAAAAAAAAAAACACGTTTATGTTAAAATCAGGAGATTTCACACTGAAACCCAGATTTCCAGATCCTTGAGGAAAGGCTGCTGGCGGCCTGGCCTGCTCCCCCAGCCTGGCGGTAGCTCCCTGCACCCCTCTGGGTGGCCCTCTCCTGCCCACGCAAGTCTCTGCCCACGTCTGATGTGGGATGGAATGTGCGGAGGCCACGGGAGGCCCGACAGAACCGGTAGAGGCCCCCCCCCATCTTTTCTAAGAGCGAAGGCCCTGAGGAAACGCCGGGCACCTGTCTGCCCGGCTCAGGCCGCTCTCTGCCCTCGCTGGACCTCAGCCCTGCTTCCAGAGCCTCATGGCCGGGCACGCACCTTCACCTGCACTGTTCAGACAGGGTGGAGACTGAGCCTGGGACTCAGCCTGGACCTGAAACTTTCTCCAGCTACGTATTTTCCACCTGGGCCCCAGCGCAGGGCCCCCATCGGGGGCCACCCCCCCACACACACACGTCCCGCAAGCAGGTGGACGATTCACCTGACTGTGTGTGTTAACTGAACCTTGGAGGCTGAGCTGGGTGGCTCCTGGGACCGGGTGGGTACAGCCTGGGAAGTGCCAGGATCCAGGGCCACGCTCCAGGGGCCCCGCAGCGGCCCCCAGGCACACATGCTGAGCCCTCAGCCCACATGGCCTCCAGTGCCCCCCACCACCCCCCGCTGCCCCCACTGACCAGCCCCTCCTGTCCGGCGCAGACCCCGATGTGCTCCCTCGAGATGCTTCCTCTCAGGGCAAGTCTTTCCTGCGATTTGAAGTCGCATGTGAGGGGACTGGTCTGCAGACAGGGGGCCTTGCTGAGCAGCGCCAGGTGAGCAGTCTTCTCCCAAGGGGAACCTGTTTGAATTCAGACCGGAGCAACAGCTCTCACCTCAGTTCCTGGTGAGACACGGTTGAGGGTCCTTCTTGGGGGGCACCTGTCACTTGGGGGTTACGGGCTGGCCCTTACGCATGCTGATGCCTACTGGAAGGAGCAGTAGATTTTTTACCAAAGGGGGCACCCGGTGGCTACAAGACCTCAGATCCGATGGGCAGAGTGCCCGCACCCCAGCTGGGAGAGACGGCCCCTCTCCCTGTCAGCAGGCGCCGGTCCTGGAGCTCGGCCTGGGCACACGGCTTCCACAGAACTCATGGACAGAAACCGGGGAAACGCCGCATCGTCTGCCCCCTCTGCTGCTCTCCCTGTGTGTTACCGGCCATCATCCACCTGCTGACGGGCTCCACGAAAAATGGTTTGAGGATTCCAAGGTGTCATTGAGGGTGACACTCTTCATACTTGTCATTCAGGCTGCATTAGGCAAAGATAAATACAGGAAAAAGACAACTCAGAAGACGGCAACTTCTCAAAGAAGGTGCGTTCAAACAGGATCCAGGAGACACCTCTGCCACACACAGCGGCTGCAGGGGCCGTGGCCGGAGGGAGGCAGGAGGCAGTGGGAGCAGCGGGGAGCAGGGCCTGAACTCAACACCGCAGCACCGCCACCTTCTCGTAGTTATTTGGGGATTTGCAAAACACCTTTCTTCCAAAAAGCTTAAAACATTTTAAGCCTGTTAACTCTGTGGTCATAATGGACAAACCAAGAGGTAACTTTTGTCTCCTTCCGGGTGAAAACGGAAGCTCTGTGGTGAGGGAAGAGCACGCGGCCACGGCTCAAACCACGGCTCGGACCGTGGCTCGGACCACAGCTCGAACCACCCACTTCCCACTGAGGTGAGGACAGAAATTCCAGTAAATGGGATCTTTCCCGTTGATGCTCCCTCTCCTGGGTGCCGCAGCGGACCTGCCCTCACCATTTAATTCTTGCAGCAGAAACAGGGCCGAACAGAGGCGGCCACGTCTTCTCAAACAGGTGCAGGTTCAAGGAAAAGCCTGCATCTTCAACTAAGAACATGCGTGCCAGCCCAGCTCACCCAGTGAATAAACAATACATGATGTCTGGGCACTGAGAGGCCAGCGTAAAATTAGTTCGTTGATTCTCCGTGGAAAACTGGCTGTGATTTACAGCGTGTCCAAACCTCTCACTGACGCTTTTGTACAAAACACTTGCCCCACACCCTCAGACATTCTTCAGTTGCTAGGATCTTACTGGGGTGCCTGGGGGGCTCAGTCGGTTAAGCATCTGACTTCGGCTCAGGTCATGATCTCGCGATCGGTGAGTTCGAGCCCCACATCGGGCTCTGCTGACAGCTCGGAGCCTGGAGCCTGCTTCGGATTCTGTGTCTCCCTGTCTCTCTGCCCCATTCCTGCTCACACTCTCGAAAATAAGTAAACGTTAAAAAAAAGAAAAAGCTATAGGATCTTACCATTTGATTATGTCCCCGAAGGCAATGTGCCCTTTCATGTGACTCATGTTCCTTACGAAGAGTCACACAAACGGCTCACTTGAGGTAACAACTTCCAGCAGCAGGTGCAGAAAAGGCTCTACAGCCCGTGGAAGATCTGCTTGGCTGCGCGTGCGTGAACGTACTTCCAACCCGCCACACAGCGGCCAGCGGCTCCCACAGTTCCAGGTCTTGCAGAACTCACAAGAGCTTTATTTGATCTGAGTAGTTTCTGCTAATGCACAATTCAGATTCCTCCAAGGAGGAAACTCAGCGTTTAAAGTCCCTCCCTTGGAGAAACAAAGTCTAAAAACGCCCACACGTTTGTAGCGCATAGTGTGCCAGCCTCTGAGGAAGAGGGCGAGGGACACGTGTGTGCACACACACTCGCATTCTCCAGCTCGGTGGGGGGAGGGGTGCTCTGCGGCTGGCACAGCCAGGTTCTGGAAACCACCCCACATTCCTGACAGGCCCGGAGCTGCCCGTGGAGCCTGCCAGGACACGGAGCCCCTAACGACCATTTTCAAGACCTAAATCCCCAAATAAAGCTCATGTTGGAGAACAGGACTCCGTGTTTAATTCACGCATGATGCCGACAAAGTCAAAGTCACGGCCTTGCTCTGTTCTGCAGGTGCAGTCTGTAATTCTGTCCCGGATAATCGCCTTACAAACACACGTCCCTGGGGACAAGTCTGTCTGAGGGAAATCACTTAATTGGAGAGATGCACGCTCTTCCCAATTAGCGACAAAAATTAAAATTCACGCCCAATCCTCATGTTTAGCCATAATTGTGGTCAGTGACATCATCACCAGACGGTCAGCAGACGGTATCTGTGCGCCTTCGTCCGCCCGTGTCCCGCACCACCGCACGCCCAGGCTGGCTCCGGGGAAGGGCCTGAGCAGGCTCGGCTCACGGGGAGGAGACAGAGGCCCAGGACCGAAGCCTGGGGAGCACCGGTGGGGATGAGCCACGGGGCCCGGATTCAGAATGTGGTGTCCAAACCCCAGAGCTGGGACGCCCAGAATGGAGGCCGAGCTCTGTAATCAGGGAGTGGCCTCTAGGCCGGCAGGCAGAGCACCAGCCTCCCCAGTGCCTCAGGGCGCACCTGTGCAGGGGTGAGGTTGGCGGGCAGGAGAAGGCAGGGGAGGCAGGCCGGTAGGGTGCAGGGTCCACTGTCAGTGGTGAGGGGAGATGCGGGCGGCACGCGGGACAGGAAGCTCACCCGTGACAATGGCACCCGGGGCAGGAGGCGTGCCCCTCAAACCTAGGCTTGGAGGTGAAGGAAGGCTGTGGGGACCGCCGTGGCCTCCTGCGTCCACAGGGACCATCGCCTGCAGAGGGCTCCACAGACGGTGCGGGCAGGACGCGGGGCGAGGCGGCTGCTTCGGAGAGAGTGCTGGACGCAGCCACCCCTGGTCCCTCAGACCCGTCCCACCTGGAATGCCGCCTCTCCGACGGCAAGCCGGCCGCCCTCAGCGGCCTCGGGAGCAGCCCCGGAGGCCCCACTGCACAGAGAAGGGGGTCGAGGCCCCGCGGGCAGAGTGATCTGCCCCAGGTCGCGTGGGCTTGGGAAACCAGCTCCAGTCCCCGCAGTGGGCTTCCCTTCCTTCCCACCACCCGGCTAAGCAGACAGCGGGGTGGCTGTGGACGCGGGAGGCCAGCGGGGACACCAGACGGCATCTAGGCTTCGAGGGTCTTTGTGCTCAACCCCCCTCGCTCCCACGGGGATGCCAGAGCCGGGTGCCCACCCGGGCTGAGCCCGAGTTTTCACTTATTTCCCTCTTGACAAACCCCATTGTCCAGCTAAATCAGCTGGCAAAGCCCTGGGAGAACGCCCCCAAGGCCGTCAAAGGGCCCGGGTCCAGAGGCACAAAGCCCACCCTCAGCCCCCAGCCGCATGCCAGGGGCAGCCCAAGACAATGCTACCCACCGTCCCCAGACCCCAACCGCAGGCCTCTGCTGCTAGATTAAGACGCTAATCCACACTTCATCTCCGGTCCTTTGAGGCCGTTTTTAAAGGTAATTCAGCGCTACCATCTGGGGACTTGAGACAAAACCTTGGGCAAGAGTGACCTTTGATTGCCTTGGAGGCGCTAACGAAGGCTTCCACAGGTGAAGCCTTTCTGTTCCCTCCCTGACGATGCTGATTGATAACACGGAGCTAATCTCTCGCCTTTGTTCCCAGGGGGCAAAGGTTCGAGCTCGCCTTTCAGTCCAGGCCTTTCAACTATCCAGCGAGTAAATCATAACAGGACCGGAGGCCCCGGGATTAATTCCCTGCGGGAAATGCTCTCCTGGGTCCCTAATGAGCACGGCCTCTCCGGGACAGAAGGGGCTTCTCCCTTCCCTTGGAAACGGGAGAGATCCCGCACCTCGTGGCCAATGTGCCATGAACGAGAAGGGCAAAATCAGAGGGTTTAACCACGTGCAGTGTTCACGCAGCTGATGTAGACGGGCGTCAGCGACAGGAAGAGGGAGATGGCCCGGCGTGCCTGACCGGCCGCTCCGCTCCTGACAAACCCCCGCTCGGGTGCCGCGTTTTCCCAGGAGCCCCTGACTCGGCGACACCTTGTGTCCGGGGGTGTCTCCGCACCTGTTCCAGCCGTGTGTCTTCACAGGGCTTCACGCCCTAGACCAGCACCCCCAAGAGAGACACAGCGAGGGCCACGGCAACGGTCTCTTTTCACATATGTCTTCAGAATCTGGAGTGCGTTTTATGCATACAGCACGTCTCGGTTCAGAAGAGCCTTGCGTGGCGGTGGCCACCGAATCGGCGAGCCTGGTGCTCTCCGGCACTGTGGCTGGGCTCCTGACCGCAGCGCAGCGCTCACAGGACCCATGTGTGCGAGACGGGCACTCACACCGCAAAGAGCAATCTTTCAGAGCTTACAGGCATTTGAAGAGTGACCTCAGATACGTAATGTGCAAGTCACAGGAATGAATGTGTAGCGGTAGAATGTTGTCGGTGGATGAGGATATTAGAAGGAAAGGGGGTGATTTTCAGAATCCCTGTAACCCGCCACGTGGCTGCCTTCACAGAATGGCATGTATTTAGGTTCAGCCCGCCATTCCAATGGGGGGACGTTCCCAGACACCAGCCGGGTGGGGGTGTCCGTCTAGTCAACTCAGTTCTGACACCATGTCCCTGGAGATAGACTCAGACCCCACAGGTCAGGGGCTCGGTCCCGGAAGGCCGTCCCCCACTTCGGATGCCAGTCTCCGGTCCAGACTGTCACCTGTGCTCCTGACCCCACCGGCTGTAGATCAGAAGTGCCCAAGACCTTCTTGGGTTCAATTCATTTGCTCGAGCGGCTCACAGAACTCAGAGGAGCTGCGGTTTATTATGAAAGAACGGGACTCAGGAACGGCCAGATGGGAGAGGCGGGCGCAGGGCAGGTGTGGGGACGGGGTGGCGACCTTCCACGCCCTCTCCACGTGCATCACTCCCCCCAAATCCCCACGTGTCCACCGACCCAGAAGCCCTCCAAACCATCCACGGGGGTGGCGGTGGTGGCTCCTTTACACCTGCGTGATTGACGAAACCCTCGGCCACTGGTGGTTGAACCCAACCTCCGGCCCCCCCCCCATGGAGGTCAGGGGGTGGGAGGGAAAATTTCAACCTGTAATCCTGTGATTATTTCCCTGGCCAGCTGCCCCCACCCTTAGGGCTTTCCAAAGGTCACCTCGTTAACACAACAAAGGACACCTTGGTCACTCTCTTGGCGGAGACCAAATACATACTCATTTTAAACCACAACCTGGCACTATGGAATCGCTTCTCGAGAACAAATGCGATGAGCTGAGAAGACTAACGATCCACCAAGGAGAGACGCAAGTGGACAGGGACAGGTCAGGAAATCCCTCCTTCCAGAAATTTCCACCTTTGAGAGACAACAGAGGGAATGAGATCTCATGGGGACGGGAGGCAGCGATGGGCTCCAGACCTGCTGCCGAGGCCCTTGGGGGCGGAAGACCTTTGCCCCGGGTTGGCTTAGCCACAAAAAACCTCTCTGGGTCCCGGGGCACGGGTGACAAACGTCCTTAGTTCAGCAATTGAGGACACACGCGCACGGAGTGGCTGTGAGGCCACGGAACTGAAACAGCTATGGTGCACAATGCCTGGGCCCGGCCGAATCTTCGGGAAGGGGCAGCCACGGCCCCAGAACCACGGCCGCCAGGGCTCGGTCAGGAAAGGAGAAATTCCATTTCCAGTAACCTTTCCCTCAAAGTTCCCCGGGAAGTGGAGAAACCTAACCTCAGGAAGACAGCTGGGGCGGGGGGGGGGAGTGGGGGGCAGCCAACACGGGTTCCCTCAGGTGAGTTCATCATAGGGCAGGTCTGACAGAGACCATAATGTTGGGGTCTCCTGGGGGGCTCACTCTGTTAAGGCCCCACTCTCGGTTTAGGCTCAGGTCATGGTCTCACCATCTGTGAGTTCCAGCCCCGAGTCTGGCTCTGCCCTGACAGCATGGAACCTGCTTGGGATTCTCCCTCTCTCTGTCTCTCTCTCTCTTTCTCTCTCAAAAATAAACAAACAAACAAACAAACAAACAAACAAAACAAACAAACGTTAAAAAAAGATATAGGCACACCTGGGTGGCTCAGTAGGTTAAGCATCCGACTTCGGCTCAGGTCATGCATGATCTCATGGTTCGTGAGTTCGAGCCCCGCGTTGGGCTCTGTGCTGATGGCTCAGAGCCTGGAGCCTGCTTCGGATTCTGTGTCTCCCTCTCTCTCTGCTCCTCCCCTGCTCACACTCTGTGTCTCTCACTGAGCCCCCAGGGCTCACATATATGTGAGTATGTATGTCAAAATTATGTGTGTCTATATTCAGATTATATGTGTATTATATATTTAGATTACATATGTATATCAGGGTGCCTGGGTGGCTCAGTCGGTTGAGTGTTTGATTCGGCCTAGGTCATGATCTCACGGTTCATGGGTTTGGGCCCCGTGTTGGTCTCTGTGCTGATAGCTCGGAGCCTGGAGCCTGCTGCCGATTCTGTGTCTCCCTCTCTCTCTGCCCCTCCCCCGCTCATGCTTTGTCTCTTTTTCTCTCTCTCTCTAAAATAAAAGTAAACATCTTTTTAAAGACAGAAATGAAGAAAAAGCATCCATTTTTAAAACACAGCATTATTGAATGAAAACAGATGGAATTTTTAAAAAGCAGGTGGCTATGAAGAAGCAGTTAGAAATCTCAGAACTAAAACTGTAGCCACTGACATTTTTAAAAACTCAACAGAGGGAATAAGCATCAGCCGGGACACAAGAGAGCTTCCGTGGCTCAAAAGACAGGGCTCTGGGCTCCGGGCTCCGGGACAGCTTTCGTCCCAGCCTCAAACCATTAGAGGCACGGCTCACAGGCCAAGAGGAACAAGTGAGAGCTCCAATGCGCATCTTAATGGTGACAAAGTGTCCTCTGAAAAACAGAGAGCTGAGGACTTTCACGAATTAGAAAGGCAACTTCAGGCCGGTGGGACATTCGTGTCCAGAAGGAAGCAAGGCTGCAGAACTGCCCCGCGGAGGGGAGATCGCCGCGGCCGGAGGGCGGGAAGTCGGGCTTAGAGCCTTGGCTCACGCCCCACCTGCCACGGGGGTTCCGGGGACACAGGAGTGACGTCCCCACGGTGGCAAGGGGAGCGACGTGAGCCATGGTGTGTGCTCGCCCAGTGTCATTTAAGAGTGAGAGAAAACAAAGATTTCCACAAATAGCTAAGGGTGTTTTCTACTTCCAAACCTCCCAAAAAGGATTGTTAAATGAGTATTTTGGCGAGAAGAAAAGCAAAAGCTAATAGATGTAGTTGATATTAGGACAATGGTGAGCACGGACACGGTGTGTCTGTAACTTTAATTAAATATTAAATGTAAATAAAATGGATAAGTAGGGGCGCCTGGGTGGCTCAGTCGGCTAAGCGGTGACTTTGACCCAGGTCATGATCTCACGGTTCGTGAGTTTGAGCCCCATGTCGGGCCCTGTGCTGACAGCTCAGAGCCTGGAGCCTGCTTTGGATTCTGTGTCTCCCTCTCTCTCTGCTCCTCCCCCGTTCATGCTCTGTCTGTCTCACTCTGTCTCTCTCTCTCAAAAATACATAAACATTAAAAAAAAATTTTAAATCAATAAGTAATATCATGTTGAAATGTAGGTAGTTAAAAACATTAAAATATTTTTCCTGTTTGGAAGGATAGTAATACCAAGCAGACTCTGAATTGTTAAAAATAAAATTATAGTAAGATACGCATGTTAAGATGTTAGGGTAGATTTTAAAAGAAGAGAAATTAAAAACAAAAAAGAGGGGAGACGTGTGGGGTCTTTGGGGAGGTGACATTCAGACACTGAGAGCACGAAGACATCTGCACAAATGGAACGTATGCGGGTCACGTGGAACTCATGGACGAGAGGACTGGTTTTGCAAATACAGCAATTCTCCCCCTTACGGGCCTATGAGTTAAATGATGTTCCAATCAGAATTCCTGAAAGATTATTCTGGAATTTGACCACCTGACCCTAAATGTCGTTAGAGCAAAACTTAGGAATAGCAGAGAATAGCTGAAACGCAGAGGGGATGGGACGACGGTGGTGTCGTGACGGGCGGGGACACGGACAGAACAGAGGGTCCAGAAACAGGCACACAGATTTCCAGAATGTTGACCTGTGGCAGAGGCCTGCAAATGAGTGAAGAAAGAAAGCACTACTAAAAAGTCACGTTGAGGGGCGCCTGGGTGGCTCAGTCGGTTGAGCGTCCGATTTCGGCCCCGGTCGTGATCTTGCGGTCTGTGAGTTCGAGCCCCTGCATCAGGCTCTGCGCTGTCACCTCGGAGCCCTCTTTGGATTCTCCATCCTCCTTTGTCTCTGCCCCTCCCCCACTTGTGCTCTTTCAAAAATAAATAAACATTAAAAAAATAAAAAGTAACGTTGATATGACATCAAAAGCACAGACAATAAAAGGAAAAACAAAAAAATCACATCAAAGTAATCACTTCTGTGCACCAAAGGACACTACCAAGAAAGCAAAGGGCCTACACGATGGGAGAAAATATTTACAAATCACATATCTGATGAGGGATTAATATCCAGAATATATAAAGAACTCTTACAACTCAACAAAAAACAAGCAAATTTTTAAACGGGTAGAGGACTTGAATAGGCGTTTCTCCGAAGAAGACACACACAATAAACACATGAGAAATGCTCACCACCATTAGTCATCAGGGAAACGCAAATCAAAACCACAATGAGATACTGCTCCGCACCTGTCAGAATGGCACCCTTGTGCATCGTGGGCGGGAACACACAACGGTGCAGCTGCTACGGAAAACAGCCTATTGTTCCTCAAAAAGTTAAACACAGAATTCCTGCGTGGACACTGTTCAATACATGCCCAGAATAACTGAAGGCAAGAACTCGCAGAGATGATTGTCCAAGCGTGTTCCCATCAGCATTATTCACATCAACAGGTGAACAAAACATGGCCACTATGTACTGGGAATACTCTCCAGCCGCAAAAGGGAATGAAAACTGTCCACGTAGGTGGACATGGAAAGCGTGACGCTCACCAAAATAAACAAAGGACAGGTGCTGCGTGCCTGCCATGTATACAAGGCACCAGGACAGCAAAGTCACAGGGACAAAAGGTAGATGAGAGGTGGGGGGTCAGTGATCACCAGGGACACAGTTTTGGGTAAAGACAGCGGTGACGGTCACACAATGTCGTCAATGTATTTAAGGTCTCTGCAAGGCATGCTTACGCAAATACTTCCATGACAGATGTACTGTGTCTGTTTTACATTGAAAAATAACCTGCAAAGTTGTTTATGATAAAATAATATTCCTCCCTCAAACTTTACTCATACATAAAGTTCCTGGTGGACTAAAGCCATCAAAGTAAGAAGCAAAACATTAAGGTTTTGGAAGTAAATATAGGAAAATATCTTTATGACCACCGGAGGGGAACTTATTTTAAAATACATACAAACATGACCCCTCCCAAAAAAGGTGAATAAATCTGACTCCCTTAAAATGAACAGTTTCTGTGCCCGTGTTGGTGTCTTAGTTTTGACCAACGTAAGAGGGCGACACAAGATGAAGACGGGGAAGCCGGTGAGGGGTCAACAGCTCGTTAAAGATAATCATTTCTGTGAATCAGAATAGGAAAAGATACTTAACACACACACACCCAGCGAATATTAATTTGCAAAATTTGAAAGCGTTCCTACAAAGCGGTTTAAAAACTGAGCTCGATAGGAAAAAGGGCTACGGCGAGCAGGCAGGCACAGAAACATAGACGCTTATGTGTCACACGTCTCAGCCTCACTATTGACCAGGAAGCGCAAGTGTAAAAAGGAAACAGGTATCATTCCACATCCTTTAGGAACGTGAACTGTACAGCATGAAACACGGTGGTGTGTTCGACAGGGGTGCCGATCCGGCGTGTCAGCCTCACGCTGAATGTGGGCGCGCCCTGGGACCCAGAGCTCCCACAAGAGCACCTGCCTGAATGATCCAGAAGATCAACGGAAGCGCCTGAACAGCCTGCACAGATCGACAGCTCAGTGAACTGTGGATCATAGACGCCACGTGGATGCCACGTGGAAACTGAGATGAGTAGATTAGAGCACACACACCAACTAAATAAACCCAGAGGTGATTTTTCAAAACAGTCAAGGACCAGTAAGTAACAGGCTCTGAGCAAACAGGCCGGCGCCCACCGTGAGCCCCCATACCTGTGCGGACGGGTAACCGCCAGCCCCGGGGAGGCTCACAATCGTCTGCTGGAACTTTTTTGTTTTCGAACTTTTCACGACATTTCCCATCGGCCGCCTCTTTCTCCGCCACTCGGGAGCAGAGCTTGCACAACCGGCCCCCACGTGGCCGCTAAATGCCCAGACCCCTGGCCCTGTCGCAGGCTGGGTGAGGTCCATTGCAGCCTTGAAGGAAGGTCCTCAGCTGGCCCTGGGCGCTTGGGCCACGGGATGAAAGCCCCAGGTGGTTGTTGTGAGCTGCCTGACCACCCTGCTTCGTCCCACAACCTGCAGGCCCCTCTCTCTGGCCGTGGCCACAGACACCTTGCACCTCCAGCTCCCAGGTCCCCCTGGCTCCGCTCCTGCCCCCACTGCACCTCACCTGCTGGTGGTTACAGGTCCAGATTCCCAGGCCACACGCTCCATTGGCCCGAGTCATTTCTGGGCCCCGCCACGGAGACCACCAGGCTGATGGCTGCTCAGGCACCACCCAGGTCCCACGCTGTGATTGGTTGCAGGGGCTGGTATCTGGTACAGGAGGGCAAGGTTTGCAGGCCAGGAGAGGATACACACAGGCAAAGGAGGAGGCGGGACCCATGGGGCAGCTGGGTGTCTGGATGGGGACAGACGGGCAGATAGAATGCCAGCTAGAGAGTCTGGGCTCAGACCACGGACTGCGATAGTCATTGCTGTGTTTTGAGGACAAGAATGACATAAAGGGCCATATACCATTTTTGTCCCATTTCATAGGTAAGGAACCTGCAGCTTGGGGACCAGGGAGCTTGTCTGGGGACACAGCTCATCCCTGGGGCCAGAGGACTCACCCCCCGAGATCCCTGGTTCCACTGCCCCGCCTGACGGCACGAAGTCAAGGGCAGCTCTCTGCTGCCAGTGTTGGGGTGCCCTCAGGGGGGCCCAGAGGATAGATGGGCGCCCCATCCACATTCCCGCCAGGCACCTGATGGTTTTCTTCTACACGGGGATGGCTGCTCCCACGCAGGGCCTTCCTCTGGGGCCGATTGCTCTCCGAAGCATAAATGCCCACCGCGGGACATGACACCGGCTGGTGCAGCCCCTGCCTCTTCCCTGTTCCTGCCTCTGAGCCACATCCTTCACGGGCCCCTTGGGAGGGTGCCTGTGATGGTGTGTCGGTGGTGACGGGTGCAGTGACGGGCACTGGCCTCAGGGGCCTGTGCAACGTTCACTCAAATGCACCTGCCAGCTCCAGCTGCCCGGGGCGGTGGGGGCAGGAGCAGACAGGTGGCCTCGGCCGCACTCATCTGAGAAAACTTGCGGCGGGGGGAGACATAAGCAGCGGGACATCAGGGAGGAGGGACCCGGGTGCCCCAGGACGACGTCCGGGAGCATTGGACGGCAGGGCCAGCTGACAGGGGAGGCGCATGCTCCGGTCCTCAGAGATGGGGTGGAGCGTGAACAAAGGTGGTAACCTAGAGACGACTGGAGTGACCATTCTGTTGATGGAAAGGTTGGCCTCAGAGCACATCTTCGACCTCCTGCCTCCTGGCGTGTGTTTCTGGGGACACGTCTCAATCCCATGTGCCCGGGCCCTGGGGTCGGTTGGGCCAAGGGGTCGGGGGCTCGTGTCTCATGGGCCTCCTTCTGGCTGGGCAGCCAGCTTCTGGAAGCTGGTGTCTTGAGTGGGGACAGTGACCCTGGTCTGCGGCAGGGTTGCTGGGATGCTGTCAGAAAGGGGAGAGCCCCTTCCCGGCCTCTGAGAATACAGCCACACACGATCTGTCTGGGGCATGAGCGGACAGGCTGAGGGCCCATGGGAGTCCCCGAAGTGCTGAAATCCATCCTGAGGGTTCCCAAATCAGCGCCCGGGTCCCCTCCCTTCGGGCTAGGGTGATGGCCTTTCCATGGGAGGCCGGTCCACTCGGTCCCGGGAAAGCTGCAGACAGACACAGGAGCAGCCTCAGCTCCTTGCAGATGGACAGCCGGACCCCGTGCTCTTTGTGGAAATGAACGTGCCCGTCCCAGGACAACCTCCCGCCCCCGGCCACCCCAGCTCCGCTCCCCACTGCCCAGTGTGCCTTCCGTCCACGCGGTTCGCCTGCCATGCCCGCTGCCCAGAGAGACCCTCCACGGGCCGGCCTCCGCCTTTCCGTCTGGCAGAGACGCCCGTGACCAGAACAGGCTCAGGACGGGCCGGTGGGGGCTCAGGAAGCGCTGACCTCCCTCCACTCCCCTGCCCCGACCCACTCCGGGGGCCCTGCCCGCTGGCGCACCCCGCAGGGCCCGAGCAGCCGGCGGCGGCGTGGACGGAGCAGCCGGTGTAGATGAACCGCGTCCTGCGGTCACAGCAGCCCAGGCCAAGCCCGGAGCCGCCACCAGCTGGAGGACAAAGCAGGCTGCTGGCAGGAGCTTCCCCTTGGAGGGAAAAGCGGATTAAGGGCTCCGTCCGGGCTGCCAAAGCCCGAGCCTGAGACCGAGCGGGAGCCGTGGGGGCAGGGCGGGCGCCTGGCTGCGGGACGCGGGGACAGATTGTGTTTTGGCAGCTGAGGGAACGGCTGGCAGGGAGGGAGGTGTGCGCGTGGCAGCACAGACTAATGATGTGTGATGGTTGCAGGCGCTTGGCTGGGACACCAGGTGAGAGAGGGGACGCGCGGGCACGTGCTCCCTGCCGCCCGGCCGAGGGCGCCGTGTGCGGGGGCCAAGGACAGAAGCGTTCCCGAAGTCGCAGGAGCGGGTCCCTTGCGTCCTGGCTTCGGGCACAGTTCACCGTCAGGCAGGCCCGCCCGCCCCCCCCCCCCCCCCGTGGGGCTTTTGCTGGGCCGACGGGGAGCCGGTCTGTGGATCAGACGCCCTGCGGCGGCCAGGCCACAGGGAGGGGCGGGTGCCCACCGTCCCAGCGTGGGGGCCTCCCGTCCCCCCGCATGAGGAGCGGGGCTCCACACACGGCCCTCTGGCACCTCCCGCAGGAGCCTGGCTGCGTCCCTGTGTTGGGCACATATCTGTCAAGAAGATTAGTTTCAATTTGCCATGAATGTTTTCAAACTCCTTCCTTATACATGAAAGTGTCACCACCTCATCTCAGCCTCTGCCAAGTTGAATGGCAAGTGTGTAAGAGTGAGTTTTCTGTTTTCTGGGAAGATAAATAAATAACACTCACTTTACATAATCCCTTGGCCCACGCCAGCGAGCTGGTTCCTTGCAGGGAGATCCCCTGGTGCACACGGGTCCTCCTGGCTGCGGTGTGTGCGTTCTAGTCTGAATCGTCCTTCAAGAAATCCAGGCCGAAGCAAAGACCTAACGTTATGACTGAAATTTTATATTACATTCACAGAAGCTGGGCTCACAGGACAGGCTTGGACCAACGCTTCGTCACTTTATAAAAAGTAAATCCCATCAAAACCTGTCCTTCCAGAGGGCAGAGAATAAAGGGACAAGAGCCCGCAAGTCCTACCCACCAAGCACACGGGCTGCGTGCGTCGCAGGGCGCCTAGGGTCTCACGTGTGTGCCGCACGCCTTCCCGACGGAATGGGAGACTTTCGAGAGCCGGGGACACCGCCACGCTTCCCAGATTCGCTCTGGGACACAGCTGAGCGTGGCCATGCTTCTCCGGTGCGCTCAGGCCCGGCCCTGACTCTACAGCTGCTTCTTTAGCAAGCAACCTTTAAACCATCGAAGAAGCTCTCTCCTTCGCCGCCCTGCTCCTGTGCCCAGCCATCCTCACCCCTGGAACATGCTGGAACCGGGCTTGAGCGGTTCTTGCCTGGTTTACTCACTCCCCAAACTTCCTCTGGATGCACGGCCTCCAAACTGGATCTGCTGGCTTGCGGCCACCGTGGCCTCCCCATCCACTCACGGTACCCTGCTTTCTGGCCTCCCGCTGCACGGCACTCGGCCCCATGTACACGTGAAGCCCTTTTAAGATGCATCCAGGAGTGACAGCCGTGGAGAATCAGCCTTCAGACAAGCCCTGGAAGACCAGAAAACAGGGTTTGATTCCACATTGTTGCTGGACTGACGAGTTTTGTTACTATTGTTAGTGATGGCTTGTGCTTTTTGGGACGTGGCCGCGTCAAAGCTTTAAAACTCCTGCATCATAAGAAATCACTGACGGGGCGCCTGGGTGGCTCTGTGGGTTGAGCGTCCGACTTCGGCTCAGGTCATGATCTCATGGTCCGTGAGCTCGAGCCCCGCGTTGGCTTCTGTGCTGACAGCTGAGAGCCCGGAGCCTGCTTCGGATTCTGTCTCCCTCACTCTCTGCCCCTCCCCTGCTCACACGGTCTCTCTCTTTCTCTCTCTCTCAAAAATAAATAAATAAATCAACATTAACAAAATTCTAGAATATTGTTTAAATTTCCTTTGGAAGACAACAGAGAGAGCCATACCCTATGCTGAAATATGCTTCTAGGGGCACCTGCGTGGCTCAGTCCAACTTCGGCTCAGGTCATGATCTCGCGGTCGGTGAGTTCAAGTCCTGCGTCAGGCTCTGTGCCGACGGCTCAGAGCCCGGAGCCTGCTTCCGATTCTGTGTCTCCCTCGTTCTCTGCCCCTCCCCTGCTCACGCTCTGTCTCTGTCTTTTGAAAATAAGTAAACATTAAACAACAACAAAAAAAAAAACTAAAAAAAAAAAAAAACCACGGATTAGTTTAAACAACCACGAATCTGGAGTGTGAGCAGACCCCATGCTGGAAGACCCTGCGTTATGCAGTCACCCTGTGGAACCCCTCACCCACCCGGAGTCACCACTGACCAGGGAGGCAATCCCTATGGCAGGCGGCTCAGGGGAAAGAAAGCAAGCCCCAAGTTAATAGCTCTCGATTCCACAGTTCTTGATCGCCTCCCCCAGCTTCAAGGTGATATACTTATTTCCAGCTTCACTGCAGAGGAGACAAATAAATAACCCACGTGTCTGTGTTGTAGACCATTTAAAGACACCTCCGTGACACACATACCATCAAACACTGGATACTGGGTGTGATGCTAGAGATTTATGAGTCCAGACACAGCGCTCGGTCTCCCCGTGTCCTTACTCAATTCCCAGGAGGTCGACATCATTTAAAAGCCTGAAGATTGCTTCCTTTTAATGGCACATGCCCACTCTACGTTGGAGGCAGAAATGTCTTTCCACTCTTGATTCCCAGTCAGCACAAAGCCATAATGTGATCCTGCAGAATTGAGAGGTTGACAAACAAGGTCAGGACACAAAGGTGTTTCAGAGACTGCGGCATCCCCTTGGCCCCCCGCCCCTCCCTCCACGGTTACCAAGGAGACCAGGGCTCAGGCCCGTCCATCTTACCAGCAGGCATCTGTGGACTCAAATTTCCTTGTTCTCTTGCTTATTTTTTAGTTGATTCTTAAAAAGGGCTTAAAAAGTGTGCATCATGTCAACTTAAAATTACCGACTTGATTTTTACGTCGCCTACTTACCAACATACCAACCTCTGCCTACCCGCCCATACGTGCCTGCTTTGTTCAAGAAAGAATTTAAGATGCCATACTGAACATCACTTTATTCATCTAAATAAATATGTATATGTTATATGCATAGATTCTGTTTCAAACTCAGAGGAAAAATGTAAACTTTCAATACTGGCACAATTGCACTAGCTCTGAGTTTTTTCTGCTACAGCATTTTCTTAAATTAACCCGACGCCGATGAACTCCAGGTGTGCAAGAAAACGGCATGTCTTTATGGAGAACGGGGTTTGGATGATACGTGCCACAGGCTGCAGCCGTACATAATTACATGTCAATATAAGATTCAAACACTTGGTTTCAAAAGCTGCTTATGGGAACTTTATCTTGCAATAGATCCAAGGTATTTTAAAAATGGGATCATCTTCACTGAAGCTGAAAAAGTATTTAATAAAATTCGGCAGTAAAAGCTTTAATAAAATAGAATTAGATGTTTTCTTAACATGTTAAGATACATCTATCTAAACCCAAAAGACAATAGCAAGTGAAAACCAAATAATAAGAAAATTTAGTAAGATATCAGAGTATAGAATTAATATCAAGAAACCAACAACTTTATAAGATACAATGGAAAAAATACCCCTATTTAATAAGCCAACGAAGATAAAGTATCAGGAATAAATTTAACAAAGTTAAGATCTACATGAGGAACATTTTATTTGAACAAGTGGAGAGGAAGACTCGATATCACAGAATGTCACTCTTCCCCCACTAATTTTGTAAATCAGCATATTAATAAACACGCAATTAATGAAAAAATAAAGATGGAACAAGGTTTTTCTGGATCTTTGTGGGTTTTTTTTTTTTTTTTGGTTTTGGTTTGTTTTTTTGCAGAGAGAAGAGTGGACAATCTTATCCTAATGTTTAGATAGAAAAAAAAAACCAACAAGAATAAGCGGGAAAATCCTAAAAGAAAGGGTTAAGAAAAATACATAGCCCTACTAGCTCTTAAATCATATAATAGTCTTAATAATTAAAACATTGCTGTGCTGGCTCACAACAGACATACAGAACAACATAAAACCATAGAAAGTATAGGTAAATGCAAAACTACGTGAGAAATTAGCATAAAGCACACATGACATTTCAGATTAGTGTTGAAAAACATGACTGGTGAATGGCATTAGGGATGACTGAGTCGCTATCCAGCAAAAAAATAAAAGATAAAAGCCACCCCCATATCTCATATTACACATCAAATTCCAAAAACATCAAATACTTAAATGTTAAAAAATAAAATTGTAAAATAATTGAAATTGTGGCAAATATCTGTATCACTTTGCAGTCGAGGGAAGACTCTGCTAATTTAAGCCAAAAAGCCAAATGCAGTAAAAGAAGGATTTATAAATTCAACCACATAAAAACAAAACTTCTGCATGAAAAACTTGCCATTGGAAGTCCAGATGGACAAAAATATATACATGTCATCTCCTATCACAATCTATATCCTTAATATATAAAGAGCTCCTAGAAACCAATATGAAAGACAAAGATTAGCAACCTAACAGGTAAATGGGAAATTACTTTAACAGTCCAGTGAAAACACAGGAAGATGCTCAACCTTATGAATAATAGAAAACCTACTCAGTTACTTAGACTGTGGAAGTAGAGGTGCTTTCATACATTAAGAGGGTAAATTTTATAAACCATATAGACAATAGTTTGGAAACAGCTATAAAATTTCAAAGAAGTCCTATATCCTTTGAGTTATTTTTCTAGTAGGAACTGATTCTAACGATATGTGCAAAATGACATATATCCAAGGCTTTTAGTCCAGCATTATTTAACAAAAGATTTGCAACAACTTAAGTATACACCAACAGGAAACATCCACACAATGGAATACCATGCAGCTTTTAAAAATGGAGACATGGGGCGCCTGGGTGGCGCAGTCGGTTAAGCGTCCGACTTCAGCCAGGTCACGATCTCGCGGTCCATGAGTTCGAGCCCCGCGTCGGGCTCTGGGCTGATGGCTCGGAGCCTGGAGCCTGTTTCCGATTCTGCGTCTCCCTCTCTCTCTGCCCCTCCCCTATTCATGCTCTGTCTCTCTCTGTCCCAAAAATAAATAAAAACGTTGAAAAAAAATTTTTTTTAATGGAGACGTTCTCCATGTACTAATATGGCAGATGCTCCAACATATACTGTTAAGCAAAAAAGCAAAGTGTAGAACAGTAAGTATGCTACTGCTTGTATAAAAAAGCACAGGGAGAGTGGAAGTGAGCATACATATTCATCCCTGTTTGTACCTGCATTAGGAAACTAGGTGTACATAATAATCACAACTCATATCCTCAACATATAAAGAGCTGCAATCCAAGAAATCAATAAGAAAGATTTTTTTAAGTTTTTGTTTATGTTGAGACAGAGAGAGCAGGGGAGGGGCAGAGAGAGAGGGAGAAAGAGATTCCCAAGCAAGCTCTGAGCAGTCAGTGCAGAGCCCAACGCAGGGCTCAATCTAACAAACTGAGACCATGACCTGGGGTGAAATCAAGACGGACACTTAACCGACTGAGCGACCCAGGCGCCCCAATAAGAAAGAATTTTTTACACAGGAGAATGTAGAGAAACTGGGCAGAGGGGGACAGAGATGAAAAGCAATTACACTGAATACGTTTTCATGTTTTTTATTTCTAAACCATGTGAATTATTACCCATTCAAAAATTTAAATTTAACAAATAGATTTTAGGGGGTAAACTTATCTTTCTTATTTAAAGAACACTTTTATGTTTGAGCTTCACATAATGTATATTACTATTTCCCAACTGGACAGACTGCCACTGACCTCATGGACCAATTATTTTAGCATGATAGACAACAAAAAATTTAACTTAAATAGTATATGGTTTGTGTTCACTCACAAGTTCAGTCAACACTAGTATCTTTTCTTACAATATGATTTTCTGTTTTCTCTTTTTGTCTCTACGAAATATGGACTCTGCAAAACCCCTTGATCAGCTAGCTCCCTGGAACTGTGTTTGGTCACATCCTGCAGAACTAGAACAACTCTGCCACCAGTCCCCACGGCACCACAGGCCAGCTTCTGCGTGGGACAGGTGGAGTCAGGCATTTCCGGTTACTGGAATCACAGCCACGTGGTTCGCTGGGATGTATAGTCAGAGAGGAGACCCCTGGGCGTGTCGAAACCCGGCGTCTGAGGAAATCGACCCTCCAGCCCCGGGAAGGGTTGGGACTCTGCAGACTTCGGTGGGGGGCACCGTCTCTCTCCTGCCACTGTTCCTCTCTGTCCTGTGTCCCAGCGGTGCTGTTTCACCCCAGACATCTGCAGTCTGCCAGTCCTTTCCCGGAACTAGTCAGTGGCCAGCCAGGGAAAAGACGGGAACCATCGATCAGATGCAGGGGAGTCTGGAAATTTGTGATGTTCCCGTGGAGGCTGAGGCTCCAAGTCCCGCGTTGCTGACAAGGCCACAGCCCAGTGGCCTGCCCACGCACAGCCTGTGTCCCCCTGGCATTCGAGTTCCTCTACCCTCTTGTTGACCTGCAGGCCTCGGCTCAGTTCAGGGGCCCTGCTGACCACCCGGCCTGCCCACCTTGTCTCTTGGCCCGGGCTCAGCCCCTGGCCCGCTCGGTCGCTCTGTGACTTGGGTAGGTGCCGATCCCCGTGAAGAGCGGCCGCCGCCTCGCTGGGTGATCTCGAGGTTGATGATGACCGTGGATATAAAGGCAGGTGGGGTCTAGAGGGGTCAGTGTCCCCACAGTCACACCCTTTGGGCTCTGTTTCTGTCTCACCCACCTCTACCCTGGGCAGGCCCCGCGGACCCCTGTCCTTTCTTGTGAGGTGTGCTCGGCCGGGCCCTGGGCTGACGGCCACCGGCCCTGTCTCTGCTCCTGCGCCCGCTGGCTCTGCCACGTGGGGTTCTGGAGGCCACAGCAAAGGAGTCCCGCGGCCGAGCCACCGCGTGTTCTGGAAGAGGTGATGGGGGCGGGGGGGATCTGGGCGACGTAGCAGAAACCATGAGATCGGGCAGGAGCGCCCCAGGACTAGCTGAGCCGCTGGAGGACAGCATTTCTCCGAGGTGCTGGGCTCGCGGTCTGGGGCTCTCAGCCGCGGGGTGTCTCGGGATTGCTCATTAGGCACAGGCAGAAGGCAGGGGGAATGCCATCGGGATTCGTGCCAAGCAGAACCTGGCACACGGGGGCCCTCGGCAGCAAGATGTGTGTGCAGAACCACAGGCGGGGGAGGGACGCAGGGGCGCGGCTGGACGTTCCGACGCCATCTGGACGCGTCCCCACCATTTGTCTGCCGGCTGGATGTCGCACCTCCTGGGTCCCTGTGGGGCATCTGCAGCCATCACACCTTCTTGTTGTGTGTTCCTGATCTGCGCAAACACAAGGCAAATGGGCCCCCTGCTGACTCATCAGGTGCCTGACCATTCCCAGGCCACACTCGGCGGGCGTTACAAGGTACTCAGGGCTGACCCGCTACCCGCCTCCCCGGGAGAGAACAGGAGCCTGGAGCTGCCCGCTCCTCCCTCCTCCCAGAGGTGTGAACGCAGGGCTGGGCCGGACCTGGTGTGCCTCCCTAACCGTACCCCTCCCCTCACCCCAGCTGCCAGCCCCACTCAGACCCCTTCTCCGCCTCGGAAGCCACTCTCTGGTTCTGTAATTTAACGGTCTCACGGATCGATCCTCAAATCCCTGCTTCCTGCTGCGCTCAGCCACATCCCCCCCACTGTTGTCCTCCGCCGTGCCCGCCCGTGCCCGCTCAGGGCAGGCTGACACTTTCCCGAGGCCCCGACCCGCCCTCCTCAGCGCCCGGCCTCCGGGCCGAGCCCCACGGGGCCACGCGTGCTCCCTCCGCTCACCCTCCACCACCGCCGGGTCCTCCAGGCTGCTCACACGGCCACCCAGGCGCCAAAGTCACGAGGCTTCCCGGGCCTCACCCCCGGTCACATCTCCGGGGCATCGCTCTCTTCCCCCCACTCCCTCCCGCCCCAGCTAGGTCCTTCTCCTGCTTTCGGTCCGCTTTTCTGGTCTCGCCAGCGTCCTGCCCTCCTCTCCCTCCTCACACCACAGACCCCACGTCCAAGCAGATGAGGCTACGACCCCGAGACCCACTCACAGTTGGCTCCACGAACAGAGAGAAGAGGAAGCCAAGAGGGCCCTGGTGGCCCCGATCTCCGCCCGCGCCTCCCTGCTGCCCGGACAGACTGAGGACGACGAGCTGAGCCTCCGGGCGCCCACGGCACGGCACCGCTCTCCGTCCCCGGCCCTCCGCCACCGCGACCTCTCTCCTGCTGCCCTCGGCCCCCCTCTGCGCTAGGCCGGGGGTCACATCTCAAATGCCGGAGAGTCTTTGAGCCTCCCGGCAGCACGTCTCCCCCACAGTGACTGACTCGGTCTATTTTTATGTAACTTGCATCCAAGCCACAGAATCTGAATAATCGGCTGCCAAAGGGAAGGGAAAGAAAGAACCCGGAATCCAATCCAACCCAGTCCCCAGAAAGAACCGAGAAGCAGGAACCCAGGCCCTCGAGGCACTGAAACCAAGGGGAGGCTGAGATTTCTCAGCCACCTTAGGTCTCCCAAGGTGGGTAGTGAGGGCGGGAGGACAGCTCCGGGCCTGGGGCTGGCGGGCTGGAGCAGAGTCGGCCTTCTGCCTGCAGGGCCTCACCTCTCAGACCCTCCCCTCCTCACCTCTGAGACCCTCCTCGTCTCTCAGACCCTCCCCTCCTCACCTCTGACCCTCCTCACCTCTCAGACCCTCCCCTCCTCACCCCTCAGACCTTCCTCCCTCTCAGACACTCCCCTCCTCACCTCTGACCCTCCTCACCTCTCAGACCCTCCCCTCCTCACTTCTCAGACCCTCCTCCCTCTCAGACCCTCCCCTCCTGACCTCTCAGACCCTGCTCTCACCTCTCAGACCCTCCCCTCCTCACCCCCTCGGGGTTGCCGTGGGGATCTGTTTCTGGACGATGTGCATCAGGATGACCATCTGCAAAGGTCCCACGGAGGGATCCAGAGGCCGTCTGCAGGGAGCCACAGGAGGGGCACACGGCCACCCGCTGGGATGTGCTGTGGGGGGGGGGCGGGGGGGGGTGGAACGTGGCCCAGGGCGGCCTCCCTGACAGGAGAGGCCGCCTGGAAAGGGCCAGCTACCGTTCTCCTTTCCCTCACACGCTCTCTGAGCCTTAGTTGCCTCGCTCTGAACTGGAGTTAATAACAACATCTGGCTCGGGGCTCCGCACAGACGTGAGCCGTTAATGATGGCCACGCACTGTGTGTGGAAGCGAACGGCTCGCTCGGCTGGGCGGTATTTAACATCTATGGTGATGGGCTGTGCCTGTGGGCTTCACAAACTGAGTTTATGACTGGATTTTGAAGCTAACGTTAAATGCTGTTCCTTTAAGGCAACTAAATGATGTGTCAGAAGAGCTTCCTGCCTTCGCACAGGGACTTGCGCGGATGAACTTAAGATCTGATCTTAGATCCTCCCTAAATCCTCCCGAAGTCATTCGTGTTGCCCCTTCCCACGACCCCAGGGCACCCGGTGGGAGGAGGCTGGTCCGGGTCTTCCAGAAAGCAGCCCGCAGCCCACAGCCGCTCAGACGGCCGGAGCCCCGGCAGCCGCGTGGGCAGCTTGCGGTAACAGCCAGGTGGGAACTGGTGTCTACACTGACAATAACCAGTTGTCAGAAGACACTCCCCACGGCACACCCACACCCGCACGCCCTCCCCCGCGGGAAATCCAGCCCGCCCTCAGACAAAGAGCTCCCCCTGCCCCAGACGGCGCCCGCAGTCCCTCTGGACCACCGCCCTGCTCTCCCACGCGGGAAGGGCCGCGCTCCCGTCCTCGCCCCTCGTAAGTGGACGAGTCAGTCAGTGAACCCATGGTGAGCCCCGCACTGACCAGGCGTGGGTCCTGCGGGCCCTGTCCTCCATTCCGGCCCGGTGGCTGGCATGACGCCTTCCCCCGTGTGTGAGCAGCACTGGGGACAGAGGCACATGTCCCCCATGTGTGAGCAGTGACGGGGGGACACGTCCCCACGTGTGTGAGCAGTGATAGAGGGATGTGCCCCCCCATGTGTGAGCAGTGACAGAGGGACACATCCGATGTGTGAGCAGTGACGGGGGGACACGTCCCCCTGGGTGTGAGCAGTGACAGAGGCACACGTCCCCCCGTGTGTGAGCAGTGACAGAGGGACACATCCGATGTGTGAGCAGTGACGGGGGGACACGTCCCCCTGGATGTGAGCAGTGAAAGAGGCACACGTCCCCCGTGTGTGAGCAGTGACAGAGGGACACGTTCCCCCATGTGTGAGCAGTGACGGGGGACACACCCCCCCCCGTGTGTGAGCAGTGACAGAGGCACACATCCCCTGTGTGTGAGCAGTGACAGAGGGACACATCCGATGTGTGAGCAGTGATGGGGGGACACGTCCCCCCGTGTGTGAGCAGTGACAGAGGCACACGTCCCCTATGTGTGAGCAGTGACAGGGGGATACATCCCCCCGCGTGTGAGCAGTGACAGAGGGATGTGTCCCCCTGTGTGTGAGCAGTGACAGAGGACACTTTCCCCCATGTGTGAGCAGTGACGGGGGACACGTCCCCCCGTGTGTGAGCAGTGACAGAGGCACACGTCCCCTATGTGTGAGCAGTGACAGGGGATACATCCCCCCGCGTGTGAGCAGTGACAGAGGGATGTGTCCCCGTGTGTGAGCAGTGACAGAGGACACTTTCCCCCATGTGTGAGCAGTGACGGGGGACACGTCCCCCTGGGTGTGAGCAGTGACAGGCACACGTCCCCCTGCGTGTGAGCAGTGACAGAGGGACAGACACATCCGATGTGTGAGCAGTGATGGGGGGACGTGTCCCCCCGTGTGTGAGCAGTGACAGAGGGACACATTCCCCCGTGTGTGAGCAGTGACGGGGACACGTCCCCCCGTGTGTGAGCAGTGACAGAGGCACACGTCCCCCATATGTGAGCAGTGACAGAGGCACACGTCCCCCCGTGTGTGAGCAGTGACAGAGGCACACGTCCGATGTGTGAGCAGTGTTGGGGGGACGTGTCCCCCCGTGTGTGAGCAGTGACAGAGGCACACGTCCCCCATGTGTGAGCAGTGACAGAGGCACACGTCCCCCTGTGTGTGAGCAGTGATGGGGGGACACGTCCCCCCGTGTGTGAGCAGTGACAGAGGCACACATCCCCCCGCCACCCCCATGTGTGAGCAGTCCTGGGGGCGGGGGGCACGTGTCACCTGACCCAAGGTCACAGAGGCTCACCTCCAGGGTGGCCATCATCAGCTACAGCAAGGAGGTGTCAGTGCGAAGTTCCTTTGCTAAACGGCGCCACCACGCGTGTCCTGGAGAAAATGCACACGCCCTGTGTCACTATGGCCTCCTCACGCAGCTCTGGGAAACCCCAAGTCTGTTCCCAGGAGCGGCTTCCCAATCAAATCTCTAAAACGCAAAACAAATGTCACCAAGACATGACCAACCATGTTTGCGCAGACAGCCCCCTCTGGATAGGATCTTGGGCACCAGGGCCCCTGCCCTGAGCCTGGAGCGGGGAGCACACTGTGAGCAGTTGGGGGAGGGAGCCGCCTGCTCTGAGCTGGTGGGGAGGGGGAGGGCATGCCCCTGCCCTGAAGCAGTGGCGGGCCGGTTGGGGCAGGGGTGGGGTGGGGGGCTGCCTGTCCTGAACTGTGCAGGCATCCCATGAGCAGTGGTGGGGAGACACCCCTGCCGTGATACGGGGGGGATGGGGTGCCTCTGCCCTGAGCCAGGGGGGCTGTCTTGAACGGTGGGGACATCCCCATGCGGGGGGGGGGGGGGGAGACGATGAGCCGAGGTGGGGGCACCCCGTGAGGGGGGGCGGAGGGAGGGGAGAGGACGCTCCTGCCGTGAGCCAAGGTGGGGAAGGAGAGGATGCCCCTGCGGTTAGCACGTGGTGGCGGGTGGGGGGCGGGCCCTGCCGTCAGCCCAGGGGACAGACAGGCCTCTCTGTGCACAGGCCACGAGCCACTCCAAGTCACAGCCCAAAGGGTATTCCTCGGGTCGACCCCAAGTCACTGCTCACCTCTAACCTGAGGCAGAGGACCCGTTGACCTGACACAGCAGCTGGGGAAGGTGAGCCATGCTGAGGGTATTGGGTACGTGCCGTGGGTCAAGTCCCCCGCTGCAGGGCAGAAGTCCACGTGAGGACGGGGACTCTGGCTGGCAAGCTGGCTGCGTGGCAGCATCCTTCAGCAAGTCAAAGCAAGAGGGCGTCTGGCCCTTGCTGGTGAGCTCTATGTGACTTCGGCTGGGATGGGACCAGCACAGAGACAGGTGACATCCGTGGCTGAGTCTGCAGGAAGGCAGTGGCGCCTCGGTGTAGCTGAGTGTGCACCGGGGGGTCAGCAGGGCCTCCCGGAGGCAGGAAGACAGCCCCGGCCACTGCGCCCATCACCTGCCCCCAAAGTCCCCACACTACTCTGTACAGGAGGCACGCACTGGGTCTCAGGGCTCCCAGGACCTTGTGGAGGACATCCTCACGGAGGCTGGCTTTTTGCTGCATATTCCCAAGGGGAGACACTTGTCCCACCGCTGAGCTCAGACCATGCAAGCTGAGTGTCGGGGCTGGCTGCGCCACTCTTGAGGCCCGGCACAAAATGAAACTCCAGGTGCTCCGCCGGAAAGCTGTTCTTTCCTCCACGGTTTCCGTTAGGGGCTGGGTCGCGTCCCCAAAGTGCGTATGTTGAAGTCTGAACTCCCAGACCTCGGAACGTGCCTGTATGTGGAAGTAGGGCTTTTAACAAGGTGATTAGGTTAAGACGAGGTCTTCATGTTGAAGACGAGATCGACACCTACAGCCAGTGGCTCTCGGTAAGCAGATGGCCCTCCACAGTGTGTGGGCACCCGGGCCACCAGCTAAAGGCCTGAACAGCTGCAACAGAGCTTCCGCACAGGGGAAAGCCTTCTCCCCGTGGCTGGAACACGAGGTCTTGCCCCAGTGTCCAGCCTGCCCTGCAGACTCCAGCCTTGCCAGCCTCCAAACCCAGTGAGCCCATCTCCAATTTCTCACCAGAGGCCAGACATGGGTTCTGTTGGTCCCGTTTCTCTGGAGAACCCTGCCTGATGCTCCCCGTGCCAAGGCCTGGGGCTCAATCACGTCCACACGCTCCCTCTCACCACAGAAGGTGCCCTGCTTGTGGGTTCTGGGGATGAAGACACGGAGGTCTTGGTGAGGGTGGTGGCGGCCCCCGGCCTCCTGCAGCGGCAGGAATGAAGAAGGCCTATTCTAGCTTCCTCGTTTGTGTCTCTACAAACACTCGGTTTTTTTCCTTTCTCTCTCTTCGTATTTGAAGCAAATGCTGGTTCAGACTGCAAGCGTGGCTCCCCAGAGCCGTCAGCGCCCTCCCCTGCCCAGCCCGTCACAGGAAACGTGCCTGCCTTGATCCGCTTACGCAGGCTGTGCCTTTCCAGGAGCCCTTCCGTTTCTTCAAGGTCGTCCAATTTGTTCACAGCAGTCTCCTACGACCCCCTGCAGTTCAGTGGTGGCAGCTGTAATGTCTCCTCTTCCATTCAGGATTTATTTGGGTCCTCCCTCCTTCCTTGGTAAGTCTAGCTAAAGCTTTGTCAATTTGGTTTAGATTTTCAAAAAAAAAAAAAAAAACCCACTTTTGTTTCTATGTCATCTCAGTCTCCATTTATCTGATTTATCCTTCATTCTGCTAAGTTTAGATTTAGTCTGTTCTTGTTCTTATCTGGTTCCTTGGGATGTAAAGTGAGGTTGTTTCTGGGAGATCTTGTTTCATAATGTAGGCATTTATCACTATAAACTTCCCTTCGGAACTGCTTTTGCAAGTTGGGGTATGATGTGTTTCTGTGTTAGTTTGTCTCAAGATTTTGAGACAACTTTTTGATTCCCTTTTTGAGGCCTTTATCGACGGTTCAGGAGTATATCAATTTCCACAGATTTTTTTAGTTTTCCAGTTTCCCTCCTGTTGTTGATCTTTAGTTCCACAACATTACGATTGGAAAAGGTACTTGATGTGATCTCACTCTTCTTAAATGTGTTGACACTTGCTCTGATGCCCGTATGTGCTCTGCTGGAGAGAGCCACATGGACACTCGACAAGGATGTGCGTTCTGCTGTTGTTGGACGAAATGTTCCCCGTTAGGTCGATTTGGTCTGTTACTCAGTTTCCTTATTGATTTTGTCTGGATGATGTACCCACTGTTGAAGTGGCACTAAAGTCTCCTGACACCATTGTATTGCTTTTCTTCCTTTCGTTCTCTAAATATTTGCTTTATGTATTTAGACGTTCCAGTGTTGGGTGCGTATGTATTCACAGTGATCAAACCCTCTTGATGAATCGCCCCCTTTATCCCTATGTGATAACCTTCTCTGACCCCTGTGACAGATTTTATCTGAAAGCCTATCTTGTCGGATGAGTCCAGCCACCCCGGCCCTGCTCTGGTTCCACGTGCAGGAAAACCTCACTCCATTCCCTCACTTTCAGCCTGTGCGTATCCTTAAAGCTAACGCGAGTCTCTTGTAGGCAACATATTGTTGGATCTTGGTGTCTGCTTTTTTTTTTATCCAGTCGGCCATTCTGTGTCTTTGGTTAGAAAATTTAACCCACTTCCGTTAAAAGTAACTAATGGTAGGTAAGGACTCGCTATTGCCATTTTGTTCATTGTTTTCTGATGGTTCTGCACTACTTTCACTCCTTTCTTCCTTTCTGTCTTCCTTTGTGACTTGTTGGGCTTTTTTGTGGTAGCCTATTTTGATTCCTTTTTCTGTAACGTTTGTGTGTCTACTAGAGAGGATTTCTTTGTGGTAACCCTAAGACTTACCTAAAGTGGCTGATAGTTACAACAGTCTTTCAAGCTGATAATAACCTCATTCATTCATACACAAGCTCTACGCTTTCATCCCCATCGGATGCTACTGATGTCACATTTGACATCTTGTAAATCGTGTGTCCATTAACAAATTATTGTAGCTAGTTATTTTTATTATTTTGCCTTTTAACTTCTATACCAAAGCTACGTGATTTATGCCCCAACGTTACCTATTACAGGAATCTGAATTCACTACGTATTTACCACTACCACTGAGTTTTAGAAGTTGTGGCTTTACCAGTTTCCAGTCGAAGAACTCCCTTCAGTATTTCTTGTAAGGTAGGGCCAGTGATAATGGACCCCTTCAGCTTTCGTCTGTCTGGGTAGATCCTTATTTATTCTTCATTTCCAAGCAGAGCATTCTTGGTTCGCGGTTTTTACTTTCAGCACTTTAGGACAAGGACCTACTTCAGAATCTGCGGTTGGGTCTGCTGATGGCGGCCTGTTACCAGGTGTGCAGACCAGTGTGGTTCCCACGCAGTCCCTGGGCCAGCAGGACTGGCCCCAGATAGCAGCTAAGACGGGCTGGCGCCAAGCGGCAGGGCTAATCCGGGCCCAAGGCCAGGACTGAGGTCTGCGGGATCGCCTCTAGGGGCACACACAGGTATGCTTCCTGTTGGGTCCCTGGGCAGGTGGGTCCACTCCCAGACCACAGCTGAGAGGGGCTTCAGGCTCCACAGTCCGATGGAGCTCAGTGGGCCTGCCTCCGGGGACACAGAGGAGCAGTGACACACCCACCTTGTGCCCACTCTGAGTCTCGCCGAACCCCCGCACATCATGGGTCCACTGGCATATTTTGTTCACGCGGCATCACGAACACTGTTACATGGACAAGGCAGCAAGGGATGCCAGACAGGTACCTCCTCTGTTCACACAGAGCCCACGGTCCGCCAGACTTCACTTACAAAATTCAAGTTCAAAGATAAAGAAGTGTCAGAAGATGACACCACAGAGCAGCAAGCCCAGTCAGTCCTCTTGAGCACAGGGTCCCTCCCATGTGACCATGCGGTCTCACTGCCATGAGGCCAGCCCCGTGTGTCCTTTGTCACACAGCCTTATCAGAGGCCACCCACGAAGGAACTAAGGACACAGCTCCCCAGAGGTCCCGTCTCCCCACCAGGGGTGGCCTGAAACCTCCTCTCCGATCCCCCAGACAGCCTTCCACACACAAGCCTCTTAGCGAGATCAGCAACACTCTCTTAGGGCTCTGGATTCTCGCTCTCTCCATTTTGTCCCACACGGACTCTTTGGCCCCTCAGCTTTGCCATGCAGAGTATGTGCCCAGGGGTTTTCAGCTGGAACTGTTTTCCAAAATAGTTCCTTTCCCTCAATGCCAGAAGCAGATATCCAAAGAAAACTTCCTTAACTAACAGAATATATCTACAAGAAATCACTAAGGGACACATGGCTCAGTGATGGAACATTAGAAGGAACAAGGAGTTGTTCCTTACTTTCCATGGTGCCAACTCCTGTTCTCACTCGCAGAAATGCCCGTGCACAAGGAAGTGACCTGGGAGATACGTTCCCACCTGTGGTGGCAACGTGGAGAGCCTGGGACATCATGCAAAGGAACCAAGATATTTTGCACAGAAGGTGTTTATTTAGAGGAAGAACGTGACCTGACTGGTGGCTGGGGAACATAGTTCTCTGGCCCAGAGAATGGGCTGGAGAAGTGAGAGAAGCCAGGGTCTCGAGCAAGCCGTCAGACGGTAAGGACAGGCATGGGCAGTACCAGAGGTGGTGGGATGGAGGGGAAACTGTGAGGTGAATGCAGGCACATGCTCCTGAAGTTTCTAGCACTGATGTCTGGGATCCTGCTGGTGTCTTTGGTCAAGATGGAGCACACTCAGGAAGGACTCAGGGAGGAGGAGGCTACATGAAGGAACACGGTCGTGGGTGCTGGTGCTAAGTGGTCCAGGAGGCAGAAGATTGCCTTAAGGTCAGGGCTTGAGATAGTTGGGAGTCATCGGTATAAAAGTGGGAAAAATAACTTGCAATTTAGAGCAAAATCCTATCACACCTTTTTGTGCCTCCTGAGTGCTGGGCCATTCATCTGGGTAGAGAACTCTTGGGTTTAGAAAAGCAATCTGGTTGGACATCTTGTTTGAGAAAAGTAAGACTCCCCCTTGTAACAGCTTAATGGGAGGTAAGAGCAGAGAAGAATTAATTTCTTGGTGATATGAAGTGAGAGAGACTGAATCCCCTTGGACAGCTCTAGACAGAGGAGGTGAGAACCCAAACAAGTGGGAGAAAATGGGGATGTAAGGAGCACTAGGGAAATAGGGGGTCGGGGTCCCCAGGACAGACACGGTCAATGAGGAACCCCAATGACGGGCTGTTTTGGGGGAGACTGAGGACTGATACTCAAGTGGAAGCGGCTTCCTTTTCTGTATGACTGCGGGGACTTCCGCAGAAGGTGGCCCCACAGCCAGCCCTGTGCTGGGGTGCTTGGTGGGCACAGGGGGGGCAGACCTGGGGTGGCCACGAGCACACGTGACCCCTCCTTGACCCAGTGTCAGCGTCTTCTTTCTTTCACACTTTTTTTTTTTCAACGTTTATTTATTTTTGGGACAGAGAGAGACAGAGCATGAACAGGGGAGGGGCAGAGAGAGAGGGAGACACAGAATCGGAAACAGGCTCCAGGCTCCGAGCCATCAGCCCAGAGCCTGACGCGGGGCTCGAACTCACGGACCGCGAGATCGTGACCTGGCTGAAGTCGGACGCTTAACCGACTGCGCCACCCAGGCGCCCCTCTTTCACACTTTTTATTTCCAGTCCGCGTGAATCTGCTGAAAGCCTCAGTTTTCCCACACCAACCCAAGTGCCACCTCGTGGAGCACCCCAAGTCTGCCCCGGGGGGAATGCACGCTTCATCCACGCACAGCATCTATTTCAACAAACGCTCACTCCACTTGCTCTCGCTCTGACATCACTTCCGCCACTGACTCACCCGGAGAGGAACGTGCTCGTTTACAGCCTTTGGTGCCGCTAGCCCCTCACAACAGGGACAGAATCTGTGTTCATGCAAACTTGAGCCATCTGGTTTTGTGAACAACATTTCTAACTGCAAACCCACAAATCGGCATTGTTGGTATTAGTGTTGTGAACTCGAACTTGGTTAACGGGAAGGATGACTCTGCCTTGGGTGTGCTGACAACAACCAAATTTCTGTGGCTGCACAACAAAGGCCATACACTTGGCAAAACCCAAAGAGCGGGACGAACCTGATGTGCAGGGGCTCATTCTGCTGCTAAGAAACTGACCTCTTCCTGCTGCTTTCCAGAAAACATCCAGGAACGTGTCCTCCGAGTGGTCTGCCCAGGTCCTCACACCTGAGCAGTGGACAGGCACACGGCCAGGGTCGAGGTACCAGTCTGGGAGGAAGAGAGGTCGTGTGGGCGTCCAGGACACTTCCGGTTGGAGAGGGGGGTGCCCCCACACGTGTGGGCAGAGCACAAGGCTGGGGAAGCTCACAGGGGCCGTGGGAGCAGGCGCCCGGACGGATCACACACAGAGCCGCTGTAGTGGGTGCACAAGGTAGGGTCTGGTGGCCTCCAACCCCAAGTTCCAGAGAGCCCCCGGCCGCAGGAACATCCTCCCACAGTGCCTGAGGCTGGCCACTCCTGAGGCTGCTGCCAGGAACCCTCACAGATCGTCACCTCTGCCTCTTCCTGCTCCCACACAGGTAAGTGCGTCAACCCCAGCAGGCACAGTGAAAAGTACAAAGTTCCACCAAAAAAAAAAAACTGTTGAATTTTTCCAGATTGTATCGGCAGAGTACTGGGGAGTACACGCGGGGATCAGTAACGCCTAGGTGCTGGGTGATAAAGAGACAATACTGACCCAGGCACAAGGCCCTGAGTTCTAGACTTCACGACGGCCGCACCAAACACACGCACTTGGCCTAGCTTCCCTGACGCACTTCAGAGGAAGAGGCCCCAAAGCTCAGGGAGGCAGGAATATTTGAGTTTTGTTGGTTGTTAATGAGGGGACTACATTGCCAAGAGCATCTACAAGCAGCATCCAGACACTGAGAAAACGCACTGGCAAGGGGACCCTGGCATCCCGGGCAGGTCCGCAGCGCTGTCCCCTTCAGGCGAGGACGACAGAAGAACTGCCACAATCTGCATTACTCAGTTTTATCGGGAAGGACCTAGAGCGCCAGGTCCTGGAAGGACTGAAAAATAAGAGTGTGCATGGGCGCGGTTCTGGCCACGGCGGTTCCGGCCATGGCCGCGGGGTCCCAGCACTAAGCTGGCGATCAGACCCGCAGAGACCCGTGGTGGCAGCCAGCTCACCACGGGGCTCCACGGGCAGGAACATGTGGGCAGTCCTGACGTCACCCTCGGTCTGGTGGACGGAGATGCCACTAAGGTCATGCAACAGAGAACCCCCCCCACACACACACACCCAGCAAATTCCCAGGACTGAGCCAGTTCGCAGGCCCAGAACCTCTTTCTCAGAGGGATGGCTGGGTCCCCTGGCCCTCAAGGTCTAGTGGAAAAGGGAAGCTTACAGCATGGCCTCTTACCTCCAAGATGGTGAAACCAAAAGCCATATTGCTTCGATGGGAATTTCTGAGGTGAGTCCCCATGTGACCTGTGCCCGTCTGGCCTACGAGAAGGCAGCCAGATGTCGGTGAGCGGGCACGGGTTGAGCGGCCAGCTCGGCTGCAGACGCTGCCCCGGATGTGGCTTCTTCAGATCAATACGGCCCGGCCTCTGGCCTGCAGCCTGCCGTGGCCCCTCCCTGTCCGCCTGCTACCAAACCTACCGGCAGCAGGCCAGACAGCGCACCTCCACAGGCTTGTGTATGGGCTAGGCCACCTCCCCGGTTCTTCGGCACATGCCGGAGCCCAAGGCCGTCCCGCAGGCCAGTCCACCCGTGGATAATGTGTGCACCCAGGAAATGAGAGATACCCCAGATGTCTGGATGAAAGACGTGAAGGCCAAAGGGTGGGGCACAAACCCACAAGAACGCAGGGGGTCGCAGTCCGGAAGGTTCCAGGGACCCAGGGATCAGGGAATGTTCCAGTATATCCTGCAAGGGGAAGAGCTGTTTCTGTGTCTTACGCCCACTGCCACTGGAATGAAGCAAGTTAGCAGGGAGCCTCTTTTGGGTTCTGGGAGTAACACTTGGCCTTGCTGTCCTGACATTAAATGAACCCATAAAACCGCCAGCTTCGCAGGAGGTCCAGAATAAGAAAATGTTCCACAACAGGTTGATGTGAAAGCTGCTGTCCCCCTCAGACCGTGGTGCCGACAGGATCCCGCAGCAGGACGGACCACGGTGATCATTCTGCAGTTCTTCTGGAGCCCAAGACAAAGACTGCACTTGGCCATGGAGCCGGTCAGAGCGTATCTGACCCTTTGTATCATTAGGCCGGGCAGCTGCTGGGGCACTTCACCACTAGACAGAAGTCACACACACACACACACACACACACACACACGGGCTCGAGCGTGTCCCGAGGGCACAGGCTGCACACGCAAATGGTTCAGATCCCAAAGCACCTACCCTGCTACACCGGCCCTTCGTCGGGTACCCACGGTCTCCCGGAGTTTCCACTGATCAGACGCCCGATGTGAGAAGGTCCTACTTGATTTCTGTACAAGACCACTGACACCAACTAAAGACGAAAGTTGTAGCATCACAGCCTCAAGGGTGACCCTAAGGGAGGATCGCCAGGTGTCCCGTGGCAAAGCGCGGCCTTAGGCGTTATCTGCAGAACAACTACCACGGTTCTGTCCCAGAATGCTAGGGGCGCGTGCCTGGGAGGGGGCCCTACCAGGGCAGGCACCACACGCAGTTGTCCACGTTCCCCGGACACAGCGGAGCCAGGAGGACGGAGCTACAGGAAAACAGGCAACGAGAAAGCGCTTGGCTAGACGGTCAGTGACGGAGCAAGACTGGAAAATCGGTGGCAAGTGGTGTCTAAGCTCTGGACAGGGACCGCGGAAGAGGGAAGTGCTTAGGCCTCCTGAGAAGAGCCGCGGGCAGAGGCCGTACCCCACACGGGTGCCCGCCGCCGGCACCCGGGGACGCAGTGGCCTGCCCCTGGACGTGACTGCTCTCGGTCAGCGGGCTCACAAAGCCTCCCTCACTGCCGTCGTTCTGACAGCACTGCTTCCGAGAAGCCCAGCAGGGAGGCCCGTGGACCACACCCGCCGCGCACTCCGAAGCGGCCGGCTGGAGGACGTGGCGGGGGACAGACGCATCTACGCTGGCTGGCAGCCGTGCCTCGTGGGGCTGCTGTCCCCCCAGATGGGCCTCATGCCCCGAACTGCCACTCAGCTTACAGCGCGTCTCACTGCCAGCACACAGGTGTCGGAAGCACGAGCGATGGGAACGGTTCCTCTCCTTACAGTCCCGGAGCCACTAGCCTGTCTCGTAATTCTGGACTGTGCTGCTGGAAGGTTCCTGAGAAGCTTCCACAGAGGGACACGGGTGCCCCGCTGGCCTGCAGGCTGAGAGGCCGCCCGTCTCCCCGGATGCCTCGTGTCAATAAACAAAAAGGCCAAGAGGGGTTGACCGTGACGGTGTGGGCGACTGCTCCTCACTCGCTTAGGGACGGGCGTGCTGCCAGACAGGGGAGCAGGGACGAGCGTGTCTGGAATCGAGGGGTCATCTGGGGAACCTCCGAGTATTCCCACATCCAGGGATCAGAGCCGGTGGGAAACTAGTTGGCAAAACCAGAAAGACTTGAGAGAAACCCTTCGGGAAAGCAGCCTGGGCCACCGTACCAGGTAAGTGGCTAAGGGCAGAGGAACACGGAATGTGCTGGAGAAAAGGGGATTTTTAATACCAACTTCTGCAGATCACCAGGTGCACAGGCCCCACCTATTCCTTCGCAGGTTTGGTAAGTATATGGGTTCTCTTGTCTGCCCTTTTCCGGTCCAGCTCCAACATCAGCAGGGTTAAGAGTGGTTACTCCTACAAATGGTCACTTAGAATCTGGCCAAGGGAGGTTGTGACCACCTGCCAAAGAACACGTCCCAGGAGCAGAAACGGGGACTTGTGGGATTCGGGGTCTACACTTGCAAACAGCAAGGATGCTTCACAGGGGCAGAAGCTCGGTGCTCTGCCTTCACCCAGGAGTTTAGTTTATTATTTTTTTTTTTTAATTTTTTTTTTCAACGTTTATTTATTTTTGGGACAGAGAGACAGAGCATGAACGGGGGAGGGGCAGAGAGAGAGGGAGACACAGAATCGGAAACAGGCTCCAGGCTCTGAGCCATCAGCCCAGAGCCTGACGCGGGGCTCAAACTCACGGACTGCAAGATCGTGACCTGGCTGAAGACGGACGCTTAACCGACTGCGCCACCCAGGCGCCCCCACCCAGGAGTTTAGTTTAAAAAAGGTGTGGCGGGTACGGAGTTGGCAAAGGGATGGACGGAATGTGCCAGAATGTCTGTCATCCCACAGCACCATCCCTCGACGCTGTTCTCCGACAGCAAAGAAGCCAGAAACGCACGTGCTGGATGTCCTTCCTTGGAGGGCTGTGGGTTAGAACCTGCCGGCCAGGTTTGCAAAGCAGAGAGGAGGCCACAGTTCGCTGTACGTGGCCTAGCGCACATGCAGACCTGGGGTCCGGACAGCCTCACGGGGGCCCTGACGGCTGCTGGCTTTGCGGCTGCCACCTGAGACAGACGGTCAGACAGCTGCAGCGGCACAGGGAGCCCTGGAGAAGCGCAGACCTTGGCTCTCTGGGCTGGACTGAGGTGGCTGCACCCGTCCCTCACCCCTCCGGCTCTCCCTGCTCCTGCACGGGACTCTCCTTACCCTGACACGTGCCCGGGCTCCTGCTCTCCCAGCCACGTGCTGCCCGGCGCCCACGTCTGCCTGGCGTACCTCCCGGGAGCTGTTCCTCCTGACCCTTCCCATGGGACCTGGATCGTCCAACCTCACTCCCAGCTCCGGGGATGAGGCCAGACTGGCCCAAGCTCGCTCTCTGTGTCCCGGTGGTTGCTCAGGACTGGACACCTACACAGCTTGGCCAGTGAGTACAGACGGTGGCAGGGTCCCGGCCACAGTGACAGTTCTCAAGAGTTCTCTGGGTGACATGGGGTGAAAAGCACCCCCCACCCCTGGACACTGTGTCATGGCGGGGGGGGGGAGGGGCACCAAACTGCCATGGCCACTTGGTTTCGGGATGGGACCCAGCCTGAGTTTCACACTGACTCAGGAACAGCAAATCAGAAAACCGCAGAGAAACGGAACTGGATCCCTGATCAAACAGACCCTGGAAACCACCCTACCTTTGGATTTTCAATTTCCATGCAGGTAAATAAAGCCTGTGTGGACCGGGTTTCTGGATGTAGCCCAAAGCATCTTGACCTGTAAGTGCTTTCACGGAACCCCTTTACTTGCGGATTTCCCGGCTAAATGTATTAACATCTGTTTCTTCTCACTGAAAGTCCAAATTTTCAACAGAGCTGTACGCGTAAGAACGATCGCTTCATTCCACTTGTTCCTCTCTTGGCTGGTGTAAACCACCAGGTTCTCCGTGTACTGCAAGATCGACTTTAAGAACCTGTTTTAATAAAAAGAAATGAACTCCTTTATTCTAACATAGAATGCCCCAGTGATTTAAATGCACTCTCCTCCTTTTGGGATCCAAACTATTGGACTTAATTTCTGTCTGCAAACTCGAGAGAGAGAAGTACACGCAGAACGGGAACGGGAGCACAGGAGTCAGAGGGAGATGCCGAGACGCCTCCCGATTGGAGAGGGGGCTGCACTCCCGCGACTTTTACACACCCGGGGGCTTTTCAAACTTACTCTCCGCTCCGGTGAAATGGTTTTAGGAGACAGAACAGAGTTCCAGAAAGGGTGTTAAAGTCCACATGGATTAAATGCCACGTGATAAACACACACGCACGTAACGGGGAACAGGCGAGCCCCGGGGCCCCGCGTGCGGGCTGCTCTCAGTCCTGGGCTCCTGCGCACCAGGCGCCTGCCCTCGCGACGAGCCCTATAGCTGCACCGCCTCGTGGGACACCTTCCGCTGTGGCAGCACTGCTGACATGCGTTCACCAAACTGTCCACATCCCTCCTCCTGACTGAGAGGAATCAGTCACGCTTGTATTTTCCAAGTTCTCTCCAGTCTGCCAAGTAGTCTAAGATGTTCTCCAGAGTCTAACTCCAAGTATTTTCAAACTTAGAAGTTAAAAGAATAATGCAATAAAAATCCACAGATGCTTCGTCTAGGGAGTGGTTCTCAGTTGGGGAGGACACTGTATCTGGGGATGTCTACACCACTTATGGCTACCCCGGGGCGCCGCTCCCGCCCTGCGTATCCACACAGCCACCGCAGAGGACCCCCCAGCCCAGAGCATCAGCAGTGCTAAAGCCACCAGTGATTAACATTCTGCAAGTTCGCTGCCCTTGTTCGCACTTGGGTTCCATGATTCTTTAAGAAAACGTCAGTCATGTTTTCGTGATTTTTTTTTTTTAATTTTTAAGTTTAGTTATTTATTCTGAAAGAGACAGAGAGGCAGAACAAGCAGAGGAGAGGCAGACAGAGAGGAGAACAGAAGGTCCGAAGCAGGCTCCACGCTGGCAGCAGAGCGCCCAACGTGGGGCTCGAACTCACGAACCGTGAGATCATGACCTGGGCCGCGGTCGCACGCTCAACCGAGCCACCCAGGCACCCCTCATATCCGTCGTAAACACGAGGTACGTGTTACCTCCAAACTAGCAGCAATACCCGTCCCTGGGTGGTGTCGCTACACAGAGTGAGGAATTCTGAAAGCACTCACAAGTGCGTCACATAAATTTTCTGAAGTGAGCCTACGCGGTGTTAGTTTGAAAGGTTCACAAACTTGCCCCAAAGTCCACAGAGAAAAACAGCGAAGAGCCAACCAAGACTGGGGGGTTTCAAAAAAAATGTATCAAGGAAAATAACCAATAGAAGTGAAAACTGCTGACAATTACCAAGACATAGTTTCATTTCTCATAGGCAGGACATACTTACTTTAGATACTGTTGATATTCGCAAGTATTTTTTCCATGAACCACATGAATGTTGACCAATTCCAGCGCAATCAGCAGTAAAATCAGGTAAAGCACAGGAGACAGAAGCTTAATACTAAAAACAGACAACAAACAGTTAAAATTTGACAAACGAAAGTATTTTTCACTTTCATGAATGCAAACCCTTTTTCAATACTTTTTTCTTTTCAAGGGAACTGAAATGCAAACTTCTCAAGAGGAGGCTGCCTCTGTGGCGGTTTCCCCGTGTGCCCCCCCCACCCCTTTGCTGCCGCCACCTGCCCGCCCCGCCCCCCCTCAGGAGCAGCCTCTCAGGAGGCTGGTCCCCAGCAGGACGGTGCCCAGCTGCCCAGGAGCAGGACTTGCTGGCAGGCTCCACACCCCTTGCTTCCACCGGCCCCGGGTCTCTGTGCCACCGGCCAGCATCTTACTTCTAGTCTGATGTTTGGCAAAGGACTCTCACAAGAATAAATACGCCTATGGCTGTAACGTGAAGACGTGTGCAACGTCTCCAGGACTCAAAGATACTACAATCAAAGTAAGATACTATCTCGCCCGTGAGACTGGAAGAGCATTTTTCTCAAATACACCATTTGGGGAAGGATGTACACATAACAGCCACCTTACGGACTGCTGCTAAGAGTGTAACTGCGTGTTACCTTTCAGAAGCAGCCAGGGAACACCTGTTAAAAGTGTTCGAGACACAGATGCCACTCAACCCAAAGCTCTAGTAATCTGTCCAAAATTGTAATTTCCTAAGGATGGAACACGTCCTGAAATACACACAGGTGAAGACACCAGAAGGCAGACGCACCCAGGTTGACCTGCTGTTAATATTTAAAATCCGAATATTCTTTCGGGTTGGTAACACCCATATTCTCATATGCCCAAATTGCAATAGTGTTTAAAATCACATGTGCCGGAACTTTCTGAAAAAGCATCAGAGAACCCCGAGAGAACTCCTGCCCAACAGGGACCCGGGACGGCGAGCCACACACCTACTCAGCATGTGCAGATACGTCTGTCTCTGCCGGGAGCGCAGCCTCCGTTCCACCCACTGCCGCTGTCTGAGCTCCGCGGAGGCAGCGACTTGGCTGGACACGCGGGCACAGTGTGCGGTGATGTTTCGGAGGACAGTGAGCACTTCCAGAACGGTTCTGGGACAGAACAGAGTTGGCACGGGGGTGCTGCAGAGTTCACGGATCACCTGGGGCCACCTGGGGATCAGAGCGCGAGTTCTCATGGGGCACGTGCGCCGCCCGGGCTCCCTGGAAGGTCAGCTTCCGGAGAGCGTGGCCAGTCGTGCACTGTGCCTAGGCCAACATGACACACGGCAGACGACACACATGCTGGACCGGGGGGGACGGGGCACAGGGCCGGCTCGTCAGGCACAGCACTCGCGCACAAGCCCGTCGAGGCTCATCTCCCCGCTCCCCTGGCGGCACGACCACCGTGGGATCTGACGCCGCCACAAGCTCGCCCAGTTGGAGACACACACAACGGCGGAGTCTGGGACCACGATTCAACAACTCCCAGACGCTTACTTCTCAGCAGGAAGGCTGTCCAAGCCCCTAGCGACACGGTGATCCTCAGGCAGGTGGTGACACAGCTCAGACATGATTTCTGTAAGTAAAGAGTTGCAGGCATCGGTCTCAGAATGACCTTCTAATCTGAAAGACAGAATATTTAAAGATACAGGACGACGATTAAATGCCAATCGGTGCCCGTGCGCGATGATTATTTCAGTGGTTCACTGAGCAAAGCACTTCATCTGCAACTTAGTTTCCCCAGACATCAAAGAAAACAGGCTCCGTCGAGGCAGTGGTACGAGCACAGTACGACTGCTCACAAAAGGGACAGGTCACCCGTGCGTCCTCCAGGAGAACCTGGGACCTGCTACATCCTGACTCCAAGCGACCTCTCCACCCCCGGCTCTCTCCTCAGCTTCAGACCCCGCTTCTCACCACCAAGTCTCGCTAGTGGACACCACCCTCCTCCCTCACCGCCCGGCCCGGCCCCCTCCCCCCACCCCCGTGCAGAGACCGAGGCTCCCTCTGACCCGCCCCGCACTCGGTCGTTCCCCCTCCCCCCACATCACCCCCCCCCCCCCCAGCACTCGGTCATCGTCCCTTCCACCCACCCCCGCACTCGGTGATCCCCCGAGCACACACACCCCACCTCCCCACCCCCTCCCCGCACTCGGCCAGCACACCTCTCCAGGCTGGCGTTCGCCGGGGCCCCAGGATGGAACTCACCTGGCAGCCTCCTCGGCTTCTGTGGGCAAAGACAGGAGGGGCCAAGCCCCGAGGCTCTTCTCACAGCTCAGCACCTGCAAGGAAAATACCCTATTGCCCTTAAAGCTTTTATAGAACGGCCTGAAAAACACGTTTGCAAACTGCTACGCAGCAACCAACAGCGTTCCGGAAGATGCATGTTGGTAAAATTGTTACAGATCTTACATTTTAAAACTAGATGGCAGGGCTTGGCTATTCAATAGAATCAGATAAGGGAAGGCCGGTGAAGTCAACAGGGGATTGGAAGGTAGTTAACGCCTGGACTAGCTGTAAAACTTATCCCCAACTCTTTTGGCGCCTCTCGTTTGAGACCCGAGGTCGACCACTCTCCTCCATCGCCGAGTCAGGACTCGCTGTAGTGAGTGGTCTTCACCCAGACGACACAGCAGAAGTTAGGCTGTGTGACTCTGGACGACAGGTCACAGAGGGCTGGGCCTCTCCTGGGGAAGCCAGCAATCGGGAAGCCCTGCACCAACTTCTCATCCCCTCACACGGAGCACCGAGCCAGCGGAGCCCAGACTTCTGATGCATGAAAGTGGGAGCATGTTAAACAGTGCTGTTGACGCCACTGAATGTGGGTAATTTATGCGGCAATAATAAGCAAGCAATGACCCTACAAGGGACAGGATACAAGACTGCCTAATGAAAAACGGATAAACAACGGACAGCAGGAATAAGAGGCTGCAGGCAAGGGTGATCATCTGAAACGCCCACTGTGGGGCACGGAGGGGCCACGGAAGCAGCAGCCAAGGAGCAAGGGGGCCTCGTGGGGCTGGAGATTCAGCCGAGGAGGTCCACGGACAAAGCCTGCCTTCCTGAGGCCTCTCCTCCTTCCGGGACCTCCCTCCGTCCTGTCTGCGTGTGGAGTCCTGCGGGCAGCTTCCGGTGGCCTCCCTGCCAGCGACTCTTGTTGTTGGGAAGCTCAGAGCCACGACGGGCAGGCTAAGTGGGCGGTGCGGCTATGTCGGCCGGATGTCTCGCTGCCAAACTAGAACCCACCAGACCCAGCTATTCGGGCTGAATTCTCTCACATGGCCCCAGCATGGTAGAACACCCCTCGCGTCGACTGCGGACAACCCCTCGGAAGTGACACTATTTTTCTTGGGACGTCATAAATCGGTGGACAGAGTTCCCTCCAGCTGCCACTGCAAATCTCTCTCTAAACCCCTTACGTGCGGATTTTATAGCTTCCGTTGAGAGGCCAATCTCACCGATGAATTTCTAAGTTAGCGACTGTCACGATCATGATGTTCTCGGAGGCGACCCCGTTCTTGCCCCTCGTGCCACACTCCTATCCACCTACGTGTGCCTGAGGTAAAGTGCCGAAGCCAGTTTCCACACTGGAACTTCCTGGCGGAACCGCTCCCAGGTTTGTGCTTTGCTTGCTTTAATTTAGGAGCGGACAAAAGCTGGTCTTATGTGGTTAAAGGAACATGGCCATTCTTCGCCACCGACGGACAAAGAGCGTCAGTGGTCCTGAGTCAATGGCAATAATAATGACAAGAGCCCACCAGGGCCCCACGATGGTCCAACCACCACGCATCAGGTACTAAAAACACCTGAAGAAACAAACGCTCCAATGACTTAAACTGCCGGAAGCGGAACAGGAGGTTCAGAGGACGGAGCCACCTGGGGCCCACAGAAGCTCCGCTGCAGGGGCCCGCGCGTGCGCCCCTCCCGGAGGCCTGCGCGCGACTCACCTGTTTTCTCAGCTGAGACACCGGGTGGAGGTGAGCACGGTAGCTTTCGGCGAGACCGACCAGTGACCTTATCGCCGCCTTTTCCTGGTTCAGAGAAAACAGACCGCGGTTAGGATGACGTCTGGTCAGGCCTGTACTTTCCTTCTACCGAATGCTAATCACACGGGAGTCCCAATTTCCCATTACCTTCCTTCACAGAATCCCACTCAGCTGTAACAGAGCAAGGCTCTTCATTAAAACAGGTTGGAGGCAGCAAACCATAACCAACACGATTTTTTTAAATGAAGCCAATTAACAATGATAAATAACAAAGGCCATGTCTGCTCTTTGTTCACGATCAAGGATGCTAGAAATAAGTGAGAAAGAAGAAAACGATTCCAAACAAACAACTGGGAACGTAAGAACTTCTCGTAAGAAACCAGAATGGGAATCTAGACATTAAAAATCAGTACAACCGAAAGTTATATCACTATGAATACTTAATTACTAAACACATAAACATTGAAGAAAATAGTAAAATGACATTATTTACAGCTGACGTAACCGTGTAACCCGAAACTCCAAGCTGGCTGGCTAAAAACCATCAGAAACAAAAAAGTCAGTGAGTCGCCTGCTGACTAATTTAACACACCAATAATCAATGAACAGCTTCCCCGCACAGAAGCTCTAACTACCCAGAATTCTCAACGGCACAAAGCAAGTCGCCAAGTAGCCAGACGTAAGTTACGTGAAGAAATACGCTGACCCTGTCATTCGCTCGAAGACCCAAGTCCTACACGCAGCTGGAGTTCTGGGCCACGTGCACAAGACCCACGGACAGCCACGATTCCCACGTGGAAAGATCAGTGATGAGCCACAGAGGACCTGGGGCCCGGCAGTCGCCAGAGCACACGGCTTCTCCTCAGAGGGGACGCGGCAGCGGGAGGGCGGTGGACGCGAGGAGGGGGCGTGTGGAGGATCGCTCTGGCAGCCGTGCAGACAAGAGAACAGAGGGGCCATCGCGAGGAGGGCAGGTGGAGGGTAGGCGGGGGGCGGGGGAGCAGCTCGGCCCAGCAGGTGCACACGGTGCAGGGAGAAACGCGTCGGGACATACGCTCGGGTGGAGGACGGAATACGGCGTGCGGTCAAAGACAGGACTCTGGCCTTGGGATGGCACTGCCACTCGGGGGAGGCTCGGGGAGGGGAGGCTGAGGACGTGGTGACACCGCGTTGGGGAATAATGTTCACTATTATAAAAAAAACATCAAATATCCCTACATTAACCCATCATCTCATTCCTGTTTGTTGCCTGGTTAGTCTTAGGCTTTGTGTTTATTGTGTAATTACACAAGTTTGGCTGCGATACTAAGTAGAGAGGAGGCAGGGAAACTCTACAAGGTAAGACAGATGGGAAGTAACCCTACAGATGCTCAGCTCCATCACGAAGGTCAGTACAGATACACCCCGAGCACCCAAGACCAAGGCCACTGCACACAGCACAGAGATGCTGTCTCCTAAATGCTGCTGGGCCCTTGGAAGTGACTTGTCAAAGAAAAAGGGCCAAGAAAACAAAAAACAAAAACAAGTAAATCTAGATTCTCTCACTCCCAGATGAAGTAAGTTCCAGCTGGATCAAAAGACCTACATGGGGGGGGGGGGGCTGTAAAGTTACTAGGGAAATGTGTACATATGTTTGTAATTTTGGAAAGCAAAGGATTTTTTAAGAATAATTCCAAATGCATAAGCCAAAATGAAAAAAACCTCAAAACTGAAGTAGGCAGCAACAGGCACACTGGAGAAGGCGCACACGGCTAATAAACCAGTGGGGAGAAGCACAAAATGGAAAAAAACATGAACAGTTCACAAAAGAACTACACACTTCCAACAGCCACAAGAAAAGAGAGCCAAGTCACCCCCAAAATACAAGAAGATAAAAACAAAGTCTCGCCGGTACCTTCTGCTTCAGAACTTCCCTTTCATAAAGTCACTTACACAAGTGTCCAAATGAACAGTCTCCTTCAGACATTATAATTAGGAGCGTTCCCCACGAGGGAAAATTAGAATTCAGCCGTCAGTGAAGGACGACTTACGTAAATAAGGGCATACTGATACAAATGGAATGTCAAGTCGCAGATAAAAATAAGGTAACACACTGTTCGTGAAAATGCTAGCTACGGAACAGAATGTGTCTGCACAGCGAGCCACGCTGCTGTGCTTGTGGAAAGACACAGACAGCACGTGCTAACAGTGGTCCCCTCAGGAGAAGGCCTGCCTCAGTGCCTTCTCACGTCAGTCTTTCCATCTTGGTGGAACTTTTCAGACAATTTTTACAGTAACTGTTACATGTATGATTTGAAAAAGGATTAAAATAAGAATAACCCAAATTGTTTTAAAATAAGAATTATAGTTTATTGATAGATGCAAATATTCTGCCCCATCGATTTGAGTCGTTTGTAAAATTTTCTGATTTAGTTAATCCCATTTACACCTGTCTGGTTTGTAGTATCTATGAAGCATACATTTTTTTTTAACGTGCATCCAAGTTAGCATACAGTGCAATAATGATTTCGGGAGTAAATCCCAGCGATTCATCCCCTATGTGTAACACCCCGTGCTCATCCCAAGTGCCCTCCTTAATGCCCATCCCCCCCACCCACTCCCAGCAATCCTTTGTTCCCTATATTTAAGAGTCTCTTCTGTTTTGTCCCCCTTCCTGTTTTTATATTATTTTTGTTTCCCTTTCCTCGTGTTCGTCTGTTCTGTGTCTTAAAGCCCTCATGAGTGAAGTTGTATGATATTTGTCTTTCTCTGACTAATTTTGCTTAGCATAATACCCTCCAGTTCCATCCATGTAGTTGCAAATGGCTAGACTTCATTCTTTTTGATGGCTGAGTAATTTTCCATTGTACATACACACTCCACATTTATCCGTTGAAAATACGTTTTTAAGAACTAGGTTAAATTATTTTAGATTACACGATGCTCACCTACTTGTTGCGGCAAACGCATGCGCAACTGTAATCAGGTCACAAGTGTCGGTTCTGCTGGAGGCATACTGTACCTCAGATGCGTTTCCACAAAAGATGATTAAGGCCGAATGACACGTGAGAACAAACTACTCTTTCACAGCCGAGTAACCGCGAATCGCCCGGTTTTCTCCCTGTACGTTACCTTAAGCACTGACAACGGGCCTTCGTCGACGAATCGGAGTAACAGCACGGTGGAAAATGCAAGCAATTGGTTCGCCGCCTCTTTTGGAAATTCCGGGAAGCTGATCTCCCCGTGGCTCAGATGGTCTCTTACACGAGGACCCTCCTGATGGTTCAGGAAATCCCAAAGAAACTCCTTCGGGAAAATGAACAGAAGAGACTTTGTCGGCTTTCTCAACCAAGGGAAGGAAAGCGCCGAGGCCCCGGACGGACCATCCTGATGGTCACGGAGCAGCAGCGCTGGCTTGCAGAGACGAGAAAACCGAGCTTCCAGACCGGAGTCCTCGCTAGTGGCGCCCAGGTACGTGCGGGCCTCCGGCTGGGGGCCCCCGGGCCTCTAACTCTGCCCGCGGCCCGGCTGCCTGGCCACAGCGACACGAGGCCAGCTCCAGCGCCGTAGGGCCCCCCCCCCACCCCCGCGTCTCACTCCTGTCAGCTCTGAGCCAAGGGGCTGAGGCGTCCACACCTGGAAGCGAATTTGCCTTCCACAGAGCAAGCACCGCTGTCCCCCCGTGAACACAGCCCCCACTTCCCCCCCGCCTGGGGCCGCTCCCTCCCAGCGCCCTCTCTCCCATCATGGCCTCCTCCTCCATGAAGCCTGATTAAGACAGCAGCTTCTTTCTCAATAGCACCGGCGGGGGCGGGGGGGAGGGGGACACAGAAAGACAAAAAACTGCCAGTGGACGGAAGAGTCACAAAGATTGAGGATGGAAACAAATGGCGGATAAACTAGCTCAATCATTCTAATGTCCTGACGGCAGAAATGACGCCCCAAGAGCACACAGTCTCACTAATGTCCCACAGGGACTAGAATCCAGGCTGCAAAACTCTCAGTTAAAGGAACAAATACAGGGGCGCCCAGTGGCTCAGTCGGTTAAGCATCCGACTTCAGCTCAGATCAGGATCTCACAGTTCATGGGTTCGAGCCCCACGCTAGGCTTTGCGCTGGCAGCAGAGTGGGTCCTCTGTCTCCCACTCTCTCTGCCTCTCCCTTGCTTGCACTCTCTCTTTCTCAAACATAAACATTTTTTAAGTTAAAAAAAGGAATAAAAAATTTTACTTACAGTCCAAAGTAGCTACTATAGTATCTTCATAAAGTAAAAAAAAAAAAAAAAAAAAAATTGGTAACAGGAAATGGCTCTACATAATTCTCTGTCCTCTTCCAACATGCACACTCGCACACTCACTAGTCACACCTGACTTCTGCCGCTGTTCACAAGGCAAACCTGGCTCCCCCAGCAGCCCACACCACACAACAGACCCAAATATACTTTGGAAAGCGGGTCTTAGATAACCAGCCAGAAGCCAGGCCCCGGAGCTGCAGTCACAGCCTAGCAAGTGTCTGTGACACGTGTCAAGTTGATACAGCACGGGAGTGGCTCAGAAGCACTTTGGGGAGCACGTCACAGGTCAAAATTAACTTCACTTTGGAGAAGTGCTAATCACACCCATTAATATAAGAATATTGGATCAGAAAAGGCCTAGAATTTTACCATTGCAGGCTCTCCAAGGAAAAGAGGAAGTTGATTGAGTTTACCATCACTCAAGTGCTTTGCCAATATCTAAAAGACCAAAAATAAATATATGGATTAATTAGTACACACACACACACACACACACACACACACACACACACACACAGTACCTTCAGCATCCAAGGAGATAGATGTATCTTTGGTATGACATGCTATGTAAGCACAAAGCAAGTTAAATGTAACAAGGACAGTCTTAAAAACATGGCAGCCACCCGTTAAAGAAAGCTTTTCTTAACCAGTATAATGACTTTAGGAATAAATATGAATGTATATATATCTTAACTGTGTGAGTACATGCGTGTTTACGTGTATTTATATGCATATGTGTGATAACATATGTATGTGATGCATGTATTTATACATGTGTGTACATCTATGTGTATTTATACGTGTATTTGTATGTATGGGTACGTGTGTATGTGTTTTGTACGTACATGTGTTGATATGTATTTACACGTATATGTGTATGTCTACATGTGTGTTTATGTATTTGTGTATATATGAGCACATATATTTGCATTTATCTGTGTATGTTTATACAGATCTATGTACACACGTATATGCACGTGTGTACCTGTGTTTATAAATGTGTCTGTGTGTATGTGCATACTTCTATGTGTGTGTGTGTTTATGTATGTTTATGTGTGTGTTCACGTTGCATTCATATGCATAAGTGTGCGTACATGTGGATGTGTACAGAAGCATCCATCAGAGTTACTTCAAAGGCCACTTCTTAATTCACCACTTTGGAACCCAGCCACCCAACCCACTCCTACACACCTAATCCTCCACAGATAGGACTACACTATCTATTCCAATCTTCACAGTATCAAATGCATCATATATTTAAACCACAGCAAATTATTTACCTAATGGAATAAAGTTTGCAGGTAAACTGGCACAGAGTTTAATCCCACCCACCCATTCACTAAGGGATCTAAGAGTTCTCTTAAAGGCGAAGTAATCTGAACACTCAAATCTCTCCACACTCTCCCTTTGTTTCCTCCTGTAGGCTAACTCTGAATCATACTTCAAGCTAGATAAGAATCATTAGCTACCCACACAAAACCCTCTACACTATAAAGTGATAAAAGGTATTTTCAACGGTAATTTTTACTATTCCAGATTTTCACATTCAGAATCACACATCCAAGTCACAGAATAAATGCCTAAGTGTATATTGTACACACACAGAGGTAGTTCACTTATATTTCATTTGCAAAATAAGCAAGTGTCAATCTTAAATCTGAAGTGTCACCTCCAGCAGCACCTGGGTGGCTCAGTCGGTTGAGCGACTGACTTGGCTCAGGTCATGATCTCGTGGTTTGTGCTTTCAAGCTCCGCGTCGGGCTCCGTGCTTACAACAGCTCGGAGTCTGAAGCCTGCTTTGCATTCTGGGTCTCCCTCTCTATCTCTCTCTCTGCCCCTCCCCTGCTCACGTTCTCTCTTTCAAAAATAAACATCATAAATAAATAAATAAATCAATAAATGAATAAATAAATAAATAAGTAAATAAATAAAACCTCCAAATAATTACAGAATATAATATTAATATCTCTTGACATTTTCCAATATGTGTCTTTCTATAACTCGAGAAACAAGGTTAATGATACTGGATCTCAAAATCAGTCTGGAAGCCTATACTTAACTCTAAATAAGGGTGATGTGGCTTTTTTTTGGCATATATGACTACCAACATTTTCCTGTGTAACAGACAATAATGTTTTGTTTGTTTCAAGATATCCTGTAAGTTTACTTACTTCATCGAAGGTGGTATAAAGAGCTGTTGACTTGAGAAAAGGAAAGAAAAGAAATAATTAAAGCAAAATGTGAGTACAGTGACGTTATTCAAAGCAGGAAAAAAATTCTAGTACATGGCCACAAACACGAAAACTTCTTCCAAAAATTATCTGGCAACGCTTTGGGTAGAATGTCCTATACAACGTAACAGCACGAAAGGCTGTCCTGTACGATGTAACAGCTTGAGAGGCACGGGGCCACGTGAAGACACCACTCCCACAGCACTCTGGGTCAGAAACCTCCCGTCGCCTCACAAAGCACGACTCACACACACGATCTCGGCCGGTGGCTCGTCTTCGCGGGCAGGAGAGCACAACTCAACGTGCCCTCCAACGAGCAGCCGTGTTTTGCGTGCTTCCTGGTGTAACCACTACTGTTTACACGCACAGGCTCCGGAGCCGCTGCCCCAACACATAAGCCCAGCTTCCACCCTCCCCGGAAGGGAAGCCCAGGGCACCTCCACACGTGGGCTTCTCTGCAAATCGGGACATGAGCAACTCCTGTCTCAAAAGGCTGCTGGGGGGGCGCCTGGGTGGCGCAGTCAGTTAAGCGTCCGACTTCAGCCAGGTCACGATCTTGCGGTCCGTGAGTTCAAGCCCCGCGTCGGGCTCTGGGCTGATGGCTCAGAGCCTGGAGCCTGTTTCCGATTCTGTGTCTCCCTCTCTCTCTGCCCCTCCCCCGTTCATGCTCTGTCTCTCTCTGTCCCAAAAATAAATAAATTTAAAAAAAAAAAAAAAGGCTGCTGGGGAATTCAGGAAGATTTTACACATGCTGTGATGCAGTCGGTATCTTGTGGGAGCCAGCTCTCAAGAAAAGTGTCTCATCTCTTAACGCTTATTAATGTATTTCCAATCTAACATTATGAAATTACCTCCGACGTTTATGATATAGAGGATTACGAAGTCTGTATCCCTCACTCCCAAACCTATACCACTGACCCTAAAATTTCTCTAAGCGCTCCTCTAAACATCCGACTGCCTACTCAAGACCCCCCCGACCACTTCCTCATAAAAGCTGAACTGCTCATTTATCCCCATAAACTGCACACATTAACTTCTACCTTGTTTTATAGAATTGGTACAAATGGCTTACCTGTCACCCCTAAACACGTAAGCTTTTTAGAAGACACAAAGTCTCACTCATTTTCTTCCTATCTGCCACCACTCTCAGAGACCTTATGCTGTAAGTATTCAGTAAATAACAGCGTGTGCACAGCACTTTATGGCTTTATAGAGTATTTTCGCGTGTGCATTGCCTTATAAACAAACTGATGCTATGTTTATTCTGAACAAGAGCCTGGGCGACAATTTAAGAAATTCTTTGATCAATTACTTCCTCTGTAGAAACAGTCTTCTTTTTATTTGTGTGGTCAAATAACAATAACCGGACGTGTTTAAACCACATAGCGGTGAGCACGCTGCCATGAAGAAAGCCCAGCGGTGCTCGAGTGAAAGCTCTGACAAACAGGGGTTCTAGCTCTTTCTTCCAGAAGACAGATGCCCCACAACAGTGCCCGGCACTGCCCTGGGCAGAGCCAACATGAAAGGCACCGGGCGTGGGCACCAGGGGTACAAATGTGAACCTTCCGCTCCTGAGGAACCTGCACCAGAAACTGTACACAAATGCACAGAAGGCGAAGCAGAACAGCCTCGAGATAAAACAGAAACAGGACGCAGAGGAGCGAAGCTGGAGAGTCTGTGTGGATGAGGCTCTGGGGGTCACTGATGCGGCCTGAAGTGGTCAGGCAGGGGACGGTGGGCACAGCCCTAGGAGAGACACACATGTTCCAGAACCGGGGAGAGGCCTCAATTAAGCCGGAGGAACTGGGACAGGAGACAAGCCACGGGAACGCTGGGCCGCACGGAGGCCCCAGCACGCCACACGGGAGGACGACACTCGCTGCAGGCACCGGGGTGCCGCTAACAAGTTTTATGCAGATGAGACCATAAAAGACAGAAGAATACTCATCAGTGTGCAAAACAACTTGCGGTAGGGTGAGAGAAGGATCAGAGTCATAAAGAGCACTGGGAGGGGAGCCAGACGAGGCCTCAGCACTGGAAAGGAGGGACCCAGGAGGAATCAGGGGCAGGACAGACGGGCAGAGCCGGGAACTGAGTGGCCGGGGTGGTGCGGAAGGCCACTGCGAAGTGACCAAGCGAAGGAGGACAACAGGGAATACCAGAGAACAAATCTGTGGGAGAGAAAACAAGTTTTTCAGAAGTACGGTAGTTTGAGACGCTGGGGAAAACCCCTACGAAAGCGTTCGGCAAACACGTGTACACCTGACCCGGGAAGTAGGGGAGAGCGCTTCCTTGGGGAGCACTGCGGCCCATGCTAGAAACTTCCATCCTGGCACTGCTCTGACTACATCCACAATGCTGTGTATGCTGGCTTTCACTTTCATCAGATCCAAAGTATTCTCTAATCGTTCTTCCCGCAGAGGTAAGGCAGCTGAAGACGTGGCAGTAAGATCTCCCAGGGGGCAAATGCGGGAGCACTACGCTGAGAACAGAATTTTGACAGATGTTTCTAGAAAGGGGCAAAATGGAGGAAGCTGAGCTGGTCAAAGAAAGAACGAGGCCAGGTCCAGCGGCCCCTGCCGCTGGCCCCCAATACAGGCCCCTCCTTTCCTCTACCCTCCGCATCCTCTGACGGTCAACGGGGCATGTGGCCACCCAGAAACCTCTTCAAGCCACCACCCAGAGGAAGCGGTGTCCTTGAACGGCCACGCTGTAGGCCACGGACCACCTCATGGGGTTACAATGGTACATCAATAATAACGGCTATGGGGACAAGATAAGTGGTTTCTACTTCTCTGACACGAGTTTAACATACTTGGTAATACTACTATCAAAAACTATCACAGGTAATTGTAAGCCCTCTAAAATCGTTTTAACAGGAAGCCACAAAAAATGGCACTCAAGCCTTCCAAAGAGAATTCTTAGCTAAAAAATTCGTTTCATGGTGAACAAAAAGAAGAGATTCAAAACGTCAGCGGGTCCAGAAAACGGGCAATACAGCAGCAACCACCCCCATGGATCACTGAAGCACGGGTACCTCAGCCGTCAGAAGTCTCCGTGGACACTTGTTAACGACGGCAAACACTCTCCTGAGTCCCGTCTCCAGCTGCGGCAGTAACAACACGGCACAGTCAGCAAACCTGCGGACGGAAGCAACCAAGCAAATCCCGGAGCTTTAAAAGCAAACACGAGCGCCAACCCAAGTGACGCCGCTTTATTCCAGAGGTCACCCTCGTGTGCTCAAAGCCTGGAGGGCAGAGGACACGCTAACGCGAGCAATAAAACCGAAACGCAGTCTCATTTGCCTGGTGATTTTAAACTCATTTCCGCTGTTTTTGTGTATCAGAGGAAACACGTTTAGAAGCTTCAGGAGAATGACATGTCATCACGGGTCGGCCTGATTCTTCCCATCACTGGTAAGAAACACTCAAGTACCAGGATTTCAGGGGTTCTCGGGGTACAAGTACCAGGATTTTGGGGGGTTCTCGGGGTACAAATGAACACACAATGACAGAACCGGAGGGAAGCAGAGGTCATGCCTCCGGAGCGCTTCTGCCCCGCCTTCAGGAAACAGCCTGGCTTCTCCCCTCCCTTGTCTCCAGCAGGGGACACACAAGAGGCCCTCCCAGAGTGAGAACTCCGTTGACTCTGAACAAGAACCGTCTTTGTCGACTGTTCCAAAAGGACAACACGAGGCGTTTAACACCCAATTACAGCTACCATTTCGCTCACTGTGAGAGGATATCTTGTGCTCGACCCTCCTGGAGGAAGCCCACCTCTCTTCCATTCCAGCAGCAGAAAACATGGACAGTAAAGGGTTTTAAGAGGGACCAGCCTCCTGACTATCAAGAACCTCTGAGTCCGCACCCTCAGTTAGTTACCTGTGTGCCTTGAACCTGATTAATGCCTCTTCCCAGTACGGCAACATGATTTTTAATATAAAAGTGGATTTCTTCATCACTTCTTCTAACACTGGAAGTACCTCAGAAGTCATATCTGCAAAATAACAAACATGTATTTTTACATGTTTATTTAGAGAGACCTGGAAAGAGAACATGCACACAGGAGGGGCAGAAGGAGAGACGGAGGGAGAGAGGGAAAGAGGCAGAGAGGGGGAGTGGGGGAGTGGGGCAGTGGGGGAGAGGGGGAGAGGGGGAGGGGGGAGAGGGGGAGAGGGGGAGAGGGAACCCCCAGCAGGCTCCACACTGTCAGCACAGAGCCCAACAGGAGGCCCAATCCCAAGACCATGAGATCCCGACTTAAGCCAAGATAGAGCCAGTCGTTTGACCGACTGAGCCACCCAGGCCCTAAGAGAAAAGTATTTTTAATTACCGTCACACTCATCAACTGAAGAGACACAGAACCAGACCACGGAGGGATGCCCATGACCGACCTGTCCAGGCTGATGAAGCAGGCCTGGGGCAGCGGCACACGCCGTCCAAGAGTGAGACCGGCAGACTGGAGCCCGGGCTGTGGGTGGCCGCAGACACCCTGGGGCAAGGGCACAGGGACAAGGGTCCCCTTGGCGTTTTAGGCTACGACAACTTTTGAGCAGAAGAGTTCAGGGTGGACCAGCTGACCACGCTTGACCGAGAAAAGTGAAATACATTTTCGGAAGACAGAAGAACAGGAGTGGACTATGCATGACGAGGACACGTAGGCTTGTCCTTGGGAACAAATGTGCCCTCTGGTGGGGATGCTGATGGGGGGAGAGGGTGTCTGCACCTCCCCATCTATTTTGTTCTAAACTCAAAACTGTTCCACAACTAAAGTCTCAAGAAGTATACGCGATCGGCAGTCAGCAGAGGACCCAGCAGTCCGCGGCACCAAAGGCGCGGACCGGACCCCCGGACCCAGGACTGCAGAGATCTGGGCTGCGCCCCATGACGCGCGTCAGAGACCCCGCTGCCACACCCCTACAGCCCCAGGGAGCAGGAAGGAACGGGCTTGGAGCAAACACGTTTAACTGCGCTTTCCCGGTTTTGTGTCCCCCGACCCCATTAATTTGGTAAACGGCTCTGCCATAGAAAAAAGAAGACGGAGGAGGCCACCTATGCTGTTGGCCTTTTTGGCATAATGAGCACGCGCACACAGGCACAAGAGCTAAAAGGAGAAGGGAATGCACGTTTCAAAACGGTCCTGAGGGGCGCCTGGGTGGCGCAGTCGGTTAAGCGTCCGACTTCAGCCAGGTCACGATCTCGCGGTCCATGGGTTCGAGCCCCGCGTCGGGCTCTGGGCTGATGGCTCAGAGCCTGGAGCCTGTTTCCGATTCTGTGTCTCCCTCTCTCTCTGCCCCTCCCCCGTTCATGCTCTGTCTCTCTCTGTCCCAAAAATAAATAAACGTTGAAAAAAAAAATTAAAAAAAAAAAAAAAAAAAACGGTCCTGAGCCACCTGTGCATCAACACGCCTGGAGGATAAACTCATAATTGACTCACGCAGCCACGACTCTCACAGCCTCCCCACCACAACCCATGGAAAGAGGGAAGGTTTCTTGTTTGTTTTTGAATTAGACATCCATTTCATGGTTCCATTGGCACATTTCTTTTTTTTTTTTTTTTAGTGTTTATTTATTCATTTACTTATTTTGAGAGAGACAGAGAACGAGCAGGGGAGGGGCAGAGAGAGAAGGGAGAGAATCCCAAGCAGGTTCCGCACCATCAGCGCACAGCTAATGCAGGGCTCCGTCCCTAACTGTGATTCATGACCTGAGCTGAAATCAAGAGTCGGATCCCGACTGAGTCCCCAGGTACCCAGGGAAGGTTTTACGTAGCAAATTTAAGAGGTTCTTCATGCAACTTTTGAAGGCATCTCGCCTCTGGAGAATAACAGTCCGCCTACAGGGTTCAAGTCCCTATGCTACTTAATGACTTTATACGTATCTGTACGAAGACACATCCAGGACAAATGGGGAGCGTAGTACTTGCCTGGGAAAACGGCCAAATCCTCAAGGTCTGGAAGAGCTCTGAAAGGTCGGTGCACCAAGGCGAATTTAGTTTGTCGCAAGTAACTCTTTAGCAGCTGACCCAAGCCCGCTGTCAACAGCGTCATCATCGAACAGTATCTAGTGCGCAACACCGCAGCATGTTAGAAAATGAACCGTCATCCACATAAAGAGCTTTACTGTCAAAGAACAAGCTTAAAATTAAGAAAGCAAATCATCATTAAATCGCAGGGAGGTCCCCCTTGCGGCAGGGATTAAGCTAATGCAATGGCGGGAGGCGGGGTGGGGGGGAGCCACCCTCCAGGAGGCCGAGCACCCCACCGCTTCCGTCAGGCCCACCCTCAGAACTGCCCTTGGGGTGGATGGCAGCGGAGTCCCAACCCCGTCACCACCCCAGGTGTTCATCCGCCCCGTTTTATCTTCAAATTCCCGCTTCAAAACTCTCATCTTTTCCAAAATACACTCACGGGAAATTCAAGACAAACAAAACTCTTAGTGCACTAAAGGAGCGAGAAAATGACCTCATCAGCAACGTACTTCAGAGGGACTTCGTGAGGGGACGCAAACCCATGCCACAGGATGTTACGCAGATTGAGCCCGCGTGGAGATCCAAGGAAGACTTTCAGTACGTCCATCTGACCAGGTTAGGAACAGCAGATTACCGAATGGTTGCATAACTACTGGACAAACCAATATAACATACAGTGGGAAGAGGTTTGCTTTCTTCTTGAGAACAGACCCAGGGCTTTGGCTAAACAGGAGCAGCAGTAACAGTAGTAACACGCAAACAACATTTACTGGGCATGTAAGACATCAGACACATTTTGTGCGTATTTATTGCTCATTCACACTCCCAACAACCTCTGGGAAGGCACGACTATTATTCCCACTCTGCAAATGAGAAGTACAGCATAGAGAGGTGAAACCAAGGCCTCGGGGAACCCAGAACTATAAAGGGGGATGGGATCTGTCCCAGGCTCCGCAGCTTTCCTACTGGACATCAAGCCTGCCTCCTATCTAGACCAAATAAAACCACCCGGTGAACAGAAACCTCACAGAAAGCAGCGTGTGTTCGCGCGGTAAACTCCAGGAAGCAGACCCCGTGAGGGGGCCAGACCACTGAGGCTCCCATCCCAGGCCTCCCGACCTCACTGTCTGACCTGAAGCCTCACCTGCCTCTGTCCCTCCACGCATATGGTCAAGATGCCCCTGACGGGGTTCCTGCTCATCAGAATGCAAGAGCCACACACGTCTGTGGGCTGCCTCTGGGCTTGGAACGCCATGCTTGGGAACAGAGTCAGAAAAAAGGGAAGATATGCAGACACTCAACTCAAAAGCGGGCCACGCGAGAAAGAAGAGTGAGCATCCAGAAGACTCGGGAAAGGACTGAAAGCCTCCTGGCGGAGGAGGAAACAGACCCACCGTCACGTTCTCTCAAAGGCAGGGTGAGCCGGAGAGTTATAAAGAGGGGTTCGCCCGGAAACTGGCTCTTCCGTGCAACTCCAGACACCGCCTGCTCACATCGGTCCTTACTCCTTTAATATTCGTATCTAATATTGGTAATCACGATGATATTCATTTCACTACATTCGTTTTTAACTTAATACTAACTTTAATGAATCGTTCACACCACCTGGGCCATCAGAAACACAGAAGCCAACGAGCCGGTGGACCTGCAAGGCGCTGGGCGTGGCTGCAGGCAGGAAAGGCCACCGGCACCCAGGCAGACAAGGACACAGCCCCAGACCACGGGATCTGTTTCAGAACTCAGTGTAACAACGAGAATTTTGTACTTTTCTTTACCTCACATTCTCCACTAAAGAAAACGATCTTTCAGCGACAAGGAACCACTGTAAAGTGGGAGAGCTTTACTGAAAACAGATTTCTTACCCCCAAAATAACGTATTAGAGCTTGTAACATGTTACAGGATCATTTTAAACACCTTCCAGGCTTGGCGGGCTCCACTTTCTGCGGGACGCTACCCTGGCTCTCCCCTTCACCCTGACCCTGCCTCATCAGTTGCCTAAAGGTTACTCATTAGTCTTAAACAACTTGGGTCATGTGGCCTGCAGAAGATTTTGAAATAGTAAATAGCTCTGCATGTTTTTCAGTTGGCACCTAATTTTTTTTCACCCTAAAGTCTGAGCAGTTGCAAAGGGTATAAGTTCCCACACATTAAAAACACTGAGATTTTAGGATAAAAGTATATCACTCTTCAAATGGTTAAAATTGTATTCTAGAATAAGTTACTGTAATTCTTAATATAAAATTAATGAAAGCGATAGAGTTCAAACTGTCCACCTGGTGGCCCTACGGCTCATGACACCAGAGGCACCACACTGCAGGTTGTCAGCCCGAGGACAATACCGCCCAGCTCAGCAACTACGGCTCATCAACCAGAGGCTATTCTACCGCACTGAGACTCAGGCTGAGAGAGAGGTGGAAAAGTGGCAATTTTGAAAGGGGCGGTGGGAAAGGAACGTATGATTTAATTATTGACATAATTTTTTCCTAATTCAGCATCAACTTTTAAGGCACAGAAGTATAGCTAACACAAACTGTTTTGTGTTGTGCCTACTCTCCCAGTTTTAGAAGAACAAACTTACCACAGACTGCCCAAAGACCTGAGCAAGCTCCTCAGATGCAAGCAGGTCTCTTAAAAGAAAAGGACATTCCTTCCCATTCAGTAAAAATACCTAAAAATCAAACAAGAATTGTATTACAGTCCCATTATGAGACAAAAAATGTGAAGAAAAATCTCACCCATAAAGTCACTGATTGTGCAAATGAGGGGAGAAAAGCACTAAAGACATCAATGTTTGATTCCATAATCATTCAAAAAGAAAAATATTAAAAATCTGTGTCATGGGGCGCCTGGGGCTCAGTCGGTTAGGCATCCGACTTCAGCTCAGGTCATGGTCTCAAGGTTTGTGAGTTCGAGCCCCGCATGGGGCCCTGTGTTGACAGCCTGGAGCCTAGAGCCTGCTTTGGATTCTGTGTCTCCCTCTGTCTGCCCCTCCCCCAGTCATGTTCGTTCTCTCTCTCTCTCTCTCTCTCTCTCTCTCTCAAAATAAATAAATAAACAAACATCTGTGTTAAATGATTACATTTAATAGAAAACCAGTAATTAAAGTCAAGAAATCTAAATACAGCTGTAAAAGTTTTATGTTCATTCAGATACTTTACTAAACCAACAAAGAAAGAGTTCTCACACTTACATCACCCAAAGCCCGTTCTAGACATGCTGTCAGTTTCATTAAGCTAAGAGAAATAGCGGGAGATTGAAGGCTTTCCAAAGCATCAAGTATTTCAGGAAATAACTGTTGAGAGTAGGACATACATTAGAATTAGTGCTCAACAAGAAATATTACTCAAAGTAACAATAGTATTAATGAAATTCAAACTTCTAAAAGTTTCAACTGGTATATTTTTATGACTTCTTTGGTATAGGTAAACATTTTCTACATAAATATACAGGTGAACCCTGAACACAGGGTTTGAACTCCACAGGTCCACTTAGATGTGGATTTTTTTTTTCCATAAATATAGTACAGTATTGTAAGTGTGTTTTTTTCTTCATGATTTTCTTAGTAACTTTTCTCTAACTTACTTTGTTGTAAGAATACAGTATATAAATCATAAAACATACAAAACATTTGGTAATCGACTGCTTATGCTAACAGTAAGGCTTCTGGTCAAGAATAGGCTGTTAGTGGTTAAGTTTTGAGGGAGTCAAAAGTTACATGCAGATTGGGGCGCCTGGGTGGCGCAGTCGGTTAAGCATCCGACTTCAGCCAGGTCACGATTTCGCGGTCTGTGGGTTCGAGCCCCGCGTCAGGCTCTGGGCGGATGGCTCGGAGCCTGGAGCCTGTTTCTGATTCTGTGTCTCCCTCTCTCTCTGCCCCTCCCCCGTTCATGCTCTGTCTCTCTCTGTCCCAAAAATAAATAAAAACGTTAAAAAAAAAAAAAATTAAAAAAAAAAAAAAAGTTACATGCAGATTTTCAACTGGACAGGGGGTGACCACCCCTACGCCCGTGCTGTTCAAGACTCAACTACAATAATATCTAAAAGATCAAAAAAATGTTTAATACGTTAGAAGGTTTTCAAAAGCTTTTTCTTCACTTAAATGTTTATCGAAAGCAATAAATCTGTCATAAAAAGTCAAATATCTTGACCTAAACCTTATTTCCTATTTTGATTAGCTCTTAAAAAAAACAAAAACAAAACCTGTCCCTTAAGAGCCAAGAAAAGGGGAGAAGCAGTGACCCATCTACTCCACATCAGAAAACTCTAAGTATTTTAGAACTAGACCTTGTAGAGCTACTGCTCTGTTGTGGACGTTTAATGTGCCAGCTGGAATGGCTGGTTTGAACCAACCAAGAAACCAACCCAAACTGTGTGGCCCCAAACTACCCCTCCCCCCTTTGATTCAGCCTCAACAAACCAAGCATCCCCACCCCATTTCCTTGTCCCAGTCTCAACAACACCTGTCTGTCCACAAGGTCTTTTGTTCTGGAGCGGTCCATTCTCGTCTGTCCCAGGACCAGCACCCATGTGCCTAACTACCTCCCCAGCCCCCAATACGGATAATGCATCCAAAAACTTTCTTTGTTCACAGGATGTGCTTCTCAGCTCAGGCCAAGTTTTCCCTTTTCACAGGTGGAGGCTAGAGGATGAGGGGACCCCTTTAAAGTTAGCAGGTAATGAGGGCCTCTAAGTAGACTCTGTGAAGTCTTCTATTTCTAAAGACTGTTTGTAAGCCAAACCTCTGGAAAAGCTGTCCACTGCAGCCACGGTGTATAACAGATTTCAAACTGCTCCTTGGTCAGAGATAACAAATGTGAGTGGACGGCCTCACACACAGGGCCCAGCAGCCTCACACTTCCTGGGTAATCCAGACTCTGGGCTTCAAGGAGAAGAAAACAAGTGTTAGTATCACAGCTTCACGTTCTGTGATGAAAATGCCTAAATCATCGGGGCGCCTGGGTGGCTCCGTTGGTTAAGTGTCCGACTCCTGATTTCAGCTCAGGCCACGCTCTCACAATACAGGCGTTCGAGCCCCACCTCGGGCTGAACGCTCATGGCGTGGAACCTACTTGGGATTCTCTCTCCCCCCTCTCTCTGCCCCTACTCTTTTCTCTCTCAAAATAAATAAATAACCTTAAAAAATTAAAAAAGAAAATGCCTAAATCATCAAAGAAAAAACGTTTTTATTATGAAGTTTCCACAAAATCAACAACCAGTTTATAATTAAACTTACAATAAAGATACTCAGTTGTTGCTGGAAATAAGTTACATAGCACTTATCTGATAATAAAAGAAAAATACACTGTCAGTAGGGTTTAGGGAAATTTTACAGGCAAGACACATTCAATGGAACAGTACGGACAGATGCCTGGGGCACAGAGAACATACAGACCTGATTGTGTATAAATCACGCAGTCTGTGATTGTCTTCCAGCATACTTCACCCCTCTGAGTTACAATGCTATTGATATCACAAGTTTCTCTGACTTCAAACCCAAATTTGCAGATCATATCATAGACTGAGGGAGAAAGACAAGTGGCAATAGGATCTTCTAATAGCATCTGAAATACAAAGAAGACATTATTTAACAAGTAAAAATGGAATAATATCAATTATATATTCAAGTCACGAGGAAATCCTATTCTATATCCAGGTATAGCTACTGTTAACATACTTTCTGGCTATGGTGAGAGCTGTATCATTAAACATGATTAAATATTTTTTTAATGTTTATTCTTTCAGAGAGAGAGAGAGAGAGAGAGAGAGCGAGCACACGCACGTGAGCAAGGGAGGGGCAGAAAGAGAGGGAGACAGAGAATCCGAAGCAGGCTCCAGGCTCGGAGCTGTCAGCGCAGAGCCCGACGCGTGGTTCGAAGTCACAGACCATGCCATCATGACCTGAGCCTGAGCCGAAGCCAAAGCTGAAGCCGGACACTTAACCAACTGAGCCACCCAAGCACCCCAAAATGTGATTAAATACTAATTAAAGATAGTTTACATACATGTTTTCAAATAAATGTTGAAGGTTTGAAATTATTAATAATATTTAAGACATGAGTTTACAAAGCTCAGCACATCTGCCTTCCTATACTATCTCACAGCTATCAAAATGAGCAATTTTTTTCAATGGGGAATGGAAAGGCAGAAAATCAAGCATAATGAACTAAATCACAAGTAAAAAGCTTGCCTCTGACTCTTTATATGGTGTAAAAAGCAGCAAACCATACTGGTTTTCCATGAGGGATCAAATAAAACCAAAATCCTCAGCATTATCCCCACATTACACTAACATCATTCTATAAACCTGCAAAGGAGTCACACTCTGAGGCTAAAATTATCCTGGGGTCTTTATTTGATGCATCAAGTTAAGGGGTGTCTGTCCTAACATCAGGGATTAAGCCCTGGCATGCCCTACACTGGACGCCGGCCCCTATCCAGTGTCGCCCGTTCACCCCTCCTGCTCCCCAGTTTCACCTCCCACTCTCAGCCCCACCTGTCAACCCATCTTCCACAGGCCCTAGCAATTCGGGTATCGCCCAAGAAACGTGCACCAAATAACCAGTGATGCCATGACCCTACACACCACACTCTACTCAGTCAATGAGGGATGACAGGCGCCGCAAGACAGGACCAAGAGGGGACCTGCTCCCACAGCCTGGGTCTTCCTGTCCACTTTCTGTTCCTTTGAGCTTCTCCGAGGCAGTGGCAGCGCCTCCTGCTCCAGCAGCTGGGTCCGGTCTGAGGTTCTCCCGTCGCTGCGGGCCCAGCTGCATCACCGTTCCCCCAGCAGACCACCACCACCTGTCCAGTATCTGCTCGTCAAAGGTCCGCTTCCCAGAATTGCCAGACCCTCCAAGTAGCTGAGAGGCACCCCCTCTTCCTTAGAGATCCAAGCTTCACTAGGTGGGACCTTCCTCCCAGCTCCCAAGTTTTAAAATTCCAACACTTCCCTTAGTTCTCAGAGTGCAACAGGTAGTGACTGCTTCCCGTGGTTACCACCTCCACAATTCTTTTAGAGATCTCTCTTTATTCTTTTTATAACAATTCTATACCTTGTTAACTCTTTATTAAATACTCTTAGTTCAAAAACTAGTGTGGTTTGTCACCTAAATGATACGGAAATAAAACCCTAAAGAATTACTTTCGTATGAAAAAGGACTCCTTGCATTTTTAAAAAGCATTTGAAATATAAAGGAATGAGCTATAAAGTTCTGGAGTGACAAGTAGCAGACAAATATTTTTGCACAAGAGCCCATCTACTCCACCGCTGCAGGCCCTGGATGGCAACAGAAGTCTTAAGAAATATCTTCTCTTCTGGCTGTAGTCACCCGATCAACGTACCTGCCCCAGACTGTCGTATCCTACAGCACCAAGGTCAGGTCTTCTACGAGTCGTACCCCCAGGACACAGCATGGCCCCTGAGCACCGCAAACGTACACAAACAGTTAACTGAACGAGGGCTCATCCTACGTGGAGTCTACCTGGGCTTTCATCTTCAAGTTCCTACAACCTTCAGCTTTTGGGAATAACAATATCCTACCCCCTACCAAGACACAATTATAGAAGTTGGCTTTTATGTTAACTTTCAAGCACATACTCTCTTGTACAGTTAAGGACCTCACGTTAATTAAGAAACAAAAATCCCACTTCAAATCAAGAAATATTACATGCTGCCATATTTTGTCACTTGTGACAATTAAATACATTTTCCTGTATATTACAGTTACAAACAAGCCTGTCCTCCCATTAGAAGCCAGAAACCCTGCATGTGTGCGTGTGCATGCACCCATACCATTACTCTTGGAAACATCAGTGTCTTGTCCAGAGCAAGTATGGGGTAGCGCAAATGGCCTATGCTCAGGGGCTAGAAAGACTTAAATTTGGATTCTTCCTTACTCGTTGTCCCTCTTGCCTTGAAAACGTTAGTATTCTGGGCCTCCGTTGTAACTGTAAATGGTGCAGGGTATTATCATCTTCTGCGCTGCAGTAATTAGAGATAATACTCGAAAAGCGTCTAGCACATTGTACTCAAAAAGTAGCTATCGCTAAAAGTGATGATAGATGTTTTATATTTCACTGCAGGAGGGCAGAAAACAAAACCCTGTGGAGCAACCCCATACAATCCGTGCTACAGCCATTGTGACCTTTGTGATTTATTTAATGTCACCAAACGGCCTAAAAACGTGGAATTTCAATTTCAAGTATCCACTGCAAGGGTAATTACTACACAGCGCTTCCCATATTACTTCGTGCACTACACAAACCTCCTTTAGGGCATGGAGACCAGTCTGAACACACACAAGTTATGGGCGTGTGCTGCCTGCACGACCCTGGCTCCGGGCATCCATAAAAACGTGGCTGTTGCTGACTCGGAGCCTGTGAGTCCCCGCGCGCGAGCAGAATACAACATTATTTCTTACACTATCTACTCGCGAATTTCAGCCTGGGACCTGCAAGGTGCGGGGAACTGCGCCCCTGAAACAACTGGGGGTCAAGGCGGCGCTCAGAAGAACGAGGGCAAGGGGTGCGTCTTCGGGGTCAGAGTCGGGTGCCCGTCTTCTGTCTGGTCGCGGACGAGGGCCGGGCAAGGCCGACCTGCTTCCGCGGCGGCGCGCGCGCAGACCCGCCGGAACCCCGGGGACGCCGGCCGAGGGCGCGCCCCGCCACGGCCCACTCAGCCAGATGGGTACCGCCGACGCTGGACCTCCTCCTGCCCGCACCGCGGCGGGCACCGGGCACGCCCACAGCGCGCTCGGGGGCGCACCTGCACCGCACCTCCCCCCGCCCCGCTCCTCCTCCAGGACTTCCGGCTCCTGTCGGCCGGCGCCGCCAGATGACGCTCGCCTCTCCACGCCCCTCCCTCCCGGCCGCACTTCCGGCTGGCGCGAAGCAGGCGCGCGACTTGAGCTCTCGCGGGACGCGGCCTAGGCGCTTGGGAAGGGCGGAGGCGGGTCGCTGGGCGTGGTGGCGAGCGGGCGGCATGGAGAAGGGCGGTCACGGCGGGAAGTCGGCGGCCGTCCCGGCCCCTCACTTGCAGCCGCCGCAGCCTCGGAAGGAGAGGAGGCCCAGCATGTTCGAGAAGGAGGCAGTGAGTGCGGGGACGGCGGGGCTGCGCCGACCCCCGCTGGGGCTCTGAGTGCGGTGGCCGGCGGCGCGGGTGTCGGGAGCGGCCGTCTCCCTCCACGCTCCGCTGGACGCCTGATGGCGGGGTGGTTAGTGCCACGCTCAGACCAGGGCCGTTGTCCGGCCGGGCACGTGTGTGTGCGCGCTGCCTGGAAGGAAGGAAACGTGGCGCGTGTGCCAAGCACACGACTACATGTTTTGAGTTTTAAGAAAAAGCAGCAGGCTCAGTATTTGAGGGACATACGGGAGGAAAAAAAGTTAAATTGAAAATATTCTGCCCATTAATTTCTAGTCTGGAATTAATGGAAGATGCCATTCGAGTGTATTGGTGGAATAACACCGGGATTTCTGGAAGACCGTAGTCCGAGTACCATCACTGTAATCGAGACTCCCATCTTGTATTGAGACCCAAAGTGAAAAGAACATTTACAGTACAAAACTGTAATGACCGAGCCGAGACTGGAACCTATGTCCTGGGACTGCTGGTCTACTTGTGTAACGGTTTCTTCTACTTCGTCGGAGCCGAAATGGACAGGAGGCAGGAGAGACGTGATTGCAAAGATTCTTCCTTAGTGAAGGGATAAGATGATAGAAGGAAAACCGAATCAGAAGACCCATATTATATATAAGGAAGAAATGGTAGAGGTGTGAGTTTTCAGCACGTTAGAATCTGTCATTTTCAAACCACACACGCATGCTGTATCCCCAAGGGGATCGTTGCAGTTGGAAGTCACTGTGAAGGATACAGTGTAGTTGTACCCCTTGAGTATATTGTGGGGGGAAAGATGGCAGTTACTCTAGAGAAGCATTCTCTTAATAGAAAAGAACAAAATGCAGATTTTGTTTTGGGGAGGTGTAGGGAGCTAATAATACCTCTTTTTTTCCAACTGACACGTAACACAGGCTGCAAATAAAACAGATTTCTGATGAAGGACTTCTACTTGCAGCCAACATGGAATTACTCCTACCAGAAACTACTGATAATAGCACAAGATGTATGAAACAGTGGTTTTACCATTGATGGGATGTAAAACAAGACAGGATCCTGATCTCTGGGGGGGGGGGGGAGAAACAGGAACAGTGAACCCCAAGATTACCCCTGACTGCTTGATGAGGGATTGCAGCCCACACCTGTGGAGAGGTCTTGCTTAGCTGAGAAGGATTTGGGAGCCAGGGTAGATAAAGCTGGTATGAGTGCAGAGCAGAGTATTGAAGAGGAATGAGCTGTACAAACAGCCCCAAGGATCTGCAAAGGATTTTCCTCAAGTCTTCAGCTTAGTGCATCAGTGCATCTGGTAAGGAAGCCACCTGTGGCCAGAGAAAGCCACCAAAGGGAGCAGAAAAAAAATCCTTGCACTCCCACAAAATCATTTGTTTTCCCCCCAGTAAGCGTGGAAAACCATAGGGCATTGGTTAGAGTGCCGAGAAGTGTATTGTCTCAGTACTGGGGGAAGAAATAGCACTAGACTCCGAGATTTTTCTAGGCTGGTCTATCAGAGCTCAAAAGCAAACCTCCAGAGAATTAAACTGTTTCTGTTACTACATGCTAGAAAAAAGCTCAGAGAACTCAAAGGAATGCAGAAGTACACACCAAAAATGAGGGTGAAATTTACAGGATCTTGTGTCCAATAAAATATTTGCAGACTCTCAAAGAAACAGGAAAATACAACCTAAAGTGAGAGGAAACAGTAAGAACACTCAGAAATGACAAACGGCAAAGACAGAATTAATATAAAAGATCTCTAAAGTAGTTACTGTGAAAAAATTACTGTATTAGTTTTTGTCAAATTGAAACAGTTATATAATATTCATATTATAAAACAGTTAATGCATTCTGTATGTACAAAAATGTACAGAAAAAATTGAGTATGTGAAATCCAAATGAAACCCTACAGTTGAAAAATAACAATGTCAGAGATGTAGAATACACTGAATGGAAATAGATTGGACACTGCAGAAGAGAGGATTGGTGAACCTAAAGACAGCAATAGAAAGAAGGCCTGAAGAAAATATATTAGGAGACAGAATGAGATGTGGGGAAATTTCTGATACAAAATATATATATATATATAATCAGAAATTGACAAACTTAATGAAAACTATAAACCCACAAATCCAAGAAACTCAGTGAACTTCAAGCACAAGAAACATAGAAGAAAATTATGCTGAGACATGTAGTAGTCAAACTGCTTAAAATCAATGATTTTAAGCAATGGAGAAAATCAGAAAACTCTAAGTACTGAAGAATGATGAAATGAAAATAGGTTTTTCACCAGAAACAATGCAAGCCAGAACACTGAAGCATCTTTCATTACTTTAAAGTGTCTTTAAAGTTGAAAGAACCATCAACCTTGAATTCTATACCCAGTGAAAATATTTTTCAAAAACAGAGGCAAAATAATGGTTTTTTCAGGTATATGAAAATGAAAAATTCACCAACAGACCTATGCGATCTGATATGTGAAAGGAAATCCTTCAGGCAAAAGGAATATGATAAGAGATGTAAATATCTAGATGAAAGAATAGAAAACACTGAGAGTGGTAAATATGTAGGTAAATATATTTTTTTCAGTATTACTGTGGGGAGCCTGGGTGGCTCAGTTGGCCAAGAGTCAGACTTTGGCTCAGGCTGTGATCTCACAGTTCGTGAATCTGAGCCCCATGTCAGACTCTGCTGTCAGCGCAGAGCCCACTTCAGATCCTCTGTCCTCCTCTCTGCCGCTCCCCTGCTTGCATGTGCTCATGCACTCTCCCTCTCTCCAAAAATAAGCAGTTTTTTTTAAAAAAGATTACTGGCTGATTAAATCCAGAATAACATATTTTGGGGCTTGTGCCCCCAAAACTTTTTTTATAGAAGTAAAATACATGACAATTCTAGCACAAAGACCAGAGAGTTGGCAGGAGGGGGCATATTCCATTGTAGGACTCTTGCTGTATGTGAAGTGGCATAATATGACTTGAAAGTAGACTGATAGGGGTGCCTGGGTGGCTCAGTCGGTTGGGCGTCTGACTTCGGCTCAGGTCATGATCTCACGGTCCGTGAGTTTGAGCCCTGCGTCGGGCTCTGTGCTGACAGCTCAGAGCCTGGAGCCTGCTTCAGATTCTGTGTCTCCCTCTCTCTCTGACCCTCCCCCGTTCATGCTCTGTCTCTCTCTGTCTCAAAAATAAATAAACATTAAAAAAAATTTAAAAAAAAAGAAAGTAGACTGATAAAGATACATACTATCAAGCCTAAAACTACCACTGGGAAACAATAAAGTTACTAGGCCAACAGATAACAGGTGAATCATGAAAGATACTTAAAGGAAAGCCTAAAAAATAAAAAGAACAGGGGCACCTGGCTAGCTCAGTTGGTAGAGTATGTGACTCTTGATCTTGAGGTTGTAAGTTTGAGCCCCATGTTGGGTGTAGAGATTACTTAAAATCTTTACAAAAATAAAAGCAAAGCAAGGATTAAACATAACCATGATAATTACATTAAGTGTAAATGTTATAAATACCCCAATTAAAATTCAGATTACTTATGAAAGCAAGATGAAACTATATATTGTCTACATGAAACACTAAAGAAAGGATGGGAAAAGATATACCATGTGAAGACTAATAGAATACTGGAGTACATATATTAGTATCAAACAAAATACATATCTAACAATATTATAAGAGATAAAGGGAATCATTTCATAATGTTGAAAAGTCAATTCATCAGAAAGGCCTAACAGTCTTAAGGTTTTTTTGCACCTAAAGTCAAAGCTTTGAAATACAGGAAACAAGAATTTCATGTATCCTTACAGAAATTGACATCCATAATTACGGATGGAAATTTCAATATAAGTATCTCTATCAATAATTGATGGAACAAATAGACAAAAACTAATAAAGATATAAAAGAATATAAAGGAACAATAATAACTTGTATTAGTGCACTTTAATCACATACTCCATGCAACCTCAGCTGAGTAAATGTTTTTTAGAAGTGCACATGAGGGGCACCTGGTTAGCTCAGTGAGCTCAGCAACCGACTTCAGCTCAGGTCATGACCTCATGGTTCCTGAATTTGAACCCCACATGGGGCTCCACACCGGGAGTGTGGAGTCTGCTTGGGGTTCTTCCTCTCTCCTCTCTCTGCCCCTTTTCCACTCAAACTTTCTCTCAAAATAAAGAGTGTGCATGAAACATCACTAAGAATATCTCCTGGGACAGGAAACAATTCCCAATAACTTTAAAAGGATTCAGGTAACACAAAGTATTTTGACCAAGATAACAAAGTATCTTTGACCATAATGGAATAAATCAGAAATCGTTAACAGAAAGGTATATTGAAAAATGTAAATTGTCTGAAAATTAAATGACACACTTCTGAATAACCCAGGGTAAAAGAAAACGAAAGAAAATATTTTCAACTGAATGAAAATACAACATTTCAAAAACTGTAGGGTGTACCTATAGCAGTACTTGGGGAAATTTGTAGCCCTAAATACCTATATTAGAAAAATTTCAAGTCTAAACTCAAAGTAAACAAAAGTAAGGAGGTAATAAAAAGTGAAAGTTGGGGGCGCCTGGGTGGCGCAGTCGGTTAAGCGTCCGACTTCAGCCAGGTCACCATCTTGCGGTCCGGGAGTTCAAGCCCCGCGTCAGGCTCTGGGCTGATGGCTCAGAGCCTGGAGCCTGTTTCCAATTCTGTGTCTCCCTCTCTTTCTGCCCCTCCCCCGTTCATGCTCTGTCTCTCTCTGTCCCAAAAATAAATAAACGTTGAAAAAAAAAATTTTTTTTTAAAGTGAAAGTTGATGAAATAGCAAACTGAAAACAAGAAGATTAGTGAAACCAAAAATATTTTGGAAAGATCAATAAACTTGATAAACCTCCAGCCTAAAAGTTGACAAACAACAGCCTATAGGACAAATCTAGCTTGCTACCTAATTTTGTACAGCCTATGAGCTAAGAATGGCTTGTATATTTTTAAAAGGTAATTTTAAAAGGATAGATGGAGATGGGGGATGCAGAGGAGGAAAGGGGACAGTTGGAAGAAGAGAAACAGTGGCAACTACCACAGCTGGCCCACAATGCATAAATATTTACTAGCTGGCGAGAGAGAGAAAGTTTGCCAACCCTTGCTGAAGCCAGACTAATCAGGAAAAGAAAATAAAAAGACCAATTCTCAATACCAGGAATGAAAAAGAAGAATCACTACAGACCCGATAAACATTTTAAAAAGATCATAAATACCAAAAACATCTATGATCCTAATTTCAACAACTTGGATAAAATGCACAAATTCCTTGGAAGACACAAATATGAGTTGAACTGTGTTCCCCTAGGATTCATATGTTAAAGCCCTAATCCCCAGTACCTCAGGATGTGAGGGTATATGGAGATGGGGCCTTTAAAGAGCTAACTAAGTTAAATTGAGACTGTTAGGGTATGCCCTAATCCAGTCTCACTTGTGTCCTTTTGAGAAAAGGAGATTAGGGCACAGATACATAGGGCAAAGCGTGCACAGCAGAATAACTGTGTGGGGAGGCAGCAAGACAGCAGCCATCTGCAAGAGAGAGGCCATAGGAGAAACCAATCCTGCTGGCAATTTGATCTTGCATTTCCAGCCTCCAGAATTGTGCGCCAATAAATTTCTGTTGTTTAAGCTACCTGGTCTGTGGTATTTTGTTATGGCAGGTCTAGCAAACTGATATATAGACAAACTACTGTAGCTCACTCTAGAAATAATAGATACCCTGAATAGTCCCTATATCTATTAAAGAAAGTGACTATGTTGTTTAAAACCTTTCCATAAAGAAAACTCCAGGCCCACATGGCTTTTATGGTGAGTTTTTGCCAAATATTCTAGTGTTCTGGAAAAATGAAGAGAAGGGAATTCTTCCCAATTCATCCTATGAGGCCAGCATTTACCTTGCTGTCAAAACCAGAATAATAACAAGAAAACAAACCAATATTCCTCATGAACATAGATGCAAAAATTCTTAACAAAACCCTGGCAAATTAAATACAACAACATAGAAGAAAGACAAAATATATATATTGTACCTAATACAGGAGCCCCTAAGTACATAAAGCAAATACTAACAGACATAAAGGGAGAAATAGCAATACAATAGCGTTAGGAGACTTTAGCACCCCACTTACATCAATGGGTAGATTATTCAGACAAAAAGTAAGAAAACATCAGCCTTAAATGATGTATTAGACCAGATGGACTTAACAGATATGTACAGAACATTCCATCCAGAAGCAGAATACACATTCTTCTCAAGTACATGTGGAACATTCTCCAGGACCTATCACATGTTAGGCCACAAAATAAATCTTCATAAATTTAAGGAGACTAAAATATGAAGCATTGTTACCGACCACAATGGTATGGAACTAGAAGTCAATTATAAGAAGAAAACAAAAACTCACAATACATGAGGATTAAAAATATTCTAGGGAACAACGAATGTGTCAATGTAAAAATCAAAAGAGAAGTTTAAAAATTCCATGTGACAAATGAAAATGGAAATACAACATACTAAAATTTATAGACTGCAACAAACACATTTCCAAGAGGGAGTTTCATAACAAATGCCTATATCAAAAAACAAAGATCTCAAATAAGCAATCCAGCTGTATACTTCAAGGACTGGAAAAAGACCCAAAGTTAGTAGAAATGAGGAAATATTTGAGCAGAAGTAAATGGAGACTAAAAGGACAACAGAAAAGATCAGTGAAATTAAGAAGTTGTTCTTTGAAAAGATAAAATTGAGAAACCTTTATCTAGATTCACCAAGAAATAAAGGGAGAGGGCTCAAAATCAGAATGAAAGAGGAGACATTTCAACTGTTACCACAGAAATACAAAGGATCATAAGAGATTACTACCAGTATTACTACCAGATGCCAACAACTTGACAACCCAGGAAAAAATGGATAAATTCCTAAAATTTAAAAATCCAAACAGAGCAATTACTAGTAAGGAGATTGAATCAGTAAACCAAACAAACAAAAGTCCAGGGCCAGTCCCAACAAACAAACAAAAGTCCAGGGCCAGATGGCTTCACTAATGAATTCTAAACATTCAAAGAAGAATGAATAGCAATATCCTCAAATGCTTCAAAAGAATAAAAGAGGAGGAACACATCCAAACTAATTTCATGAGACCACATTACCCTGATACCAAAACTACACAAGGATACCACAGAAGACTACAGGCCAATAAACATGATGAATGTTAGATGCAAAAATCCTCAACAAAATACTAGCAAACTAAATTTTACAATATATTAAAAGGATCATACACCATGATCAAGTGGGATTTGTTCCAGAGATGCAAAGGTGGTTCAAAACCCCCAACAGTACAAGTTAGTGCATTAGCAAAATGAAGGATAAAAATCTTAACATCTCAATAGATAACAGTAAAAGCAGTGAGTAAAACTCAATCTCCACTTATCATAAAAACACTCAACAAAGTGGTTATGGAGGGAACATACCTCATCATAACAAAGGTCATATCTGACAAGCTCACAGTGAACATGATGCTCAATGGTGAAAACCTAAAAGCTTTTCCTCTAAGTCCAAGAATAAAATAAGGACACCCACTCTCACCACTTTTCTTCAACATTGTATTGGAAATCCTAGCCCGAGAAATTAGGAGAAAGAAGGAAAAGGCAACCAAATTAGGAAAGGAAAAAGTAAAACTGTCACTATTTGTGTATGACATGATATTATAAACCCTAAGGACTCCTTCAAACAACTGTTAGAACTAATAAACAAATTTAGTAAAATTGCAGGATACAAAATCAATGTACAAAAAATTGATTGCATTTCTATACACAAACTATCAGAAAGAAATTAAGAACACAATCCCATTTACAACTGCATAAAAGACAATAAAATATCTAGGGCTAGATTTAACCAAGGAGGTGAAAGTCCTCTACAGTGAAAACTATAGGACACTGATGAAAGGAATTGAAGAAGACACAAATAAATGGAAAGATATTCAATGTTCATGAATTGAAAGAATTAATATTAAATTGTACATACTACAGAAAGCAATCTACAGATTCAGTGCAATCCCTAATAAAATTCCAATGGCATTTTTCATAGAATAAGTAATCCCAAATTTTATATGGAATCACAAAAAACCTTAAATATCCAAAGCAATATGGAGAAAGAAGAACAAAGCTGGAAGCATCTCACTTTCTGATTTCAAACTGTGTTATGAAGCTATAACAAAACAGTATGGCACTGGCGTAAACAGACACATAAGCCAATAGAACGGAATAGAGTCCAGAAATAAACACACACATTTATGGTGAATTAATTTATAACAAAGGAGGGGCACCTGGGTGGCTCAGTCAGTTAAGTGTCTGACTTCGGCTCAGGCCATGATCTCACAGTTTGTGAGTTCGAGCCCCGCATCAAGCTCTGTGCTGACAGCTAAGAGGCCTGCTTCAGATTCTGTGTCTCCCTCTCTCTCTGCCCCTCCCCCATTCACACTCTGTCTCTCAAAAATAAATAAACATTAAAAAAATAATAATTATAACAAAGGAGCCAAGAATATATAATGGGGAAAGGACAGTCTTTTCAATAGTTGGTGTTGGGAAAACTGGACCACTATCCTACATGTACACAAAAATAAACTCAAAATAGATTAAGACCTGAAACCATAAAACTACAAAAAGAAAACATAGGCAGTAAACTCCTTGACATCAGTCTTGGTGATGATTTTTTGATCTAACTCCAAAAGCAAAGGCAACAAAGCAAAAATAAAAAGGTGGGGCTACAGCAAACTAAAAAGTTTATGCACAGCAAAGGAAATCAAGAAAATGAAAAAGCAACCTACTGAATGGGAGAGATTATTTGCAAATCATATATCTGATAAGGTTTAGTGTCCAAAATATATAAAGAACTCATTAAACTGAACAGCAAATAAATCTAGCAATTGAATTAAAAAATGGCCAGAAGATCTGCATAGGTATTGTCCAAAGAAGACATATAGATGGCCAATAAGTACATGAAACAATGCTCAAAATCCCTAGTTATCAGGAAAATGCACATCAAAAGCACAGTGAGATGTTACCTCACCCCTTAGATTGACTATTGTCAAAAAGACAAGAGATAACAAGTGTTGGCAAGGATGTGGAGAAAAGGGTTCCAACAAGTGTTGGCAAGGATGTGGAGAAAAGAAGAGGGTTCTCTTGCACTGTTGGTAAGAATGTAAATTGGTACTGCCACTATGCAAAACAGTGTTGAGTTTCCTCAAAAAATTAAAAGTAGAACTACCATACAATTCAGCAATTCCATTTCTGGGTATTTGTCCAAAGAAAATGAAAACACTAATTTTAAAAGATATATGCATTCCTATATTTATTGCAGCATTATTTACAATAGTCAACATATAAAAACAACCTAAATATATATATCAGCCATAAAAAAAGAATGAGACCTTGCCATTTGCAATAATACGTGTGGACCTTGAGAGCATTAGGCTAAGTGAAATAAGTCGGACAAATACTGAATGATCTCACTATATGTGAAATCTAAAAATAAAAATGGGTGAAGAGCGTCAAAGGTACAAATATCCTATAAAAGATGATGATGATGATGATGATGATGATGATGATGATAATGATGATGGTATATTAAGTTTAAGCGAGGTTTTTTCCAGGAATTCAAGGTTGGTTAAATATTCAAAAATCATATAACCATATTAACAAACTATTAATGATGAAAAATAGGCCGGCAAATGGTAACCTTTCTACTCAAATTAAATCAGCTGACCCAAGTAGTCACGGCACAGCTGGACAATGACATATGTCTAAGATGATGGCCTGTCTCTACGAAATATATGCGGTGGTGAGACAGGTGATGTGTACTTGTTATAATCAGATGTGAAGAGAAGAGCTGGAAGACTACACTAAACTAAAAAAGAAAAGGTTCTTTCTCTCGCCAACTGCCCAGTCAGATAAACCCCCTCAAAGGGGCGCAGAAAGGGAAGTGTTGCTCCAGTGCCAGTTTCAGCCACATATAGAAGCATCAGTGGTAGAGAATAAATACTCTCTCACAATACTCGTAGGATTGTGATTTTTAATATATACATTTTTTTTCTAATTTTTTTTCAACGTTTATTTATTTTTGGGACAGAGAGAGACAGAGCATGAACGGGGGAGGGGCAGAGAGAGAGGGAGACACAGAATCGGAAACAGGCTCCAGGCTCTGAGCCATCAGCCCAGAGCCCGACGCGGGGCTCGAACTCCCGGACCGCGAGATTATGACCTGGCTGAAGTCGGTCGCTTAACTGACTGCGCCACCCAGGCGCCCCTAATATATACATTTTAAACTATTGGCCTCTGCGGTAAGATATGAAAAGGAGGAGGGAGGATAGAAATATGTAGACCTGTATTATATATTTAGAAAAATCTAGAAGTAATAAACATTAAAATAAATAAAAGGTTAATAGCTGGGTGCAGCAGTAATTCTACATTAAAACAATTCCTAAAACCATAAAATGTGTTTTTAAGTCACCTTAAAGGCTCATCAAAAGAACACCAAAATAATAAATGCTTCAGAATAAATTGAAAGATTTGTGTTAACATAAAAAAATTCCGGGAAGTAAAAATTCTTTTTTAAAAAAAGTTTATTTTGAGAGACAGGAAGAGAGAGAGCAAGATCAGGGGAGGGGCAGAAAGAGAGGGAGAAAGAGAGAACCCCAGGCAGGTTCCATGCTGTCAGCACAGGGCCCCACGTTGGGCTTAATCTCACGAACTGTGAGATCATGACTTGAGCAGAAACCAAGTCAGGAGCTTAACCGACTGAGCCCCTCGGGTGCCCAGGAAATACAGATTCTTACAGAAATGTCAAAGCAAACCATGTGCCTGGTTAGAAAAGTGATTATAAATCTATGGAGTTGTTTAGTTAACATTATTTGTTAAAAACATTGTAAAGTGTAAAGTTATTACCTTCATCCAGGCCCTGATCTCCCTGTAATCCACTCACCACACCACCAGAATGACCTTTTAAAACTGTGATTTAGAACATATCACTTGCTCGCTTAAATTTTTCCAGCGGCTTCTCACTGTTCTGAGAATAAAATCCAAAGCCCTTACCACATTCTATTCAGTGCTGCACAACTTACTCCTTGGTTGCCTTCCTAGCTTCGTTGTGTCACCACTCTGCCTCGTTCAGAACACTTGAGATACACCGAGCACAAACCTGCTCTTAGAGCACACTAAGTTTTTGCCTTGAAGCCTCTGTCCTGTCTATTTCCTGTTCTCTTGGGGCTGAGGGGCCTTCTCTGATCATTCAGTCTAAATAGACTTTCACAGGAGTTTCTGCCAAGTCATGTGATTTTATAGCAATTGCCACTATTTAAGTTAGCTTGTTTTCCTAAATACTTTTTTTTATTATTTTTTATTTATTATTATTATTTTTTTAATGTTTATTTATTTTTGAGACAGAGACAGAGCATTAATGGGGGATCAGAGGATCAGAGAGAGAGGGAGACACAGAATCCAAAGCAGCTCCAGGCTCTGAGCTGTCAGCACAGAGCCTGACGCGGGGCTTGAACTCACAGACCATGAGATCTTGACCTGAGCTGAAGTCGGAAGCTCAACCGACTGAGCCACCCAGGCGCCCCTCCTAAATACTTCTTAGTTGTCAATCAGCCCTCCTCTCCACTAGACGGATAACTCCATAAATGCAGATGCCTTGACTATGAATTAACACAAGCAGAACAATTAATTCCTAGCTATTTCAATAAGGCTCACCCCTGTAACTTCAGAGCCTCGGACATTTCTCTGGACCATATTAGGCACCAAATAAATATTTCTTTAAGGAGTGTTGAATGTCACAGAATGAATGTTGGAAAAGCATAGAATAACGTATGTACCAAATCAATACATTCTTTTCAGCTTAAGATTTATGTAATGTTATGTTATGTAAATATGCAAATGATTTATGTAAATAATAGTATCAATTAGTCAAAGACGACTAAATAAAATTAAAATAATTAAAATTATAAGGAGACAGGGCGCCTGGGTGGCGCAGTCGGTTAAGCGTCCGACTTCAGCCAGGTTACGATCTCACGGTCCGTGAGTTCGAGCCCCGCCTCAGGCTCTGGGCTGATGGTTCGGAGCCTGGAGCCTGTTTCCGATTCTGTGTCTCCCTCTCTCTCTGGCCCTCCCCCGTTCATGCTCTGTCTCTCTCTGTCCCAAAAATAAATAAAAAACGTTGAAAAAAAAAATTTAAAAAAAAAAAAAAAAATAAAATAAAATTATAAGGAGACAATAAAGGATAATATTTTCATAACTTCGGGGTAGAAAACTTGAGTTTTCTTTACATGACTGTCTCCTAGCCACCCAGTTGCCCTCTCTGCAGCCTGTCTTCTTTCCAGGTCTTTGTATCTTCCATGGATATTTTAAATATATGTATGCAAATTTGTGTTCGTATGTGTTTGTGTTTATAGATAAATAGAGGGATGACAGCTAGCTAGCTAGATTCTTTTTTCTCTCTCCCTTTTACCAAATCGATAGCCAGGAGCGAATTAGTAAATGTACGATTTAACAACCTCTTAATCACGGAAGTCAGAATGGATTTCCAAAGTCTGTGTCAGCTTTGTCCCATTGCACTAGGGTTCTTAAATCTAAAATTTCATTTTACAATTTAAGAAATAATCTTTCTCTCTTCTTCTCCCCCCCTCTTTTCAGTATGCGCAAATTTTGAGAGAAAGACTGAGAGAATCATTTCATGATGTTCAGTATGTAGAGCCTCCATTTGATGATTCAATTGCTGATTTAGGTAAAGAATGGAAGAGTGCCCTGGCAAAATTAAAGTTTGCTAATTCATATAGAATGGAGCCATTGAAAAAATTCCAAGCTCATTCCGTGGAAACTAAAGTCCAGCAGATATTAAAGGTAGGTTGATGAGTACATATGATAGCAATATCTAAGCTTCGGAGGTTTGATAAACTGTGTTAAGCTTTATGACCGTTTATTTACCCTCACTGACTTTTTGTAGCATTTATCTCTGAAAATATGAAAGTACTTTTATTCATACTCAAGAATCTTCACATCGATGCTATGAGCTAGATTTAAAGGAAATATTCTTTTGTTATTTCATTCAACTCCTAATTATCCATAAATTATTTATCCCTTACATTCCACGTTTGCCCGTATTTGGAGGAATGAGTTAAATAAAACACACTGTGTATGTGTGGAAAGTTGGTTCCTGTGTACTAACACGTCTAAGGACAGGCAGCCGCCAATGATGCATAGGTTTTCTTCTTTAAACTTGCTGGAATCTAAAGTTCTTTTAAGACAGTTGTTTGAAACTCAGGCACTTGTTCCCAGACTAGTCCAAAATAGCTGCTTCAATGTAACGAACTGAATACTGTATTACTAACATGAAGACCAATGTTATTTATACTAGTATTGGTATCTGAAGGCTGCATGGTTCAGATGAAGATAATTCCTTCATCGCTTTTCATAACAAAGGACAAAATTATTTTTTTTTTACTTACAGAAAGTTTGAGGGACCAGTTTTTCTGAATCCCGTTTTGATCTGTGATATCTAGTTCTGGGCACCAGGCCCCCAGGCATCTTCTGATGGCCGGATTCCCCCGTGGGATTCCACCAAGCCTGATTCTACCCCAGATCCATTACTTGTTTCATTACTTCCCTCCAGTTTACAAGGTACATTCCTTCAGTAACAACTGATGTGAGCTAGCTGTTGGGAAGAAAGCATCTAATTTATTTTGTATAAATATTTAGTACTCCTTTAATCATAGCAAAATTAATTCTTTAAGTGAATTAACTTTTATTGATACAGAAGAATATTTAGGAGGCCTACTCTAACCTCCCTCCACTACTATAGTCAGGTACATTTCTAACCTAAACTAATAACTGTCGGATGATATTTGGCAATGATATTATGGCTCATGGCTTCGGGAAATAGAGAAATTCAACTCAATTTGATACATTAAAATAAGTATTGATTACCTTCTTCTCCTGTCTAATTAACAGCAAGTATTTGTGACATGAAAGTATACGTTATCACGTGTCCCTTGGTTGGCCTTACTACATAGACTAAGTTCAGACTTACTGATTTCAAATTGTATTTACATAGGATAATTTGCAGAATTGCACTGAGCATCATGGGGCCTAAAACAGCTGATTGGATATGTAGGTGGACGACTAGGGGTCATAAAGAGGCCAGGGATTTTCCCTTGGGTTCATGGAAAATTCAACATAGTTCTACATGCAGAAATAATAGTGTTTCCTGATGGAGCTTGCGGGCATCTTCCTATAGCAAGCACTCATTACAGTCATTACTTGTTAAATAACAGCATCTGGGGAGGCGAAGCCCGAGGTCTGTTGGGCAGATTCAGAAGAGAGAATGGACGTTGCGAAGCGTTTGAAGGATGGAGCCACAGCCAAATGCCTGAGGGAAATGAATGCTTCTACACCCAGTTTTAGGTCCAGCAGCATTCTAGAAGGGACTCAAAACTCTTTGTTTTTACTTGCCTATACGATTAGCTGGTAGGAGCTCATCTGTTATGGCGGGACCCAGAACTGTGGTTAATTCATTGGTCTGAATCAGTCGGTCAAAGTCAGTCAAAGACGCCTGCAGTCTGCTCACTAGGTGGTCCAGTCTGCTTCCGGTTTGTAGGAACGCCTCATGCTTCATGGCGCACATCTGTCTCCCCAGCTGTGATGAATCCACAGCAGACATGGCCAGAAGCTTTCCATCTCCTCAGTGCTCGCCGGGAGTCCACAGAGAAGCCATGGGGAAAGGGTTGGAGAGGCGGCTTCGATTCAGGAAGACTGCGAAGGACAGGATCACAGAGAACAGGCCGTGGGGGATGGAGATCACAGCCAATGGGCCACGGAGGATGGGATCACAGGGTACAGGCTCTGGTCCAGGACACCCACGCCTTAGGAAAACTAAAGTCTGGATTTTCACAAACATGTAAATTATAGAAAGATTTCCTTTGTCTACCCTAAGAATTCCCAGAAGCATTCTTTTAAAATTCCCCTGTGTCTCCCTGCTGTCTGATGGGGTGATCCAGTGAAGGAAAACTTACAGCCCGAGGGTTGGTGATGGAGAGCAATTGAATGTAATTAAAAACCAAAATAAATTTTATTCAACATTGTTATTGAAATAAACTGGTAAGCACAACATTCATTTCATATCATTTGGTTAGGAATGCATGTATTTTTTTAAAGGTATATGTATTTTTTAGATACATGTTTTCTTGAATTTTTATGTAGAAGATACTTGGCTTGAAGATTAAAATATTTCTTCTATTTTTTTGAAGGAAAGTCTTAAAGATGTCAAATATGATGATAAAGTCTTCTCTCATTTGTCACTTGAATTAGCAGACCGCATATTGTCAGCAGTGAAAGAATTTGGGTACCACCGTTACAAGTTCATTATAAAAGTATTATTTATTCAAAAGACCGGTCAGGCCATAAATGTAAGTACTATAGTGATCCAGCATCTATCAGTTAGAGCTCTAAGGTCTCCTCTGTGGTGATGCCTGTCTCCAAGGCACTTTAAGACTCCGAGGTGCCTCTCTAAGAAGGATAATTGTGTTAACTATCTCTTCCTTCACTGCATATTATTTGAAAAGTACTAACCCAGCAATGGCAATTTTCTACTGATAATTTACAAAATTGTATGGCTATCCTGTTCCTTGATCATACCCAATTTGACCATTTAATGTCATTTGATAATTAGCCAGTAAGTTTATTTTGAGCACTAATGGGTGTGAGGTACTGAGAAAAAGACAGAGAATGAGACATGGTCCATGATTATGATTCTCAGGGAGTTTTCACTGCACTCAAGGAAAGAAAGCAATGCAGATGGGAGTTTAAGAATGGAATAGTGTACGAGGTGCCTGGGGGGCTCAGTCGGTTGAGCATCCGACTTCGGCTCAGGTCATGATCTCTTGGTTCGTGGGTTCAAGCTCCAGGTCGGGCTCTGTGCCGACGCCTCAGAGCCCGGAGCCCGCTTTGGATTCTGTGTCTCCTTCTCTCTCTGCCCCTCCCCCGCTTGTGCTCTGTCTCTCTCTGTCTCTCAAAAATAAATAAATGTAAAAAAATTGTTAAAAAAATTTAAAAAAGGAAATGAAAGAGTGTGGACGGGGGAGCATATAGGTGCCAGAGTCCAGTTGGCCTAGGTATGAACCCTGGCGGTGACAATCACAGCCCGTGGCCTGGGCTCTTCATCTATGAAATGGGGGTGATACACCTGCTGGCTGGAGCTGCTCTGAGGATTACACGAGACGGGCCATGTTACCGTCCTCAACCCGGTCTCCAGTGCAGAGCCCTCGGTAATCAGCAAGGCCGTTGTGCTCAGTTACGAATGCAAACGCACACCTCTAGGCCACGTGAGAGTGAATGTGTGGCAGCTGGGCACCTGACGTGCACCGCGGGCGGGGGAAGTGTATCCGGAAGCAGGGCAGGGGGGTTTTGGCCACACAAGAGTCAGCAAGACAGACGTGGTCCTGGCTCCCGGCCAGAAGAGAACAACACCACACACTCCTAGAGGGTGATAGGTGCTCCCGAGAGAAAATTAAGGTAGGACACTTTGATAGAATGGCAGAGCGGCCGCTGGGGTTGTCTGGAGACGGGGAAGTCCCCCTAAAATCTGAATGACAAGAGAAAACCGGCTGTGCCAGAGACCCGGAAGAAGAACTTGCAAGCGGAGAAAACGTGAGTGTGAAGACGCTAAGGCAGGGGGACCTCCGTGTGCTTGGTTAATAACCTGTGTGCTCGCGGTACGTTTCGGTGGTGGGGTCCAGCGTGACGTGTATCAGCACCACACAACACACCGCCCCGGGTTTAGCCTAACACGGCAGCTGTTTGTTTGCTCGTCATTCTGCGGAGCAGCCCCGCCGCCGTACCGGGTTTTCCTGCTGGTCTCCCCGACGCCCTGGCAGCTCCCTGGCGACTCTGCTGGTCTCCCGACACCCTGCCCCCGGTCCCTTTGCTGGGCCGTGGGTACAAGCTCATCCTCGCGTCTGCCGGCCGGCGCTGGCTATTGGTTGGGGCACCTGGGATCTCCGGCACGGGAGCCACCGCCGTCCAGTGGACTGAGCGGGTTTCCTTACGTGGACGTCGCCTCACAGGGCTCTGAGAAGGCTGGAGCAGAAGACCTCTGGAGACTGGGCTGCCAAGTCACCCATCACATTCTTTTGCTCAGGGCAGGTCCCAAGGCGCACTCGTACTCAAGGGGTGGGGAAATAGACTCACCCTCTGGGAGAAGACACAAAAGGTTTGTGGCCGTTTAGAGCCGCCATGGAAAAGCAGGCTGTAGTCAAATTGTGTGTGGCTTTGTAAGCGAAGCAAAGGATTTAGAATTTTCTCCAGCAGCCAGCTGGTATAAGCAGCGCCATTTCTTTATTTCAAAACAAGGTTCTGACAGACTTTCACTGGAAGATATTGTAAGGATGGAAAGGAACGTTCTGTATCACGGGCTATGACACAGCAGAGAAGTAGTGTATGCAGAAGGCTTAGACCCGGTTTTCAGGGGCTCCCGCTCTTGCCCCGGACACTCAGACGCTCGCTGCTGAGGTCGAGTCTCTGTGTCAGATAGGACTGGCTCCAGGAAGAAGAGGGGGCCCAGGAAGCATCACTATGAAGTCTTCAGGAAAGGGGAGATTGGACACACTACTTTTTAAATATCACTTTCTAAGATACTTACGCATCTTAAAAAAATATATCAAACTTGTATAGACTTAAAAAACGTTTCTTAACGTGTTCAGTCTAAGGTTGATCTTTTGCAATCGGTCTGTCCCAGGTTGCCAGCAGATGGATCTGGGATGTGGCATGGGACAGCTGGGTTGCTGCGAAACATGAAACGGAAACGTACGTGGCCTTGGCCCTGGTGTTTGCTCTTTATTGTGAGTAGGGAGTGTTTACTCCTCAACTTTGCAGAGACACAGGACATCTGTAGATCTGTGAACCTCACAGTAGACGTTGATTCCCTGCACTTTGGCCTCCGGTTGAAGCTTCATTGTATCATTTTAACAGCAAACAAGTAAAAGCTGGATTGTTTTTACCTTTATAATTTACTAGTTATCATATTTATTAACGCTCTGTTACCCCCAAAGTACGAAAGTATGAGTGAGTGACACATAGAGATAGATAGATATGAATATATAAGTGCTTAGAGTGGATTCTAAGATAGGGAAATTATCATTCTTGTTAGATTTAAGACAATCAGAATTTGCTAGAGGAAATTATGACACAACTTAGTAAAGCGTCAATTAAATGTTAAAATCGATTTTGGAAAACTTCTAAAGGCAGATGTACTTTTGAATGGTATTTTAATATGTTGTATGCCTTCTTTTGAAAGGAATTACCAAGTTTGAAAGAAAGACACTTTCTATAATGTAATTATACACTTTCTAATAATGTAGTTAGCACATCCCTAGCCAATCAAAATGCTTAAAATGTGTGGGTGTTCTATTTGTTAGTCTGTTAATTAAGCGCTTTTTAGATGCGGGAAGTGAAACACGTAACCCAATTGTTTATTTTAAAAAGAGAGAGAGAGGCACCAGGTGGCTCAGTTGGTTGAGCGCTTGACTCTCAATTTTGGCTCAGGTCATGATCTCACAGTCAGGAGACTGAGCCCCATGTCGGGCTCCGCACTGAGCGTGGAGCCTGCTTGGGATTCTCCCTCTCTCCCCCTCTGCCCCTCCTCTGGTTCTCTCTCTCTCTCTAAAAGATGAAAATTTTCTTTTCCAGGCACTGGACCAGGGATCCAGTTTCTTCTGTGTTTCTCCTCTCCCCCTAGACTTTTCTGTACATTTGTTTAACTGGGTATAATTTAATCATGTTCTTATCTGTGACCAGATGGGTCAAATTCACTCCTCGGGACAGGGGCTGTATCCCCCTTTGCTGAAGCACCCAGCTACATGAAAAGAGTGGATACAACTATAAATCAGGGCTCGTCCGGCAGGAAGCAGGGGTGGGCTTGGAGCAGGCAACCGAAAATGTCTGTGATCATACGAGTTTACGAGTGATAATCAGAACATGAAAAACGGTGTCAAACTTAACGGATGGTGAAAATACCCAGTAGTTAGTTTGAATAATCCAAAGGCTGGAAGATAGAAAGGTAGAGGAGAGTTTTCTTTTCACTTATGATGACCCGGGACTAAGAGTTCCATGCTACGCAGCATAAACGTGATAGTTGTCACCCAAAGAATCTTCAGGACAGGAGTTCTGAGTTGTGAACCTTGGACACAGAAGAAGTTAGTAATGAGAAGCCTATGTAACCGCTCGTGTTGTGCAACGTACCTTCCTGATGAACTTGCAGGATAAATTCATTGTAAAATATGCCGCCTCATCACACTGTTTGTAAAACGACGATTACACCTTCCTCCTAAGGTCAGTGTGTGGATTAAGTGAGGTAATAAATAACCAAGAGCCTACGCCCAGCGCTTGACAGCTCTGGAGACCATTACCTGCTTTCGCCATCTGGTTGGACATCTCAGAATCACCCGCAGCTTTTCTCGTTCTCTTCCCTTCTCCCGACCCCCGTACGTATTCAGTCGTTAAATTCCACCGACTCTAATTTTTTGAAGTGACTCAGACTCAGCGCCGTGGCTCGTCCGGGCCCCCAGTTCTCCCGCATCTATCCCAGCGCCCCTTTCTTCCACGCACTCATTTGTCAGAGGCTCTGTTCCACCGCACCCCGCGTCCACCGTGTCCCGGCACCGTGTGAGGTGCGGGGTGTGGAGCAGGGCCCTCACCAGACCCCAGGGCACGGGCGGCCTGTGAGAAACGAGTGTGCCTCCGGGAAGGCAGCAGGCGTCCCCCAGGGCGGACCCGGGAGCACACGCTTCGCCTCACGCACAAGACTGGTGATGTCGCCATCTGGATGTCACCCCCTGGGCCGGGTCCCCTCAGTCTCCTGAGGTTTAATGGAGTCCGGGTGCCTGTAAACCTCTCTGACCCCGGAGTGCTCCTCACTGCTGCCCCCACTTGACCTCCCCTGTCATCAGGCTGCCTTACACGCCCTCCTGTCTCTCGCCCTCCTGTCTTTTCCGTTAGAGCCTCCCTCCCACCACAAAGACCCCTTCCCATCTCTCCTCCCCCAAGCCGGATGGAGGCCTCTACCCCACTGGCAGCCACCTCTGCGTGAGCCGGCAGAAGGGGGCAGTCACCCTGGGGCCGCTGGACCGTCCCGCCACATAGTCAGGACCGTAACTTCTGAACCAGTTTCCCACTGTCCTTAGCGAGCCCTAAGGATGCGTCGCACGAGATGTGACGCGGATGTTTGCTTCAGCCACGAGAGAGATCTGCACCTCACTGATCTGACTTCCTGCCTCTCCAAGCTTCTCATGGCGGGCTAGCGACCTCCCTTTGCGCCTTCACAGAACATCATCCTCTCCTCCAGATGTATTTTGAGCTCCTTTTGCTTAACAAGGCCTGGCTTGTCCCCACGGAAGAGGCCCTGTGCTGTGGAAGGGAGGTATGTGCAGAGCAACCTCCAAGACTGAAGGAGCCATCAGACCCAAAGGAAAAGGCCATGCCCGGCTTGACAAGAAATGGTTTGTGGTTCCGTACAGATGGAAACCTGTCTCTGGGGGGCAGGGGACAAGGAGATCTCCACGACCCTACCTTCCTTGAGACCTGCTTTTCTAGCCCTGGGGGCTGTGTGGAAGTGGGGGACCAGCCAGGGGAGATGGTTGAGAATCTGTGTGTCTCCTAGTCCCCCCCACCCCCAACCCCACCCCAGGCCCGAGCAGGCAGGGGGGCCCGAGAGTGTGTCCAAGAGTGTGCCAAAGGGTGTGGTTGAACAGGGGGAAGAGCCTGGTCGGGCAGGGAGGGGGGCTGCGTTCCAGAAGGCCGCAGGTGGCAAAGCGGTCCTCATGGCTGGTGGGGCTCGTCCAAGATGACGTCAGTCTGACTCACACTCCCCACCCCAGTCCCTCAACGAAAGCTGCCGGGAGGTACCGAGAGCGGCCCCTCTGACCTTGAACCATTCCAGCTCCTGGCAAAGTGTGCCTTGTGGGTTCACAACTCTTCACGTGTGTGCACCGCTACTGCCCACGGCCCCTGGCTTGCTCCTTCTTGTTAGCTACTTGGAGACGTGAGCCAAGGGACCCCAATCCCCATCTCCACTCGACTCCTGCTGCCCGTTCTTTGTGACTTCGATATCACGCGGATAACTGTCCACTAAGGCAGTCCTCACTGGGCATGTTCTAGTATGCACAAATTTTAATCGCCACAGTTCAGTTAAACAGCACCGGTCCCCCAATAACGGGGGTCAGATTTCAGTTACCACGCTATGTTGCTATGTTAACTGCGTGACTGCATCGGCTACAAACTTCACAGCCAGTTGTCAGGTCACAGGTCGCTGTGTTAATGACTGACCTGCATCATCAACCTCCCTGCAAAGCCTGTCGGTGACTCGTCACCGCACTTCAGTTATCCAGCGGCTCAGGTCACAACACAGCAAAGCAGGTTCTCGCATTGCCTCCTTGTCTCCCGGTGACAGACCCACATGATGTTTTGCAACAATGAGCTGTCAAAGGAAAACTGTTTTACGTTAAAATTTCATTTTATACAATCTACCAAAAAAGTTGAAAGTGTTAAAGAAATAAGAAATGAGGATGTTGAAAACAAAATTGGATGTGATTAGGAAATTTGAAATTGACAAGAGCAAAGTGAGCTACGATGAGATCTAAGCCCGCACGAGGTCCCTTAGGAACCACAGGGAGAAAGCCCGGTGAGTGAAGAAACATGGTAACGTTGGAACCACATCCTTTAGTTTAAATTGCTCGAGGAACAGAAAGACTTTCTTTTACTCTGGATGGAGGACCAATAACAACAATGATAATGATAATGATAGTAATAAATCCTAATCAGTTTGGCCAGCATTCAGGTCAAGTGTTGATGGTAGTTGCCATGTTGAAAGAAAACTGTGACTACACAGAGAGACTGGTAGACAAGCTCTTACCGCAGTAAAGTCCGGTTTCATCATCTTGGAAGTGCACAAGACTTGATTAGCGCTGAGCTCTCTGGTTAAGCTTCGGGCCCAGGCCAGGGCACTGCTGGGAAGCCTGCACCCAGATTCCACGGGTCAGGTAGAGCAGGTGGTCCAGACAAAGGATGCAAATATCTCCAGAAGGTGACATTGGTAAATGACTTCACATTAAAGACACTTAGAGATACTATACAACACTGAAAATGCAAAACAGAACGTTGGGAGGAGCAGGGAAACTTATCAAGGCCCAGAAAAGGGAAGTGATATTATGAGAAGGCAAGCACCATTCAAACCAGTCTTGGTAAAGTCTTTACACAGAAATTAATGACTAATTCCCAGTGTTTCTCATTTTAAAATACAGGGTACTAAATAAATATTAGTTTTACAATTAATAAAATTCTCTATACGTTTACAGGTGGCAGTAAGGGAGTTTTAAATGTTTCACCAAAAGTTTTTTTAAGTCATCAGACAATTGTGATTTTTCTCTTTGATTATTACAATCACTTTGCACGGTTTCAGTTTCTGTGCTCATTTTTATGGTCCTGTGCTCTCATGAAAACTAGGATGTCTGTTTTCTGGCTTCTTAATTCCTTGACCCACTCACCGAGTGGCCTTTTCCTGTCGCCCACCTTGGTCACCTACTCCTTGGTTCATCCTGTAGACTTTGCCATCATCAATGATGTGGGAAACAAAGGCAGAAAGAAATGTAGACAAAATTAAATTTCCTCTTAACCTGCAGCCCATTGACAAATTCTTGAGGCAGGTGGAGTAAAACCTCCCTCCAGGAACAACCTAAGTCTTAATGCTTTGCTAGAGGGAAAAACAACCTTAGCCGGACGACAGCTAGGCCTCTGGTATCTCAGGAGTCCTCTTTAGCATATGAAAGTCCTTCTGGAGGCCTCCCTTTGATTTACCTCCCCCAACTCCAAGGTGTGTAACCAGTCACTCCTCAGGACCCCCGCGCAGCTCTTTCGGCCCACAAGTCCTGTCCCTGTGCTTTAATAAAATCACCCTGTTGCACCAAAAAACATCCCAAGAGTTCTTTCTTGGTCATTGGCTCCGAACCCCCGCCGTCCCTCCAAACCTCACCAATCAATATCAGTCTGACCTCTGAAACCTCACGTTCTAGCTGGCTATTCTCGCAGTCATTTCCTGTCCTTAGAGCTCAGCACCTATAGACCCTTCCTGAAATCTGTACACCGTTTACTAGCCCATCGTTACAATCACTCGCTCACAAACACAAGTTCCTTTGCCCCTCTTACTCATCTGGTAAAACCCTTGTGAACGAAAAGCTTTGGACTAGCCTGAATTCAAGCAGCCACATTTGCCAGAGAACATGGAAAAACCAGTCCGACTGGTTTCACTCCTGAGTTCTCCACCACAAAATTCCGGGGGGCGAATCACTTGGCCTCCTAGGAACTTGGCCTCCTTGCTCTCCGCACCTTTCCCCCTACTTCCTATATTCCTCTCCTCTCCTCACTCTCAGGTGACGGCTTCACCTCGTATTTCATTCGGGAAAGGAAAAGTATCAGAGGTTCTTTACCACCCAGTCTCAGAAACCATGTGCGTCTGCAGCCACATTCCGTTTTCTAAGTCGTCACAAGGTATGCATTGAGCGTCGTGCTGCCAGGGACTTACCCGCACCTGTACTGGCTTCTGGCCTTCCCAGAGCTGCCTCCCAGCCTCCCTCCTTCCCTTGCTCTCTGGCCCCGTGACTCCTCCTCTGCTCCTCCTCCTCAGTGTGCGCTCAGGTCCCACCTTGAAGACAACACCCCAGCTCCCCAGCTGCCTACTTTCTGCAGTACTTGTTACGGCCCAACTTCTCATACTAGTCACCTGCTCCCTCCTCAAGGGGCTTCCCACTAGTTTCTGAAGCTGCCGCTCCTTTGAGACACCTCAAAATAATTAAGTGTGCTAACTCCCCCCAGATTGCTAAACGCACTGGACATTTTTCTCTCATCTTATTTAACCTCTCATTTGACATAGTTGACCAGTCCTTCTTTTCGAAACACGCTATCCTCTCAATTTATAATACCTGTCACTTAGTTTCCTGCTCCTTTTTTTTAAAAAATTTTTTTTTTTTTACATTTATTTTTGAGAAACAGAGTGAGACAAAGCGTGAACGGGGGAGGGGCAGAGAGAGTAGGAGACACAGAATCTGAAGCAGGCTTCAGGCTCTGAGCAAGCGGTCAGCACAGAGCCTGATGCGGGCCTCGAACCCACGAACTGTGAGATCATGACCTGAGCCGAAGTCGGACGCTCAACCGACTGAGCCACCCAGGCACCCCTCCTGCTCCTTTTTTTTTTGTTAATGTTTATTTATTTATTTTGAGAGAGAGAGAGAGAGAGAGAGAGAGAGAGAGAGTGTGTGTGTGTGTGTGTGGAGCAAGTCGGGGAGGGGCAGAGAGAGGGAGAGAGTCCCAGGGCTGGGTTGCACGACCGGAGATCGTGACCTGAGCCGAAATCAAGAGTCAAGGGCTTAACCCACTGAGCCACCCAGGCGCCCCTCTGCTCCTTTTCTGCCTTTTTTCAGCCTAGTACATATTAAGATAGTATTTGGTGAGCAAATGAATAATTCTTTATATTTCTATCACCTAACGTAATTCTTAGTTCATAGTTGCTTTCTGTAAAATATTTGTGAAATAATTGAGTGGACATTATTGTTTTAATCCTACAAATGAGGAAACGGAGGGTCGGAGAGATTCAAAATTTACCCATTATTGATGGCCGTGTGGCCATTAAGTGACACAGTTGGTATTGAAACCAAAACCCTCACTTGTACCCCAATGTCTATAGTGGCACTCTCAACAATAGCCAAATTGTGGAAAGAGCCTAAATGTCCATCAACTGACGAATGCATAAAGAAATTGTGGTTTATATACACAATGGAATACTACGTGGCAATGAGAAAGAATGAAATATGGCCCTTTGTAGCAACATGGATGCAACTGTAGAGTGTTATGCTAAGTGAAATAAGCCATACAGAGAAAGACAGATACCATATGTTTTCACTCTTATGTGGAGCCTGAGAAACTTAACAGAAACCCATGGGGGAGGGGAAGGAAAAAAAAAAAGGGAGGTTAGAGTGGGAGAGAGCCAAAGCCTAAGAGACTCTTAAAAACTGAGAACTGGGGCGCCTGGGTGGCTCAGTCGGTTGAGTGTCCGACTTCAGCTCAGGTCATGATCTCACGGTGCGTGAGTTCGAGCCCTGCGTCGGGCTCTGTGCTGACAGCTCAGAGCCTGGAGCCCGTTTCAGATTCTGTGTCTCCCTCTCTCTCTGCCCCTCCCCTGGTCATGCTCTGTCTCTCTCTGTCTCAAAAATAAATAAACATTAAAAAAAAATTAAAAACAAAACAAAACTGAGAACTGAGGGTTAATGGGGGGGTGGGAAGGAGGGGAGGGTGGGTGATGGGTATGGAGGAGGGCACCTTTTGGGATGAGCACTGGGTATTGTATGGAAACCAATTTGACAATAAATTTCATATATTGGAAAAAAAACCCAAAATCCTAATCCTAACTCCTAATCTTTGTTTTTACCATGGCATCATACCGGCGCCCTGTGTATTTCACTCCTGGAATTTGCCTTTACATACCCCATTCTCAAGCCACATTGGAATGGTTGATGTTCCTAAATATGCTTCCTATTTTTCCCCGTCAGTCTTTTTCAGGCTTGAAACCCTGTTTCCATTTCCAATTGTGTATTTCCCTGTAATTGCCCTACCAGTTTCTTAAGATACTCTTCAAATTCTGTGTCAACCTTAAAATCTTAACTTTTGTACTTGCAAGTAAATTATCTGCTGCCTAAACTGCCTTTAATATTTATATATTTGTATAATATTTGGCGTTGAAACTGCCCACGGACAGGGACTGTAATCCACGGAGTGCACCTTAATACTCTGCCTTACCTTTCATGCTGAAAGGCTGAATCCGTATTTAAAAACATTTTTTTTAACATTTATTCATTTTTGAGAATGAGAGAGACAGAACATGAGTGGGAGAGGGGCAGAGAGAGAGGGAGGCACAGAATTTGAAGCAGGCTCCAGGCCCCTTCGGAGCTGTCGGCACAGGGCCCGAACTCATGGACTGCGAGATCATGACCTGAGCTGAAGTTGGATGCTTAACTGACTGAGCCACCCAGGCGCCCCTGAATCAGTATTTTTTGGCTTGGAATGAAGAGTTTTAAATTTGTGTCTGGTCTAGAGACAGAATACCCAAGGGAAAAGAGCAGACCTGAATAACTGAATGTATAGATATATACATTCTGTTATATTCTGAATATATATATATATGTATATATGTGGCTAAATATATTTATTGTTGAATTCTATCAGGAGAATCTGAGTGAGGGCCTTGATCAGTTAAGAGAATTTGGGAGAAGTTGATTGTCTTTCCCAGTGGACTCAGGCAGGCTGTTTCCCTCAGGGGGGTAAGGAAATAGGGAGCTCGTCTGACTGAGGTTGTGAGTGAAAGCAAGGTTTAGCTTAGGAGCCATTTGTGAATCTTCGGCTATTGGTGCCATGTCTTTTCTGATGGGAATGGAAATCAGGAGTGGGTGGGCTGGAGGAGCCATGGGCTAGAAGGAGTGCAAACTTTTGCAAACATAATGAATGAAAGGGAAGCCACATGGTACTCTAAATCCTAGAACCTTTGTCCATTACCTTGAAAAATCATCCACACTCTCAGCTAATACCGTCTGCTAAGAGGTCAACTTTTCACAAATTTCCGGAACTCTTGTGGTCACAGCTGCCTGCCATGTTCTTTTAAGGTTCAGTCCCAAACGTGTGTGAGAAATCCTCGAGGTGACGAGATGAAGTCTAACAACTAGAATTAATAATAAATTCAGTTCCCATCATGTCGGTGCCTTCTGCGGACGGGCCTCCCACTGCACCCTGCATGCCCTTTGCAAAAACGCTGAAGACCCAGGCCTTCTCCTCACTGTACACAGGAGACAGGGGGACATGATCGGCCATGTGCAGCGAGCAAGGCTGGGCTGGGAAAGGTCGGGAGGGTCCACAGCCTTTTGGGGGCAGCTGACCAGCCTTAGGGAGCCCCCAAGGCAGCCTTCCAGGCACAGCTTTCCGTGCGTGCCCGGCCCACCTGCCTGTCTGCCCGCCTGCCTAGGGTCTCAGCTGCAGGCTGCTGCACAGAGCACATTCCAACCCAAAATTACACGCACGCAAGATGAATTTCAGGCACTCTTACACTGTAGGATTTCGACAGGCCCTCGGTGGCTGCGCGTAAACTTTTCAAAGGAGAGCCGCCCAGGGTGTCATTGGAACGCACGCGCTCCAGGGCAGGTGGCTCAGGAGCTGCGGAGAGCGCGAGGCCGCCGGCAGAGAACAAAGGCAGAGGCGGGCAGGGGCGGTGGCGGAGGACGCAGAGCCAGGAAATGGGCGAGGGCTCCCACAGCCCCCCGAGACACAGCCCACCGGGGCGGTGCCGGGACGAGGGGAGCCCGGGGAGAAGGGGGCGGGGCGCTCGGGATTGAGGGGGAGGGGCGGCCCCCCTGGAGAGACGGTCCCTCGGGAGAGAGGAGTAGGAGGACGGGGACCCCCGCGCGGGGAAGGGCGCGGAGGCCGCGGAGGATCCCTTGGGGTGAGGGGAGGGGAGGGGCCCCGGAGGGTCCTTCGGGCGAGGGGGGGGGGGCGGCGGGGACCCCTGTGGGGAGGGGGCGGAGGCCGCGGCGGGTCACTTGGGGTGGCCGGGGTGGGGGTGGGGGTGGGGAGAAGGGGAAGTGGAGGCGGAGACCCCTGAGGGAGGGGGCGGAGGCAGCGTTGGGACCCCGGGGTGAGCCTTGGGGGAGCGGCGGCGAAGACCCCTGGGGTTGGGGGCGGAGGGAGGGACCCTCGGGCGAGGAGGGGGAGGGGCGGCGGGGACCCCTCCTCCAGGGGGAGGGGGCGAAGGATCCCCCCGCCCCTCCCTCCCCCCACCCCGGGAGAGGCGGGGCGGCGGCCGCGGCGGGGACCCCCGGGCGGGGCGGCGCGGGCGCGGTGGGAGGAGAGGGGCTGACGTGTGGCGGGGCCGGGCCGGGCCGGGGGCCGCGGGGAGGGGGCGGCGGCGAGCGCGCCAAGCGGCGGCGGGCCGGGGCGGGGCTGGGGGCTGAGGGGACGGCGGGAGGTGGGGCCGCGGAGCGCGCCGGGCTGCGGCGGGCCGGGCGGTGGGGTGGCGGCGGCGCGGCGGCGGCGGCCGGAGGATCGCGCGGGGCCGCGGCGAGCGGCGGGGCGGGCGCGGCGGAGGGCCGGGGGCCGAGGGGGGCCGCGGCGGGCGGCGGGCGGGGAGCCGGCGGCGGAAGGGCGCGGCGCGCGGGGCCCGGGAGCGCCGGCGCGGCGGGGACGGCCGAGGCCGGCGGCCGGGGCGCCGCGGCGGAGCGGGCCGGCGCGGCGAGCGGCCGGCGGGGCTGAGGCGCGCGGGCCGCCGGCGGCCTCCTTCCGCCCCCTCGGCCGCGGCGGCCCGGCGGCGCGCTGGCGGCGGCCATGGCGGTGGCGGCGGCGCTGGCGGGCCGCGGGGCGCGCGGCGGCAGGGGCCGGCCCCCGGGCGGCGGCGGGCGGGCGGAGGGGGCGGGGCCCGGGCGGCGGGCGGCCCGCGCGGCGGCAGCGGCGGCGGCGGCGGCGGCGGCGGCGGCCGGGACGAGGCGGCGGCGGCGGCGGAGGCGGCGGCGCGGGGCGCTAGGGCTGATGGCGGCGGCGGCCGGCCCCGGGACGGCGCTGTCCCCGCGGCCGTGCGACAGCGACCCGGCCACCCCCGGAGCGCCGTCCCCGAAGGTGAGGAGCGGCGCTGGGCGGGGCGGGGCGGGGACGGGCCGGGGGCGGGGGGGGGGGAGCCGAGGCGGGCGGCGGGGCCGGGCCGCGCGTTTCCCGCCCGGACGAGCCGCAGGCCGTGGCGCACTCCCCCACCGCCCACCCCCGAGGCCGCCCGGCTGCCCGGTCGGTCCCCGAGGCGGCGGGGGGAGGCCTGGCCCGCGGGTGCCGGGTTCGGAGAGCGCCTCGCGGAAGCGGCCCCGGGGCTGCGGCCGGTCCGGCCTCGTGCGGGGACTCGGGCCCGATGGAGCCCCCGGGCGCCCCCGCCAGCACCCCCTGGAGTCCGCTAAGTCGCAGGAACTGAGTAGCGGCCGGCGCGCCGCTCCGCCGGCGAACTTAGTTTTTACCGCCCTTGGGGACGCAGCCCCGCCGATGGCTTGTGCGGAACCGCCGGGGTGGGGGTGGGGGGGGGCGGCGGCTGCGGCCCGGGGGCGGTCGGGGGCGCCGGGGGTCACCCCGGTCCTTCGTGCACCTGCGCGGGCGGGGGCCGCGGCGTCAGAGCACCGCCCGGGAAGCCGTGCCTTCAGCTCTGCGTTTTTAACTTTTCTGGACTGTTTCAACTTTTTAAGCAAGAGGAGTATACTTAAACCGACATACAAGTGCTCAAAATGCCCAGAAGCGAGTAAAACGGCCAAAGAAAACAAAACAACCAAAAATCAAAAAACGGCAACAAAATCCCCCTTGAATCAATTTGCCTAGAGGGAGTTATGCCTGAAATGTTGACTCTGAACTGTCTTAATCGTGATGCTTACTGTTAAATGTTATTTTTTTGGAGAATACATTTATTTTCTGCTCTCCATCTTTTACCTGGTTGCCTTTCTTAATAGGGATGTACCAGGGCTCTGTAATTGAATGGTGCTTATACGGAAACCCAAACGGACAATGTAGCGTATGTTTATCTGTTTGGGAAAGAATCTGAGTAAATTCCTAATGGCTGGAGCCGTCTGAGGCTAAGGATCATCACGGTGATATGAACTAACTTTATAGGGCACTCAGTATCTGCTAGGCCTTGATCTGAGTGCTGCCCAGTGTTCAGCTCATTTAACCCTTTCCTTAGGCAAGCCCTGCAGGCTCAGTGATGGTCTCAGAACTGGAGCGGCTGGCAGACAGCCCCTGGGCTGGTGAAGGGTAGTGCCCTGTGAGCACCCCCCCCCCCCCCCCCCCCCCCCCCCCCGTCCAGCTGTGGCATGGCCAGCGACTTTTATAGTTGTCTTCTACTTTTTACAGTTGTCTTTTATACAGCAAGAGGACCATGGTATCGAACAGAATTTTATTTGTCTTACAAATCTATGTTTCGTTGATTACTTTTTTTAAAAGGTATTTTTGTAAGGGTGACAATCATCAAGCTTTAGCTAATATGTGAGTAAGTCAGTTTCCTGACATTTGACGCATCACTCCTTTCTGAGTGGATGGTGCAACTTGGTCTTGATGTTACTGTCTCCTCACGGACAATGTCGCCTAAACATGTTGAAGCCTCCCGTTGGCTGGGGTGTGTACTGTGTGCTGCTGTATAGACGAATGACTCTTATTAGGGCACGTTTTTGCCAAATGTTTGCAATGTAAGAAAAAAATGAACAGGATCGGTAACTTGTCCTTAGTCCTCGTATGCCCTTTTCCCATGGGAATAGAAATATGGAAGAGAGCCCGTTAGCATAGGCCGATCAGCCAGCCATACGTTGAGTTAAACACTAAGTGATCCACACGTTTGTTTTTTTTTCCCCCTAGCTGGGATAGGAGGCTTTGCTTTAATTTAAGTGTTGCAGCAATTGTACACGTTTGTTTAAACCACAGGGCGTTGTAAAAGGTCGGTTTAGATTTACAGGTTAATTGAGAATTTTCTTATTTTGATGATTGCAGATCACTTTTTAGTTTTTTTTTTTTTCCCCAGGTCTCGCCAAGCCAGAATCTTGGCCCCTTTTAATTGCAGTAGAAAGTTAACATTTGTGTAGTAGGTTGTCCTTAAAAAGCCTTTAAGTTGAGCCTTTTAGCAGGTCTGGGATGAGACGTAATCCTGTGTTCCTTATTTTTTATTCTTTCTTATGTTTTGAATGTTTTCAATGTATAGGATGATAATGAAGATAATTCAAACGATGGGACCCAACCATCCAAGAGGAGGCGAATGGGCTCCGGAGATAGCTCTAGGAGCTGTGAGACTCCAAGTCAGGATCTCGGGTACTGTCATTTCATTGCTCAGTAGCAGTCCTGTGGTGTTTCTCTCTCTGCACCGTCTCCCCCCTCCCCCCTCCCCCCTCCCCCCTCCCCCCTCCCCCCTCCCCAGCCCAGGGCAGACACTATGGATGCTTTTGCTACTCCGTGCAATTAAATGTTTTTATTGTGATAAAATACACATAAAATTCACCATCTTAACTATTTTGATGACATTCACAAGGTCGTAGAGCTGTCACCACCAGCTTTGTCTAAAATGTTTTCACTGCTGCCAACGGAAACTTCGTAATCATCAAGGAATAAAAGTTGCCATTTTCCTCTTTCCCCAGCCCCTGGTAACCGTCGTTCGACTCACTGTCTTAATGAATTTGCCTGTTAGGGGTACCTCGTATAATATTTAGGGAATTCCTACAGTGTTTGTCCTGCTGTGTCTGGCTTATTTCAGTTAGCATCGTTTCTTGAAAGTTCCTCCGTGTTGTGTGTGTGTTAGGACTTCCTTTCTCTCTAAGCCTGTGTCGTACTCCACTGTGTGGACCGTGCATTTCGTTCGCACTTTCCTCTACTGATGAGGTAGGGTTGTTTTCCTCTTTTGGCTGTTGTGAATAACGCTGCTGTGAATGTGGGGGTATGAGTACCTGTCCAGAGTCCCTGTTTTAAAGTAATTTTTTTGTAATGTTTATTTATTTTTGAGAGTGAGAAAGGGTGTGAGCGTGAGTGGGGGAGGGGCAGAGAGAGAGAGGGAGACACAACCCAAAACAAGCTCCAGGCTCTGAGGTGTCAGCACAGAGCCCAACGCGGGGCTCGAACCCATGAACCGTGAGATCGTGACTTGAGCCGAAGTCGGACGCTCAACCGACTGAGCCATCCAGGCTCTCACGGTCCCTATGTTCAGTTCCTTTGGGTATATCCCGTGGAGAAAAATAGCTGGTTCATGCTGTAATTCTGTTTTTAGCTTTTGAGGACCCCCCCAAACTGATTTCCGCAGCAGACTCCCCATTCTCTGTTCCTACTAGCAGTGCACACAGTTGCAGTTTGCTCACGTCCTTCCCGATTTGTTTTTCCCAGTTCTTGTGATTGTGGCCGTCCTAAGAGATACGAGCTGGCACCTCACTGTGGTTTTGGTTTGAATTTCCATAAGGACTAGTGATGTTGACCATCTTGTCATGTGCTTTTTTGTAAATCTTTTGGGGAAATGTCTTCTTAAGTGTTTTCACCCTTTTTAAGTTGGGTTGTTTGTTTTTTTGTTGTTGAGTTGCAGTGTTTTAGGCATTCTGGACGTTCATCCCTTGTGAGGTACGGGACTCGCAGATACTTTCTTCTATTCCATAATTGCCTTTTCAGTCCATTGGTAGTGTCCTTTGATGCGCACAATTTTTAATTCTGCTGAAGTCCAAATGATTACTTTTCTTTTGTCGCTCATGACTTTGGTGTCAGATCTACGATCCATCGCCAGATCTGAGATCATGAAGAGCGACTCCTGTGTTTTCTTCTAAGAGTTTTCTAGTTTTGGTTCTTGTACTGAGGTCGTTGACCTATTTTTGAATGTGGTAGGAGGTAAGGGTCCAATCTCATGCTTTTGCATTTGGATGTCCAGTTTCCCAGCACTAGTTTTGAAGAAACCTCTTCTTTTTGTTTGTCACTCTTAATCGGGTTCATAAAACCGTCCCATTCTTGCCTCTGTTGTCCGTTGATGAGATTTAGAGGTTGCGTTGGCCAGGTCCAGAAACCTGTAGTCAGCTCTTCAGGATTGGGGTCGATGGGCAAAACACTGGCACCATCAGACTAGGTCTGTTCTCTTTCTGTTCTCTTCTGGATTTGTGGAGTCTTTGAGAACAAACGACTGGTCTGTAGTTCACTTCATTGAGTAACGGGTTTTGGAGTGTTGCTTTCTTCGCTGTTTGTGACTCACTGAATAGCAGATGGGAAAAAGGTTGATAACTTAGTACCTTGGGTGGACGAAAGAGTGGGCATTGGGTGTGAAGCCTGAGAGTGAGAATTCAGAATGGGTATCACCACCGTGTTGTGGCCGTGTAGATCTCTTACGCTACAAAATTCCTTTACTCCTCCCGGTTGTGAGTGGCGTACGAAGTGTCTGGTGTTCCGTGTTTAGTGGCGCACGTGGTTGCTTCCTTTCCCTCTGCCTGTTGTGTATTCTTGGGACACACGTGAGACCTGGGAGCTGGTTTGTATCGCAGAGTCAGAAGACGGAGTGAGCACTTAAATAATTAAAGTAGTTGTACAAAGTTCTTAAAAATAAACATTCTCAAAAATAGATCCCCCCAAAATAAAAATGATTAAAATTTAATAAAAGCCACATTTAAGGCATAATGCATATTTCTGTGCTTAGCTTTAGCTACTATCCAGCAGAAAATTTGATAGAGTACAAATGGCCACCTGATGAAACAGGAGAATACTATATGCTTCAAGAGCAAGTCAGTGAATATTTGGGTGTGACCTCCTTTAAGCGGAAATATCCAGGTATTAAGTCTTAGTTTATGTAACAGATTAAGTCTAACTTTTAACTAATCGGGATTCTTTCGGATAGGTTGTCAATTTCCGAATACTTGAGTATGGATCATTTGTAACGCACTTTATGTTCTGCTGGCTGCTTTTCATTTGCTGCTGTCACCCAACATCTCTCTCTACTCCCAGTTGACTCTCCTGCCTTATAAACTGACTTAAAAGCGAAATGAGGAAGGTGAATTTCCTGGGGAATGTTGTAGAAAAAGTCATTTTATAGCCATAAGCACCAGGGCTCTGGTCCTTGACCGTTGCTCCCTGACCTTCGCCACGGAGGCAGCTGCATGGGCTGGGTCTGCATTTGAGAAAGGCTATCTGTGTCAACTAAGTTAGTCTTGCTGTGGGTTAACTTTTACTTCTTAAATTCGTAAGATTGCATGGTCTCTAATAATCTTCGGAAAAGATAACACGCAGTACTTTTAAATCTGTGAAGAGTTTAACTTTTGAAACTTTTTAAGAAGTTTTTTAAGTTTTTAAAGTTTTACGTATGCATAATGTCACAAATGTAAAAGACTTTTTAATAGTCTTCTTTTTTTTTTTTTTTTTTTTGGAGATTTAGAGCGACGAGATCTGTCTCACAAAGAGAAGCTCTACCTGAGAGAGCTGAATGTCATCACAGAAACTCAGTGCACTCTAGGTAACGCTCTGCATGCGAAGGTTGAGAGCGTGCGTTCACGACGTGGTACTGGATGGGCATCGATCCCCTTTCTTAAAGGATTTTACAAAATTAATAAAATAGATTGAAGTATTTAAGTGCTAGATTGTTTACTTTTAGTTTTTGTGAAAATAAAGGAAAATGACATTTTAAAGCAATATCATTTTCTATTAGCTTTCACGGAAGCGTCAGAGCATGTGTTATGTGGAAAGTTTTACAGTAGTTTTTAAAAGTGTTGGTCTTTATCTCTTGAAAGGCACATTTTGCTCAGTTTTTAGTTCTGTATCATCTCCATGCTTGCTTTGCAGTTTTTCTTACATAAACATAGTAGTGCAATGTGGATACTTTTTAACACAAAACTGTGGGTGTTTGTCACAGGGATTGGTTTAATCTGATACTATGAGTCTTGAAAATTACGTGTATGGCTTGTGTGTGTGCTGATGCTTCTGTTGAAATTGTAATGGACTTGTATAGTGTTTCTAGTGTATTGATTTGAAGACCAAGAATTGGGATACATTGAATAACGTTTTTTTGGGGCGCCTGGGTGGCACAGTCGGTTAAGCGTCCGACTTCAGCCAGGTCACGATCTCGCGGTCTGTGAGTTCGAGCCCCGCGTCGGGCTCTGGGCTGATGGCTCGGAGCCTGGAGCCTGTTTCCGATTCTGTGTCTCCCTCTCTCTCTGCCCCTCCCCCGTTCATGCTCTGTCTCTCTCTGTCTCAAAAATAAATAAATGTTAAAAAAAAAATAAAGAAAAACGTTTTTTTTTTCTTCTAATATCATTACTTAGTTAAGGATATTGGATTAGGAATAATCCTTGGGGCGCCTGGGTGGCTCAGTTGGTTAATAAGCGTCCATGACTTCGGCTCAGGTCATGATCTCATGGCTTGTGGGTTCGAGTCCTTTGTCAGGCTCTTTGCTGACAGCTCAGAGCCTGGAGCCCGCTTCAGATTCTGTGTCTGTCTGTCTGTCTGTCTGTCTCTCTCTCTTCTCTCTGCCTCTCCCCTGCTCACTCTCTCTCTCAAAAATAAACATTAAAAAAAAAAAATCCTTAATCTTGAATTGTCTATGGTTAGTGTGCATCATTATTTAGCAATTGTTTTTATTTTTTTATTTAAAAAAATTTTTTTTTAATGTTTTATTTATTTTTGAGACAGGGAGAGACAGAGCATGAACAGGGGAGGGTCAGAGAGAGGGAGACACAGAATCTGAAACAGGCTCCAGGCTCTGAGCAGTCAGCCCAGAGCCCGACGCGGGGCTCAAACTCACAGACTGAGGTCATGACCTGAGCCGAAGTTGGCCGCTTAACCGACTGAGCCACCCAGGCGCCCCTTAGCAATTGTTTTTAATAAAGAGATACATGTTTTTAGTACTTTGATCTTAAAAAAATTTTTGGTTGAAAAATTGATACATTTTCCTTGGACTCTTTAAAAAAATTTTTTTTTAATGTTTATTTTTGAGAGAGAGACAGAGCGTGAGCAGGGCAGGGGCAGAGAGAGAGGGAGGCACAGAATACGAAGCAGTTCCAGGCTCTGAGCTGTCAGCACACAACCCAACGTGGGGCTTGAACTCATGAACTGCAAGATCGTGACCTGACCCGAAGTCAGACGCTTAACTGACTGAGCCACCCAGGCGCCCCTCCTTTGCATCTTTGATGAGCTTTTATTTATTTTATTTTTTTCGATTTTATTTATTTATTTTTGAGAGAAAGAGAGTAAGCAGAGGAGGGGGCAGACAGAGAGGGGGAGAGAGAGAGAATTCCAAGCAGGCTCCACACTGTCAGCACAGAGCCTGAGGTGGGGCTCGAACTCACAAACCTTGAGATGATGAACTGAAATCAAGAGTTGGACACTTAACTGACTGAGCCACCCGGGCACCCCCATGAGCTTTTTAAAAATTGTTTGACTTTATATTATGAATATTGTTTTACTATTTTTGAATATATTACAGTATTTTCCTTGGACTCTTGGAAAACCTTTAAAGAGTAGTTTGAAGGAAAAGCAAATTTTGAAAGATGGTTTTGTTCACTTAACCTTCAAAGAGCTTTTCTACTATCCTTTTTTTGTCTACGATAGGTTTAACAGCATTGCGCAGTGATGAAGTGATTGATTTAATGATAAAAGAGTATCCAGCCAAACATGCTGAGTATTCTGTTATTTTACAAGAAAAAGAACGTCAGCGAATTACAGATCATTATAAAGAGTATTCTGTAAGTATTGAGTGACTGCCATCTTTTAGTCGGTTTAGGGAGAACGACATTTTGTAAGGTCATATGTGATTTCCGAATGTGATATTTTTATTTCAGCAAATGCAACAACAGAATACTCAGAAAGTTGAAGCCAGCAAAGTGCCCGAGTACATTAAGAAAGCTGCCAAAAAAGCAGCCGAATTTAACAGCAACTTGAACCGGGAGCGCATGGAAGAGAGAAGAGCGTATTTTGACTTGCAGACACACGTAGGGTTGCTTACATTTATTAGCTCCTGAACCTGACTTATTGCTTCTTATGGTAGAGTGCTTAGTACCTCCTTTATTATTGTTATTTTTTGTACCGGCAGTTGTGTCCTTTTCTGCCCCAGAACTTAAGATAGAATTTTTAACGATGTGCTAGTAACGCTCTGTTCGCACGCGCGCGTGTATGTTGGGGGGAGGGACCTTTTGCTTTGTGGCTGACCTGCCGAACGAGACTAATAGGTATATATCGTACTTGTTTGTCCCAAGGGTCATCGTAAGGCACTTCTGCGTTTATTGACTTAACTCTCACAGTGGCCCTGTGAGGTTGAAACTAGTCGTTTTCTCATTTCATGGACGAGGACGTTGAGCTGCAGGGGTTTTAGAAGTTGCCCGGGCCCCCCTGTTCTTTGGGGGTGAGAAACACACCGCCTTTCCCCAGACACGATGGCCATGGTGAAGAGCCAGATAAAACTCACCTGTACGGCTAGTAACACCACCTGCCCTTGGCTTCTAGTTCTGAGTGTCTCCGATATTTTAGCTTTTGGGGGGAGGAGCGCAGTGGAGCACAAGAGGGATTGTTTTCCTAAAGCCTTGTTTCCTGGCGTGGAATCAGTTTTGGATTTCTCTTCACGTTACCCTAGGTTATCCAGGTGCCTCAAGGGAAGTACAAAGTGTTACCGATAGAGCGAACCAAGGTCAGTTCTTACCCAGTGGCCCTCATCCCGGGACAGTTCCAGGAATATTACAAAAGGTATTCGTTGGTTTTATCAGCATTTCTATTGGGTGTTGGTGAGGGACTTCAGAGTCCTGTGTACTTGCCTCCAGAAAGTTTCTGCTCTGTAAGTCCCGCCCTAACATGCTGTGTGAGGTCTGTCCCTGCTGTCTCCTGTGGCTCTGCGGTGAAGGACACCCTTCGACTGGAATTTGAACGTCTGCTCCTGAAGCCGCCACTGCCCGTCTCCTGCCCACCTCCTGTGTCTCCGTGGACAGGCGCCGGAGCGTCCACAGTGCGCTTCGTGGCCCCGTGGCACCCGTGTCACTGAAAGCTTGCTGGGAATACAGACTCCCAGGCCTGCCGACTGTTGGCCCCGTTTTTACGGCCGCCCGCTGGACAGCACCGGCTCAGTCTGCAGAGCGTGTGGAGCGGGGAGCGCGGCCGCCCTGGCCTGGCCGCTGCTTCCACTCCGCAGAGCAAGAACGTCGCTTCTCGCTTTCCCAGGCTGGGGGGGCACTGAGAGCGAGGCTAACACAGGACCATCTTGTTTGAGAATCTCAGCTTTTACTTCAGCTTTAAACCTTATGCTGTTTAGGATAGAGACCGTTCTTTGTAGGGTTTAAAATGGACGATAGGATCATACTATTTGAAAGTCCAATTTAAATCATAGGTTAGCGGATTTTAGTTTTTTTATTTTGGGGTCAGCAAATTATTTATTATCTTTTGTTTACTTAAAAAATTTTTTTTAATGTTTATTTTTGAGAGACAGCATGAGTGGGGGAGGGGCAGAGAGAGAGGGAGACACAGAATTCCAAGCAGACTCCAGGCTCTGAGCTGTTGTCACAGAGCCTGACGCGGGGCTCGAACTCACAAAGTACGAGATCATGACCTGAGCTGAAGTCGGACGCTTAACCGACTGAGCCCCCGGACACCACTGTGCCTGCTTCTTTTTTTTAAATTTTTTTTTTTTCAACGTTTTATTTTTATCTTTGGGACAGAGAGAGACAGAGCATGAACGGGGGAGGGGCAGAGAGGGAGACACAGAATCGGAAACAGGCTCCAGGCTCTGAGCCATCAGCCCAGAGCCCGACGCGGGGCTCGAACTCACGGACCGCGAGATGGTGACCTGGCTGAAGTCGGTCGCTTAAACGACGGCACCACCCAGGCGCCCCTGTGCCTGCTTCTTAACGCAGGTTTCCAGTGCGGACAGGGTGCGAAGCGGTGGAGGGCGGGCCGTGGATGGGAACGGCGACAATAAGTCAGCTGCTGCGGGCGCCACCCGACTCTGGGCGAGGGGTTGTGATGTCTAGTTTTGGACAGGATAGATGATGACACTTGTTAGAATACATGCTTCATAAGTTTTTAAGTAACTTGCTGCTCAAAATTTTGTTCCTTAAATCCAAGTGTTTTGTCTGCCTGTGGCGGCCCCCCAGATCGCGAGGACTTAGGGAGCTGGGAAGGAGGGGGCGTCAGGCGGCCTGGGGTCTGTGCGGGGTTCCGCCTTCCTCTGCTGATATTTTAATTTTTCTCCTTTTTGGGGTTGAGGATAAAGGACGGAGACATTCTCTTTTGACAGAAAGAATCAAAGAATCAAAGGCATATTTTATGCTCTTAGCCTGATGAAAAAATGTTTGGGCTTTTTATGTATTACTCTCCAAAATGAAAACTCATTTATTACATGTGGAATCATTTTCCAGAAGTATTTGCGGTTAACTGAGAAAATTAGGGCCATCGTTGTGGCTCGCAGATTCGTTCGTTCACGTTCCTGATAAAAGGGAACTGAAACCCGTCCCTCTGAACCTCAGGTACTCAGCAGACGAGCTGCGGTATCTGCCGTTAAACACGGCCCTCTACGAGCCCCCGCTGGACCCGGAGCTGCCGGCCCTGGATAGCGATGGCGACTCGGACGACGCCGAGGACGGTCGAGGCGACGAGAAGCGGAAACATAAAGGCACTTCGGTAGGAACATCTCTCTGTACGAGGAGGCGTCTCCTTTAAGCGCGTGCTGACCGCTCTCCCGGAGCACGTCACCCTCTGTTTCAAGGTCGGCGGCGTGTGATTCCCCGAAAGCTGCCATTAGGGACATGACTCTGTGCCCGGACACAGACTGTGTGCCTTTGTAAGTGTTGTTAAAGGCGCCCCTTTGTGGTTCTCACAGGCAGGTCAGGGAAGGGTACAGACCTCACTGTGCAATTCTGTATTCGGCTGTCTTGGTTTGGGGAGCACGTTCGCTTGTGTGCCTGTTGCGTAGTTAATCATCGTAGGCTTCCTACGGGAAGTGTTCAGAGCACCGATCCGTTACCGGGCAAGGTGGCGGTGTCCGTGGGAGCGAAGGAAGGAGAGCAGACGCTGTGACGGCAGAGGATTCTGGTTTGACTCGGCCCGTGTGTCAGGCGGCTCGCCACTCTCAGCCTTCACGGTGTCCCACCTGAGTCCGGGAGCGGGCCACCTTCTGGGGGCGGGCGTGTTTGTCACCAGCAACTTCTGAAACATTTAATGATGCGTGTCGCATAAAATCAGATGCCGTTCGAGTATTAAAGTGACGATACCGCTTCTGTCCTGTCATTTTGGGAAAAGGGGCGCTGTGGTGTGGCCAGGACATGTTGGAGGTGACTTTCCTTCATTCTGCTTGTAGGAGTATAAATGAGTCCAACATTTCAGGAGAGCGTTTCATGGTATCTACCAAGATTTTTAATTTCCTCAGAATTTGACCTAGCAAATACACTAACAGTTTATCTGAAGGACAAAATTTAAGTAGGAAAAAAATGTCCATTGGAGTGTTAACGGTAGTTTTATAATGAAAATTAAGAATAAACCTCACGTCGGGGTGCCTGGGTGGCTGAGTCGGTTAAGCGTCCAACTTCAGCCCAGGTCACGATCTCACGGTCCGTGAGTTCGAGCCCCGCGTCGGGCTCCGGGCTGATGGCTCAGAGCCTGGAGCCTGCTTCCGATTCTGTGTCTCTCTCTCTCTCTGACCCTCCCCCGTTCATGCTCTGTCTCTGTCTCAAAAGTAAAATAAACGTTTAAAAAAAAAAATTAAAAAAAAAAAGAATAAACCTCATGTCAACAGTGGGTGATATATTTACACGATAGTAATGAAGTTCAGAGAAGATTTAGTGATGTAATAAAATGCACACAATACTTATTTGAAAAACGTGTATACACAGTGTAATCCAGTTTTGTGTTTTATTTTTATTTTTTTAAATGTTTATTTTAGAGAGAGTGCTTGTGTGTGCATGCACAGGCGGGGGAGGGGCAGACGGAGGGGGACAGAGGATCCAAAGCAGTCTCTGCGCCGACAGCAGAGCCCCATATGGGGCTTAAACTTGCAACCCTTGAGATCGTGACCTGAGCTGAAGTCAGTCGCTTAACCGACTGAGGCCCCCAGGCGCCCCTCAAGTTTTGTGTTTTTTGTGTTTTTTTTAAATGAGGGGATATGTGTAGGTGGGGTGTGTGTGTGAGTGTGTGAATCTGGTATCTGTGTGTGTGCAGACACACCTAGAAAAATTAAAAGGAGATGCAGTCATGTTCCCAGGAGTGGTCTCAGAATGCTTACCGGAGTGGTTATGGATAACCCAATTTTTTCATTTATAATTTTCATAATTTATATGAACGTAACATTTTTATTTTAACTAGAAAATTTTAAGTCAACAAATGAAGCATTAGATGGTCATATACCAAGCTTTTAAACTTTGAACACCTAAAACGTATCCGATGCTGTCGTGAAGGCTCAGTGATCGCTGCACTGGCCTACGAGCGCGTACTTGAAGAACTTCTTTAGTGACATTTATTACTCGGTAAAAATATCCTCGCTTATTTAAGACAGTTTATTCCTTAAATAGTTTTTTCTACGAAACAAGTAGGCTCCCTTGTGATATGGCAAAATGGTGTAGCGCCGGCTGGAGTAGATCACTCTGCTGGTGTTGATTAAGGCGGGACACAAAGTTGGTTAAGGTACAGTCAGCTTTCTGCTGTCATGTGTAAGACAGATAAGTGATTTTTAACATGACCTGTTTAGTCTCTACTGGGAAAAGTTTTCTTATAATTATCTTTTTATTTTTAAATTGACGGAACTTTGAAACCTTTTTTTTCTTTTTGAATGTTTGCTGTAGTTTTCAGAATTCGCACTCAAATCTGTGTGAATTCCAAGGAATCTTTGTCTTTGCCTTTGACCTCCAGGACAGTTCCTCCGGCAACGTGTCTGAAGGAGAAGGCCTTCCCGACGGCCAGGAGGAGCCTCTCCCGGGAAGACAGAGATCCAAGGACAAAGCTGCTACTCCAAGAAAAGATGCTTCCAAACGTTCTGTACTGTCCAAGTCAGTCCCTGGGTACAAGGTAGAAGAAAAAAGCCCCTGACTCCGCTTCCTTCCTGAGCAGCCTCTCTCCCCGAGATAGTTTAACTCTGACTCCGAGTGGTGGAGGCCTGCCTGCTGCGTCCACTGCTGTCCTGTGCTGTGTGCCCTCTGTCAGCTTCCTCCTGTTGTGCTTTATTTTCCTGGTGGCTTTTCTGTCACTTCTGCCTATGGTTTAGCTTCTGTTTTCTGTATATGTACAATTTATAAGAAAATCTTTTTTTTGTCTTTTAAACAATAACCAGGCAAGTATGGATTTAAAAAAAATTACTTCCTAGCAGAACTTTATACTTTGTTTCATTGGGGTAAAGATCATAATTATCTGGCATTTGAAATATCCTAGTATTTCGTATAGCTGAGCATGCTAAGCTGTAAAGTCTGGGTGGATAGACTCTTAGAATAAGCTGCCTCTCCTGGAGAAAGATCTGGGTTTAATTTAAGATTACTTGATCCATTTGCCAAATTCAACGAACTCTGTGATAGAAAACAGGAAAACCTGTTATTTACATTGTGGTGATTTTTAGCCTGACCCTGGCAAATAGCTCTATGCTTCTATGACAAGGATTGAAATGTTATTTAGTGACGTGATCTGGCTTCTGTCTATATATACTTGTTAACTTCCGGTCTGGCTGTTCTCAGAGGAAGGTATTATGCTATCAGCAATATTATTTTTGTGGTTCCTCCTGCTGTCTGTCCCTTCCCCTCCAGAGGCTTAGGTGAGAGGTGAGTGGCCTTATCCCTAGATGGGGGGTTAGGAATGTCCTAAAAAGACTGGAATTAGCCGCACAGTTTTATGTTCTGGGTGGTAATAGTAAAATTGACCATTCGTAGGGTCTGGAATGTGTCAGAATATGCTTTCCATCGTGGTTACGAAAGTGTTTTGAGGGAACGTTTTCCAGTAAGGTGATTGGGTAGTTTTACCGAGTGGGATTGTTAAACAATTGTCGTGTGTCAGATTGGGGTCGCGGTGGATGATCTGGAAGGACAGGGGCGAGCGAGCTGCCAGCCAGCTTCCCTTCCTCAGCCAGAACCTTCTCATGGTTCACTTCCCTTTCTTTTCCTGAAGTGAAAAAAGCAAGTTAACAAATGAGTGTATTCAATCCACATTTAATTAGAAAATGCCTTTATGTGACGATCAATTTTGAAACACACACGTTTTTCCGGCCGATGGCGAGCAAATCCCAAGCTTCATTCGCATCAGATGGCTTGGGGGGGCTGTGGCCGTGTGGTTTTTATACTTGTTTTTACGTCTACGGCTTACCTAATTTTTTAAACTAAAGACGTAAATTAATGCTTAATAATCAAAAGCAAATGAACTCCAAAGATTAAATCTTGGAAAGTTAGCCTGGTGTGTGCGTGCTGGTCTGCAAATGGGAGCGGCCGCGCAGAGCACCCTGTCTGCGTTTCGGAGCCCTTTCAGAGTGAGCCTGAATTCATCATGGGTTCGGAGTGCAGAGTGTCGAAGCAGATGTTTAATAGGGGCTGAAAATGAAGAATTATTCCACAGTATCATTGATTTAATATGCAAGAAATCATATAGATTAACATACATTGCTATGACTCAAGGGAGTGTAATCTGCAAAATACACATTTTATGACTTCTGTGAACATTTTTAGTAGCTTAAAGTGTTTCAGGTATTTCAGAGTTTAGGACAACCAGTGTCTAGACTTCATACATTAATATGAACATGTTTATTAAAAGTAACCTCTCTATGAAAAATATATTAATAAGCCAAGATGTGCCTAAACATTAGGGTACTTCAAGCTGAAGCTCATATATGCGAATGTGCTGGAGTTAAGGAAAATGATGGCGCAGCTGATGTCGTGCTTAAGAAGATTCACTAGTGCTTGCCCTTAATTTGTAGGACAGTATTATTTGGGTTACATTAACCTGAAATTAAAGCATATTGTTAGGAGTCAGGCCTGGGTTGCGAGTATATAATTAAAATCTATACTATGTTTCTGCTGCCGTGAAAGTCTCGCTTATCTTTGGTTATTTTTCAAGCAGGAAAGTAAGGGTATCGTGAGCCTTGTATTTGAGATGCTGAGAGCTGTTCGGATGAGTATTTTAATTTTCTTATCGGCAGTGACACTTTGATGTTGCAGTTTCTAGAACTGTCTCTGTCAGACACGGGGTTCTGTTCCACCCGTCTTCGCAGGAGTTCTGCACACTGTTCCCTTCCTACTCCATCACAGGAGTCTCCTTCAGACACTGGCTTCCCAGCTGGTGGAACTGGGTGTGAACAGTGTGGCTGGCTTCTCAGAGAGCTGAGTGCTTGAGCGAACGGAGAATTGCCATAGAAAATGCTGCCGGGCTAGCTAGCTCGCTCTCGCTCTCGCTCGCTCGCTCTCTCTCTCTCTCTCTCTCTCTTTCTCTTTCTCTGTCTGTCTCCTCCCCTGTCACTCCCTCTTTTCATCAAGATGAAGACTATTGGGTAAGAAAAATTCTAAGTGACTTAACGAAATACTATGATTTCAAGCTTAGAAGTAAACTTAGAATTTTCTTGGTGTCCCTTTTTATCATAGGTGTTTAATGTATGTTTTAATGGCTGTAGAACTTGAATTGCTCTAGAATGTGAATGACTAGCCTTGTGTTTTCCTCATTTTTGACTTTTGTAAGGGATCTCCCATGAGGAGTTCTCCTTTTAGAGTTTGATACTGTGTAGTTACTTCCCTGACGTCAGTGAAAGATAATCCAGTACGTGGTACGCCAGTGTCTAACTTCAACTACACGTATTAAAGAAGTAGATCTTTCACATTCAGTGCAGGCGGCATAACCAAAGGAGGTGGTTATTTGGCTGTGCTGAGAGGTAGCTTTCTGCTGTATATTACGGCAGTTCCAGATTTGGTCGTCACTGAATCGGAACTTGGGTCCTAGAAGTGCACTTGTAGCTATTTTTTATTTACTGTAGGAAACACAGTGAGAACCTTATTCTTAGAATGTAGCAGCGACAACGGAAGGGGACTGCTTTGTAAGACGCGCACGGTTGAGCACGTGACACTGCCCTTGTGTTGGGGAGCAGGGTATAGAGATACACACACAGGAGATGTAGAATAGTTAACGGTAAAGTTTTATATGTATGTTTTAACTCCCATGATATTTATTATTTTGTAGAGACGTTTGTGATTGTTTAGAGTTATTGTTTTTATTATATTTATGTATAAGGTTGACTTTTTTTTAAATAAATAAGCCAAAAATTATTTTTGAACGCCTCTGTCATCTTTTGCAAAAGAAAGACAATTAAAAAAAAATAAACTTAAAGAATTAAGAACAAACTGTTTAGGCCTTACAGGTTTTGAAGGTGGCAGTGAGACATTTCAAAGCTGGAATACTATATACAGAGTTAGAGTTTCCTTTAGGCTCCTCTTTGGTTTAATAACTTAGGAGAAGGAAATAGAAGATGCATTTGGCTGGGTTGGGGTAAAACAGAAATACGGCAATTTGGTGACTTCCCCCAGTTCCTGTAGACACATGGTCCCAGCCCATCCATCTTGGCCCGCGCTCGCTCTCCTTTTTCTGCCACAGTTACTTACGTGTTCATGTGGCATGAGTGAACGTCATTTTATGACGGTCAAAACGGGGATGTCTGAATGTTCTCCCTCCCCCGGTAATTGTAGGTGCTGTGAATCTTTTCTTCTTTGTCCTTTTCCGTGTGTCGCTAAGTGTGTTTTAAAACCCCAATATACCTTCGTTGGATGGAGCAAATTTTTAATCTGAAAAAAAGAATGGTACTCAAAATATGAGGGTGTCTGTAATTTTTTAAGTTACTATTTTTTTTGCTTGCTTGAAAACTTTTCTCTTTTGTTTTGTATCTCATACGAATGCTTTCCCCTAAGTATAAACTCTTTTATTATTAGATATGCAAAGGGAATAATCACAGCTATTTCCCCGAAACATTTGTGCACGTGACAATGTATGGATGAGACATCTTCCAATTAAAAATATTAAAACATTGATTTTATAACTTAGGTTTTATAGATCTATTTTTACAATTTGGGAAATAATCAGTTTTTAAACAAAATCAGTATATAAGCTGCTTAAGACTGAGTCTTCTGTTTTATAAGAAGCCTTACTTACGTGTCAAGGTCATTCGGTACCTGAATTTCTTCTTCCAGTTAATAGTGCAGTTTGACATTGCATTTAGTTTTTTCCCCTTCCAGCTCATTATGCAGATCTTACTGGGCATGTAGGGAATGTAGAATGCTACACTTAATCCAGACGTAGATCGTGCTGTTGACAAAATTTTAAAACGAAACCTAAGGCTTTAGTCAGTAGGCCGTTGTATTTTGAAAGCCGACTCTCTCAAGTCAGGTCTTTCTAAAAGATTGTTAACAAGTTACTAAAAGTAAAGATAAGGCAGTGACAATTCCTTATGAACCCATAGTGAGTACTTCTGGCATGAATTTATAGCCCTCTTCTACCCTTCCAGCCAAAGGTCATTCCAAATGCTCTATGTGGAATTTGTCTGAAGGGTAAGGAGTCCAACAAGAAAGGGAAGGCTGAATCACTTATACACTGCTCCCAGTGTGATAATAGTGGTAAGTATTGACATGTCTTCTTAACATTTTAACCATCCTATTTGTTGCTTCAGAAACCAGGATTTTTAGTTGTCAGCTAGACCTGAATCAAATCTCCAAGTATGGAGGGTAACTTGTAACGCATAGAAAAGAAGCCCATGGGTTTTCATCCCTTTGGTGATTGGACACTGTAGCCGTTCTTGAGAAATCCCGATGCAAACTAGCATTTTATTGTGCCATGTTAAGTTCAAAACTCTTTTGTGAAATACTAATACTGGTTTTGGTTTAGGCCACCCTTCTTGCCTGGATATGACCATGGAGCTTGTTTCTATGATTAAGACCTACCCTTGGCAGTGTATGGAGTGTAAAACTTGCATTGTATGTGGACAACCCCACCATGAAGAAGAAATGATGTTCTGTGATGTGTGTGACAGAGGTTATCATACTTTTTGTGTGGGCCTTGGTGCTATTCCATCAGGTAAAGATTACAAAAAGGAGTGAAGGGACTGCCCGTCATTTTTTTAAAGGCTGCATAAACACCGTAAAGATCCTTCTATTGCCAAGAAGTTACCAAAGCTGTGATTCTCCACATAGTGTCCACGTGCCTTTCATCCCTAGGTACCCCGGCTAAAGGACAAATGGGTGTCAGGGGGCCTCGTCCAAGTTTTGGAATAGGGCTCAATGTATAGAATGAACTCAAGTCTTTCTAGTGAGAGCTAAAGCAAGAGCATCCGTTTGTTTCAAAACCTTGATTTTATTTTTATGTCCTCTATTCAGAAACTTAACAAAAATGACTGCTATGCCTTTATAAATAGTAAACCAGATTTCTAGAAAATGAGGCAGCATGACAATTCCAGATAACTTTGGAACAGAGCTGAAGAATAAATCACAGTAATTGGACTAAAATGTTACATACGATTGTGTAAATTTAGAACTGACTTGCATAGTTAACACTGTATAATACTTTATGAAACACACGCCTAGAACGGTTTCCTGGGAGTCGTTAAGAAGCGGGTGACTTAAAGTTTGGTAGTAAATCAGATGGAGTAAGCGCCTAGGTGGGGTTCACCGCTGTGCGGTCAGATGCTTGAGAAGTTTAAAGTGCTGTGTCTGGTGCACCAGGACTTGAGAGGATGTTTGCACGTGCGGCTGCCACTGAGCAGCAGAGAAAAAGGCTGAAGATAAGCCCAAGTCAGTAACGGGGTTTATACAGGATATGTACTTTTGAACTTCTAAAGGATGACAGTGTTTGCGTTTCAGAAAGGATTGTGGTAGTTTTTTAAAGGTCCAGATCATTGCATGGTATTGATCTCCGCCCCTGCCCCACCCCAACTTGCACTGAATTTTACGTGGCATTGATTACACTGGTTGTCGTAAGGGAAGTTTCCATTTTTCTCCTTAAGTTAAGTAACTTACAGGTGCCTTTCACGTCACACATCCACAAAAAAATATCACTAGTGATAGCTGAGGAAGGAGAGCCAAATAGGTTTACAATTCAATCCTAAAAAATTAAATTTCATACTAAACTAACAATTTTTCTCCTAGGTCGCTGGATTTGTGACTGTTGTCAGCGAGCCCCCCCAACACCCAGGAAAGTGGGCAGAAGGGGGAAAAACAGCAAAGAGGGATAAAATAGTTTTTGACCCCAATATTGTAATACGGATTTAAATGAACTACTTGGTGCCAATTTATTTACATTCTTGATTTTATGCCAATAAAAGATTTCTGAAATTCATGACGTGCTTAAAATGTTAAGTTGATTTATTTGTTATAAGCTACTCTTCCTCTTAAAACCAATTTCAGGTAGAGAAATAGTTCGTTTTTCTTTCTTTTTTTTTTTTTTTTAAGTCTCTTAGGGCTTTGGCTCTCTCCAGAAATTCAGTGGAAATATATGCAACTTAATTGAAGTACTTAACTTTATTTCTCTTTGGCCTGAAACTTTATTTGCATGAAGTTTTCCTAATCTGTATTGTTTCTGGCCAGTCATGGGTAGCATAACAAAATTACTTAATAATGGACGAATTTGAATTGCTAAGATAGCTGCAGGTGATCAATGCAAATGACCTTAACCGGCAGGGGGCAGGGGGGCAGGGGCACACCTGGGAAGGGCTCCAGGTGGATGGATCCTCTTGGGGCGCAGGCGTGGAGCTTTAGGCCACACCCCGGCGAAGAGACAGGAAGGGGTACATTTCGGACCTGTTCAAGGTTTGCACCTCACCTAGAACCGCTAACTGGAGTGAAGGTGCAGCTGCCAACCTGTCCATCTGAGCCGCGCGGTGGCAGGAAAGGTGCTGCATTTTGCCTAAACCTCCTAGTCCCCTGACAAACCGATCAAACCGGAGTTTAAACATTTTATTGTGCGTATTCCTCTTACAGGAACTTTGAGGACTGAAAAAGCAACATCGTTCTTGCCGCTTTCCCTACTTTCGGGGTAAATGAGGTAACGAAATCCTATGGCTTTATGTTTGGAACGTGACCTCCCGGCGGATAAACGAAGCCGGGTTCGGAGGCCCGCAGTCCCCGGCACGTCTTATCAGGGTGTCTTCCGAGCACGTCCGAGGGATCAGAAGAGAATCTCAAGTACCAGTTTCAAAACACTAATTAAAACGGTCCAGAGCACGGACTCCTCCTCCGGGGGCGCGTCCTCGGGCGCGGACGCCGGCCGCTGGCTTGGGCCCGTCCCGTCGGCGTAGGCCGCCTCCCCGAACGGGGACCGCTCCACCGCCCGGTCGTAATACACTTTCATCTCGAACTCGCTCTCGTGGTGGGACGGGTGCCCGTACACCCCGATGCCCACGGGCCGCCGGAAGTGCGCGGGGATGGACACCGCGTCCGGGCCGCACGTCACCGACTGCAGGTCGTAGTCGTCGAAGCTCGGGTGCAGCGTGCTGTCGGACACGTACAGGTCCGCGTCCCCCCTCACGCTCCGCATCTGGAGGACGATCTTCCCCTCGTGGTTCAACCTCAGGTAGCTGTAGTTCCCCGCGCCTATGTGCCCCTGCACCACGTGCAGGAGGAGCCACTCCTCGGGAACCTCCTCCTCGTCCGGGGGGCTCCCCGACCACGCGAGCTGCGAGGCCAGCAGGAGCAGCAGAGCGCGCCGCCAGGCGGCTGCCATGCCCGACGCCGGGGGCCGTCACCTGCTAGTCCGCGGACGTCCTGCAGGACCAGAAGGGACACTCAGCGCGCCCGCGCCGCCCGGCGCCAGGCCGCTGCTGGGGGCCCGGGGAGGGGGAAGAAGGGGGGAGGGAGGCCGTGCGGGGAGGCGGGGTGGAGGAGAGGGAGAGGAGGTGAGAAGGGAGGCGCGCGGGAGGGTGGAGGAGGGGAGGGACACGAGGCGCGGGGCCGAGCGGAGGGGCGGATCGGGGGGAGACGACTCCGCCAGGGGCGGGAAGGGGGGGGCCCGCGGGCGGCGGGGTGGCGGGCCGGCCTCCGGGCCCTGGACTCACCGCCGCTCCCCGCCGGGTGCCGCGTCCGGAGCATCGGGCCCAGCGCCGGGCCGCCGCGCCGGAGCAGCCGGAAGTGGGGCGGCACCCGGAAGTGGGGCGTGCCCGGAAGCGAAGGTCCTTTGGGCTCTCGCGGGAATGACGAGAGTCTCGTGGCCTCTGAGCCGCGGCGGCTGGTAACCAGGGCGACGGCGGGTGGGGAGGGCCGCCGGCTCCCAGCTCTCTAGGTGCTCGCCGTGCCGGAGCGTCCGCCTCGCGGGCCGTGCGGGGTCCGAGCCGCCCCCAGGTGAGAGCCCGGTGCGCCCGAAGAGACCCTTGTCGGGGCACCTGTTACCCGTCCTGTGCTCGCCGCGACCGAGCGTCCGCCTCGCGGGCTGTGCGCGGGGTCCGGGCGCGCCCCAGGCGAGAGACCCTTGCGCAGCGCTTGCTCTCTGTTCTCCGTTCCTCGTAAGAACATGGTACTTTTTCACATTCTCCTAAAAGAGGCTTCACAATGTAGTTGTGTTTATTTTCAGGATACTTTGTTAATTTGGAACCTGGGATTAAGGGCAACCTATTGGTCATTTTCGGCTCAGGTCATGTCCTGGTTCATGGGTTCGAGCTCCGTGTCGGCTCTGTGCTGACAGCTCGGAGCCTGGAGCCTGCCTCAGCTTCTGTGTTTCCCTCTCCCTCTCTCTACGCCTCCCCCACTCATGCTCTGTCTGTCTCTGTCTCTCTCAAAAATAAACATGACAAACAATTTAAATAACAAAAGGAAAGGAGTTTTATCATTTTAAAAAATTTATTCACTTAGAGAAAGCCTGCGTGCGCACGCATGCAGAAGTGGGAGAGGGACGGGGGGGGGGTGGGGTGGGGTGGGGGGGGGTGGGATAGAGAATCCCAAGCAGGCTCCATGCTGTCAGCACAGAGCCTGATGCCAGGCTGGAAATCAAGAACCCTGAGATCATGACCTGAGTTGAGGTCAAGAGTCTGATGCTTAACAAAGTGAGCCACCCGGGCGCCCTGGAAATGAAAACCAGTGTGGTAGCGACAGTCAGGAGTCAGCGATTTGTGCTCACCTAACAAGTGATGGAGGCACAAAAGTGCGCACTGCGCGGTTTGAGAATTGACAGTCTACAGAATCAGCTTCTCCAGTCTGGCTAACAGAAAGAGGGCATAGTCTTTTTTTCTTTTCTTTTTTTTTTTTTTTTTTTTTGATTTTTTAATGTTTATTTTTGAGAGAGAGAGGAGACAGAGAGAGAGAACATGAGCAGGGGAGGGGCAGAGAGAGAAGGAGACCCAGAATCCGAAGCAGACTCCGTGCTCCAAGCTGTCAGCCCAGAGCCCGACGTGGGGCTCGAACTCACCAGTCGTGAGATATGACCTGAGCTGAAGTCGGCCACTCAACCGACTGAGCCACTGGACGCCCCCATTTTTGTTTTTAATTAAAGCAGCTGTATAGAAAGAGTACTATTATCTTTAAATCGTATTTTAGGGCCTCGTGGCCGGCCCGGTTGAGCGGCTGACTCTTGGTTTGGGCTGGGGCGGTGATCTCCCGGTTTGTGAGTGTGAGCCCTGAGCTGGGCTCTGCACTGGCGCCCAGAGTCTGCTTGTGATTCTCTCTCTCCCCGCCCCCCCCTGCCCCTCCCCCCACTCGCACCCACTCTCTCTGGATAAAGAAACTTAAAAACATTTAGGGAAGGACTGATGGACGCAGAAAAGAGTGTGCATGATCTGGCGCCCTTCCCACACCTTTGTCATCAGCCGCTGCTCCGTATTTCAGTAGTTGTAGCCTCAGGCTAGCTGGAGGTCGAACCCCCCTCCCGTTCTGGCTCGGTTGCAGAGCCGTCAAGGATACTTTGTCATTTTCTCCGACCAGCCTACCATGAGTCTTTCTGAGGTGGCGAGCACTTTAACGGCCTTTAAGTGCTTGACCTGTGCCCACCGATGTCCCCAGCTTTTTTGGCTTTCAAGACTCCCATTAGTTATTAGCCTTTACTTACTACAAAATGTTACTCGCCTGAGGTCTGGTGCTGGACCCAGGCCGGCTTAAACTGGGCCCAGGTTTTTAGGTTGGACCCAGTCTGGTACCACCAGCAGTTCCCAGTGTGGGATCCAGGCAGAGTCGGGAGAGAATTTGGGGAGGGATTCCGACCAAGTGGGGACCGTGGAAATGGAATTAGGTGAGGAGCTCAGCACGGAGAGAGCAGAGCTCAGAACCCGCAGGAGCGCACCCACGGCCCTCGGGAGCCGGGACAGGCACTCACTGTGGCCGCAGGGTACCACGCCTGTGCGTGTCCTCGTCCCGCCGCGGTCAGAGAGCGCTCCAGACCCCGGCACGGCTGCCACGTCCGGCACCTAACAGACTCGGCTGAGTAGACTGAAAGACCAGACTGGCTGTTTCATGGTGCTTGAGTCGGGCAGCATCCCATCTCGCAATGGAGAGGAGCTCTGCTGAGCTGGGGGGAAGGGAGGGTGGAAAAGGAAATTATTAGAGAATGTGTTGTTTCCGGCAAGGTCGCCTTCCTCAGGGGAGCGGACGGGGTCTGTGGGGCACATCAAATCTGGTCACTAGAGCTGACCAGGTAATTCCGAGCTGAGTGGTAAGCAGTTACGTTCCTGGGGATGGAGACTGCAGTTAGATTAGGTGTTAAGTCTTGGTCTGCTGATGGGGTTTGGCACACTGACTACATTTAGGTCCTGCTGTCTCCTTTTTAACAATTCAAATATTTATTGAATACCTAACACGTACGAGGTACTAGGGCACGTTTTTTCCCTTTCCCAGAGCTAGACGTTAATCGGTTATATACTCTTACGTGTGTGTATGTATATACACTTGACCTTTGAACAGCGTGGGGGTTAGGGATGCCCACCCCCCATGCAGTTGAAAATCTGTGTATAACTTCTGACTCCCTGAGAGCTTTACCAATAGCCTGCTGTTGAGTAGAAGCCTTACCCACAACATAAACAGTTGACACACATTTTGTATGTAATCTGAGCTACGTACCATATTCTTACAACGAAGTCATTAGAGAAAAGAAAATGTTATTAAGGAAATGATAAGGAAAATACGTTTACAGTGCTGTACTGTGTTTACTGAAAAAAAATCTGTGTATAAGTGGACCCGTGCAGTTCACACCCGTGTTGTTGAGGGAGGAGCAAGTCCGAGGAATGAACGGAGTCACGGGGGGACGGTGAACGGCGCTGGGGCTGTGGTGTCGGATGAGCTCCGGGCCCAGGAGTTTGCTCTCCCTCTTCAGAAAGAGGGGCAGCTGTGGGCAGCGGCTGAGCTGCCGTTGTCATCACACCCCTGGTTTGGTCATCCCTTGATTGTGGCCCAGAGGGAGCTCCTTAGGGAACTAAATTCCCCTCAGGCTGCCTAGGGACGAGGCATGGGAACAGGTAAGGATGCCTGGCCTGGGAACGGGTGAGTCTCAAGGAGAGCGCGCTGGCTTCCCGTAACCCAGCAGCCGGCACCCTACGGGTAATCGAGCCCAAACAGGGAAGGCGGTGCCCCACATGCAATGCATGTTTATTGCAGGAAATTGCAGGAAAATGCCAGGCTGCCCACGTGGCAGCGGTGCAGCTAGAGACCTCCGTCCGGGGTGGGAATTGGTGTTGAGTGAGTGCAGGCGGTCACCCCGCGGGTGTGGGCCGCGTGCTGTCAGCATCGCAGAGCCCTGTGGCCCTGTCGTCATCGCTACCTGCCTGTTTCCCACAGGCCGCCACTCTCCTCCCTAACGTGCGCCTTGAGCTCTTCCAGCCGACGAGCTAAGACCGACCGGTCGCTCTCGCGTCGCGGGACGCTGTGCGGTCACCTAGGGTGCGCATGGGTGCCATCGGGGTGGAGCGGACCGCTGCCGCGAGCGCGCCCCCTTGATCAGGCGCTCTCCGGCGTGGAGGCCCGAGTGCCACCCCGAGGACTCTGCTCTGTGGCCCCCGTTTCTCAGTGCGCGCGCCCAGCAGAGAGAGACCCGGCCCCGGGTCCGTTTTTCTGCGTGGTTCTTCAGCCGACACTCCTCCTCCTGAGGGTTTGGAAATTCGTCAATACCGTGTCCCTCTCGTAGTCTTTTTGATTTTAGCCATTCTGACGGGTGTACGGTTTTCATTTTTTATTTCGACTGGCATTTCTCTGGTGATTAGCGAGGATGAGCATCTTTTCGGTTAATTGGCCATTTGGAGATCTTTCATCCAGTGGCTGTTGCACGTTTTTCTACTGGCTTGTCTGGCTGAAGATCTGTACCAGTTCTTTGTAGGTTCTGGATACGCTTAGCTTGAAGAGTTGCTCATCGTTCCTACTTTGCGGCCTGTCTTTTCGCTCACTGGTGTCTTCTGAAGAATATAAGTTTTGTATTTGTGGATTTTATTATTACATTTATTATCGTGGATATATCGTATAGAAGTTCATCCTTCTTGAACATCTGAATGTTAATAGGGCCTTAAATGCACGTGGCTTTTTTTTTCTCAGTGTCTATTCCTCTTCCGGCAGGGGTACTTGAGCCTGCTTCGGTGGCCGCTCTTCCCTGTCCTGGCCGCAGGGGTCACGGTCCGTGCCACCTCAGGCCGACCGGTCAGCATAGTTTCATCCCTCTGATCACATGATAAAGTCAAGGCCAAGAAGTGGCCCAGACTGGCCCAGACTCACACAGCGTGTACGGGGTTGGATGGGAGAGATGGCCGCTCTTCCCAGTGCACCAGAGCGTGGCAGGGCGGCCGTGGGGGCCGCTGGCCACCGTGTTGCCGGCAAGTGGCAGCAGAAAGTGGAAACTGGAGCCCACACACAGACGCGCACAGCTGCAGGCTGAGAGGCCAGGCCGGGCTGGCTCGGGCTGTTGCGTGGAGTCCTGCACAGACCTTCCAGTTAAAGGTCTGTCCCTCCAGAGAGTTCCTCTTTCTTCAGGTTGGATGAGGCTGAGCTTTCTGCGGTTTACGCTGAAAAGGCTCTCGCCGATGTGCAGAGTGAACTGTCTTGATGTCATCTTTTTAAATGTCAACACTGTGTTCCGCTGAATGTAAGGACTGTCATTGCATTTTATATTATAATCAATGCTGCTTTGGGAAATGTACGATGATTTACTTGTTCTAAATTTATGGAATGGAAATTTTTGAATCAAAGAATATGTACCTTTTAAAACATTTTGATACACGTTGCCAAATAGCCAAAGCTTATGTCCATTTATTGTCTTACCAGCAGTGAATGAGAAAAAAGTCTGCATTGATGATATTTTATATTGGGCACTGGTATGAATCCTTTTGCGAACTTATTGTTAATGTTTATTTTTTTAATTACAAAAATACTTTTATTTATTTATTTATTTTTCCATCGTGATACATGTACTCTTTAATCTCCATCCCCTGTCTCCCCCATCCCACCATCCACCTGCCCTCTGGTAACCACCCATTCGTTCTCTATAGTTAAAAGTCTGTTTCTTGCTTTGTCTCTCTTTCTCTCTTTTTTTCCTTTGCTTGTTTGTTTTGTTTCTTAAATTTCACACATGAGTGAAATCATGGTATTTGTCTTTCTCTGACTTATTTTGCTTGGCATAATACACTCTGGTTCCATCCACATCATTGCAAATGGCAAGATTTTATTCTTTTATGGCGGAGTAATACTCCATTGTGTATATATACACCACATCTTTATCAGTTTATCAATTGATGGAGACTTGGGCTCCTTCCATAATTTGGCTATCCCTTTGAATTAGTGTTTTTATATTCTTTGGGTAAATACCTAGTACCCAGTTTGCATTCCCACCAACAGCGCAAGAGGGTCCCTCTTTCTCTGCATCCTCATCAACACCTGTTGTTTATTGTGCTGTTGATTTTAGCTATTTTGACAGGTGTGAGGTGGTATCTCATTGTGGTTTTGACTTGTGTTTCCCTGGTAATGAGTGATGTTGAGCATCTTTTCATGACACTGTTAGCCATCTGGATGTCTTCTTTGGAGAGATACCTCTTCATGTCTTCTGCCCATTTTTTAAAGTGAATTGTTTGTTGTTTTGGGTATTGAGTTTATCAATTCTTTATATGTTTTGGATAGATACTAACCCTTTATCAGATATGCCGTTTACAAATATCTTCTCCTATTCCGTAGGCTGTCTTGCAGTTTTGTGATTGTTTTCTTCACTGGGCAGAAGCCTTTTATTTTTATATAGTCCCAGTAGCCTATTGTTGCTTTATTTCCCTTGCCTCCAGAGATGTGTCTAGAAAGAAGTTGCTACAGTTGATGTCAAGGAGGTTATTGCCTGTGTTCTCTAGAATTTTTATGCTCTCAGGTCTCATATTTAGGTATTTAATCCACTTTCAGTATAGTGTAAGAAGGTGGTCCAGTTTCATTATTTTTCACGTGGCTGTCCAGTTTTCCCGATACCATTTGTTAAAGAGGTTGTCCTTTTTCCATTGGATAGTCTTTCCTGCTCTATCAAAGATGAGTTGACCATATAGTTTTGGTCCATTTCTGGGTTTTCTATTCTGTTCTGTTGATCTATGTATCTGTTTTTGTGCCAGTACCATACTGTCCCGATTACTACGGCTTTGTGATGTAACTTGGAAGTCCAGAATGGTGATGCCTCCAGTTTTGTTTTTCTTTTTCAAGATTGTTTTGGCTATTTGGAGTCTTTTGTGTTTACATACAAATTTTAGGATTGTTTGTTCTAGTTCTGTGAAAAATGCTGTTTGATATTTTGATAGGGATTGCATAAATGTATAGATTACTTGGGTAGTATAGACATTTTAACAACATTTGCTCTTTCAGTCCGTGAGCATGGAATGTCTTTCCATTTCTTTGTGTCATCTTGAATTTATTTCTTCAGTGTTTTGTTTATAGTTTTCAGAGTACAGGTCTTTCACCTCTTCAGTTAAGTTTATTCCTAGATATCCTAATTGTTTTTGGTGCAATTATAAGTGGAATTGTTTCCTTAATTTCTCTTTCTCCTGCTTTCATGTAGAGGAATGCAACAGATCTTGTACATTAGTTTTGTGTCCTGTGACTTTAATGAATTCATTTATCTGTCCTACTAGTTTCTTGGGGGAGACTTTAGGGTTTTCTGTATATAGTATCATGTCCTCTGCCAATAGTAAGAGTTTTACTTCTTCCTTACCAGTTTGGATGCCTTTTATTTCTTTTTCTTGTCTGATTGCTGTGGACACAACTTCTAGCACTATGTTGAATAACAGTGATGAGTGGGCATCCTTATCTTATTCCTGACCTTAGGGGAACAGCTGTCAGCTTTCCCCCGCTGAGTATAATGTTTGCTGTAAGGTTTTCATATGATGCCTTTTATTGCTCCTCTGTAGTTTGTATTCTTTTTCTATTGAGATTTTATTTCTTTATAATAGCTCTCAAATATTAAGGGTGTTAATTCTTTCCTTTTATTTTTACAGATTTATCACTAGTTTTTTGTTTTTGAATTTTCGATAGTATTTTATAATGGGCAATCTGTCTGAAATTTGTTTTTGTTATTATTTCCCAAATGGTTATGTAGTTGTCCCCGAACAAATAAAATGATTTGTTTCATGTAGCTGAAGGTAACATTCATCCTTTATTCCAGTTAAGCTCCAGTTCCGTCCAGGGGTTCCTGCCTCAGCAGGGATTTCCAGCAGCCTGTGGGTGGAAAGTTAGGATGGCCGGCAGCCCAAGGCCAAGGGGACTGCAGCTCTGTCCAAGGAAAGGCCAGCAGGAGCACACGCATCGTCTAGTGACTCTCAAGGCAGCACAGATAGAATGAGTGGGTTCCGGGATGGCCGAGCCCTTCTGAGAGGCTGTCCGGGGGCTGCTCCAAGCCCGGTCACCAGCAGGTGGAGTGGGCGTCGTTACAGACGCCAAGCCATTTAGAGCAGCAGTGAGTGGCTGAGCCGGTATCTCCCCCGCAAATCTGTTTGACCGTGAACCCACGCTGCTCCCTGCACAGATTGCCGCTGCTGCCTTCTTAGGTCAGTGGAGCTGTGAAGTCACCTGTGGCCCCTGCTCTGTGTGTGCCATGGCTCTGTGTGTGACCAATGAGGAGTCAGAAATGTGAGTTCCCACTGTGGCAATGCCACTAATGAGTTTCATCTAACCCTTACTAACCCTCTGATTTTTTCACCTGTAAGATGGGAAAAAACATTTAACAACTTTAAACCTCTATTGTAAGTATCAAATGATATCACATATTTATTGATATACCCAAATCTGCATGTAAATATGTAGAAAAATGATTTTTAAACTGTACATTGGTGTACAGATGCTATGATTTGCTATAATGGTGCTGAATGTTATAGGAATTACAGAAGAGATCAAGACAGTTCTTGGTTTATAAAAGTTTATGTTGAAGAAATAAGACGGGATTTAATCACAGTCTTATTTGGTAGACTCTTTGGTAGAATGGGTCGATTCTTTTCTGTTAAAAAAAATGTTTTTTTTTAATGTTTATTTTTGAGAGAGACAGAGACAGAATGTGAGTGGGTTAGGAGCAGAGAGAGAGAGAGAGAGAGAGAGAGAGAGAGAGAGACACAGAATCCCAAGCAGGCCCCAGGCTCCGAGCCGTCAGCACAGAGCCTGACGTGGGGCTCGAACCCACAGACCGCGAGATCATGACCTGAGCCGAAGTTGGACGCACAACCAACTGAGCCCCCCAGGGGCCCCTCTTTTTTGTTTTTTAAAAAAATTTATGTCTTTAATTCTCATGAAAACGTAAATATTTTACTCGAAGTAGTGCTTCTTTCTCTTAAAAGTTTTTTTTTATTCAAGTGTAACTGACATACGTTGCCAAATTAGTTTCGGGTGTGCAATAGAGTGATTCGGCACTTCTGTACTTTTCTCAGTGCTCGTCCCAAGTCTGCCTGTCACACGTCGGCCACCCACCTCCCCTCTGGTGACCAGTGGTTTGTTCTCTGTATTTAGGAGTCTGTTTTTTTGGTCTGTTTTTTCCTTTGTTTTATTTCTCAAATTCCGCGTATGAGTGAGATCATACGGTATTTGTCTTTCCCACACTGACTTATCTTACTTAGTATTGTGCTCTCTGGGTCCACCCCTGTCATTGCACATGGCAAGATCTCATTCTTTTTTTAATGGCTGAGTAATATTCCTGTGTGTGTGTGTGTGTGTGTGTGTGTGTGTGTGTGTGTGTCTCTCCCACATCTTCTTTATCCAGTCAGTGGGTGAATTCTTAAGATTTTGAAACATTTGTAATGTTTCATATATTCTTTCATCTGTTTCTTAAGATTTCTTTATGCTTTGGGGAAGCAGTGGAAGGAGCTACATGGTAATTTCACTTCATCCACTTGGGACACTTTCTTTCATCACCAACTATATGCCGGCCACTGTGCTAGGGACTGGTTACTTCAAACTGATAAAACCCAAAAAGCAAATTGTGGTAACTTTGAAACATTTTGCTATTTTTTTTATATGAAACTGCCTGCTGTGTCTTGGCAATTGCAAGAATAATAAATAAAGTTTATGAATTGGGGAAGAATGTGCATTAATATATTCAAAATGTTTTTATTTTTTCCAAATACTGCACAATTTTCACGCCTTTAAAAATCACCTCTTATTTGTTATAAGAAAGAACGTTCGTTATATGGGAGATCGTGGAGTGTGAGTCCTCTGACTGTACTTTGAGAACTTTATCACTTATACTTCCCCCCTAGCCTGATATCTTGGCCTTATACATGATAGAATAAGGGTTTCTAGTCAGGTCCTGGAAACACCCGTGCATCTGAGCCAGCGTCACACAGCAGGAGGATTGCCGCCCAGGGGCCTGACCCCAGCCCTGCATTCTGCCTCTGCAGGGGTGACCTGGGTCAGGGTTGTGAAACGGTTAAATAGATCCAAGGTGGGCAGTAGGAGATATAGATTCATATTGCACTTTACCACCAATTTGCTTGGAAAATTTGGAAAATGATTTAGTATCTCAGTTATCGATAACAGTAATCAGTCTCAGTGGTAACCTTCTGAATACTCCTCAGTGCTAGCGCTGGGCTCACGTGTTGCAGACCATGCCATCCCAGACCGTCTCTGTGAGGCGTGGTTCTGTCCATCTCCGGCGGTGGAAGCAGATTCCGCAAGGCTGAGCGAGGTCTGTCGAGTAGCAAGAGGGGGACTTGCATCAAGGTCTGTTTAATCTGGAAGTCCCTGGGAGGAGGGAGCTGTTGTGTGTACAGAACCTTCAGGACTTTAGTAATCCCTTCTTTTTCCTGGGGGTGTGGTGTGGGAGGTGAGTAAGCGGGTGTGGCATACTGTGTGTGTGATCACACTCATCATGGTGAGTAAACAGACTGTCATCTGTGTAACACGTCAACCCCTCAGTTGTCTTCTGCGTCCCTGTGTTTTCAGATTGAGGATGGAAGAGCCACAGGGGTTTTTCTCCCCTGGTGACGGCTGCGTCGGTGACATGGTCACAGAAAGGTGCCTGGTCGAATCTAAGGAGCCCGTGTCCCATGTTCAGCTTGCTTGTGGCCTGTGGTTCTGCGCTTTCCCTTTAGATGGGAATGAACTTTGCGTGTGGAGCACCAAGGACCCTTCTTACCAGGTACCTAAAAAGTTTTGTGTGTTGTTTGATGAGTCCAGGGACTTGAAGAGCCTCGCGGTCACCTGTCCGTCCCTCTGATGCTGTTTGGGTGATGCTACCTTCCGCGGACTCAGCCACCAGCCAGGGGAGGAGAATGTCAACAAAACAAAACCGCTGTGTTCGTTTTTCAGTTTTGGAAAACACACTGCCTGGAATCACTTTATTAAAGACGTTTTTTCTTTAATAAGAATATAAGCAAGAAAAGGTTCATCTTAATCAAGATAAGGTGAATTTTTCTAGATTTTAGATATAGCATATTTAAGGAAGTTTGTTACGTTTACTGCAGAATATTTCACATCCAACTGACAGCTTTAAAGACATGAGTTTTCATTCAAAGATTACTCCGTGACTAGTGTAATTATCTCAATGCTCTTAAAAGCAAGTTTCATTGTACAAAATGCAAAAGTAAATTCTGTCAGCATTTTTGGCATTGGGGTAACCCTTATCTTCATTTGGGCTTCCGGAGTTGGAGGCCGATGATTACCGCACGTGCCTCAGTGCTGTGTCTGCCTGAGAAGCCCCTCTAACTCGCCATCTTACTGACACTCACTTTACTACGAGGAGAGGTCGTTCATCATCGTTGAAGAGAAATCTATAGTTTGCTTTTTTCCTATTGAGTTATGAGAGGTTTTTCTGTGTTTCTTCACCACAACTTATGCTGATGAATTGGGCCTACATTCTGATGTCCAGCTTGATGTTGCTCACTTTTTCAGTGGGGTGTGGAAGACTCAGAAAACGTGTCCCGGATATTACGTGCCATCGTTGCGATTATGACAAGGTGAACACCACTGGGTAGCTACCATCCAGGCCTCCTCTCAGCCTGTGCTCCCTTCTCTCCTCCCTCAACTCCTGGGGCCACATGCTGGTTTTGCTCCTGTTGGAACTCTGTGTGAGTGGGGTCGTGCATCATGCTGGACTCCTTGATTCACTGTTAGGTTCGTGGGACCCGTCCACGTTTTCATCACTGCGTAGTATTCCACTGCATGGATAGACCACACTTAATCCTTTCCCTTTTTGGTGGAGATCTGTTTCGTTTCCATGTTTCAACTGCTACAAGCATGTTTGTGTATGTTTTTTGGTACACTCGTGTGTACATTTGCTGAGGCGCATTGAATGTGTATATTTAGTTTAGTAGATAATGCCGAGATTCCCAGAGTGTTGTACCAACCTGCACTCCGTCAAAGGGTGTGTAGGAGTTCTAGTGGATTCACATCCTCGCCTGTACTTGGTCTTTTTACTTTTAGGCCTTTTGGTGAGGGTCAGGGTACTTATTTGTAATTTGCAATTCTTTGATGATTAAAGTATTGGCCATTTGGACTTTCTCTCTTGTGACGTGTGTTCAGTTTCATGCTATTTTTCTGGTGGATTATCTGTCATTTTCCTATTGACCTGAAGGAGTTCTTTATGTATTCTAAATAAAAACTTCACATTAGCTTGCATTTTGTGGAGTTCTATGCCAGTGGAATCAGACAGTGCATCCTCTTTGTGTCTGGCATCTTTCACTTAGAGTGACTATTTTGGAAGTTACCTGCTTCGTTGCATGTATCAGTGGTTCACCCGTTTTCAGTATTGAGAACATTTCCCTTGTGTGAATGTACTATAATTTATTATTCATTCTCCTGGTGGTGGGCATTTAGGATATTGTCAGTTTTGAGTATTACAGATAAAATGCTGTGAATATTTGCCCATCTCTGTTTGTAAATGTCAGGTCACATTGCTTGATCGTGTTCTTTGCATCTTCTACTCATGACCTCTGGTTCTGTCACTTATTAAGAGAGGCGTATTGGAGTCTGTGGCTAGACGTAGCTTGTCTGTTTTCCTTCCGTCAATTTTGCTCCGTGTATTTTGGAGCTCTGTCATTAAGCGCATGTATGTTTAGTATCTTTATAGTCTCTTGGTGAATTGACACTCTTAATGTTATGAAGTGACATTTCTTTATCCCTGGTAATATTTCTTGTTCTGAAAATTTGGCTACACTTTTTCTTTTTAGGGGCTACTTTTTACCTTTTTTTTTTTTTTAAGGACTTTATTATTTTTTCAAAAGCAGTTTTAGATTGACAGCAAAATTGAGGGGATGGTACAGAGATTTCCTATATACGCCCTGTGTCAACCCCACCAAACACACAACCTCCCCCACTATCAGCACCCTGCACCAGAGTCATGCATTTGTTGCAACTGATGAACCTACATTGACACATCATCATCACCCAGAGTCCACCATTTACCTTAGGGGTCAGTCTTGGTGTTGTACATTCTATAGATTTGGGCAGATATATAATGATGTCTGTCCACCGTTTAACATCTGTCTTCTTATTCTCTTGGTGTTGTCTTTGATGGAGCAGAAATTTTTAATTTTAATGAAGTCCAGCCTGTCAGTTCTTTCTTTCATGGATCATGCCTTTGGTGGCTTATCTGAAAAGTCATCACCAAATTTAAGTCATCTAGATTTTCTCCCGTGTTATTTTTTAGGAGTTTACAGTTTTCTCTATTGTATTGCCTTTGTTCCTTAGTCAGAATTCAGTTGACTGTATTTCTTGCTCTCTCTTCTCTGCCACTGATCTATTTTTCCTTTCTTGTGCCAATACCACTGCTCTTGATTAGAGTTAGCTTCATAGTAAGTCTCACAGTCAGATAGTGTCAGTCCTCCAATTCTGTTGTTCTTCTTCATTATCATGAGACTATCCCGGTTCTTTGCCTCTATGTAAACTTGAAAATCAGTTTGTTGATTTTGATTGGGTTGCATTAAATCTGTAGATCAAGTTGGGAAGAACTGACATGTTGATAATATTGAGTCTTTCTATCCATGAACATGGAATATCTCTCCATTCATTTACTTTTTTGATTTCTTTCAACAGAGTTTTATTTTTTCTCATAGAGAACTTACACAGTTTTGCTAGATTTGTCCCTCAGCATTTCGTTTGTTTGGGTGCTAATGTAAATGGTATTGTGTTTTTAATTTCAAATTCTACTTATTTATTGCTGGTATATAGGAAACCAGTGGAATTTTGTGTATTAACTTTGTATCCTACAAGCTTGCTATAATTCTTAGTTTCAGATTTTTTTTTTTTTTTTTGCCAGTTCTTTGGATTTTCTACATAGGTGAGCATATTATCCATGAACAAAGTTTTATTTCTTTTTTCTCGGTCACTATACCTTTAAACTTCCTTTTATGTTGTTATTGCATTAGCTAAGACCCCCAGTATAATGTTGAAAAGGAGTGGTGAAGGGGACCTACTTGTCTTGTTTCTAATCTTGGTGGGGAAGCTTATAGTTTCTCACCATTTAATACATTAGCTTTTGTTATGTTGTGGATACTCTGTATCAAGTTGAGGAAGTTCCCGTCTATTCCTACTATACTGATAGTTTTTATGATGAATTGCTATTGGATTTTGTCAAATGCTTTTTCTACGTTTTTGATATTTTCATGTGATTTTTTTTCTTTAGCCTGTTGATGTGATGGATTAATTATTTTCAAATGTTGAACCAGCCTTGCATATTTGGAATAAATTTCCAAATCTCACTTGGTCATGGTATATATTTTTTTATACATTATTTGGTTTGATTTGCTAATATTTTGAATATTTGTTGAGTTTTGGATCTATGTTCATGAAATATATTGATTTTTAATTTTCTTTTCTTGTGATGTCTTTGTCTGGTTTTGGAATTAGGGTAATGCTGGCCTGATAGAATGAGTGAGGAAGTATTTACTCTGTTTCCTCTGAAAATAGTGTTTTCTGTTTTCTTTCTTCAGTCTCCTGAAAGAGATTTTGGAGAATTCGTAAAATTTCTTCCTTAAATATTGGGTAGAATTCACCAGTGGATCCATCTTGGTCTGGTGCTTTCTGTTTTGGAAGGTTATTACTACTGATTGTTTATATCTCTATTTAACCTTTTGAACATATGGAATAGAATTAGGACTGTTTTGATGTCCTTATCTCGTAATTCTGCAGTCTGGATTGGTTCTGGTTTTGTTTCAAGGCCATCTGGATGATTTGTCAGTAGGCGTTTTCCATGGGGATGTATTTCTCTTGGTTTTTGACTGAATAATCTTGACTCCTTGAGTACCTGATTATTTTTGATTGACTGCTAGACAGTCTGTATTAAAAAAAATGCACAGCTGGTTTGAGGCTCTGGATGACCTTAACTTCTTGCAGAGATGATTTATGTTTGCTTCCGATAGCTGGCTGGGTGAGGAGGGTGCACTGGCAATTTCCGGTCACTCTAAGCCAGTCAGGGATTATGAGAACTTGGAGGTGGGCTTGTGAGCACTCTTCTATGGCCCGTTCACCTCTCCTCCTTGGACCTGGTCCTTTGGGTCACTACTCTAGCCCTGGGCGTTTGGCAACATGCCCTTCCCTCCCACTGCAGTGGGCTGTATTCTTTTTTTAAAGCAGTGTTTTAAAATGTGGTGTTTTAAGGAAAAAAATGCATGGAGTCCTCACCTTAAGGCTGTCAACTCTATTCTCAGAGGTACTTTGCAGGCAGTGGAATTCTTTGCCCTTCTCCCAATAAGATAATTCTGTTTGTACCTGAAAATGATGCATTTAATTCCGCTACGTTTGTGCTTCTAGTCCCGTGAGTATCTTTCAATGATCTCTCTCTCCCGTGAGAGCTTTCAATGGCTCTACCGGAATTGTCAGAAGGCTGTGTTTTGGTAGAAGTCTTCACGGGTGAATGGCCTCCCGTGCTGGATCCCTTCTCTCAGTTTCCTTCTTCTCTGGTCTTAATTCTTTGTTGCTTTCATTGCTCTCTGGTGCCTTATCTTGCTCATCTAGATTTTTTTTTTTTTGCAAATTTTGCCAGTTTTTCTTGTCGTTCTCATCAGGAGGTTGGTACAGATGAACTGGCCTGCCGTGAGCAGGTCCTCCTGTTTGCGCGATGGCCCTCACGTCAAAGCGCCTACTGTGTGCCGGCTGTCAGCTCGAAAGGAGCTCCCTTAGCACAGCCCAGACAACCTCTGATCTTTCCCGATTCCATGCCATCTTCCTCATGCCCCCATTCCCCTAGGGATGCAGCCCAAACACTGATTACCTTTGCTCTTGTCCCTTTTCTATCTCGCGATGCCCGTCGGTCACAGAGTCTTTGGTTCATTGTCTGCCCCCGTCTCCATCCCTGTCACCCTAGTTCAGGCCTTTCCTGTGCTGTCTTTGGAGTGTTTGGTCTCACTGTGTCCCCAGTGTCGTCCCTCTTCCATCCTTGCAGCAGTGTTACAAGTCTGGTCACAGATTCCTCTGCTTGCACGTTTCTGCCGGCTTCCGGTTTCCTCATGCTTGGTCAGAGCTGTGAACACGCTCGTCACAGTGTCGCACTTGCCCAGGCTTTCTGTGGCCCCATCGCCTTCCTCGCTTGTACCAGCAGCCTCGTAAATGTGCCTCGTCTCCCAGCGACCGGAACGCTCCCCTCCCCTTGCGGATCCTTCTCATTTCCTCAGCGTCCAGCACAGCAGGACCTCTGTGCACACTGCAGGGACGCGACACACATTTGCTTAATTCATGACTGATGAGGAAATGCAAGAGTGAGGTGACCTGTATCATTTTACTAGTGCGCGTGATCCACGATGTTGAGTAACGGTAAGATGGTTCACCTGACCGTAATTTAATAGTGCATTAACAGGAATTTTAATAAGTGAATATATGAAAGAAACATATTTGAAAAATTCAAGCCATTTGGTTTCTTAGGTTTGAGGTTATGCCATTATGTTCCTTTATTCTTTAAGTGTTCTCTATAGTTGATGATATTTCTCTTCTTGTTAACTTTGTTAGCCTCTAATCCTAAGAGGACACCGTCAGCCGATCACTGCTGTGACATTTGGAAATACAGTGAGTCCACTTCTCATCTGTTCCGCATCACAGGATTATGTTATGTTGTGGAGTCTGGATGAGTGCAGACAGAAAGTGCTTCTAGGTAAATGAACCCTTAAAATACATTTAAAAAAGTATAAAAGGGAATGACTCACCCTTAAATAGACTTGGTAACATACAGGGGCTTGGGAGCATTTTTGACTCCTTTAACCTTGAAACTGAGTGTCCAAGCTGGATGTTCTGTGTGGGAAGCTTACCAGGCATTCACACGTGCTGACTTTTGCCGTGTGTGGATCTGACATGATAGGCTCATTAGTTTTAATCTTATGTATTTCCTTATTTTGATATCTGTGATTTTTTTGGACCTCTGAAAACAGGTAGGCAACTGAAGTGTTCTTTCCTTACAGAGACCGTGAGGGGAGGGAAACACATTTCAAATAGGCAAGTAACTGGTTGTCGGTTGTGGGGAGCGCAGCAGAGAAAGGCAAGGTGTCGACAGAGGACGTGGGCAGGACACGTCCACGTGGTGTCATCTCTGGGGAGGTGGCTTTTGAGCTGGGGGATGAGGAGGAGCTGGACGCAAGCGAGGGCCAGTGCCGGACAGTGGCCCCGTGCCACGTGGGAGCGGCGTTGCCGGCAGAGCCGGCCGTGTGCGCGGGGGCCCTCTGTGCGCGGAACCTGACCTGTCTGAAGAGCTGAGAGGGAGCCCGCGGGGTGGGAGCATGGGGACATTAGAGCTTGAGCAAATGAAGTTGAGAAGTTAGGTGAGGACCACGGTAAGGAGTGTGAACGTTATGTGATTAGTGACACTGAGAATCCATAGGACTACTCCGAACAGGTGTCAGAGGACTTTAGGCGACCGTGTACATTATAGTAGTATATGTCCGTGTGTATAAAACGCAGGTAATAGAATGGAAGACCTCACTTCATTTAACTTGTAGCGTGAGCACAGTATCAGTGTATCACCACAGCACACACACACGTAATTCTGTGATACACACGCATGTGGTACAGACGTAGCCACACACACATACACATAAATAGTATATACACATGCTCATACATATGCAGTACACGAACATACATAGTGCACGCAAGCACAGTGCATGCATGAATGTACATACACATGGCACACCCACATAGAGCACGCACACGTGTATAAACGTGGCATGCACATGCACGATACACATCGTACACAAAGCACATACACGTATAGCATACACACATGCACATGTAACACACATGCACGTGCAAATAGTACATACACACCTGCACGTATACACACACAGTATTTGTACGCACATATAGCACGTATATACACACCCACACATACGTGCACATATTCGATATTTATGTAGTACCCACACATGTACATACATACATGGCAACGCACATGTAAACCTACACACATACACCTACACAGGTAGTGCACATATACATATGCATGCACACACATAGTACATAATGCATGCATATGTGTAGATACAATAGTACATAAATGCAGAGATGTGCATACAGGCATGCATGTATACGTATAGTGCACATATATACACTTATACGTATATATGCACACAGTGTATATGCAGACATACACAGATACACACATAGTGCATATACATTCATGCACGCAGTGCATGCTACACACTACGTGCATACGTGAGCACATATGCATATGTGCACACACACGCATATATGCAGTACATAGACCTGCATACACATACGTAGATGGACACATGTGCATATAGTACACACATAGAGCACACGCACACACATGTACATATGTATACAGCACACACAGGTATACACGTACACAGAACATGTACACGTGTGCACAGCACACACATAAGTATATAACCCATGTACATTTGTGTATATGCATACACGTATATGCGTGCATACCACATATGTGAATATAGTAATAGCAACACACATGTGCCCACGTGTATAGCACATGCACACACACGTGTGTCAGCATACAACACGCACACATGTACCTGTGTGTATAGCACACACATGTGTAGTAAGCACACACCACACAGGTACCTGTGTGCAGCACATGCTCACACATGCATGTAAGCATACAGCACACACATGTACCTGTGTATGTAAGCACACAGCACGCACACACATGTACATGTGTATCTACCATGTGCATACATGTACGTAAGTATACACATGTGTACCTGTGTGTATAGCACATGCACGCATGTACATAAACACAGAGCACTCACGTACATGTACATGTTGTATAGCATGGGCACACACACGAACGTGTGTACACAGGGCACACACACACATCTGTACAGTGAACCCCATGTTAGTGATTTGTTCCTCGTATGGGTCTTTGTCAATAAGTAGCCTTCCGTGTTGGAAGGGCTCTGTCCCAAGGTTTATTTTTAAGTCGCCCTTCAGAACTCCTGTACGTTTTGACACACGTGGTCCACTGCATGGACAGGGGGTCGAAGCCGGGCCCTGAGGCACAGCATTCACGCTCACACGGAGCTCAGTCTGGTGGGCGTGCCAGGGCTGCTCTTGTGTCTTCAGCTGTGGCAGTGGGACCGGAATGCGCTCGTTCTGCCCTCACTGCAGGGATGGGGGTGCGGTTCTCAGAAGCCGCAGGCCGCTGCCTGTGCCCCCGTGGCCTGGGCCGGGTGCAACGCAGCCAGGCTTGGTTTCTGCGCCCGTGGAGAAGGCAGGCTCACTTACAGTACCTTCGCGTCCAAGAGCGATTTGTGTTTGCACTTGGACCTAGGAAACGGCACGTGGCCTGGGACCTTGGAGTGCTCCATCATTGGTCACTTGTCCTCAGTCTCCTTTGCTGGCTCGTTGTCACTCTCCCACCTCTTAACGTTGGCACAGGGGCTTTTCCTGTTGCCCCTCAAAAATCACTCCCTTGATGACAGCCAGGCTCTGACAGCTGCCACCTGTGCTCTCGCCGAGGCCTCGGTCCCGACTGCGGCCTCGGGTGTGAACTGCCTTGGACGCGCCCGCGTGCACAGCTGATAGCTCTGAAGCTTACCTGTCCTGACCACCTTTCCCGCACCTGCCTCCCATAGCCTTCCCTGCGGCCGCTCCGGTCAGAAGTCATGGCATTGTGTCCCGTCTTCCTTCCTCGCCTCCACGTCCTCCCAACCCACGGCTTCCGTCTGCTCTCCCTTCAGAACACATGCAAAGCGTGGACGCTTCTCACACCTGCCTTCACCGTGCCCCGCAGGTTCACTCACTGGAGCATTGTGCTGGCGCTTCCCGCTCCCCCCGTTCTGTCCCAGTCCCGTCCCAGGGCTCTGCTCTCAACTCCACAGCCAGGGCTCCCTGCGAAATTGGAGTCTGAGTGCATCACACCGCTGCCCAAAGCTCTCCAGGGCCTTCCCGACAAAGCTACAGGACCCCTACCTCTACCCCCAGCTTCAGGGAACAGTCCAGGCATAGTGGCCTGCCCCCGGGGCCATCTCAGGATCCCTGCTGATTCTGCCACGTCCGATTCTCCGGTGCCGTGGGCCCTTCTGACCACCACCCTGGACCCCAGTCCCCTTTTGTGCTTTGCTTTTTCTTACGGTGTTCACTTCCTTCTAGCACTGTATGTAATTCGTTGTCATATTTTGGTTATTGGTGTCTAAGTGCCCCCACCTCCTACCCCAGAGTAAGCTTTCCACGAAGGCGGGACTTGGTTTTGTTTGTTGGTCTATCCCAAGTGCCTGTAGAGATGCCGGGGGTAGCATCGGTGCCTGCTAAATACTCGTGGAGCGGACCCATGGGATTAGCCTGGCCAGACTAGAACTCCCACGTGGTGTGTGCACGGCTCCCTTTCTGTAGGCTCGGGGTCTTGCTGTCGACATGACCTTGCTGGACAGCAAGCAGCCTCAGTCCCACGGCCCAGCCCTGGTGGTGCTGAGTCCTCACTGCCCGGTGCTGGCTTGGTCGAGGGGCCCTGCTTGAAGCTGAGGGCTGGCTTGTGTCGTTGCCTTGGCCCCACAGGCCTGCCCGGAGACGTCCTCGTGGCGTGGGCAGGTCTCGGAGGCTCGGATGGGCGTCCTGTGCCTTTGCCTGTCTGGAGCGAGCCCGGGCAGCTCGCGCGGCCAGGCCTGGAGCAAGTGTGGTCACGGGGGGAGGGACGAACCGGGACCGTGGGCCATTCTGTGTGACCCCCGCACGTTCGCACGTGCAGCCGTCGCAGAGACCTGTTATCTGCAAAGGCACAGAGTCATCTTCCGATAGACGGTTCCTGCGTTCCGCATACTTCCAGAAGAACTGTTTGCACTTGATGGTTTTAGTACCGTCGAGGAGCTAACGTCGCGTCAGAGTCCTTGTTACTCCGCATCACGTAGAGAGAGAGGGCTGCGTGGTCGGTGATTCCCTGTGGCTCGTGGGCCACCCTGACGGCCTGACACTAACAGTGAAACTCCCTCTAGGGCTGACTCCTCGAGGGCTCGTCCTGAGCACCCTTCTGGGCAAGGCGCTGTATTTGAGGCTGAGCCCGGACGACCGAGCAGCTGCGGTGTGTGCCGGGAATAAAATCTTTATGCTGGATACCGAGGTGGGTGCCGCGTCTGCCGGCGGGGCCTCCCTGGGGCCCTGCCCGCCTCTCATCGACAGTATTTTCACGTGGGCGTATTTTCATCAGGGCGTTAGGGAAAGCGAGGGAAAACACGTCTTTGTCCTGCGCTGGGAAAAAGCCCCCTGAACCAGCTACTGCTGTTTCAGGCCAGTTAGGAAACCTGTGCACGGAATCCGGCTATCAGGGTGCTGAGTGAGGGCGCTCAGTCCGACCTTGTTTTTTCTCATTTCCTCCTCCTCTGCGGACCTCTCAAAGCCCTCACAGAGTGCCACTTTCGTTGATCTCTTTTACAAAACTTGCTTTCTTCGGGAGCTGGATGTTTCTCACTTATCTCTTCACTGGGATGGGTGTAAGGGACTGTCTCCCCTTCCTCTTGGTGACTTCAAGTCTCGCATCTGATTCTGAAATGGGAGCCCTGGAGGGTCAGCCAGGTGTAAGAGAGCAGGGGTGGGGCGGGGGGGGGGGGTGGTTGAAGGAGGCCTCTTGTTTCCTCAGCGTTATGTCTGCCAGAGACTTTGGGGACAGATCATCCAAGGCCTGGTGTTGTGTCTTGGCTGCTATTTGCCAAATGAGTGCAGTTAACAAAGCTCTTAGCCTACAAAGAATGTTTTGCCACACCCACTTAAAAAACGCTAGGTTATGGAGAACGTTAGGCATGAAATCTTACTCGAGGATCAGCTGATGGCGGGCTTTCTGTGTGCTAGGCAGTTTGGGGCCCAGAGTGTCCATTTCTGCGTTCAAGTGATTTTTGGCCAAATTGTAAAATTGAGGCTCACACAAAGGGCTAGTGTTGTCGGTGAAGTCACAGGTGATGGGACGTGTCCTAGGGTTCAGAATGGCTTTGGGGGTTGTTCGGGGACGTAGGGCTCACCGCCCTTGTGGGACGAGCCAGGAGGGCAGAGAGCCCTGTCCGTCCCGGAAGCAGAGATGCCGGACCGGAGTCAGGTGTCAACCCCGCGGGCGAGCAGGGAGGTGGCGCCTGTTGGCTCCACCGGCCGGCCCACGCTGCCCTCTCCCTTCCTTAGCGGCCCGTACGAGGTGAGTGCGGGCTGCCCACGAACCTGGGGTGTGGTAGCACCGTTCCCCGAGCACTAGGGGGGCCCGGTTTGTGAGACTTGCTCTGAGAGACTTTAAACGAGTGTGAACACTTTAACGTAAGCCACGACCATAAGTACTGAGAGGAAATGGGGTATTCTTTAGGACAGTGTCGTGTTACGGAAGTTGGAGGCAGCAGAAATGTGTATGTCCTCACGTCCAATCTGGAAGTGAGCCTGTTCTTGTGCACATCGCCACCTCGCCTTTTGTTTTGGCCCGTCTGGTGACGAGAGGCAGAAGTGGCCGTGCCGCACAGGGGTCTCTGGTCGCTCTGGGAACGTCTTCTCGGTGTAAGTGCTTACTTGTTGGTCAAGTCGCTGTGTGGATACGGCTGCGTACGTATTCCCCGCATGTATGTGCGGGGACATGATCTTGTCTGACCGGATGCTGTAGGTCCTGCAGTCCTGACCCCAGGTGCCCGGAGTCCCAGGTGAACAGCACCAGCACCTCTCGGCCGTGCTATGTGATTCCGGCTTGTGACGCTGTCTTCTGGGGCTGCCTGGTTGTAACAGGCTTCAGGGGCTTAGGAGGAAGGCTCGCTTGGTAGTAGATGAACACGCTGTCCTGTGTTATCTCAAGACGCCGTCCCTACCCCTGCAGGGCTGTTCTGGGAAGTCCTGGCACTGGAGGGTCGCTTCAGGGCAGCACACGGTGTAGATGGGAAGGTGGGAGAGCCCGGCCTTCCTGCTGCCTGGCTCTGTTCTGGATCAGCCTCAGTTAGCCTTGTCTCTAAACTTGCCGTGCACATGGCCCCGGGAGGCCTCTGCTTCCTTCCCTCTCAGCTCAGCCATCTGAGTTTGAACTTGTAGGTTTATATACAAGTACTTTTCACATTTGGAAAAGGGAATTGTGTAGACTTTAACAGAAACCGTTTTCTGTGAGATGTATGTAACTTCTTAACAAGAGTTGCCAGAACATTCAGTTACTGATCTTCCTTCACAAACTCTCCCAGAGCCGGTCTACACTAGCTGTGCTGGAGGGTCACCGGGGCCCCGTGACTGCAGCTGAGTTCTGTCCATGGCAAACACATATCATCATTTCAGTGTCTGAAGACAGAAGCTTTAAGGTAAGGGCATGGGCACCGGGATACTTCAGATGCTTCCTAGAAGGACTTTCTGGTTTGTGGTCCCTGCACATACACTCTTGTGTCGGCCAGGAGTGTCCCAACGTCCCCAGCTGGGCTTGGGTTACCTGCGGGCCCCTCCTCCTCAAATCCAGGGCCTTCGGGAGCTAGAACATCAAATTTACTTCCATGTTACTTCCTAAGGGCCCAGAGCAGAAGAAGCATCTTCCTGTAGCAGAGGATTCAGTCAGAACTAAACTGAGGTTGAGAAGGAAAGAACTTAAAAAAAATTTTTTTAACGTTTTATTTATTTTTGAGACAGAGACAGAGCATGGACAGGGGAGGGGCAGAGAGAGAGGGAGACACGGAATCCAAAACAAACTCCAGGCTGTCAGCACAGAGCCTGATGCGGGGCTCGAACTCACAGACCATGAGATCATGACCTGAGCTGAAGTCGGACGCCCAACCGACTGAGCCACCCAGGCACCCCGAGAAGGAAAGAACTTAAAATGCCAGCTAAGCTCCCATCAGGCTCCGAGCCGGCCGGTATTAGGTCTGTTATCTTATTGACCAAGTGAGGACTTCTCCATGGTGACTGGAAGAAAAGTTGAGGGTAATTTAGGCACATCTGCAGAGTGACAGAGGAGAGAGACGGAAAATACTTCTGTTGTCTTCTGGAAGTTTCTGCCCCGTAGAATTGGCCTCATGGGTGCTGTTTCCCGTGCTGTGAGCAGGCCGCCTGGGCTCAGCCCCAGTCCTTCCAGCTGCTGGTGATGGATGAGCGGTGCTGTGCCTCACTTTTCCTGTCTTTAAGATGGACATGAGGGTGCCCATTGTCTCACGGGGGCTCGGAGAATGGGAGCTGATGTTTGGAGAGCATTGGAGGGTGCCCGAAAAAATAAACATGTACTTTTAGTCAGGGTATCAATTACTGTGGCCTTCACACCTCTTCTTGGCAACGTCTCCAGCCTCGTCTTGGGTCTTCCCAAACCCACAGATTGTTATTTCTGGAAATGCTAGCTTTCCCCCCTGTGATTCTGACACCTTTTATGGTGTTGCTACAGTTTTATTGTTTATGTGCCTGTTTTATTACTATTTTCTCCTTTAGGTAACCGTTCACGTGAATTAATTTGTAATTGAGCAGAAGCATTAGTCCACGCTGTGTCAAATGGCAGAATTGTACCTCCTCTAAAAACCAAGTGTCTTTCCAAAGGTCTGGGACCATCACGCTGGATCACCACTGTACAGCTCAGCAGTGCTAACAGGTGACTGGACCCGCGGACGGATGTTCTGTCGGTGGGCCGCGGGCCGCTCTGTAGGCGGGACGCGCCCCATCCAGGGTCTCCGTGCCCCTCACGAGCAGCTGTGTCGCACCCGTCTGCACAGCGTAAGGATTCACTTCACAGGCACATTTCCCGAAGTTTTTAACTTAAAATTGAGCATGTGTGTGCTTTCCGGAAGCGCCATCCAGCGAGGCCTCTGCAGGAGGCATCTGCCCCACGGGCCGAGCGTGTGGTCGGGCAGAGTTTGCACGGTCCTGCGCTGCAGGCCATCCTGTGCCCTCCTCACACTGTCTGTGCACCGGTGAGTCCCCGGCACGTGTCGGCAGGTCCCTGCAGAGCGTGCCGTCCTGGCCTGCGGTGCCCTCTGCCTCCCTCCGCCTCCAGGGCTGCTGTCCCAGCACCCTGAGCGTCTGCTACTTCACATGGGGGAGGGGGGCAGAGAACTAACAGAAGACGGTCCCTTTCTTGGGATGAGTCCCGTGAAAACACAGCTTAACCAACGTGCAGGTTCCTTGTGATCTGGTGCAGTTTCTGCTATATTTCCCAAAGGATTCAGCATTCTTCCCGGTGCCACTCATCCGTGTGTGGAACAGAATGTTTTAACAACTTGAATACGTTTGTCAATCACAGGGACAAAGCACATCTCTTAGAATTATGTTGGAGTTCTTTTCCTGAAATTAATTATGTGGAATTATTTGACTGTCAAGAAAATAATTACAAACTTGATTTTGCATATCATTTATAGTTTATGTAGGGCATACAATGGTTAAAAATTTTTTTTTAACATTTATTTATTTTTGAGAGACAGAGAGACAGAGCACGAGTGGGGGAGGGGCAGAGAGAGAGGGAGACACAGAATCCGAAGCAGCTCCAGGCTCCGAGCTGTCAGCACAGAGCCCGACGTGGGGCTTGAACTCACGGACCACGAGATCATGACCTGAGCCGAAGTCGGACGCTTAACCGACTGAGCCATCCAGGGGCTCCGGGCATACAATGTTTTTAAATGTCCCGTTTATTTTAATTCTCCTTCTGAATTCTTGACAATTTAGATTCAGAATAAGTTTTAAATTAAATGACACATGCTAGGCAACAATTTAAAAAGTAGGCGTCATTTAATTGCCGTTTTCCTGACTAGACCCACGATTTTATTCCTGTTGCAAGTTTAATGCCTATTGGGCACTAGTGCTGTTGATGGTGTGGGTGTGGGGCTGCCTGGCATCGGTCGTGCGGGAGAGCTTTGAACGGACCGGTCCGTTGGCTCCGACGTGGACTGGAAGCTTCCCCCCCCCCCCCCCCCACCACCACATCCCCCCCCCCCCCCCCCCCCCCCCGCCGGCCTTTTTCTGGTGGGCGGTGTCGCTACTTCCCTCACACACGTTCTCAGAACGTGTCTGCACTTGAGGTTTTTATTTGCCGGTGAAGAAGTTATTTCAGGATAGTTCAGACTTGACTAAAAATATGTGTAAGTAAAACCTGGATAGCTTTCGGTTTAAATATTTACAGCTCAATTTTTACGTATTCCCACTGTAGCCTCCCCGCTCCTGAGTCTCCTCGTGGATGAAAAGAGCCAGCAGTTGGTGGCGGGATGTGCAGACGGGCAGGTGAGGGGACCGCAGGCTGGAATCTCAGTTCCAAACGTGACGGTGACTGCACGAGCGTCTGCAGAGAGGTCTCTGCTCCGACGCTCGCGTGTGTTCTTTCTGGTTTGAAGACACCGTTGACCCCAGCAGCTGAGCTGTTCCTTCTGGGGCCGCGGCATCCGTGTGGGGCTCACTCGCACGCACCCACAGCCTGTGAAGAGCCAGCTTTATGGAGCTTGAAAAATTGGAAGATACTTGATTTTTTTCAGAATTTAGTTTCTCAGGTGAGCCGTTCAGGTGTGCTTCCCCAAGTATGGATTCTGTTCTCTTCTTACACAGTTGCTGTGGAGAAAATTTGGGCAGGATACTGTATTAGGAAATAACCAAACACCCCCATTCAGGCACTTCCGGTCAGCACACGTGTGGGGCTCCCCTCGCCAGGCAGTCCTCCACCACGCTGGCTGGACGGCCCGCAGTTTAACTCCGTTCTGACACTGTCTAGGTGGAGACCCACAGGTTAAGGGCTCAGGCCGTGAGACTCCACCGCCCTTCAGATGCCAGTCACAGGTGGTAGGTCCCCGGCTACTCGAAGTTTCTGCCCAAACTGCCTACAAATTGGAGGTTCCCACGCCCCCGCTTGGGGTTCGACTAATTTGCTAGAGAGCCTTGCGGAACTCGGGAAGCGTTTATTTACGGGTTCACCCGTCTATTAAAGGGTGTAATGGAGAACACAGACAGCAGCCAGATGGGGGGGTGTAGATGGCGGGGGGGGAGGGTCCCGCGTGTAGAGCTGGGAGGTCCCCCCACTGGGGGTGGGGTCAGCCTCCCAGTGTGGACGCGGTCACCAGCCTGGAAGCTGGGTGTAACGGAGGCCTCGTCAAGTAGGTGCGATTGATTAACTCGTTGCCCGCTGGTGATTGAACCCAACCCAACCTCCAGGTCAGGGGCGGGACCGAAAGCTGCCAGCCTCTCATCCCCTGTGGCTCCCCTGGCCACCTGCCCCCACCCTTGGGGCTTTCCAACAGGCATTTCGTTCACACAACAAAAGACACCTCTGTCCTTCTCTTCACTTGGGAAATTCCGAGGGTTTTAAAGGAGCTGTGTGTCAGGAACAGGAAGTCCACATACATGGATTTCTTAGTTATAACTCACAGTATCACGGGTGTATTTTTGGAAACAAGGAAATTTTATCTTTCTTTTTTTTTAAATTTTTTTTTTTTTTAATGTTTGTTTATTTTTGAGACAGAGAGAGACAGAGCATGAACAGGGGAGGGTCAGAGAGAGAGGGAGACACAGAATCTGAAACAGGCTCCGGGCTCCGAGCTGTCAGCACAGAGACCGATGCGGGGCACGAACCCACGGACCGCGAGATCATGACCTGGGCCGAAGTCGGAAGCTCAACCGACTGAGCCACCCAGGCACCCCTATCTTTCTTTTTGACAAAGGTGACTGCTGTCACCCGTGTCTTTTGGCCGGGTGACACGTGGATGTATTCGCACCTGTGTGTCCGTGCCCTTGGGCTCCGAGAGACTGGCGTGGACGGTGGGGGTCAGAGCACATCGCCCTCCTGGGCGGAGTGTTGTGAGTCAGAGGGGGCGTCTGCACTCAAGTCGGGGGGCCGAAGAAGCGCCCGGAGGCTCCGCTGTGGAGGGAAGGGAGGGGTCCAAGCTGCCTCTGAGGCCACGTGCAGTGTGTCTCCCTCTCCTGACCCGTCTTTCTCCTTGGGCTCGAGCCACGCCCACCTGTGATGACGGGCTTCCGTGTGTGTGCGTGTGTGTGTGTGTGTGTGTGTGCGCGCGCGCGTGTGCGCCTGCTCTGCTTTCTCAGCTTTGGGTCTTCAGTTTGGTTGAAAGACATCATTATCGTTGTGTGACCCGAGTTGACCTAAAGAAGAAGAGAGAGACTTTCTCCAGGAGGGTCGAGTCCAGGTTGTGCAGCCTGCCAGGTAATGCCACTCAGAACCCCCCCCCGCCCCCCCCTCCCTGCCCCTTGGGGTTCCCGCCCTGGTGCTCTCCAAGCTGATCAGCCTGCGAGGGTCCTGGGTTAGGGGAGGGGGCCGGAGAGGGGGCGGGGACAAATGGAGCGTCTGACCTCAGAGCTCCACCAGCACCAGGCGGATCTTGTGAGGGAGGATGGGGTGGGCCAGTCACCCCATCCTGTGTGCAGGGCGCTGCGGTCCGGTGACCAGGAGAGCGTGTGTTCCCCGGCCCAAGGCAGCGGCTTCCTGGCTGCTGTGGGTTGTCATGGTGCTGAGGGTCCAGGGTGGACAGACCTACCTTCCAGAGCTGTTCCATGCCGAGCTGACTGAGCAGACTGGTGCCCTGCGTGTCCCCATCCCCCACCCTCACCCGGCCTCCCCTGCGCGCCCACACCCCTCTCCCCCCCTCCCCCGCTGCGTGACCCCATCACCTCCTGGGCCTCCCCTGTACTCCCCTGTCCCTCATCCCCTCCCCCCCCAGGACGCCCCTGTGCGTCCCCATCCCCTTGGGCTGGCGCAGTCCCTTTGCTCTGCACTATTCTCCCTCTGCCCACAGTTGGTTCTGATGGGGGAAACAAAGGCAGAAAGATGTGATAAAGTTGAATTTCCTTATACCCTGAAGCCCACTGACAAGATACTTGAGGCCGGCAGAGGAAAACGTGTCTCCGGGAACTCCCTTTGTCTTCACGTTAGTGCTTTGCTAGAGGGAAGAACCACCTTAGCCTGGCAATAGCCAGGCCTCCAGGATCTTAAGTGGCTACTTCAGCAGACGAAAGTCCTTCCGGGGACTCCCCTAGTCTTTACCTCCCCCAGCTCCCGAGTGCATAACCTGTCACTCCTCGGGACCCCAGTGCAGCCCTTCCTGCCCTCGGGTCCCGTCCCCGTGCGTGCTTTAATAAAACCGTCCTGTTGCACGGAAGACGTCTCAAGAATCCTTTCTTGGCTGTTGGCCCGGGACCCCCACCCCCACCCCAAACCTCATCAGCCCCTACCTGGCCACACCTCCCTTCCTCACCCTCTGCGCTCGTACCTAACACAGTGTCACAACGGGAGTGGATGGTCTGTTGGGAGAGCTGTGGGCTTTCCTCCTCAGTCCAGCCTGGGACTCCTGTGGGGCGCGGGCAGTGCACCGACTCTCCTGTCACAGCGAGTTCGGCTTTTCCCTGCTGCCCCCGAGTCTCTCACCATTCTTCCTGCTCTTTGGTGTAGCTTGTGTCTCCCCTCCCCTCCCCTGGCCTTCCCGAAGGTCGGAAATTACCTTTATTCAGTGTACCTGCTTTCTTCCTAATGCTTTGGATCTTGGTTTTCGTGACCTCTTGTGTGAAGGCCCATTTATTAGCAGGTAAACCTGATCCTGCGTTAAGAACAGGGTTAAACTCTAGGTGTGCCTGACACTCCACGTTCCTTCTTTCCAGGCCTCACGTATGGGGTCTGCTCTGTGTTTATCACCTTGTTCTTTACCTCGTGTAAGTCTGAGGGCTTTCCTTGACTCGTGACCTGATGACTCTAGCCCACGTGTGTTTCCATCAACATCCCGTGGTGCCAACTGTTTGCCTTTACCTCGACTGATCATTTTGATCTCATAGCTCAGATTATCGATAGTTCTGTTCCTAGAGAAGAATCGGCGTCCCTGTGCACACGGCCTGGAGAAAGGAGAGGACGTGGAAGGAAGCCTGCCTGTCCTGGGCCTGGCTCCCTGTGACCTTTCGCTCCTGCCCAGTTCTGAGTGTGGATGGTGAGTATGATGAGCTTGGCCAGTGCCATGTGAAGAAAACTTTACCAAATTAGGTTCATTTTTGAAGAATGATTAAACTAAAACCAAATTATTTTTGTCTGTTAGAATAAGAATAACTGTGAAGTGTTTTTAGGACTGCATACTTCGGGTCTTAAAGTTGGTAAACTTGGTCAATTATTTCTAAGTCTATTTAATAAAAGAAATATTAATTTTAATTTCACTCACCAAAATCTAGGCAGATCTTAAAAAAATATTTTTAATGTTTATTCATTTCGGGGAGACAGAGTGGGGGAGGGCAGCGAGAGAGGGAGACACAGAATCTGAAGCAGGCTCCAGGCTCTGAGCTGTCAGCACAGAGCCCGACGCAGGGCTCAAACCTACGAAGCGTGGGATCATGACCTGGGCCAAAGTCAGACGCCCAACCGACTAAGCCCCCTAGGCGTCCCTAGGTAGATCTTGATTGCATAATAAGGTAAAGGAGGATATAATCGTGACTCCCCCTAAACTTTCCTATCTGTCTGTATATCAGACACTTAAGAATGTATCATGATGGCTTTTACTGAGTGTGGAAAGGTCTAGGGACGACGGGGCCTCTGGTCTCCCTGGACAAGGGGGGTGCTCCCCTGGACGGGGAGCTGGCCGTGCTGTGGGGCCAAGTGTCCGCACAGGTGCCAGGCTGGGTGGGAACACACATCTGGCCTGTGCTTTGGTCAGGGCCAGGCCTTCCGCCCCTGGGGTGCACATGGGGTGGCAGGGACCCACCTGCCTGGCCACCTTCTGGACGGCCGCGGGTGTGTGCGGGCCTGAGAATGAGCCCAGAGTGAGAAAGAGACAGTCCTAGAGCCGTGTGAGGCTCCAGGGGACCGAGTGGCAGGCGGGAGAGAGGGCGTGGAGAGTCCTTCAGAGTCCAAGTCTGGCATAGCCAGAGGAGGCCTATTGGCCCTTTGTTAACATTGACCCTGTTTGCACATCGATGGAAGAGGAGGCAGAGCTGTGGTCGGTATCTCCTGAGCTCTGCCACGGTGGTCTGTTCCCTGTTAGCGGGGCTCCTCATCTCCAGACGCCACCCGGCAGGACGCAGGTGCCACGTGGCTGCCTCGAAGGGATGGACGTGGCACCGGCTGCCACCTTGAGCTCGGAAGAAGTGATAGCCTTGCAGATGACAGTCGAGTTGCGGTCAGGTCGTGGCCGTCTCGTCTGCACTGGACAGTGGGTTTCCAGGAAACCCGAGACCGTTGAACACCAGCCTGATCGAGTGCGGTTCTGGGTCATAAATGCCGAGAGCTGGCTGCCTGCTCAGTGGCAGCTGTGGGACGGAAGCCTGAGGGGTGAGACCGCCACGTCGTTCGGGTGAGACCGCCACGTCGTTCTCTCTTTTTCTTTGAAAATTAGCCTGCCTTCTGAGAGTGCCCCGTGCCTGTGGGTTGGAAGCTCCTCTGGCTTACTCATACTTAACTTGGCGAACTTCGAATTGGAAGGCGTTTTACGTTACAAGGGTAAGGTGAAAGTTCAGGTCACCCTTGATCTAAATTTCATGTAACTTCTATTAATGTCTTCCTCTGCCACGGGAGGGTGACACCTTCAGCGTAGAAAGTCTGGTCACCAGAGCGTGCAGACGAGGCGTGTTCACCGTGCGTCAGGCCACGGGCAGCCTCTGGGTCCCAAGGCCATGCTGTTAGCTCACTCCGGCCTCTGGGTGGGTCTCCCTTCACTCGGTCCTCGGTGCCCCTGTCTTCTGTGCACAGGGCTCCGAGGGACACTTCTCCTCAGGGCTGCCGCGCCTGTCCCGAGCTTATACTGAGGGCTTTTGAGTCCACACTGTCCATATTTCCTGCTGACGACTTGACACCCGTGACTGGACAGCCCCCCAGGTTGTCCGACTCCACGGTCTGGACTGACCTGGGGCGGCTCCCGTCTGTTCTCAGATTCTGCGACCTCCACGCCGGGAGTTGCCCTGCCAGTAATGTGGGCGTGATTCCTGACTCCGTCCCTCCTCCCTCCCCGAGCTTGCCCCCCTCAGGAGCCTCCTGCAGGCACAGCCCATGTCACCTGTAAGAGCAGTCTCCCTACTTTCTCCTTTAAGGCCCCTGTGTTTTGGGGACAGAGTCCGAGTTCTTAGCCTGGCCCAGCCCAGCCTCTCTCCTCGTTGGAGGTCACTGCCCGTTTCGACCGTCACTTACTTGCAGACTTTGCTTGAACCCTCCAAACCTCTGCTGACCCGAGTGCCTTCTTCTCCTCCCCCTGCTTGCCCTTGAAGGTTCACCGGAGCTCCTCTTAGATCTGGGTGTGTGTGTGTGTGTGTGTGCCCCTGGAATTGTGTTACCGGGGCTCGCCCCAGCTGCCCTATGCCTTCTCCGCCGGATTGAGCTGCCCCAGGGCAAGGGCTCTCGGGAGCGCACAGGCCCACGTGCGGTGGGCGTGCAGGCACGTGGGGTTCGTTCCCTCCACTTGCCCCGTAAACGTTGCTTGTTTGTCTCTCTTTGCTGGAAATTAAGATTTCAGGAGCCTCAGCATTCAGGTTGCCGGATCGTGCGCGATGATGAGCAAGGCCGGCGAGCAAAAGGTGAGACCTGAAACGTGCCGTCCTCAGACCCTGCCAAGTGCATCGGTACGTGTCCTTTCCTCCACGTGGTGGAGTGTGACCTCGCGTGTGACATTTGGCACGCGGTAACTGCCCACATGACAGGAGCAGCCTTACCCTGTGTGGTTGGGGTCACGGGTGTGTGCTCACTGTTGACCGTGTGACAACTGTCCCGTGCAGGCCATCTGCTTGCTGACGTCCATGTTTGGCGGTCAGATCGCCGTGTTGGAAATCCGTCTCGCGGCTCTGGTGCGGTCTCGGCAAGGTCTCGGCGCCGGAAGGAGCCTGTCGGTGCTGCCTCGGTAGGGTCTTCTCCGGTAGGATTTCCGCATGCGGCTTTCCCCTCTCAGGAGCTTACGTTCCTGTCGATTCTAAGAATTAAAAGTAAAGTTTAGTGAACTCCCAACTCTCCTGACCTGCTTGAAAGAAATTCTTGCTCATGGCATTGCTTCTGTCTTGTTTAAAAGTAGGGGTGCCTGGGTGGCGCAGTCGGTTAAGCGTCCGACTTCAGCCAGGTCACGATCTCGCGGTCCGTGAGTTCGAGCCCCGCGTCGGGCTCTGGGCTGATGGCTCAGAGCCTGGAGACTGTTTCCGATTCTGTGTCTCCCTCTCTCTCTGCCCCTCCCCCGTTCATGCTCTGTCTCTCTCTGTCCCAAAAATAAATAAACGTTGAAAAAAAAAATTTTTTAAAGTAAATGATTCATACTTAATTTCCAGTGTAAAAATATTTTATTTCAGGATAGAATGTAAATTATAAAAGAGCCATTTTGTTAAAAATAGTAAAGATTATTTCCTAGAAGAGGAATAAGCTTGATCGTTTCCAAATATCGCACATCCGTATCTACATGAGTTAATCCCTTGTGATGTCCTGACAACGTGCGTTTTGTGAGTTTGTTCTCCTGGCGATTTGTCTGCCTAGTGGCTGTGTCCTGTCCACGTCTCCGCTGCACTTCAGAATTGCTGAGGAGCACAGGACCCCACCGGCGCCTCAGCGACGGTCCGGTTAGTACCCCCTGCTCTGGGACGTGGCGCAACGACCTGGTCTGTGGATTCATGTTTGTGCGCGTGAAAATTCGGCCTTTCCTCTGTCCATCGCTGCTTCGTTTCTCTGCCTCTCATTTATTTTTTACATGCTCTTTGTGGTAGGGAATGTGCTAGATGTTTTGTTTTCCTGAATCGGGTATCATTCATAGGAATTCAAAAACAAGTGCTCTAGGGGCGCCTGGGGGGCTCAGTCGGTTAAGCGTCTGACTTGGGCTCGGGTCATGATCTCACGGTCCGTGAGTTCGAGCCCCACGTTGGGCTCTGTGCTGACAGCTCGGAGCCTGGAGCCTGCTTCGGATTCTGTCTCCCTCTCTCTCTGCCCCTCCCCTGCTCATGCTCTGTCTCTCTCTCTCTTTCTGTCAAAAATAAATAAAAACACTAAAAAAAAAAAAAAAATTAAAAAAACCAAATGCTCTACCGGCCAGAACATACATGTGGATGCCCAGTTATTGATCACGGGACTGATTTTTTCTTGTCTCTCTTTGCCGAAGATTGTAAAGCCATTGCCAAGCATCACATCGTTTTACCCCTGCAGACTTGAGTATGCGTTTCTAAAACACAGACGTGTGCTTAGTGGCCGTGATGCCATTATCAAAACCAGCAGCGATTCTTTCGTGTCCTTTATTAATTAGCCAGCCCAGATAAGTTATTCCTGATTGTCTCAAAAATCTTTCTCATCGTATTATTATAAGCAGAAAACAAATCCGCATGTTGCTTTTTACAAAGAAATAATTTTAAAGTTCTGTTTTAAGATGCCAGACTTCATTACATTTTCCATTTATTTTCATTGTTGAGAATCACTGACAGCGATTCTTTTTTCCCTTTCGTTGACCAACCCGGAGTCCTAACCAGTATGGTTAAGCCTCTTGTTGACCTAATTACAAAACAACAGAGGTGCTCAGTCTGCTTGTATCTCCATCTTTGATGAGGGACCCCAGCTCCTGGAGGGGGCACGACTGCAGGTGCGGGTGCCCTCCTGCCAGGTCGTCCAGGCTCTGGCTCTGGAAGGGCGGGGGGCTGTGCTGTCATCACACCCGTGTCCCGCCGCCCCCTCCCTTGTCCACGAGACCTTCTGAAGGCCTCCACTGTTCTTAACTGTGTTACTCTGTGGCTCCCCCAGCCCCACCCAGCCGAGTCCCTCTGGGGAAGGCGTGCACGGACTGTCGCCCTCATACCTCCCCTCCCGCGTGGTCACTGCAGGCCGGGTCCCCTCCTTCGGGATCTGGGATCCCCTCTGCTGGGTTTCTGAGCCGCGGCCTCCTGTTCTTCTGGCTCTGTCCCTCCCTCAGTCCGAATACCCAGCCCTGTGTCGCTTCGGGAGTAGAAGTCCGTCCATCCTTCAATGGCGGCCTCCTCAGAGAAGTTTAAATTCCTATGTAGTTATGTTAGTGAAAACCGAAAGTCTTTACTAGGCATGTGTTACGGCTTTATACTTAATTGGTGTGGTAAAAGTTGTTTTTCATATTCTTTTTAAAAACCTGTTCTGTTCATTTATTTCTTCTTTCTTATATTTTTTATTGTGGTAGAATATCTATAATGTAAAATTTAACATTTTAACCATTAAAAATTTTTTTAAAATATTTTATTTATTTTTTTGAGAGAGACAGAGCGTGAGCAGGGGAGGGACAGAGAGAGAGGGAGACAGAATCTGAAGCAGGCTCCAGGCTCTGAGCTGTCAGCATAGAGCCTGACATGGGGCTCGAACTCCTGAACCGTGAGATCTTGACCTGAGCTGAAGTCTCACAATTAACCGACTGAGCCACCCAGGCGCCCCACATTTTAACCATTTTTAAGTGTACAGCTCATTGGCATTAAGTGCCTTCATATTGTTGCATGATGTAAAGTCTTTTAAAATAATTTTATTAATACCGAAAATTATGTATATGTTTTTATTAAAATTGCTTGGAAAAAAGTTGTGACAGATATTAATTAAATTGCCAATTAGTTGGAATATTAGGTTGCTTAGATAATATTCTGAAATTCTAAATACATTTTTACTCAAAGAAAATTACTTAGACTGGATGAACTCTGTTAAGTGGCCACTGATGCTCTGTTTTTTACCTCTAAGTGTGGTCACTTATTTTCATCACCACACACGTGACTTGGCACGTCAAAGGCATAATCTTATGGCTCCTCTGGATGGAACTCTGTTACGAAATGAGACACATAAATTCCTCTTTCTTTTATTACCTCATTTCTTTAGATTTTATTCTCGTTTTATTTAGATGTACCCTTAAAAATGTTTTCTTTTTTTCATTTTTTGCTAGTATGGATCATCTTGTTCGGATGAGTCTATATGATATACCATGCTTCACAGCTAAGTGATGCATAGAACAAAACCTTTGATAAGAACAGTCGTATAGACAGTAAGGCTTATTACGGAGATTATAATTTCTCTGTAACCAGGGACAGGTGCAATTTCAGACAGTTGATTTTTATGACCGTTTTATGTCTTGTTTAAAAAGTATTCATATGGAGAGTTAATGCAGATGACCGATTTATAGTTGTGCTAGAATCTAAAAATTTGCATCCCTCTAGTTGCAAGAAGCATAATAGAAATAAACACATGCGATGAACTGATCTATTTTAATACTTAAAGCATTTATTAAAATAATATGCCCTTCCATAAATATGAACTTTATTCTAGTACTTTCAAGACTTTTTCATAACCAAGTACCCAAATGCATCTGTTATTTTATTATCTGATTCGGAAAATATTTTCCGTTTGCTTTGTTTTTCTCGGAGATTTTTTTCTCCTTCACTTGACACTGAGGTGGAGAGAGGTTTTCTGGGGCCCCCCTGGGAGCAGTTGTATTTCCAGGCCTTCCCCGAGGTGCCTCGTCCCCCGGGTGGGGCTCTGCCTTCGGCGAGCCGGATGCTTTTTGGGTTCCTGGTCACGTGGGTGTCATTTTAGTGATTTGCTCACTCGCTTCACTTGGTTTTTGATGGGAATATGGTCCAGGTTGTCAGGCTTGAAATAGTGCCAGATACAGAACTGAGTTTCTTTGTTAAAAAACAAAACAAAACAAAACTATTTTCAAAATAATGCAATACTGTGCAAGTAGCCGTTTTTTCCAAAGCTACTTTATACTGTTGTACAGAGTATTCATATTGGATACCAAGTACTAAATGTTTGTAAAAATCAGTAATTCTGGCAGAATTTTATTTTGCCTGAAAGGATTTGAGATTTGTAAATATTTGTGTTAAGTTCATGCAGTGTCAGAGTTTTTATCAGTTGGCCGTGCTGTGGAAAACTTAGTAGGATAAGAAATTTCGTTGCCACTGAGGTGCACAGGTGTAGTCATGGTTAAGTGCTTTATCTTCCTTACTGCTCTATCATGTGGTAAACGAGTACGTGAGAGAAATGTGAGCTGATTTAAGATCATTGCTGTTCTTGTTTGTTGAAAAGATCTATTTGTCACAGATTTATAGAGCGAGTTACTCCACGATGGCTGGTTTCTAGTGTGCCACGGACGGAATTTCACATAGACGGGTTCTGTGTGTGGCCTGTTTTATTACGACGTGAGCTGATGTGTTAGTCTACATGGTGTTTGAAACATGTGCTATTGAGCACATACTGCAATTCAGTATCGTTTGAGGAATGAGAAAACGTTTTTTGTTGTTTTCTTATACTTGTAATACCCTTGATTTAACCTTCTTTGCTGGTATCGGTTGGTTTGGCATTGGGTGTGAAACCTCTTCGGTTTATAGTGAATGGCCTCCTTCCATGCATGTGAACTTTTGTGTTCTCAAGGAACTTTTTTCTTGGCATGTTAAACATTTGCTACTTTTTTTCTATAATTTATTTATTTTTTATAATTTAAGTCCAAATTAGCACATGGTGCAACAGTGATTTCAGGAGTAGATTCCTTAAGCCCCTTCCCCATTTAGCCCACCCCTCCATCACACAACCCCTCCAGCACCCCTCTGTTCTCCATATTTTAGAGTCTCTTATGTTTTGCCTCCCTCTCTGTGTTTATCTTATTTTTGCTTCCCTTCTCTTATGTTCGTTCATCTGTTTTGTATCTTAAAGTCCTCATATGAGTGAAGTCATACGATATTTGTCTTTCTGTGATTAATTTCGCTTAGCATAATACCCTCTAGTTCCATCCACGTTGCTGCAAATGGCAAGATTTCATCCTCTCTCATCGCCGAGTAATACTCCATCGTATATATAAACTACATCTTCCTTATCCATTCATCCATTGATGGACATTTGGGCTCTTTCCATACTTTGGCTATTGTTGGTAGTGCTCCTGTAAACACGGGGGTGCATGTGTCCCTTCGAAACATCACACCTGTATCCCTTGGATAAATGCCTAGTAGTGCAATAGCTGGGTTGTAGGGTTACTCTACTGTTAGTTTTTTGAGGAACCTCCACACTGTTTTCCAGAGCGGCTGCACCAGCTGGCATTCCCACCAACGATGCAAAAGAGATCCTCTTTCTCTGCATCCTCGCCAGCATCTGTTGTCGCCTGAGTTGCTAATGTTAGCCATTCTGACAGGTGGTATCTCCTGGTGGTTTTGATTTGTGTTTCCCTGATGATGAGTGACGTTGAGCATTTTTTCATGTGTCGTTTGGCCATCCGGATGTCTTCTTTGGAGAAGCGTCTCTTCATGTCTTTTGCCCATTTCTTCACTGGATTATTTGTTTTCTGGGTGTGGAGTTTGATAAGTTGTTTATAGATTTTAGATACTAACCCTTTATCTGATTGGTCATTTGCAAATATCTTCTCCCATTCTGTCGGTTGCCTTTTAGTTTTGCTGATGGTTTCCTTCGCTGTGCAGAAGCATTTAATTTTGATGAGGTCCCAATAGTTCATTTCTGCTTTTGTTTCCCTGGCCTCTGGAGACGTGTTGAGTGAGAAGTTCCTGCAGCCAAGATCAGAGAGGTTTTTGCCTGCTTTCTCCTCTAGGATTTTGATGGCTTCCTGTCTTACATTTAGGTCTTTCATCCATTTTGAGTTTATTTTTGTGTCTGGTATAAGAAAATGGTCCGGGTTCATTTTTCTGCGTGTTGCTGTCCAGTTTTCCCAACCCCGTTTGTTGAAGAGACTGTCTTTATTCCATTGGATATTCTTTCCTGCTTTGTCAAAGATTAGTTGGCCTTACGTTTGTGGGTCCATTTCTGGTCTATTCTGTGCCGTTGATCTGAGTGTCTGTTTTTGTGCCAGTAACATCTACTTTTTAAACTCGTTTCACACAGCGGTACGGAGCACCGTTCAGGACCAGCCTCTGGTTTTCCACGGCAAAGTGAGGTCATCTGGGTATGCGACCGCCCCGCAGTGAGTAACTAAGCCTGGAGAGGCGGGAAAGATGTGTGTGGAGGGCCACCCCCGGGTGCAGGGCAGGGACACGTGGACAGCAGTCAACACGAGGCCGCAGCAAGCCCCTCCTGTGTGCTCGCCATGTGCTCGCCTCTCGGGCGCCCTTTGGTCCTGATTGACGGCAGTGATGGTGCCTGGTGACCTTGTCAGGTGCCAGGACAGGGGCGGACCTGCCTGGGAGAGGGGGACGCAGGGACGGAGACCTGGCCGCCCGGGCTTTCTGGGAGCATTAGATGCAGTGTATTCAGACCTGGTTTGGTGGGTTGGGGAGGGAGGGAGTCAATGATGACGAAATTGGGAACAACGTGGTATCTGGGGAGTTTCAAGTACAGCAGAGCCTTGAAATCCCCTTGTCCTTCCGGAATGCCGCATTTCTTGGAAGCGGACTTTGCTTTTCTGTGTGAAATGCACATCGGCCTCTGACGTCTTCTCACCCCAAATCTTGATCTGTTCCGTGCTCTTCACATACTGAGTGGAACAGCCCTGGGGGCCCCACTCGGAACGCAGGTCAGGACTTTGGGAGGCTCTCTGGGGTCACCCGTCCCCTGACCCGCTTATGCCATGCTCTCCCTCCCCCTCCCCCCTGGCCTCCGCGTCCATCCCTCTGCCTCAGGGCTCTCCATCGGCCCTTTCTTCCCCCTCATGCGCTTCCCTGAGGCTCACATGGGTGCTGCTTATGGGGCAGCCAGTCTTGCTTCTATCCAGGCTGCCTGGACAACATGCCCACCTCTGCCGTGATTCCCTCTCAGCACTTGCCTGCTTTATTCTCTGTGGCACGACTGGCTAGCATGACTTCGTGCTTTACTTATTATTTATTCTTTAAACCTCTGGTCCTGGTACAGCACTTGGCACTCAGACCCTCTCGCAAAGTACTGACGGATGACGGACGGATGGATGGATGGATGGATGGATGGATGGATGACAGATAGATGGATGATAGATGGGTGGGTGGATGATGGATGGATGGGTAGGTGGATGGATGGATGGATTCTGGATCCTTGCCTCAACAAAACTGCACACTAGTTCATACAGCATGCCTGTGGGCACCAGCTGTAGTGTGATCTGCTGTGTTCAGTGTGGACTTCTGGGGTCCCTTATATTAAGGCACGTCTTGAGTTTTCTTTCCTGTGTGGGTGCCCAGGGGGAGGAAGAGGCCAGTCCATGAACAGCCCTGAGCACCAACCTGGGAGTTTGAACTTTACGGGAAAAGTACAGCATGATGTTACAGTATTTTAAATGTCAAGGATCACCTTGTCAGGATATGCGGCACGGTGACCTGTCAGAGGCAGTGGGAGGGGCAGATGGAAGGAGGCGAGCCCAGCCCTGACCGTGTCCGTCTCCCTCCGGGCGTGCTTCCTGTGCTCCGGCAGCATTCTGGCTCCTTCTCACATGTTCCCTGCTGGTCCCCGCTCAGTGACCTCTTACCCTTTGTTCTCTTTTCTCCCATCCTCAAGTGACTGGCATCCTCCCTCCTCCGGGCCCCAGGGGACTTTGAGATCCTGCGGCAGTGCAGAGCCTCTGGCGGTGGCCCGGGGCCAGGCCACCCCCTCCTGCCCCTTGGTCTGATGGCTCCGGGCACGGCCCGAAGCCGAGCCTGCTACTGACACTGCGAGGCTTGGATGCAGGTGCGGGATGGGGGTGTGGCTGTCCCTCGTCTGTCCCCGGAGCTCAGCACCATGTGCCCCAGCATCTCTGGGAGCTTGTTTCTTCATCTTAAAAACCATCTTAAAAACAGGTGCCTGTTCAGCCACCGCCAGCATTTAATCTAATTCTGTTCAAGAGAGAATTCAGTGTGACTTGCCAGGAATTTCTCTTCTGTCTCTGAGTAGGTTTGCAAAATAATGTTCACAAGTGAAGTTTCGTTTCTGTTATGATTATATCAATTTATTCTCCAAAAGGAAACAATATCATAAGAATCATGTTCTGTATTCACTTTAAGGGGATTCTGACTTTGGGAGCAGTTTTTTGATTTATACATCTTTCACACACACCTCACAAAATGGGACCAATAGATAATTTGCGGTGTGATCTTTACACAGAAATGGTTATCTTAGTGTTTTTCTAGTAGTCAAAATTTATAAGTGAGTAGCTCAGTATTATCCAGAATTTTTATGTCCAGATATATTTTCAGCAGTGCAATAGCCAGTGTAGATATATAATTGAAACAATAGCTGTTACAATTAGAGTAAGTGAGTGTTTGCTTTATCACTAGTTGGGACACTGAAAGCGTTTATATGTTTATATGTTCTGTATGTTTTGCTGCAAAATACAGGTCTCTTAAGAAGCTTGGAGCTGTCATCTTTGAGATGACCTAAGAGTTTTCTTTCCACAGCGTCACTATGTTTTCACCCAAGACCAACACCAGGAATAACGGTGACAGCCCTTCACGCCGCAGGGGCAGTCACAGGTGGTACGTCACGAACTTGCCTTTCAAAGTAGACGTAGCGTAATTTGGGGAGGCCCTTTAAATACTGTCAATGGATTTGTTCCAAACAGGTGTCCAACCTTGGGAGTACCAGATGTGTACATGGCCCACGTATACACAGCGTGTGCACGTTATTCGTATATGTATGTCCTTTTAGTCAGATTCAGTTCTTCCGTATTCATTTTTCAGACAGGCTGCTATTTTTACCGTCTTGACAACTTGGCAATATTTTTTTCTTCTTTCTTTAAATCCAAGTTAGTTAACATATAGTGTGATAATGGTTTCAGGGGTAGAACCCAGTGATTCACCACCTACACACGACACCCAGTGCGCATCCCGGCAAGTGGCCCCCTCAATGCCCCATCACCCACCTACACCATCTCCCCCCACCTCCCCTCCAGCAACCCTCAGTCTTCAGAGTCTCTCTTGCGGTTTGCCTCCCTCTCTGTATTTATCTTATTTTTCCTTCCCTTCCCCTATGTTCATCTGTTTTGTTTCTTAAATTCCACACGTGAGTGAAATCATATGGTATTTGTCTCTTTCTGACGGACTCATTTTGCTGAACACGATACCCTCTAGTTCCATTCCTGTTTGCTGCAAATGGCAACCCTTACTTCTTTTTGATCGCTGAGTCATAACCCATCGTGTGTATACAAACCGCTTCTTTATCCATTTGTCAGTCAGTGGACATTTGGGCTCTTTCCATACTTAGGCTATTGTTGATAGAGCTGCTGTAAACATTGGGGTGCCTGCACCCCTCAAAACAGCATCCCTGTATTCCTTGGATAAATACCTAGTAGTGCCATTGCTGGGTCGTAGGGTAGTTCTATTTTTAGTTTTTTGAGGAACCTCCATCCTGTTTTCCAGAGTGGCTGCACCAGCTTGCATTCCCACCAGCACTGCAAGAGATCCTCTTTCTCCACATCCTCACCAACCTCTGTTGTTGCCCGAGTTGCTAATGTTAGCCACTCTGACAGGTGTCAGGTGGTATCTCCTGGTGGTTATGATTTGTATTTCCCTGATGATGAGTGATGTGGAGCATCTTTTCATGTGTCGCTTGGCCATCTGGATGTCTTCTTTGGAGAAGTGTCTATTCATGTCTCTTGCCCATTTCTTCACTGGATTATTTGTTTTTTGGGTGTTGAGTTTGATTTGTTTATCGTCTTGTGGATACTAACCCTTTACCAAATATGTCATTTGCAAATATCTCCTCCCATTCCATCAGTTGCCTTTTAGTTTTGTTGAGAGATTCCTTCCCTGTGCAGAAGCTTTTTATCTCGATGAGGCCCCAATAGTTCATTTTTGCTTTTGTTTCCCTGGCCTCTAGAGGCAATAGTTAATTTTTGTTAAAATACTGTTTTAAGAAAGTGTTGTAGCCAGCGATGGATCATTCTTGATAAGTTTCTTGCTTAATAATTGGACAGAAAAATTTGATCAGTTTATGGGCTCCAGGCGAATATTGAATGGCCGGCGATGAGCTCACTGACATGGATGCGCTTCTTGTGGGACGCACTGCTGCCCACGATGTGCGGACCGTGGCCAACCTGCCGATCCCCAGGCCCCACGTGCCTAGATGGGAAGGTGTTTGGGGGACCTCTAGGACCTAGATTCCCTCATTTGGATGGAGACTATGGCTGGTGGTATCAAATTATCACCCACTCCAGTCTACAGCCCGTCTACACCCACACGGGGATGGAGACGATGGACGACGGGAGTGAAGTGTCACTGACTCCAGTCTGCAGCCCGTCTGTACTTGAGCAGTCACTTGCCAGATGCTGGTTTTGCCCACGTGTTGTGACGTTTTTCTTAAGCCCCATTGCTCTTCCTGCCCGTCTGTGCTGCTCCTGTATCAGTGGGTCAGCGACGGTGGGGATGTGCCCGCAGCAGGTGCCCTCGGACCCTGGGACAGCTGTCTGTGGTTGAGTATAGAATGCAGCAGGAAAGAGCCCTGCTCAACTCTGATCTTTCTGGTGGCTTTTTCCTATGAGAGCCCAGCTCTCCAGACAGAGTCTGCTGTCTCTGCTGCAATTCCAGCCCCAGGGGGCATTGCATTGAGGGGTTTCCGGAGACCCCAAACAACGTCCGGGGCACAGGCAAGTGTTTCTCAGGGAGAGGCTCCTCTGAACACCCACCAAATTTCCCTTTGAAGGGACGGTGCTGCCTGGCTGGGGGCGGGCCTGCAAGCCCGTCTTCCCAGCTTTTAGTGCATTAGAGACATGAGTAAATGTGTCTAACTTGTCTTCCGTAACTTTCAGCTTTTACAACAACCTGTCTTCAGATCATAGCTACTTTCCTTTCTGCCCTGTGCAGTGTGCCTGGAACTTTGCACGTCCCCCTAACCTGTGGCAATTCTGCCTGACAGGTGGTTTTGTGCTCTGTTCACACTGGATTCTGGGACTGCGGTGGGAAGGACGTGGAGGCCACGTGGGTGCCAGTGAGGGGCCTGGGCTCCTGTGCCCTGGCCAGTCCCCAGGCCGCTGGGCCAGCTACTGCTCAGAGGCTACCAGGCCAGCTGCTGAAAATGAACAACGGGGGGACTTTGCCTAAAGACCTGAATGCCTTCCGTGGGCCATGCTGCCTTGCCCCCAGGCCCTGCGGGTTCCACGCCACCCAGCCTGCCCCTGCACAGGGCCCTGGCCGTCGGTCCTTCTCCCCAAGTCCATGGTCTCTCACAGACTTCAGGTGTGATTATTTTCTGGGCAGATAGAAGCCATTTGCAGATTATCTGAGTAATTAGTGGATAGTCACCCACACGGAATCTGAAACTGGGAAGTGAAGTGTGTTTTTTCTTGCTAAGATGCTCTCATCTGGCCATCCCAGGGTCCCCTTCAGTTATGTGAAACAGGAGAAATCCTTGACATTTTGTACTTAAAATATGTGCATTATTTCATGGCTTTGAATGTGTTTCTGTACGGTCAAAGTCGATAGAATAAAATCGCACATCTGGATAGGCGAACCCTTTCTAGTTTATTTTTTTATTTCTAACCTCACTTTGAACTCTCTTGATTTTCATTTTCCCTCATGTTCCTTCAAGTAAGGAGTACCCTCTGGAGAGTTCTCCGCCAACCAGACTCCACAAGCAGCGTGTCCTTGCCCACGGGCCAGCCGCCGCGCTCTGTGTCCAGTTCTCGGGTACGCCGAGTCCGGGGGCCGCCTTCACCGCGTGTGCGAGGGTCTCTTCCCTGCCGCTGCTTCACTGGAAACGGAGTTCAAAGTCTTGGTTACTTGAAGTTGTCTGGCGTGCCGGGGTCTGGACGAAAGCCAGCGGCACCTGGAATGGGGGCGGTGGCCCTTGTGCCGGCCGCTGATGGGGTGCAGGGGCCTTGGGTAGGGGCTCCCCCCGCTCCCTCCGCCGGCTCCTCTCGGGGGGCAGGGGCGGATGACCTCGGGGTCCCACGTCAGCTCCCTCCCTCCCTCCCTCCCTCCCTGATAGAGCCTCTCCGACCCCGCGGGTGCTTGTCTCTCAGGCACAGGCACAGGCACAGGCAGCGCCCCTTCCAGACTGATCCTCCAGACCCTCAGCGTTTTTCCTGAGAAGGTTTGCAGAAGTGGGGAGCCGCTCTCGCCCAGGCGGCTCTCCTCTTCGAGGCCTTTTCTCAGAAGCACACGTCGTTTCCGAATTTACGTGGAGTCAGTCAGGGTGGGGAGAAGGCTTGTGTCTGGGGGTCAGGACCCGCCCCACCCGCCTCCACGACTGTTCCACCAGCCGTGCCCCTCAGGACTTTAAGCGCATTCATTCCCACAGCTTGTCGTTACTTACAGCTGTTTTTATATAATTCCAGCCAAAGCATATTTTGAATAATTTTGGGAAATTGGGTAACGTACTCTCAGTGGTCAAGTATCTTTGTGATATTCAGCGGGCTTGCTTGTGATTATGTGATTCTATGAGACGATTAGAAATAAGGTAGGAGCCTCGGGTTTGAAAATTACAGGTGGGGGGGGTTCTGTAGTTCAGTTCTGTACCGTTTTAGGGATCTGTCTAAATAAGACTGCTTAGCTGAATAACGTGTGTCTGAAAAAATCCGTTGATGGGAGGCAGGGCGCCCTGGGGATTAGGGTACTTTGGGTTCAGGTCCCAGCGCTGACTCTTGACTAGCCCTGCAGCCTGGGTGTGCCGCCTCAGCTCCTGCCTCTCGGGCTCTCTCTGAAGGAAGCCGGGCGGACGTCACCTGGTGGGCCCTCAAAGGGTGCTGGTGGCTGTTGAGCAGATGCTGTTTGCTGTAGATTCTCTCACTACCTGGGAAACCCAGCCTCAAGCCAGCTACCAGTTCTGTTCCCCTGTTGTGAGTGCGCCTCCGGTGAGCTGTGACTTTATAGGCATTTCTCTTACTCTTTTTATGCAGGAGATGGGCGGTGGCTGGCCTGTGGCTTAGCCAACCACTTGTCGCTGGTCTTCCGTGCTGATCTTACTGGGACACCTGTTGTCTTCTCAGGTACAGTGTGTGGGCTCCTTTGGTCCTGGGTGTCGGTTGCCACGTGCCCTTCCAATCCCTTCAAGATCAGAACAGAATAGAGCTGAGGCCTTCGTGGAGGTTTAGCAAACTAGATCGGCCCCACCACGCTGGGGGGAGGGTGTGGCCGGGGCGGCCGGGGCAGCGGGCGCTTCTGGCACAGGTGCCCCGAGGTCAGGGAACAAAGCTTTTGCAAAGGTCCAGGGGAGGGGGTACAGTCAGATCTCGCAGACGTGTGACCAAAGCACATTCGGAAGGTCAGGAGGGCTTATATACAGACATTTTTATAAACATAATGAGGCGAGTAGACTCGAAGTGAGGGCAGTGGTGTGGGAAGTCTCACTGTTTTAGTTTCCTGACAGGTTCCTGGTCCTGGAGCCCTGAGTGACCCCCCACGCTTGCTTGGGCTCCTGGAGCCGCTCGCTTTAAGACTCACACTCAGTACGTGTTTCAGCAACAACAAAACCCCAAAAAGCAAATGCTGTCAGTCCAGGTGTTTCTGTGATATAGGTGGATGGGGTGCAGGCGTGGGGGGGGGCACAGGTGTGGTGGTGGGGACGGGGGGGCAGGCAAGGGTATGGGGGGGCACAGGTATGGTGCAGGTGTGGTGGCGGGGGTGGGGGCAAGGCGCAGGGGTGTGTGGGGGGGGGCAGGCGCATGCTCCCCAGCATCCTGCGGACTCAGGCTACCTCATCCTGGCAGCAAGGAGGAGGGGCCCCTGTGGAAGGTGCTCATCATCTCCCGCGCGTCCTGCGGCTCCTTCCTGGCTCAAAACCGTCATCCAGAATGTTCTCGTTAAGGCACCTTCCGTGTTCTGGTCTTTCTGTTGCTCAACAATTGTTATAAGTAGCAATTATGTTGGACGTGGACATTTCTCTGTATTTTATTGCAGGAATAGGGCTTGTGGCTGAACTAAGATAATGCAGTAGATATTTGAACTCGCCTATTTGTGTTTTGGGGAAGAGTCATTCTTACCCAACTGTTCTTACCCTACCTGTTCTAGGACGTCGTTCCGCCTGATGCAGCTGGTTTAATAGTCCTGAAATTCAGCTTTGAAAGTATGAGTGCTTTTTCAACACTTACTGGGGGAAGCAGGAAAATGGGCGCTTTTCCCACCACCATCATCTAAGACAGAGATATAAATCTGGGTACTTTGTTGTGGGTAGAATCGGACGCTGAATTAGAATTCCCTTTGCAGCACTTGGAGTGGATTCTCAGAGGGCACAGCTGGGTGTGCCTCCTGGTCTGAAAACCAGTGTTCATGATGGCGTTCATTTAATAAGGGTGCCCACGTTTGTGCTGTAGAATTTAGGACACTCTCTGTCCCACCTTGTGCAGCACCAGCCTTGGAACTTCTGCCCCTCGTCAGCAAGTGCTGGGCACAGAGCAGACGGGGGGGACGTGCCTGAGGCTGAGGGGTGTTACCAGTGAGAGTCTGGGGCCAGCCACTTCAGGAGATTAGATTTAATTAAGACTTTATTAAATGTTACAGAATTGCATAAAAACGTGTTCTTAAAAAAGGTGGAATGAGGTTTAGAACCTCTCGCCTCCTGGTGTGAAGTTCTCTGTCCACTGGAGCTCAAGCCACGCCATTGGCGTCCACGTTCCTTTTCTGTGGTGTGGGGGTCACACACCCCGGGTGTGGCCGTGGCCCCAGGAAAGGAGAGGACTCAAATGTGTTTTGTGCCCTGTTCATTCGATTTCTGAGGCTTATGTCCCCAGCACGCACAACACAGGGGCATCCGCCATCCAGGTCCGCGTGGTCCAGCGAGAGGGCCGTGTGTGCAGCACAGAACTGAGCACAGGTCAGCCTGGGTCCTTCACGGGCACACTGAGCAGCTGGAGCTGGGGTCCCAGCGCCAGGCCTTGAGGTCACAGCTGCTTGTGTGCAGGGTGGAAGAGAAGGTGCCATGGGGGTTCTGGTTGTTCTCATTCGGAGTCAGAGAGGTCTGTCCCTCCCCTCTGAGCTGATGCCCTGGGTGGGCTCCTAAGGGCCGCAGCGACACTGGGGGACCAGCGGAGGGCGTCCCTTTAGTGTCTGCATCGGGAGTGCTTCTGCCTTCTCTGGTGACTCAGTTGGCCTTGTCTGGGTGCCCAGGCTTGGAACAGCAGTTAGCGGTGGGAGGGGTGGGAGGGACGCAAGGGCAGGAGGAGGATGTCCCCATGCTGCAGTGGGTTATCACTTAATTGGGAAGAATGACACCCAGCGAGATGCAACCTGCGGCTTTGGCCTCATTCCCTGGGGGAGGCGGTGGGGGAGGGGCCCTGAGACACTTCAGTGAACCCTCCCGGGCGCCCTCTCCGGTGGCGGTTATAAGCCTCCTTCCCCTGGAGGCCCCAGCCTTGCTCCGCGGCCCAGCAGCGGTGATGACGCCCCTTACGGGGCCTCAGTCCTTCTGCTGGAACTCCCACAAGCCCCCACCAGGGGGCAGCAGCGCCACTGCAGGTGAAATTCTGGTTGGAAGGGCCGGTTTCAGAACTGCAGTCCCTGCTCTTTATAAACCTTTCCTGCTTCCCCGTCTTTCTCCTGTTGCTTTTCCGGTGAGTGTGATGTGATCCTGCAGTTCATGGTCTCATCTTTGGTGGTCTGGCCGCAGCAGGAACGTGGGCACGGTGCCGGGGGCTCCCTCCGCGTTCAGGCAGGTGGGCACCGCGGCAGAGCCAGGTCCCGGATGCGGTGCTCGCCTGGGGTCCCTGCCCACAGTCCTGGCTGGATGTGGGGATGTGGTGCCTGCGCAGGAAGGCAGCCTTGTGCGGCGCGGGGGCCGCTGGGCCTGCCACGTGGGTCCAGCCTCCCCGGTACTGCCCACCCTCTCCGTTCCCACTTCTGAAAGCCCACGGTTTTCATTTCTGAAACCGCACACGCCCCATGACTGCCTCGTCCCTGCCTTTCCTTGGGTTCCTCCCCCTGTCAGAGCAGCAGGAGGCCGCAGGGTCAGACTGGCTTTAAGATACCTCCCCGGGGTGACGACCTTTCTAAGTGGTCACCCATGGCCTTGCTCTGTGGCCCAGCATCGGTGGTGACTCCCCCTTACAGGGCCTTAGTCCTTCTGCTGAAACTCCCACAAGCCCCCACTAGGGGGCAGCAGGTGAGCAGCAGCCCGAAGGGAGGAGCAGGGCCGGCGGCCGGGGTGGGGTCCAGGGACCGAGTCCATCCTCTGTGGTCAGCTCAGAGCTGGGGCCCACGGTCGGCCTATCCCACTGACCACGTGTGTGATTGGGGGAGACGCCCCGTGGGTGCACCAGCCCTGCACCGGGGTGCATGTCTGTCAAGGGGAAGGTGCCGCAGAGACCGCCCGATGCATGTAAGCGCAGAGGTCCGGCCTTCCCATTGCCCGACGTGAGGATGGGGCCACCAGAGCGCGTGTCTTGGCTGTTTGCCACCTCCGCGGCGGCGGTGGTGACACAAGTCAAGGGGTCACAGTGGCCCAAAGAACAGACTGCACTTATCATTTTAGAACTTGTCTCTAGGGGTTTTGGTAAGAAGTGGGAAGCAGGTAACTGCTGTTTCTTGACCACTTTTCTTTCTTTTCAACTGTGTGTGGCTCCTCTCTGTGCAGCACATTCGACAAACTGTTGGGGGACGGCCTGTCTACCGACCGGCGGCTAGCAAGGGCCTAACAAATACTCACACGGTTCCTGACTGTGGGCAGTAAATCCTCATAACCGTTCCCTTCAGTATTGAAAGACCAACAGTTCCTTGAGATGTGTTATCATGAAGTCCATGGATTTTTTTTCTTTCTTTTAATATTTTTTTAACGTTTATTTATTTTTGAGAGAGAGAGACAGAGTGCGAGTAGGGGAGGGGCAGAGAGAGGGGGAGACACAGAATGGGAAGCAGGCTCCAGGCTCTGAGCTGTCAGCACAGAGCCAGACACGGGGCTCGAACTCACGAGCTGTGAGATCATGACCTGAGCCGAAGTTGGACGCTTAACTGACTGAGCCTCCCAGGCACCCCTGGAGTCCACAGATTTCTATACATTTTATAAGTTTCTGCGTTTTGTTTCTTCTTTAAAGACACAAATGCACACATAATTTGGGGCTTTATGTTTCAAATATGATTTCTGAAATCGCTCCATCAATAACCATGTCAAGTCATTAAACGAGGCAGAAGTCACCTTCTCCGTCTTTGGTTTCACTGGTGTCACCGTGGCTTGGGAAGGCCTCTGGCCTGGCTGGTGGTTCCTAGAAGCTGCACTCGGCTGTGCCGCATGAAGGTTCCAGGCGCCCCCTCTGTCTCCCTCCCATTAGGTCACGACGGGGCAGTGAGCACCGTGTGCTGGAGTCATGACGGCCGGTGGCTGCTGTCCACTTCCCTGGACGGGACGCCGAGGGTGTGGTCGCTGCGTAGGGCGGAGCTCGTGTTGTGTGTGGTAAGGGACTTCACAGTGACCACGCAGTGTCACAGGCTCACAGCGCCTTCTCGGGGCCCCAGGCTCTTGCCCTAACTGGGAGGCTGAGGCCAGGGTAAGCCGGAGATGCATCAGAACCGCCAGCGGCTGATGATGAAGTGTCTTCTTAAATGTGTGCGTATGTGTATTGACCCACACACCTGACGTGCACACACACAGCTGCGTGTGAGCATTTTAATGTGCTTGGAGGTGACCGTCTGGAGACAGTGGGTGAGGCACGAAGGGAAGGTGGGATCATCTCACGGCCAGGATGGGAAAGGGGGGTAGTCAGAAGAGGAGCCCACAAACTGCAAATTGTCAGAGATGTGGCTCTCTTATTCCCGTGAGTCTTGTTGTCAAGGGGGGTCGAGCCCTGGGAGAATGAGCCGGGAGGGGAGGCGCGTCAGACCTGGGGCCCTGAGTCGAGAAGTTCGGCAGCAGGTTCAGGGGGACACACTTGCTTGAGGGCCGTGACACTGCTGTCTCGGACGTTCTGAGATACAGGCTGAGAGCAGAGCCCTCAGACTCCTCGTGGTGAGAATTTTGTCTCTACTAAAATCCTTGCTACTCCACGTGTTCACTGCCAAGTGTCAGTCTTCCTTTAAAGTCTAAGTGGCCAGAATCCCAAATACGTACTACTTGGAACATCTTTTAGGAGTAGTCAGGGAGAGGGAACAAAATCGTAAACCGGTTCTAACACAATCTGTCTGTACATTTAAGGTAGATGTTTGGGGTTGACACGAAGACTGTCCTGTTTCGAGCAGCGGAGTTTCTTGCTAACGTCTGTTGTGTTGGTAGTAACTACCGATCTGCGTTATAGGGCAGAGACCTGTTCCCGAAGCCCATCCGGTCCGCCCAGTTTTACTACCTGGACGCTTTTATATTGTGTTCTTCTGGCCCTGAACTTCAGCTCCTGAAGTGTCACATTGACACGAGCAAGGATGAGATAAGAAGGTACGTAGCCTCCTCTTTTATATTTTCTCTCTATAGTGGGGGGCGCTGTGTGTCAGGGCTGACATTATGAAACGAGAGTGTTTCCATTTGAATGTTATGTACAGGGTAGTCACAGCCTGGCCAGCTGCTGCCAGGAGCCGGGTGAGCGGTCTCTCCCTGCCCGGGGCCGCGGTGCGGGGCTTCGGAAGGTGGCGTTCCCGCCTCGATGGACGTTGTGTGGGACGATTACTACTGTGTTTATGGTGAAGTTAAAGATGAAACGTTTCCTACACACGCACACACACACGTGCTGAATATACTAAATGCCTGTTTAGCTACGCCTCCCTTTGGCAAATATTAACACTTTTTTTGTTTGTTTCCAAAGTTTTTAAAGAAATGAAAAATTACAGGGATAAATAGAGGGCTGCCTTTCCAGGCCTTTCCTGCCCCTCTTTCCTCTGCCCCCCCCCCCCTTTTTTTTTTCTTACCAGGGTGAGGGTAGCTGCCATCAGCCCAGTACAAAACTACCAGTACCATTGACCGTATTTCCTTGTGCTGCACTTCCGTCCCTGACCTTGACCTCCCCTCTGCCAGCCCCCAGTTCTGTACGTATGGATCTGTTTGTGTTTCGTCGTTGCTTGTTTTTAGATTCCACTTGTAAGTGCGGTCATACGGTGTCTGTTTTTCTCGGACTTACTTCACTGAGCACAGCACCCTCTGGGTCCACCCTTGCTGCAGATTCAAGACCTTAATCTTTCTTGTGTCTGAGTAATATCCCATTTGTGTGTGTGTGTCTCTGTAGGTCTCTCCCTGTGTGTGTGTGTGTGTGTGTGTGTGTGTGTGTGTGTGTTTGTGGTGTGTGTGCGCACGCACCGCGTCCTCTCCGTCCATCAGTCAGTGGACACTGGGGCTGCTCCCGTGCTGTGGCTGTTGTGACTTCCCTCTTGCTGAGACCCTGGTGTGTTTGCTTCCCATCCGTGGTTCTAGGTTTGCTGTATCTCTAGGTTTCCACGCGGTTTTATTGAGTCTTTAAACGCAGCACGCCTTTCATAATAATCCAAATTACGCCTGTGAGACTCAGCCGCTGTCACGAACGGAACTTTGGTCTGTTTGCGCGCCGTCGTGAGATTTTATACGGTAGGAACGTGCCGCACGTCCTCCCCCATCCTCTGGTTGACCGATACCTGCTTCTTCCGACTTGTCATTCTCACCGGTGCCTTAGGGCCGGATTGCGGGGTGCCTGCCTGGAAGTGGGGCCGTGGGGGCGCGTAGGGTGTCTTCAGACCCGCCTTCTGGGTGCCCGGCAGCAAGCTGTGTGCGGCACACACGGTGAGGGCAGGCCGTGTTGTCCTCCGGAGGCTGTCCGTCCTGCCCTCCTTCCTGTAACTCAATGCCTGATGATGGCTTTCCCGGCACGTCCCGAGCCACCCGGAGGCAGGAGGTCCACGGGGTGGAGGACCCCCCCGAGAACCACCCAGTGCCCTCAGTGTGTGCTGGTTCCCTTCTGTTGCTTCTCGCTTTATGCGGTGAAGGCGGCTGCCGTAGCTCCAGGCATCATGTTCATATTTCTTATGTGGCAAGATGAAGGCGGAGACTTTGCTGAAGCCTGCAGGCCGCAGGCTCCTGGGCGCGTGGCAGGGACTGTCAGAATCTGTAGACGAGGTTCCCTTACACAGCACATGTGGGAAGTTGCCCCTGCATCGGCTCACCTGTGCTCTTGCTTTGGAGCATGTGGGTTTGAATGAGCTAGTGTGAGCTCGGGGTCTGGCTTGCGAGTCACTGTGGGATCTGTTTCATCCCCGTTGTGCCCATTGGGAGACCCATGGGTAAGTTTTCAGCTTAGCGGCCTTACTGGATAGCTTTTTAATTGTGAATGGAGGGATCCACATAGCACACGTCCCCAGATCTCAGCCGGAAGATCAGCCTACTTCTAGGTCAGGCTGGGACACGGGTGCCGAGGCCAGGATGGGTGTGGGTCAGGTGCGATGGATCCATGAGGCCGCTCCTGCGGCTGGACAGACGGCACAGAGTGCCCTGGGCTTCCAGTAGCGTTACCCCTGCGGCCTTCCCCACGCACACTCTGCCTGGCACACATGCTCACCCTCAGCCCGTCCCCGGAGACCCCCTGCGGGCCACCTGGCCTCACTGCCCAGGGGCCCCAGCCTGCGGTGCTGGGTTGACGACAGGGCGGGCTGCCGGCCCCTCCCCCAGTGTTGCAAGGAGGAAGCCGCGGCACAGGGAAGTCCCCGTCGGAAGTAGGAAGGCGGGGGACGGGTGAGTCGCGTGTCCAGTGACGTCCGTCGGGACCCAGCAGAGGTCCTGCCTGCCCCGGGTGGATTCCCCGGGAGGACCCCCCTCGTCTGTACGTCCGGCTTCGGGCCCCCCGTCCGTCGCGGGTGCTCATGCTCCATGTGTCCTCTGGGCTGCGGTGCGGCACCGCGCGCCGGCTGGTCTGAGTGACGTGCTCTCCGCCGGTGAGAGTCTGGAGCGAGCTACGAGGATCCGGAGGCTTGCTGGCTGTCGCGAGCCCAGCGTTTCCGTGTCGTCTTGGTTTTGATGATACAGGTCCCGGGAAAGAGGTACTGGGCCGGCTTCCAGTCCAGCGGCCAGAGCCAGGGCGTGCAGGCGATTCCTCCTTGCACACCCTGGCCTGGCACGCGCTTATGTGGCCCGAGCCTCCGGTGGGTGGTGGTGTGCAGCCAGGGGAAGCCTCCCCCTGCTCTGTCTGGGGAGGGGCCCCGTGGCAGCTGCTGGAGAAGCGCCTGTCCCCAGGCCTGTCGCTCAGGCTGCAGCGTCTTCCCCACGTGTCCCAGCGTCAGCTGGAGGTGGTGACTCTGAAACGGCCGGGGCTTTGCATGATGGGACTCTGAACCTTGCACAGGCTGCAGGCGTGAGCGCCTCTCAGCAGGACTGTCTGTTGTTCTGGAAGGCTGCGGGCCGGCCCCTCGGTGCACACTTGTTCTTGTCTGGGAGCAGAGACGGAAATGCCGTGCGCCCAGCGGCACGTCCCCCCGCCCCCTGCCCTTCCTCTCCCTCTGAGCCTGAGGGGGTGCGTGGCCCGCGATGCCACGGGAACGCGGTACCCAAACGGGGAGTCCCCATGCACCCCCACTCCCCGTGATTTCAGCCATGCGTGTCCTCTCTTTGCTTGCACCCTCTGTTCTTTCTGAACAGCGTCGCCTGGCCTGTGCTGTCCACAGACGGAGCAGCCTCTCTCTGTCCCGTTAACCACCTGCTGTGTGGTCCAGCGCCGGTTTTCAGTGGGGATGCACAGTAATTTATGGGGTCTGTGCGCTGGCACTGAGCCTTACTGCCGACCTCCTGTGACTCCACTCCATTTGTCCCTCGAGCCCCACAACCCTGTCCCCAGGACCTGTTCTCTGGGTGCCCGTCTCTGTGCCCACCCTGATGTCGTGGCCCCAGGCCCCCCGCCCAGCCTTTACTGACCCGTGGAAGGAGCAGGCCGACGGCCTGTGTCACCCTCCACCTCAGCCGCCACCCCATTATCTCCCTCCACCCTCCCCACCCCTTTGCCCATCACCCACCTGAACCTGCTTGTGGCAGTTCTTACCCAACTGGGCCGACCCGCCGTCTCCCCTGGGCCCTCCTGGGCCATCCCGCTGGCTCCCCAGGGCCAGCCATGCCCTCCCTGGGTTAGGGCCACATCCTGAGATTGCCAGCAGGTTCCTTTCCTGTACAGAATTATTGTTAGGAATTGTCGAGGCTGTGTGTGTGTGTGTGTGTGTGTGTGTGTGTGTGTGTGTGTGTGTTTTAATGTTTATTTTTGAGACAGAGAGAGACAGAGCATGAATGGGGGGGGGGTCAGAGAGAGAGGGAGACACAGAATCCGAAGCAGGCTCCAGGCTCCGAGCTGTCAGCACCGAGCCCGACACGGGGCTTGAACTCACGGTCATGTGAGATTGTGACCTGAGCCTAAGTCAGACACTCAACCGACTGAGCCACCCAGGCGCCCCGAGGTTGTGTGTTTATTAAGCCACTGTTAGCTGCTTATGTTACCCTTTAGAAGATATTAAGAACCTATGTGTAAATGGAAATACAGATAATTCATAACTGGCTGGATGTCTCCTTAAGTATATGTAATTATTTTAGAATTAGGAGAAAAGTTTGCTTTTTTGTAGACAGGAATGAATTATTTGGGACTTTATATAATGATATTTTTTCATGAAGTTTTCCTAAATGAAAAGTTAGGGTTTCCTAAAGGAAAATTAAGGTAGCTGATTTATTCCTTTGATGTTATGAAATATAATTATTAAGTGGTATGAAAACTTTCTTCATTTTCAATTTTTTAAAAAGTTTATATATTTATTTTGAGAGGGAAAGAGAGGGCACAAGCAGGGGAGGGGCAGAGAGAGAATCCCAAGCAGGCTCCACACTGTCAGCACGGAGCCCGATGCGGGGCTCGAACCCACAAACGTGAGATCATGACCTGACTGAAATGAAGAGTCGGACGCTTGACCGACTGAGCCCCCCAGGCGCCCCGGATTCGGTTTTTAAAGGTGGGATGCTTCACGGTAGTGGAGGGGAACCTAGAGATCGACTGCGTTTATTTTCTTTCAGGTACAAACAAAGGAGCAGGTGCAGGCCCGTTTTCAGGCTCCCCACAGCTGGCCCAACAGAGATCACCAGCCTGTCCGCCGCGAACGACTTTTATTCCTGTATCCTGCCTCCGCTCTTGGCGTGTTCACATCCTGAGCGCCATCCTCCCGACAGGCGGCTGCCGAGGGTCCCGGCTCCAGCCCGAGGCTCCGGGGGCCCATGGCTTATGCACTGACTGTGTGTGTAGTGGTTCGTCGGCGTGGCGAAAGGGGCTTCAGAGGAAAATTAGCAGCGGAATAATACGCAGTAGTTTGGCACTTTTTTTTTTTTAATTTTTTTGTTCAATGTTTATTTATTTTTGGGACAGAGAGAGACAGAGCATGAACGGGGGAGGGGCAGAGACAGAGGGAGACACAGAATCGGAAACAGGCTCCAGGCTCTGAGCCATCAGCCCAGAGCCCGACGCGGGGCTCGAACTCCCGGACCGCGAGATTGTGACCTGGCTGAAGTTGGACGCCCAACCGACTGTGCCACCCAGGCGCCCCAGTTTGGCACTTTTTAAAAATGAACCAGTACGCCTGCTGTAGACACCCTTTGATTACTTGGGGTTTGCCCCATCTCTGCGGAGGCAGGCGAGAGTTACAGCATTAACTGTCGAATGTGAAATTGAGGCCGAAAGTTTATTTTTTATTGTTTATTCACTTTTGAGAGACAGAGTATGAGTGGGGGAGGGGCAGAGAGAGAGGGAGACACAGAATCCAAAGCAGCTCCAGGCTCTGAGCCGTCAGCACAGAGCCCCACGCGGGGCTCGAACTCACGAACCGCGAGATCGTGACCTGAGCTGAAGTAGATGCTTAACCGACTGAGCCACCCAGGAACTCCTGTTTTTTGAGTTTTTATAGCTGGCATCATCCCTTTTAATTAAAAAGCATTGATTTTGATTTATTTAGAAGGAGAGCTCTGACCTTTAGGAATTCTTAGAAAATTTTCATTTATTCAAAGGTCTAAGTTACATTCTTCTGAATGTAATGGGTGGTGGGGGGGGGAGATGGGGGAGGGGAGGCAGGGCTGTGACCACGTCTCTGTGGAGCTTCCGAAAGTCACAGCCAGTCACCCGCTGTGTCTCCTGGTGTCTCCAGAGGTGGTACCAGAACGAATAGGCCTGTTCACTCCCCGAGGTGGGTTATTGAGAGGAGTTCCCTAACTGTCACACAGACCTGGTGCTCGCCGCGGGCCGGGACAAGACCGTGGAGGTGTTCGACCTCAATGCAGGCCGCAGTGCAGCCGTGATAGCGGAAGCCCATTCACGGCCTGTGCACCAAATCTGTCAGAATAAGGTGAGTGTTGACGGTATGCGTCGTGTGCCGAGTGTTGCGTTCACAGTATTTAACGGGTACAAAGTTTGGTGCAGTTTTGTACCAGTTGGCTGCGAAACTCAATGCTCGTTTTTAATCATTACATTTTCTGAGCCTTGACGTTTGACCTTAGAAGATATTTTACCATCATGTTGAACGTGAATTTTTGTACTTCTGTCTTTATTTTATGGGCCCATTTTTCAACTTTACTGTAATACATTACCTCTTAAAACTTGATGGAGAGTTTGGGTGTTTCAGGCACTCACAGGGTTGAGTGATGGTCACATAGGTCCTGCAGCGACGTGAAGCAGCCTTCAGGGGCCAGTAGTTTCTCTTTTTAGGACGCAGCTACTCTGTGTTAGAGACATAGCTTAGAACTACCTACAGCTGAGGGCTGCAGACCTGAGATTGGAGGAGGTGCCGTGTTGATGAATTCATTGTCTCATAGTTTAGTTTAAATTTTTTTTTTTAACGTTTTTATTTATTTTTGGGACAGAGAGAGACAGAGCATGAACGGGGGAGGGGCAGAGAGAGAGGGAGACACAGAATCGGAAACAGGCTCCAGGCTCCGAGCCATCAGCCCAGAGCCTGACGCGGGGCTCGAACTCATGGACTGCGAGATCATGACCTGGCTGAAGTCGGACGCTTAACCGACTGCGCCACCCAGGCGCCCCTCATAGTTTAGTTTAAAAGACACTTTGCTATCCAAAAGTACATCTAAGAGATTTATGAGAAAAACTTTTGTTTTTAAAGCTCATCTACAGTTTTGATTTTTGATATATTTTGAATGACGTTCCAAATGAAGGGTTTAATTTATAATGCCTTCTGAAATATGCATTATGATTTCAAGAGTATTATTGCTTAAAAAATTTTTTTTTTTAGTGTTAGCATTTATTTTTGAGAAAGAGAGAGAGAGAGCAAGTGCACAAGCCGGGGAGGGGCAGAGAGAGAAGGAGACATAGAATCCGAAGCAGGCACCAGGCTCTGGGCTGTCAGCACAGAACCTGACACGGGGCTTGAACCCACAAACCGTGAGATCACGACCTGAGCCAAAGTCGGATGCTTAACTGACTGAACCACCCAGGCGTCTTAAGAGTGTTATTGTCTTTAAGTGAAGTCTTACTGGATTGGTTAAAAAGTCTCTGTTATCTATAATTTCAACACACTATTCCAGGTTTCCTTTAAATTTCTGTTTAATGGGGCAGGTGTGGTCTGATACTCTGCAAAGTTTTGTAGCTGGTTTGCCTGGGAAAGGGCACCAATTCTGGAGTGCGGACTTGCACCCTCCTGAGGCAGACGCTGTCCTTCTGGATAAACGGGTGCGGGAGCTGTTGGGTCCAGAGTCAGACTTTGTCCACATGTAGGCAGACCTGTGGCTCCTGGGGGTGGTCCCCGAGAGCTGTCAGTCTTCATGGCTCCGTAGGTGTGGCCGAGGGGTGTCAGTGAGCCTGGGTCAAAGTCAGAGCGTTGGGATGGGGACAGGGAGATGCCAGGGGAGGGCGGCAGACCTGAGAGATGTGACATTGTCACTTGCTCCCATTTTGTGGGCATCCTTGGTCTTGCGGGGAGGCCCTTTGAAGGCTCAGACGGGCATCTCATCTCCAAGGTCTTCGCAACACTGCGCCCTTGGAGGTTAATCATTTTGTACATTTCGCATTTTGGCAGGAGAAGGTTTTTCCCATTTGCAGACACCATGGGTAGAAAACACCAGCCTGAAGAAAGGTGTTGAGGAGAGGAGTAGTATTTATGTACTTCTTCCTGTATTTGTACAGACTCTTATGTAAAAACAGAACAAAGACATTTTAAACCCTGGGCGGTAGGTCTCCCAGACAAATGAAGCAATTCTTTTGAAGAATTTTGTAACATTTTATGAGGTTACTAAAATAGCAGACTTTAAAAACATATGGCATGTGAGTCATAGCAGCTCTGTGTGGGACGATATCCCGTGTCTTTTGGGAAGGCTGTGAGGGAAGGGGGTCAGCTCGTTAATGGCAGGAGTGGGCAGGACCACCTTGTCATCATGGATCTTCTGTTGCTAATTTCACAGTAAGATCTGTCAAGACTGGGTTTAAGATTGATTATTAAACCTTACGAATTTCTGGACCTTTAAATGAATTTGATAATTGAGCCACATTTAAAATGATTGTTGACCTAATATCTGTCTTATTTTTAAGGCATTATGATATATTTATTTTTATTTTATTTTTTTTAATGTTTATTTTTGAGAGAGAGAGAGACAGAGTACGAGTGGGAGAGGGGCAGAGAGAGAGAGAGAGAGAGAGAGAGAGAGAGAGGGAGACAGATAATCGGAAGCAGGATCCAGGCTCTGAGCTGTCAGCACAGAGCCCGACGTGGGGCTCAAACCCACGAATTGTGAGATCATGACCTGAGCCGAAGTCAGATGCTTATCCAACTGAGCCACTCAGGCGCCCCAATGATTTCTTTTAAATTCGGGTGCAACTCAGGTGTTGATAGGCGACGTTTTGATGTCAAATTTTGGAGGATAATTGTGACTTGTTGAAGTTGTTGAGTGGAACTTTCCGGCAAAGGCCTTGGACTTTCAGTGTAGACGGTCACCTTTGTGGCACCCAAAACAATCCTCTTGCTTAGAATCTGCTCACTCAGGACTTGCCAATTTGAATCACAGCTCACTGTTAAGCAGCAGAAGCAGTTCCTTATTTAGGAAATGCCGCACAAATGCAGGGGGCAGTGGGCTGCTTAAACAGACCCACCAGCACATAGGTTTGGGGGTTAAGTTTTGGCAAATAGCCTTGAAAAATGTGTAAGGTATTTTTCTCTAAATGCAATCTATAAAATTTATCTAGATATAAAAATTTCCAACATTCATGTCTCTCTCTTGAAATGTTATAAAGTTAGATACGTGGTCAGTTTTTCTAGAATTTCTGTGGGTCTTTAGTTAATACAATAGGTGAGAATTGACTAATTTTACCCAATATTTCCATTCTTGAGTTAGAATGTTTCAGTAAGATAAATGGGAATTTCATGTGTGATGTTCTTTTATGTTGTAATTGTTGCATTTCAAATATTTCTCACCATTTCTCACACTTGTTACTTTTTGTCTCTGATATGAATTAATAGAAAAAGATTTTTTCACTTAATTTTTGAGCTTATTCCACATGATTCTTATTAGAGGAAGTCGTTTCAGAGCCAGTCACCCCACCACCAGCACCGTCACCGCCGTCGTCACTGATGGCGTTTGGGGGTGATGGGGGGTTCGTAGCTGATGGCCAGGAAAGAGAGACAGGCCCCGCTGTCACCACTGTCATCATCACTATCACAGTATCATTTTTTGCTGATGGAAAGTGGTTTGTGAACATTTCCCTTGTGAGGCTCTATTTTCTTTTTCTTTTACTTGTTCTGTTCTTTATTTCTTTCTGGGGTTGATCACAGAGCCATGAAGACTTCACCTACATGAAACTTGTGTATCAGAGCTCAGTCTGATATTTTTTTTTCCAGTCTGGCTCCAAATTTGTTTTTAAATGGTTTCAGCTGATTAAATTGGAAGTGCAAGATACAATTTTGGGCTTTTAAATACTTTTGGCTTATAAAAAATAAAGCCCTAGCTTTAAAATAACGGTAAAGACAGTTTTTTTTAAGCTTAACCGATTTTTCTCATAGGAGATGAGAGATGTGACTGCAGTGATGGGGGCAGGTTTTGTGTCCCTGGAGACTAGAGAAGGCTGCGTTTGCCTGGGACTGTGTGGTGTCTCATGTTGTCAGGTAGAAGTCGATTCTATGAGGGGTTTGAGGCTACAGAGAATAGAGAGGTTGCCCGCGTCCATGCAGTTGTGAGTCTGGGCTGAAAGCCGGGCTCCTGTAGACGGACTCCTGCACGTGAGCCGTGGACGTGGGCCGATGTGCAGTGTCCCTGCGAGTGTGCCTCGTGCTGTGTGTCGCGGAGGCCGCGCGTGAGGGAGTGACTTCCGAGAGAATCTGCACGCAGACTCCGCTGCTCTCCTGCGTCATCCCATCTGGTGGCCTCAGGTGTTGGCGTGGACCTCCGGTCTCAGGCTGGGCCCAGGCCCTTTCGTTGTTCCGTAGGCGGCTTCTGTGGGACGCCTTGAGGCCCGGTGACTTTTGGCTCTGTAGGGGGCACTCGCCAGGACAGGAGGCAAATCCCAGACGTTTCCCTGTTGCGCACGTAGAGGTGCACATGCCGTAGCTGGTGTGTGCTGAGCTGCCCCACGTCCGCACGTCACGTTCTTAGCAGGCGTGAACTCAGCCCTTCCGGGACCCTGACTCCTAGGCGTGGAAACGGAGACCCGCAGCCCGGTTCCAGAGACGCACCGGCACCGAGTGTGCCCCCGGCAGGCCGTCTGGCCGCAGAGCTCGTGGCGCAAAGCCCCGCGGGAGGCCGTTGTCTGGGAGCCTCCCTGCTGGCTTCTCTGCATCCAGGCTCGGGGCTCCCCCCACCCCGATGAGGAGCCTCATGAGCACAGTGGTGATGCTGTCACTCCACACGTGCAGCACTTACCACTGCGGGGTCTTGGGGGGTGGCCGAGACCAGACGCCCCGGCACCTGCCCCTTTGTCCTCAGCACACCTGTGGCCTGGACTGTATGAGGGCTTGCATGCACGCACGTGTATGTGTAGGTGTGTGAGCACCTGTGTGTCCGTGTCCATGTGTCTGTATGTGTGCGTGTGTGTACGTGTCTGTCTTAACCTATTAACTCATTCATTTAATGTTTATTTGTTAATTTTTGAGGGGGGGAGGGAGGGGCAGAGAGAGAGGGAGACAGAATCCCAAGCGGACTCCACACTGCCAGCACAGAGCCTGATGCGGAGCTTGATCTCGCGAACCCTGGGATCGCCACCTGAGCCCAAATCAAGAGTCAGATGCTCAACTGACGGAGCCACCCAGGCGCCCTCAACTAATTCACGTAAACGCGTCTCTGAGCAAGTCTGCACCTGGCCTGTGCTGAGCGCTGGGACATGTGCGTGAAGGGGAGAGCGGTGGCCTCACACTTGAGGACTTCGTATCCTTACAAAAGAAGTGGGTTCACACGACGTCGGATACCCTGTGCCAAGCCTCCTCTGGGGCTCCTCTCCGAGGAGGTGATGTGGGCAGCGGGCATGTGAGGTGGGTGAGGGGCCAGGTATGCATCGGGAGGGCAGCGTTCAGGAAACGGGCACCACTCATGCTCCAGCCCATGTGGTGGTGAAGCCAAGAGTGGGCGTCGGGCTGCAGAACCTCTGACTGGGGGCAGGCTTGTTGGCCCTGGTAAGAATCTGGGTTTATTTATTTTATGTATTTTAATTTTTTTTAACTTTCTATAATTTATTTATTTTTTATAATTTACATCCAAGTTGCACATTGTGCAACATGATTTCAGCAGTAGATTCCTTAAGCCCCTTACCCGTTTAGCCCATACCCCCTCCTCAACCCCTCCAGCAACCCTATGTTCTCTGTATTTAAGAGTCTCTTGTGTTTTGTCCCCCTCACTGTTTTTATATTATTTTTGCTTCCCTTCCCTTATGTTCATCTGTTTGGATCTTAAAGTCCTCATGTGAGCGAAGTCGTATGACATTTGTCTTTCTCTGACTAATTTCACTTAGCATAATACCCTCCAGTTCCATCCATGTAGTTGCAAATGGCAAGATTTCATTTTTTTTTTTTTTTGATTGCTGAGTAATACTCCACTGTATATATGAACCACATCTTCTTTATCCATTCATCCATCAATGGACATTTGGGTTCTCTCCATACTTTGGCTATCGTTGATAGTGCTGCTATAAACACTGGGGTGCATATGCCCCTTCAAAATGGCACACCTGTATCCTGTGGATAAATGCCTAGTAGTGCCATTGCTGGGTCGTAGGGTAGTTCTATTTTTAATTTTTTGAGGAACCTCCACACTGTTTTCCAGAGTGGCTGCACCAGCTTGCATTCCCACCAGCACTGCAAGAGATCCTCTTTCTCCGCATCCTCACCAACATTTGTTGTTGCCTGAATTGTTAATGTTAGCCATTCTGACAGGGGTAAGGTGGTATCTCATGGTGGTTTTGATTTGTATTTTCCTAATGATGAGTGATGTTGAGCATTTTTTGTGTTGGTTAGCCATCTGGATATCTTCTTTGGGGAAGTGTCTATTCATGTCTGTTGCCCATTTCTTCACCGGATTATTTGTTTTTTGGGCGTTGAGTTTGGTTAAGTTCTCTATAGATTTTGGGTACTAACCTTTATCTGATATGTTGTTTGCAAGTATCTTCTCCCCTTCTGTTGGTTGCCTTTTAGTTTTGTTGATTGTTCCCTTCAGCATGCAGAAGCTTCTTATCTTGATGAGGTCCCAATAGTTCATTTTTGCTTTTGTTTCCCTTGCCTCCAGATATGTGTTGAGTAAGAAGTTGCTATGGCTGAGGTGAAAGAGGTTTTTGCCTGCTTTCTTCTCTAGGATTTTGATGGCTTCCTGTCTTACGTTTAGGTCTTTCATCCACGTTGAGTTTATTTTTGTGTCTGGTGTAAGAAAGTGGTCCAGGTTCATTCTTCTGCATGTCGCTGTCCAGTTTTCCCAGTACCATTTGCTGAAGAGACTGTCTTTATTCCGTTGGATACTCTTTCCTGCTTTGTCAAAGATTAGTTGGCCATATGTGTGTGGGTCCATTTCTGGGTTCTCTATTCTGTTTCACTGCTCTGAGGGTCTGTTCTTGTGCCAGTACCATACTGTCTCGATGATTACAGCTTTGTAATACAGCTTGAAGTCTGGAATTGTGATGCCTCCAGCTTTGGTTTTCTTTTTCAAGATTGCTTTGGCTATTTGGGGTCTTTTCTGGTTCCATAGACATTTTAGGATTGTTTGTTCTAGCTCTGTGAAGAATGCCAGTGTTATTTTGATAGGTATTGCCTTGAATATGTAGATTGCTTTGGGGAGTATCGACATTTTAACAGTATTTGTTCTTCCTATCTAGGAGCATGGAATCTTTTTCCGTTTTTTTGTGTCTTCTTCAATTTCATTCATAAGCTTTCTGTAGTTTTCAGTGTACAGGTTTTTCACCTCTTTGGTTAGATTTATTCCTAGATATTTTATGGTTTTGGGTGCAGTTGTAAATGGGATCGATTCCTTGATTTCTCTTTCTGTTGCCTCATTGATGGTGTATGGGAGTGCAACCGATTTCTGTACGTTGATTTTATATCCTGCACCTTTGCTGAATTCGTGGATCAGTTCTGGCAGTTTTTTGGTGGAATCCTGGGTTTTCCATAGAGAGTGTCATGTCATCTATGAAGAGTGAAAGTTTGACCTCCTCCTGGCTGATTTGGATGCCTTTTATTTCTTTGTGTTGTCTGATTGTTGAGGCACAGACTTCCAATACCATGCTGAACAATAGTGGCGAGAGTGGACATCCCTGTTGTGTTCCTGACCTTAGGGGGAAAGCTCTCAGTTTTTCCCCATTGAGGATGATGTTAGCAGTGGGTCGTTCATATACGGTTTCTATGATCTTGATGTATGATCCTTCTATCCCTACTTTGAGTGTTTTTATTAAGAAAGGATGCTGTATTTTGTCAAATGCTTTGTCTGCATCTATTGAGAAGGTCATGTGGTTCTTGTCCTTTCTTTTATTGATGTGATGTATCACAATGATTGTTTTGTGGATATTGAACCAGCCCAGTATCCCAGGTATAAATCCCACTTGGTCGTGGTGAATAGTTTTTTTTTTTTTTTTTAATGTACTGTGGGATCTGGTTGGCTAGTATCTTGTTGAGGATTTTTGCATCCATGTTCATCAGGGAAATTGGCCTATAGTTCTCCTTTTTAGTGGGGTCTTTGTCTGGTTTTGGTATCAAGGTAATGCTAGCTTCACAGAAAGAGTTTGGAAGTTTTCCTTCCATTTCTATTTTTTGGAACAGCTTCAAGAGAACAGGTGTTAACTTTTCTTTAAATGTTTGGTAGAATTCCCCTGGAAAGCCATCTGGCCCCGGACTCTTGCTTTTTGGGAGATTTTTGATTACTAATTTGATTTCTTTACTGGTTATGGGTCTGTTCACGTTTCTATAACTTCCTGTTTCAGTTTTGGTCATTTATGTGTTCCTAGGAATTTGTCCATTCCTTCCAGATTGCCCATTTTATTGGAGTATAATTGCTTGTAATATTCTCTTATTATTGTTTATATTTCTGCTGTGTTGGTTGTGATCTCTCCTGTTTCATTCTTGATTTTATTTATTTGGGTCCTTTCCTTTTTCTTTTTGATCAAACTGGCTAGGGGTTTATCAATTTTGTGAATTCTTTCAAAGAAACAGCTTCTGGTTTCATTGATCTGTTCTGTTTATTTTGGTTTCGATAGCATTGATTTCTGTTCTGATCTTTATTATTTCCTGTCTTCTGCTGTGTTTGGGTTTTATTTGTTGTTCTTTTTCCAGTTCTTTAAGGTGTAAGGTTAAGTTGTGTATCTGTGACCTTTCTTCTTCTTTAGTAAGGCCTGGATTGCTATATACTTCCCTTTTATGGCCACCTTTGCTGCGTCCCAGAGGTTTTGGGCTGCGGTGTTATCATTTTCATTGGCTTCCATGTACTTTTTAATTTCCTCTTTAACTTCTTGGTTAGCCCATTCATTCTTTAGCAGGATGGTCTTTAATCTCTTAAGTATTTGTTATCTTTCCACATTTTTTCTTGTGGTTGATTTTGAGTTTCATAGCCTTGTGGTCTGAAAATATGCACGGTGTGATCTCAAGCTTTTTGTACTTATTGAGGGCTGATTTGTGTCCCAGTATGTGATGTATTCTGGAGAATGTTCTATGTGCACTGGAGAAGAGTGTATATTTCACTGCTTTAGGATGAAATGTTCTGAATATATCTGTTAAGTACATCTGGTCCAGTGTGTCATTCAAAACCATTGTTTCCTTGTTGATTTTATGTTTAGATGATCTGTCCATTGTTGTAATTGGGGTGTTGAAGTCTCCTACTATTATGGTATTATTATCAGTGAGTTTCTTTATGTTTTTGACTAATTGATTTATATATTTGGGTGCTCCACATTTGGAGGCTAAATGTTTACAATTGTTAGGTCTTCTTGGTGGATAGACCCCTTAATTATGATATAATGCCCTTCTTCATCTCTTGTTAGAGTCTCTATTTTAAAGTCTAGATTGTCTGATACGAGTATGGATACTCCGGCTTTCTTTTGGCAATCATTACCATGATAGATGGTTCTTCATCCCCTTGCTTTCATGTTGAAGGTGTCTTTAGGTCTAAAGTGGGTCCCTTGTAAACAGTATATAGATGGATCCTGTTTTCTTATCCATTCTGTTACCCTATGTCTTTTGATTGGAACATTTAGTCCATTGACATTTAGAGTGAGTACTGAAAGATATGAATTTATTGCCATTATGTTACTTGTAGAGTTGGAGTTTCTGGTGGTGTTCTCTGGTCCTTTCTAGTCTTTGCTGATTTTGGTCTGTTTTTGTTTTTGTTTTTGTTTTTTTTTAACGTCTTTTCTCCCCTCAGAGAGTCCCCCTTAAAATTTCTTTCAGGGCTGGTTTAGTGGTCATGAACTCCTTTAATTTTTGTTTGGGAAACTTCTATTTTGAATGACAGCCTTGCTGAATAAGTAATTTTTGGCTGCATGTATTTCTGCTCCTGGGGATTCGCCCTTCCCACCAGAGCACTGCCAGGTATGGAGCTGTGGAATTTAAGACTCTGCACTGCCCCTGTTGATAGAGTCTTAGTGGAATTTAAACCCTCTCCTTTCTCCCTTCTCCCATTTTAGTTCAGTCCCTTGCGTACTCTTTGTTTCTCTCCAGCTGATTTCGGGAGGGTGGACGCTATCCCATACCCTCCCCGTCTCCGTCCTGTCTCCACAAGCAAAAACAGCTCCTTGCCCCCCTCCCGCGGCTTCTCTCTCCCGCAGCTGGCCTCCCCGAGCCGCGTACCTGGTGAGTTCTGTGGTTCAGGTTGCGCACATCGTTTTCTAGGCGTGCAGGATGGTTTAGTGTTGACCTGGCTGTATTTCAGGGATGAGAGAGAGATGCAAAAAAACCTTCCGTGCTGCTCCGCCCCCTCGGCCCCGCCCCCAGAATCTGGGTTTATGGCAGGTACCTGGCAACCGTGGTGAAGGTGGGGCAAGAAGGGGAGCGGCCTCACTGATTCTTGCGCCCGCGTGCGTGAGCCGCGCGCGCAGACGCGTGATGCGGCCGTAAGGCCCAGCTGCGCTCCGTGCGCCGCTCGGCAGGGGTGACTGGCACCCCGCAGACACGGTTCTGCTCTGTCAGCTCCCGCCGGCCAGGAGGCAGGCTGGACAGGGAAGGGGGGACGTGCTCGCGGGCAGCAGCACCGGCCAGTCGGGGCCCCCTTCGGGCCTCGCTCGGCTCAGGGGTGACGGCGCCGGCTTCTGAGGTCCCCTTCGCCGCCGGTGTTCCTGGCCTCGCAGGTGCGGCCGTGTCCCCGTGTGCCGCCTGCTCCTCCGGCCGCGAGCGGCTTCGTGGCGGGGCCTCCGGCTGCGCTCTTTGGCTGGCTCAGCGCTCCCACGTGCGGCCGCCGCTCCCACGGTGGGCTCGGGGGTGGGACCCGGAGAGGCCGGCTACGGCGGTCCAGGTGGGACACGGTGGCCTCCCGCTGGCAGCGCTCCGTGGCTCAGCCTGGCTTCAGGGAGTGGGCTCAGGCTGGCGGCCGTGTCCTGATGGACTCCCGGGTCTCCGTGACAGTGTCTGCGTTTAGGTGGCACCCAGACGGAGGGCTAGGAGTCTTCGCCCCAGAGACATCCGGGAAGACCGTGTGAACGCCGCAGCCGGCGCGGAACCTTGTGAAGATCCGGCTTCCCTGCCCCTTGGGTGACAGCGTGACCATTCCGTGTGTTCCTCTCTCATCAAGGCCTCTTTTTGTTACGAGTTACGGTGCACGTGCTTTAGGAAACTGCGTCAAGTTTCTTCCCCGTTGAGTAGCAGCGTGTGCAGTGACCGAGTGTTCCCCAAACTGACATGGTCTTTCAGTGACTGTGATATTTTGGGGACCATTGTGGTGTGCTCTTGGATGAGAGGTGGGAGGGAAAATAGTCCTGAGGTTTCCAGTGGGAACACAACTGGTTTTACTTCCTGAGAATAACCTTCTGAATGGTATATGATGGGAAGGGAGTGGGATGTAAGGCTCCAGAGGCTCCCAGTGTTTTAGTAGCTTGTTTTCTTAAACTTCTGTCGAATTTTTGTTCAGTTACACCACATACATCAAAGTGTTCCAACTAGCTGCAGCCATATGGGCGCTGCTACCCAGGAATTGTCACGGAACAAGTCCCAATTTAGGAGAAGCACAAATGCTCAGTGGCCCAAATGTCGTATTTCCAGGAAAGTGTAAAATAGATCTTTGCTAATTTCTTTTAAGCTTAGGACCCGCAGAGCTACATGCGTCACAGATCAGTAATGCCCTTTTGCAAGCATCCCAGTGCACGGTCCCAAGAATTGCCCCTGCGGTCGCTGGACAAGTTTATCACATTAACAAGAGTACCATATGCATCAAAAAGCGAGGGCCACAGTTTCCTCTCTTTAAATTGTGTTATATCATTGAGTAGCTTATTTTTACAATGAAAACACATAAATCTTTTATGGCTTATTGATCACTTTAAAAATCATAGCTAGTGCTTTTTTTTCATATGTATATCAAACACTTGACTATTACTCTTGTTTCTGTGCCTGCATTAGATATATGCATTTTTGTGATGTAAATACATGACGCTAGACAGCTAACTTGAATTGGAAAATTAAATATGTAAAGCTTTAACTAGTTTTCTAACGAAAACATATTATCACACAGAAAACTTTAGCTTCTCAGAAATAATGGTCACTAGGGGTGCCTGGGTGGCTCAGTCGGTTAAGTAGCTGACTTCAGCTCAGGTCATGATCTTGTGGCCCTTGAGTTCGAGCCCCGTGTCAGGTTCTGTGCTGTCGTGACAGCTCAGAGCCTGGAGCCTGCTTTGGATTCTGTGTCTCCCTCTTTCTCTGCCCCTCTTCTGTTCACGCTCTCTCTCTCTGTCTCTCTCTCAAAAAATAAATAAACGCTGAAAAAAATTAAGAAGTAATGGTCACTAAAATCATATAATTGCTTTAAAATATATTGCTTTATCTTTAGATCTTGTAGTTTTATTTTTTTTAAAGAAATGAAATGCTTATGGATAGACAGTTCTGCTCTTTCTGTCTCCTCCTTTGATAACCACAACTGAATTTGGTGTGGATCTTTCGCAAGTATGTGTTCAGAAATATGTCCTGTATTGGGGCGCCTGGGTGGCGCAGTCGGTTAAGCGTCCGACTTCAGCCAGGTCACGATCTCGCGGTCCGTGAGTTCGAGCCCCGCGTCGGGCTCTGGGCTGATGGCTCAGAGCCTGGAGCCTGTTTCCGATTCTGTGTCTCCCTCTCTCTCTGCCCCTCCCCCGTTCATGCTCTGTCTCTCTCTGTCCCAAAATAAATAAAAACGTTGAAAAAAAAATTAAAAAAAAAAAAAAAAGAAATATGTCCTGTATTGTGTGGTACATTGTTGTCTTACATACTAGCAGCAAAGTACCTATTTCTGCTGCCTGATTTTAATTCCCATTATAGGTATGAATTTCATCTGTTTCTGTGAATTTATGGTGTACACATTTAAGCCTACAAATTTCCCCTCGATACTGCGTAAGCTGCAGTTTCCAGGTTTTAGCATGTGGTATTATTTAGCAATAAATATTTTCTAATGTCCGTTATGATTTTTTTAACCTAGGCTTTATTTAGATGTGCTTTTAGATTTCCACATATATAAGCTTGTTTTCAGGAATCTTCTCGTTACTGATTTCTAATTTTATGGCGTTGTATTCAGAGCACGCGCTCTATGTAACAGAGTCTCTTCTGTCTGGTAAGATTTTTGTACTTACTGAGAATCTGACTCTCTGGTTGGTTTTTATAGGTGTGTGTGTGTGTGTGTGTGTGTGGAACGAATAAGCCCTTGGAACATGTTTGCATAGATATCTATTGGCCCAACATTATTAATTATATTCAAATTATTCAAGATTTACTAATTTTTTTGTACTCTTGGTTTTTTTTTTGGTAGAGAAATGTAGTTAAGATCTTGGTCTCTCTGACTGTAATCGTGTCACTTTCTTCTTATAATTCTATTAATTTTAGCCTTATGTATTTACAGGCTATATTATTGGGTATACTTACATCAGACTTCTTATATTTTGTAGTATTTATAAACTGTTTTTAATTAGGTCTTATTTGCCTTACATCTATTTCTTCTAGCACTTACGCAATCCATCTTGCCTTCTTTTATTTAATACATGCTGTTTTTCTCCTACCTTTCACATTCAGCCTTTAAAAATAATGTGTTTTAAGTGTTTTTCTTGAAGTCCAACTAAGAATTTTTTGTTTACTTGTTTCGTCTGTTTGCGATTACTGTGATTGCTCATACATTTGATCTTATTTTGTGCATTGTCTTCTACGTTAAAGAAAAAAAACCTTCTGCACTATTTATCATGAATTTTCTTTGCTTCTTCATTTCTTCTTCCTTAGCCTCTATTGGATTGATTGAAAACATTTTTAACTCTCCTTTTATCCCTGTGAAAGCTTTCAGTTTTTTACTGGTTGGCTTCGGGAAACTAGCAATGTTGTAAGGTACTTTAAATACATAATCATCTGCCCGTCTGCCTTTCTGTGAAACTACATCTGTGTTTTATTCTTCTCATACTCAGTGCCTTGCAAAGTGCCCACTGTTTAGTAGATGATCCCTGAATGTTGCTGGATGTCTGTTGAATTGTCGGGATGTTATGAGTGACCTTGTGCCGGCTCGTGGACCGCTAATCCACACTGAGATTAGGAGCTGGATGGCCGTGAGTGGATTCCTGATTCCTCTGTCTCGTGTTTGTCATCTGAAGTGGTATAAAATAGTTTACGTCTCACAAGTTTGTTAAGAGGATGAAATGTTCAGTGTTTAGAACGCTGTCTGGTACAGAGTTAAGACTCTCTCTCTCTGTGTATTAGTTTACTATTCTTATGGATTTATGTAAACCTTCACTTCCTGTTTGTAACTGAAGAATAACTTCTACATATGTCAAGATAAAAGCTTTCAGGTATACTTCATTAATTTTTTCTTAATCGTTTGGATACTCTTGACATGGAAGGGAGAGGGGAATTGTTATGAACCGTAATATATTTAATGTTTGAGGCCAAAAATTGTTCTGTGGATGGGGTGCGCTCCATTCCATGAGACATTTTAAGTCGCTAGAGTGTGAGGAGGGGTGACGATCAGATCAGAGGTGGGTCCTCAGAGGGACCCCGCCCAGTGACCTGGGCTGGATTTCATACACATCAGTGCACAGACAGCTGCGTGGGGGTCTTAGGATTTTATGGTCGGCAGATTAACAACTGACTCCAAAGCTCGAATTCCTTAGTAAGGGCATCTTTTGGATGATTTACCAAAGATGGATTATGATCTGCACTTTAAAAATAAGTTTTGGTGTCTTAATGTGAGAGTCTTTGGATCTCTTATCGTACTTTTATAACTTTCAGGGGCGTTTCGCATTTGGAAATCATACACCAATAATTCCCAAGGTCAAAATGTACCATTAGTAATTATCCACAAGGAAGTTCTTGGAGCCCAATTCTGAAATTGTTATAAATAAGAAAAGAAGCTTTGTGTTAATTTCTTACTGTGGATTAGCGTAATGTTTATTAATTCAGGCTTTAAAGAACGCATCTTGTTTCTTCCCCTTACGATCACAGGGATCGTCATTCACGACCCAACAATATCAGGTTTATAACCTTTTTGCCACCGCAGCCATTGGCGATGGGATAAAGCTGTGGGACTTGAGAACCCTGAGGTGAGGCCTTGCGGCTGCGGTATGTGAAAGACGCTTCTCTTAAAGCTCCCGAGGCCCTTTGCCTCAGTATCTGTAAACTCAGTTTGATCTCTTTTTCCCAAATGCGACAAGGTTGTGGTGAATCTGTTCACACTGACCAGTCTAAGAAAAGTCTGATTTCTACACGGAACAGGCCACCTAAATTTGGAATGTTAAAATAAGAGGTGTGGTATTTGCTGCGCGTGTGACATGTGGCCTCTGAGGGTCAGAGATGCACGGGGAGGTCATCAGATGCTCATAAACCACAACATATACATGCATGTTCCTGTTCTCTAAAAATATACGTATTTGACCATTGTATTATGGGGCATAATCACTAAATATATAGTGTGTATAACAAAACGTGGCAAGTATCTGTGTGTGTATATGCACACCTGTGGATTCACAAGGACAGAATTAACAGTCTTCGCTCTCCTCTGTAATTGCTAAAAACAATGCAAAAGCCCCTCCGACACGAGGAGGGGACATTCTGTGAGGCCATCTTGGGCAGGCACTGAAGTTCTGGACCAGGGGCTCCGTGTGACACCAGAGTGCAGCCTGGAGCCCAGCCCCGTGCAGGTGACAAAGGCTTTCTCAGGGCTGCCTGGCGACCCCAGAAAGTGCTGGGCATTTTCTCAGTAAAACCAGCATTAGTTCCCTGACCCACGTTACAGTAAACAGTTGTGCGTCACACTTCGTGAACAGTTGGTGTGGCCCTTAATCAGCCTTGATAGAATGTTGCACCTCCCAGAAGTCTTTGAATCACTGATGCAAATGATTTATGACTTTAAAACGTTTTTATATTTTAAAGACCTAGAATAACCTGCTTGTCACACAAGAATTCTCACGCATAAGCGTGCTCTCTCACTGCTGATTTGTGCATTGTTGTGTAGACGAGCCACAAGTCAGTGTCTTTTTCCTCATTTGTGTTAAATTTAAAAAATCATTTTTTTTCCTGTAGATGTGAGCGCCGTTTTGAAGGACATCCGAACCACGGATACCCGTGTGGAATTGCTTTTAGCCCTTGTGGACGCTACGTGGCTTCTGGTGCCGAGGACAGACACGTATGTACTGCTGTGGTGTGTTGGTTGGTCTTCGGTCGTGAGATCCACTCATTCTTGTGGAAACTTGTTGTTGCACATTAGGATAAAAATTGATTTTAAAAAGCTTAATGATCGGCCAGTGTTTGAGACTTTAATAGTATTTTTTTTAAGTTTATTTATTTATTTTGAGAGAGGGAAGAAAGAGCACAAGGGAGGGGCAGAGAGAGAGAGGGAGAGAGAGAATCCCAAGCAGGCTCTGTGCTTGAACTCACGTCCCGTGAGATCGTGACCTGAATCGAGATCAAGTTGGATGCTTAACCGATTGAGCCACCTGGGTGCCCCATAAGTGATAGTATTTTAATAACAATAATGTAGGAGGTTTGAAAGGCCCTCGTGTGGTATTTTTGGTGAAGCATGATTATTTTACACCCCATTCATTCATTCATTTATTTCTTTATTCATTTATCAATCATTGTACAAATTGCCTTCCACGTGAAAGGCATCTTCATGTGTGTATTTTCTGTGACTCACCAGATAACAACGCTAATAAATAAAATACCGGATCAAAGTATTTAACCGGGAGTACTCCTTCTGCTATCTTAGGGAACGAGGTGCTTATTTCATTTTTATTTTCTCTCACCTCCCGAAGAAGTGTCTCTGCTTGCAGGGCTTAGGAGGGAAACAGCCTCCAGGGAAGGGGAATTCCGGAACGGGCCCCGGTGTAGTTAGCATTTGGCAGCGTCCAGGCTGCCGTCTTCTGTGCTTATTGGCCCCCGCCCCCAGGTTGTGAGGACGGTTCCCCCGGTCTCTCCGTCGCCCCCGTTGGGCCCCAGCGACTGGCCCTGAACTACTGAGCTCTAGGTCCGCCTCACCGCCTTACCCAGCTCTTCATCAACACGAATTTCCTAACTGTCGGCGACTTCCTTTGGGCGTGGCTTGTTCCGTGTGTAGTCTGGAATGTGGCATTAGGGACGCAGTATTGAGGGTGTCGTCTGTCAGGTTGTACTTAAGGATTTGGTCGTCGGTGGTACTGGATGTGAGAGACGGACGTGTTCCCCTCGGTCAGCCAGGGTGTCAGCCTGTCGTCTGCGGTGGTGTCGCACCCGTGGGACTCACCGTGCCGTGTCGTCTGCGGCCAGTGGCTGCACGGTGACCCAGGGGATCTCCCTGAGCAGCTCGCGGGTCGCCCTCGCCTCGGGTGCCCTCCAGGTAGAGCCGCAGGTCACTCGTGGTCCACATTCCCCCGCGGATGTGGCTGTAGTCCTCCCCACGTCCCCAGAGGGCAGCGTTGGGGAGATGAACACCCGTGTTCTCCAACTCACCTGGCGTGTGTTTTACTGCGCAAAAGCGGCAAAGTCCAAGTTTACATGTGGAACAGCTCAGCAGGACACACACCTCCTCCCGCTGATTAGTAATGGGTCATTGATGGACAGAGAGGTCATGTAGCTTCTTCAGCGGACAGGGTCACGGCTGTTCGGGACCACTGTTCGATCTGCGAGAGGATGTGGATCAGAAAGATGCCCTTTCCCTGGGCTTTGCCGCCGGGTTTGCCGATCAGGAGCGGGAGGGGCTCTGAACTCCTGAGCGAACTGCTGTAGCCAGTGGGCAGCTGCAGGTGCCGAAACAAAGTTCCGATGGAGGTATTTTCTGCTTTCAGCTTTTTCTGCCGGAGAACCCTCTTTTTTCTCAAGCTCTTCCTGTAGCTTTTAATATTCTTCACAGTCACATCTTTCCAGTCACTTCTCAGTGGCTCAGAAAGTGGTAGAACACTGACTGTCTGAGAACTGATAGCCAGTTGTGACACTCAGAATGTTTCTGTTGGTTGTCACACTCATCCGGTAAAAATTGTGATCCTCATTTGTCACGTGGACCCACTGACTCCTTTCAAAGTTACTTATCAGCACTGACTTCTCAGGATCAGTGACCCGTTTCACTTTTCCTGCCACAATCCATAGGTACTTATGGACCCAACAGGAATGTGCGATTTCTCTCCACTTCGGTTAATCCTGCCCCAGGTTCTTACCTGGTGTCAGATTGTTTCCTGTCACCTCCCTCTGTGGGTACACAGTGTGGAGGAGCACTGAGCAATGTGGAGCAGAGTGCCTGGGCCGCACCCTAGCTGGCCCCCAGCCCCAGCCCGCCCCCCAGCCCGCAGATGCCTTTTCAATATACAGATTTAAGTAATTTGTGAGAAAGCTACAATTTTAATGTTCTGTTCAATTATTGTCTGAAAAATTTTCTTCAGGGACTCCAATTATATGTAGGTTGAATCTCTTTTGCCCGATGTCTGTATCTTTCATTTTGAATGTTTTAATGATTTTCTTTACTCAGTTATGGATGTATTTATTTTTCTCCCTTATATCCTCTTTTTCCCTTATTGTGCTTTCTGGAGTATCTACTTTCTACTACATTCATTCAAATTTGACCTTCATTTCTGAAAATTTTTTTCTAATGCTTTCCTAACACTTATCAGTTTTCATGTAACATAGTCCTGTGTCTAGTAATTTTACTTCTGAGCTCTTCTGTTTCTACTTTAGCAGTTCTGTTACTATTTATGTGTTTTCTTTTCTTTTCTTTTTTTTTTAAATGTTTATTTAGAGGGCGGGAGAACTTAAGTGGGGGAGGAGGAGAGAGAGAGGAGAAAGAATTCCAAGTAGGCTCTATGCTATCAACTTGACACGGGGCACGAACCCACGAACCATGAGATCGTGACCTGAGCTGAAATCAGGAGTCAGTTTTTTGACTGAGCCACCCAGGTATCCCAAATTTATGTGTTTTCTTGATTTCTGTCAGTTTATTTGCAAATACATTGTTAGTTTTCATCTGCATAGAAAACACATTTTTCTGTGTAGTCTCTTGTCTGTGAGAATTTCTTTGGTTCGTGCTCATCTTTTGTAGAAAGGACTGTCATATCCAGAGTTTGTATCGTACATGCAATAGAAAACGGGACATCTGGGAGAAATGGAGACAGAGTTTCAACAGGCAATTTGGAGCATATTTTGAAGATTCTTGTATGCCACTAAAGATACTTGGTCTGTATTCTCCATGACATTGGAGCACTAGTAGAATATTTTAATCAGAAAAGCATCATGATCAGCAATAATTTGTAGCCATTATAATAAGTTTTTTAAAGTCTTCCATTATAATTGAGGATTTTTTTTCCTTCTTAAGGTTATATTACCTTTGCTTTTTCTATTTTGAAAGTACGTTATCAGGTGCATACAGATTTAGAATTGTGATATTTTCTATATAATTGGCGTTGTTATCATTATTAAAGTCCCTCATCTCTAGTAATGCTTTAAGCCTTAATGTCTACTTGAGACTTACATATTCTCATATCACCTTCATTTCCCATCTTTCTATTTTCAGTGTTTCTGTGACTTTATAGTCTTAATTTCAATTATTATATTTTCTAGCTGCACTCAGAAATATGGTGAATAAAAGAAAATGGTGGTCAAAAATTTCAAGAAAATTCAATGTGTATCTTGAAATCTGGGATGGTTATGCTTCCAGTGTTGTTTTTGGTTTTCAGAATTGCTTTGAGCAATCTACACATTCAATACAATTCCTTTACAGAATTAGAACAAATAATCCTAAAATTTATACGGAACCACAGAAGACCTTGAATAGCTGTTTTTTTTAGTGGCAGGGGAAACATCCAAACATGAAATAAAATCATAAAATGAAAGCTCTCTTTGTTTATAAGTACAGCTGACCATTTGAAAACATGGGGGTTAGGGGTACTGACCTCCTGCACAGTTAAAAATTCATATATAACTCTTTTTTTAATGTTCATTTGTTTTTGAGAGAGCGTGCAAGAGGGAGGGGCAGAGAGAGAGAGAGGTAGAAGATCTAAAGCCGGCTCTGCCCTGACAGCAGAGAGCCTGATGTGGGGCTTGAACTCTTGAACCATGAGATCATGACGTGAGCTGAAGTCGACCCTTAACTGACTGAGCCACCCAGGCGCCCCCAAAAATTCACATACAACTTTTGCTTCTCCCCAAACTTAATTATCAGTAACCTACTGTTGAGCAGAAGACTTAACATGACACGAACAGTTGCTTAACACATGTTTTCTGTGTTATATGTGTTGTGTAATGTATTTTTTTAATGTGTTTTTATAATAAAGTCAGCTAGAGAAAAGTCACTAAGAAGATCATAAGAGAAAATAGGTTTGCAATGTTGTAGTTATCAAACCAGTCTGTGTATAAGTGGACCCGCACAGTTTAAACCTATGTTCAAGGATCAACTGTATAATTAAAAATAAAACAATTGGACAGAACTGAGATCAATATATTGATTATATTAGTGAGTTCAAGTAAAATAAACTCAAGTTTTAAAAGAAAGACACTCAGGGGCGCCTGGGTGGCTCAGTCGGTTGAGCGCCAGACTTTGGCCCAGGTCATGATCTCACGGTTCGTGGGTTTGAGCCCCGCATCAGGCTCTGTGCTGACAGCTCAGCGCCTGGAACCTCCTTCAGATTCTGTGTCTCCCTCTCTCTCTGTCCCTTCTCAGCTCACACTCTCTCTCAAAAATAAATAAATGTTAAAAAAAAAATTAAAAAAAAATAAAGACACTTAGATTGGATCTTATAGATAAGAAGAAAAATCTGAGTTTATGCTGAATACAGGAAATGTTCTAAGCCAAGTGATTCAGAAAGTATATATATATAAAAAAAGACGAGCAAATGTGTATCAGGCAAGAGAAAATAAAAGTAAAGAAGATTATATGGTCTTGATATTACATATGTCATAATTTAACCCCCCAAAATTAATGAGGCAAAGATACTTTATAATGCCAAAGGATAAAACTCCCAATGAAAATATAACACAATGTCTGTTCATCAATGAAAATAAGCAGAAGAGCAAATTCATAAAGCAGACATATAAGAAATGAAACAATAAATAGCCAGACACCAATAATGAGGACTTTATCATATCCATCTTAGTCCTCAACAGATCGAAGCACTTCCACAAGCACTGCAATGTTACAGAAAACCTATACCACGTAATCAATAACGCATCATCTTATAGACATGCGTGGACGTAGTCGCACGCCAACAAGGAATGGTACTTTCTTTCCACATGCACATCAAATGTAGGAACATTAACCATACATGAAACCATAGAGAAAAGCACAACAAATTAAAATGAGAACAAAAATGTCATTCTCTCACCACAGTGCAGTCAACCCATAAATTGGTAATGGGATACAAAAAAAAGTTCCTTCTGTATGGATACAGAATTTCTATTAATGAACTTGTGGTTTAATAACGTAAAGAAAAATGGAATTGTAGGATTTCTTAAAAATAATGATATCTACAACATGATGTGTCAGTGTCTCTGGGATGCAACTAAACAAATGCGTGGAGCAGGTTTTAAGAAAGGGAACAATAATGAACTAAATATCCATCCAGAAAGCAAGAAAAGGAACCACAAAATAAATGAGCAAGGAATTGATAGAGATAAAAGCAGACAGAAGAGCGAAAAAATGAAAGTGTTTATTTTTTAAAAACATGAACTACAAAATAAACTTTAACCCAAATTTCTGAGAAAGAGACAAAGCTTAATATATAATTAATAAGAAATGATGAAGAGGAAAAAGGAAAAGAAACATGGAATAGGGGAACTTTTCAAAACCAAGAAACTGCTTTTCATAGTTTATGCAAATAAATATGAAAGCCATATAGAAATGGATAAGTTGCAGGAAATATATCAAAAATTTCCCCAAAAGACAAGTAAATTAATGGGTTAGTTTTTATAGAAGAAATTTTTAAAAAATTCCAAGAGCTTTTCTACAAAAAATACTAGACCCAGATGATTTCTTAAGGGACTTTACCAAACTTTTTAAAATCCAGTGGTCTCAGATAACTCTAAGATATAAGGAAAGCATCCAGATTATTTTTTTGAAATGAATACAACTTAATGATAACTCAATAAAATTTCAGAAAACTACGTTTTACTTGTAAATATAAATTAAAAGAATCTTGAGTAAGAATAAGCAGAATCTGACCGCAAAATCACAATAACTTATCTATGCTCCTGGAAATCAAGGATGGCCCAATAATCAAGGAAGCCATTAATTAATGTGATGAGATTGTGTTGTCCTCTCCATATAAACAGAAAAGCCATTTTAACACAGTTCCCCATTCATTTCATGTAAAACACCCCTTACAAGATAAATGTATAAATACTTCTTTCAAATGATAAAATACTCATCCCTGCCCAAATGAGAAAACAGTAGAAGCAGCCTCTGATCAGGAACAAAGTAAGAACGCCCATTGATTCCATTACTATTTTATAATGTTGGGAGTATTAACCTATAAAATTAGGCAAGATAATGAGAGACATTATAGTTGAAAAGGAACAGTTAAAACTGTCTAGATTCATAGATGATAAGATTGTGTATCTGAAAAACCCAAGAGAATTTATTTAAAAAAATTTTTAATGTTGATTCATTTTTTTTAATATGAAATTTATTGTCAAATTGGTTTCCATACAACACCCAGTGCTCATCCCAACAGGTGCCCTCCTTAGTGCCCATCACCCCCCGCCCCCCGCCCTTACCCCTCAGTTTATTCTCAGTTTTTAAGAGTCTCTTATGGTTTGCCTCCCTCCCTCTCTGTAACTTTTTCCCCCCATCCCCTCCCCCATGGTCTTCTGTTAAGTTTCTCAAGATCCACATAGGAGTGAAAACATATGGAATCTGTCCTTCTCTGTATGACTTATTTCACTTAGCATAACACTCTCCAGTTCCATCCACGTTGCTACAAAAGGCCATATTTCATTCTTTCTCATTGCCACGTAGTACTCCATTGTGTATATAAACCACAATTTCTTTATCTATTCGTCAGTTGATGGACATTTAGGCTCTTTTCATAATTTGGCTATTGTTGAAAATGCTGCTATAAACATTGGGGTACAAGTGCCCCTATACATCAGCACTCCTGTATCCCTTGGGTGAATTCCTAGTAGTGCTCTTTCTGGGTCATAGGGTAGGTCCATTTTTAATTTTTTGAGGAAACTCCACACTCTTTTCCAGAGCGGCTGTACCAGTTTGCATTCCCACTAATAGTGCAAGAGGGTTCTGTTTCTCCACATCCTCTCCAGCATCTATAGTCTTCTGATTTGTTCATTTTGGCCACTCTGACTGGCGTGAGGTGATATCTTAGTGTGGTTCTGATTTGTATTTCCCTGATGAGGAGTGATGTTGAGCATCTTTTCATGTGCCTGTTGGCCATCTGGATGTCTTCTTTAGAGAAGTGTCTATTCATGTTTTCTGTCCATTTCTTCACTGGATTATTTGTTTTTCAGGTGTGGAGTTTGGTGAGCTCTTTATAGATTTTGGATACTAGTCCTTTGTCCGATATGTCATTTGCAAATATCTTTTCCCATTCCGTTAGTTGCCTTTTAGTTAGTTTTGTTGATTGTTTCCTTTGCAGTGCAGAAGCTTTTTATTTTTATGAGGTCCCAGAAGTTCATTTTTGCTTTTAATTCCCTTACCTTTGGGATGTGTCAAGTAAGAAATTGCTGTGGCTGAGGTCAGAGAGGTTTTTCATTTTTGAAAGAGAGAGAGAGACAGAGACAGAGAGAGAGAGAGAGAGAGAGAGAGACAGAGAGGAGGGGCGGAGAGAGAGGGAGACACAGAATCCAAAGTAGGCTCCAGGCTCTGAGCTGACAGCACAGAGCCCAACATGGGGCTCGAAGTCACAAACCACAAGATCATGACCTGAGCTAAAGTTGGATACTTAACCGACTGAGGCATCCAGGTGCCCCTGGAAAACCCAAGGGAATTAATGGTCGTTATAAACAATAAAATAATTCAAGAAATAGTGGGACTTAAATTAATATATGGAATTTAATGTTTTTTACATATAAAAACAAAAACCTGTGAGATGATAGGTAAGAAAGAGAATGCATTTAGAAGAGCCTTAAGAAGGATAAAATGTTCAGGCATAAACTTAACAAGAACCCTGCAAAACCTCTATGAAGAAAACTTTATTTTTTTCCAGAAATGTAATCTTGAAAAATGCAATGTCTTAACTTTTCTTGAATGGGAAGATTCTGTCTCATAAAGAAGTCAGTTCTTTGTAGGTAATTTGCAAGCTTAACACTTCCGCAACAAAAATTTCAATAGGTTTTAGGGGCACCTGGGTGGCTCAGTCGGTTGAGCGTCTGACTTCAGCTCAGGTCATGATCTCACAGTCTGTGAGTTTGAGCCCCGCATCGGGCTCTGTGCTGACAGCTCGGAGCCTGGAGCCTGCTGTCGATTCTGTGTCTCCCTCTATCCCTGCCTCTCCCTCGCTCAGTCTGCCTCTCTCTCTCTCAAAAATAAATAAAAACATTAACAAAATTTAAAAAATTCAACAGGTGTTTCTGTAGGTAGACAATCACATTGTAAAATTTCAAAGAACGAACAAGTAACAATGGTCAAGGCACCCTGGGAAAAAAGAGCATTATAATGGGGCGGGGGGAAACCTTGCTTTAGCAGTTATTCAAACATGTTAGAAAGTCTCTAATTAAAGCAGTGTGGGATTGGTGCACAAATATGAAAACAGGCACATGTTAACTAGCATCAGCCACTGAAAATGTTCAGAAGCACTGACATTCCAGCATTGCCCTTCATGACCTGTGGCCCCCTCTACCTGCTGTCCCCACTGATGGGAACCAGAGTTCTCTGATGACTAGCTCCTTTCAGGTCTGTGGCAAAAAGTTCACAGATGAGCCAGGGACACCTTGTGCTGAAAATGAAGGAAGGAATTGAGGAGCTATAGGGTCATATAATGTGGCTGCAGGAAGCAACATTAAAAGCTATTGACCAAAGAAGGCATAATGGAGCATCGAAAGAATAATGACTGTAATTGGTTTGAAAACATTATATATCTAAAAATCTCACGATTTTTAAATAACAATCCAAAAATGAGATAACTAAAAGCAAGACAAAAACAAACATAAACAAAGCCTTATTTTTCCCCATTTGGAGGTACCTAGGGTACCTTACAGAATCATGTCTTTTTAAGGGAAATAATTCAGCTTTTGTCTTGCCTTTCCTGTTTGGACTATATTTCAAGTTAACCCGATACCCTGTTTGAAGAAGAAAAGTTATTTTTGAGAGAATTCCAGACAAGTGGGATGAATGGTAGAATTAGAAAATCACCCTCTTGTGGTCTCAAACAATTGATTTTGGCGAATGTCATCATTAGTGAAACTATCACGTAGAGATTGGTGGTCCCCAGGCAGCGTGACTAGACATTTCTCCAAAGAAGACGCACTGGTGGCCGGCAGGTATAGGAAGTGGTTCTCAGTATCACTCATCACCGGGAAAATGCAGATCAAAACCAGTGAGATACCATCTCACACCTGTCAGGATGGCCGTCATCAAAAGACCAGAGGGAAGGACCAGCGAGCGTGTGGAGAAATTGGAACCCTCGTGCACTGGTGGTGGAATATCAGCCAGTGCAGCCGCCATGAGAACAGTGTGGAGGTTCCTTGGAAAATTAAGAATAGAATTTCCATAGGATAAGGTAATTCCACTCCTGGGAATTTGTCCAACAGAATTGAAATCATGACCTCAAAGAGAGATTTGCTCTCCCACGTCACTGCAACATTAGTCACTGTAGCTAAGATGGTTCAAGCCACCTAAATGTTTATGGATGGATGAATAAATCTACACAATGGGATGTCATTCAGCCTTAAAAAAAGAAGGAAGTCCTGTCATTTGCAATGACATAGATGAGCCAGAGGACGTTATAGTAGGTGAGATAAGCCGATCACAGAAAGAAGGACAAATACTGCCTAACTGCACTTAGATGAAGAATCTGAAACAGTCATACTCATGGAAGCAGCGGGTAGGGTGGCGGTTGCCAGCAGGGAGGGCAGCTGGGAGACGTTGGGCATAGGGCACAGAATTTTCAGTTGTGCAGGACGAAGTGGTCTAGAGCCCTGCTGGAGAACATTGTGCTTGTGTAAGTGTGCCGTATTGTGTGCTTACACATGTGTTAGGTGGACCTCATTACAGTCTCCAAGGGACATCATGTCACAAGCCAAACCTCCCGACCAACATTAGCGTCACTCACTGTGCAACAGTTTAGATACTGTACATTCCTCCTGCCATTTTGAAGTGCACACCCATTAATATCCACCGTAAAGTATTCTTGTGGAAAAAAGGTAGAGCCTGAACCGAATTGAGTCTTTATGCATAATTTCTGGCTCAGGGCCCATCCACAGGATGCTGGAGCAAGTCGAAAGATGTCACACACAGGCAGGCCGACGAGTTCTGGCTGGAATGTTCTTCTGGACTCGGACCCCATTTCGTCAACAAGTCTATGGCATGGAAGACAGCCAGGGAGAGAAAGCGTTGCTCCAAGCAGCGGTGCTGGAAAGACGTGACAGCAACGCACAGATCTGCTCTGGGTCCTGCTTACCCAAAACAACTGTGACCAGTGTGACCGGCCAGAACTTCCTTTATTTTAGGTCAGCGTAAAGTGGCAGTGGAGGTGTGTGTGCAATGTCCGTATTTTTAGAGATACTTTCAAAGTACGTGGGACGTTATGTTAGCAGTTGGCTAAAAATACTTCCTACTTATTCAGCCACAAAAACTGAAAGGGAAAAAGTAAAGAAAAAGGTATGGCAGTTGAAGCAAGTAGAGCAAAGTCTTAACGATGCTGTGTTTGGTTCTGTACGAATGGGCTGGTTGTGCAATCCACCGTACTTTGGTATATATTTGAAACTTTTTGCAATAAAAAGCCAAGCACGGACTTTGGAGATAGGACTAGACACAGAGGACCGGGGTTTTCCATTGTGCGAGCCCCCCTGCTGGAAGGAGGCTGTCAGGTTCTAGAGAGGTGGGCTCTGAGGCCCCGTCTCTGACCCTCGGAGTCTCCCCTGCAGCAGTGCACCGTGGTGTCCGCCGTGCGGGTAAACAGACGAGCCTCCTAGCTGCACTCCTGGACGCCTGCTTGAATCTTACGACGTGGACAGCTGTGGCTGGACTGCGACGGCTCCCTTCACATGCTGCCGACGCTGAGGGTTGACGTAAGCGGCTCTTTTGCCAGATCCCCCCGCCCCGATGTTTCACATTTTCAAAGAATGAACTACCAGATACTAAGATGACTGGCCATGTAATTGGTCATAGGGCCAAGGACGCTGAGAGAGACCGGCTTGTTATTAGAGACGAAGTCGATGAAGGTTTGCTCAGGATTGTTGAAGCGGCTGCGGCCGCCAGCCAAAGTGTATGAGTCTGTCAGGTGACCAGCGGTCCATCCGTGGCGGCCAGGGACCCCTCGCGGGGCTCCTCGAGGGGAAGGGGCAGGGCCAGGGCGGAGCTCATCACGGCGTCTGCCGGACCTTGACGGAGGTTGCCGAGAGAAGGGGGTCGTGCTTCTACCTCCAAACCTGAGGGACAGCCCCGCCATCAACATCCAGGGTTCACCTGGTGGTGGCCACAGAGCTCCACGTGCCCAAATCAGGGGCTTTTGGACAGAGTCTTGGCTTCTGCAGGAGGTGGGCGATGTTTCTGTCTTGATGGGATTTTAAGTAGGGCTCTGTATTAAATCTTGAACACTTTGGCCTTGTTAGAAAACTTCACAAGTTTTTTGTGAACTAAAAATTCAGTGATCTAAGACAATATGCACAGTCCTGAGAAACATCCTTTCTGGAAATACTTTAAAAAACAAAGTGAATGTCTGTGATGTGATCGTTGATTCCCCCGGGGACGATATCAACACCATTGAGCTTCAGACACAGAGTGAACTTCTGTGTGCGATCCTTTTGTCCGTTTCTTCTGTGGAGAAAATCCAGGCAAAGGGAAATGAAGGACACGTGGTAGGAATAGCGTGAGACAGAGAAACGAAAGCAGCTTCACCTTCAAGGATGCGGTTCAGCAGAATTACAAAACATTCATAATGAACTGGTCTAGTTGTGTTTGCAAAACATCATCTTTTTCACTGGTACATTCAGTCCCGGACGGTTTTTGTGAAACATCTTGAACAGCGAAGCGTCTTCCCTGCTCCCGGGTGGGCTGGGCCACACCCTCATCCTTTGTGAGAAGACGCTGCCCGTTCTCAGGGCTCATTAGTTTCAGAGTAAGACTGACTTTGTAGGGTTTTATTTTACGTTTCGTCTTTTTTTTTTTTAATTTTTTTTTCCAACGTTTTTATTTATTTTTGGGACAGAGAGAGACAGAGCATGAACGGGGGAGGGGCAGAGAGAGAGGGAGACACAGAATCGGAAACAGGCTCCAGGCTCTGAGCCATCAGCCCAGAGCCCGACACGGGGCTCGAACTCCCCGACCGCGAGATCGTGACCTGGCTGAAGTCGGACGCTTAACCGACTGCGCCACCCAGGCGCCCCACGTTTCGTCTTTCTGAGTACGTTTTAGCCACGGCTTATTTCCCTTTCATGGGGACAGGTGGCTTCATGAATCGAGTAACTAGTATTACATCTAATCAAAACGTTGTGTTCTGCACACGGGTTGCAGGCCATTCCTGTGTTTTCAGCATCAGACAAGGTGCATCTTGTCCGTTTGGGCCGATTGTTGCTGCCGTTTGAAAGGGCAGGTTGTGACGAATGTGCACCTAATAAAATATGTCTGATATTTGTGGCTGCAGACTGTCTTCTCATGGTTCCGGTTTGCCATGACCAGAAAGATTCATTTCATTCAAGAATCTTCTGGTTCTTCTGGGAGAAAAGGTAGGTTTCATTTAAAAGCATTTGCATACAGGAAAAGGAGAGGCAGTTTCTTAAATAACCGTTACTGATTCTTCTCTCGCAGCCTCGCGGCGTCATTTATGGGTGTTAGATGTCACGCAGATGCCAGGCAGCATGCAAGGCGGTGTCCCGTATGTGGCGACAAACCTCAGTGTTACGGTCCCCAGAGTGGGGTCCCTGGGCCCGCAGCAGCAGCCTCCTTTGGGAACTGTTGGGAGCACACACGTCAGTGGCTGCTTTTCAAATAAGCACGTTTCCAATAAGAACAGCAGAAAAAAAACCAACAAAAACATGCTTTAAATATTTCTGCTTCAAGGTGTATACAATATCTGTTTGTAGACTTTATTTCAGGAGCTGCTGTTCAGCCCATGACAGAATCATTGGGAAGTTGTAAATTTGAAGGGCTCGTCTGTCCATTGAAATAGACTTTTTGTGGAAGAAGGAATCACGTAGATGTCTTGCTTTTTCTGTGACGTGGCATTTCTTTTTTATTACCAGTAGAGTCCACAAACCACTTGTTTGCACATTTTGTTACCTAAAAATTAGAATGGGTCTCTCCTCTCTTATATCACATCGGGATGGTGTCCCGATACCAGATTTGTGTCCCTAAAATGAAGTATTTGATGGCCTCTCTCTCTCTCTCTCTCTCTAAATATGCATGCATCTGTCCAGCTCTCTCTATACATATCTTTTATATGCGTATGGTAATACCATCAGACAGTATTGTATGTTTTTATTTAAAATTTTAAGAACAGCTGTACTATAGAAAAAATTCCAAGTATTTGAATTGCTCGATTCCAAGCTAATTTAGTAGGAAGCAAGGTGTGTACATGTTTTTGTCTCAAATTTATGGAAAAGGACATAAACATCACTTTTTCACTCCGCTTGGGACTTGCAGGCAGGGCTGAACCGTGGAGGCATCAGGGGCTGTGGGTCCACTGAGACAATAAAGGTCCGAGAGGCAAGGAGGAGAGAGGCTGAGTCACCGAGTCGGGTCTCCGGCTCAGGCGGCGCTGGCCTGTCAGGTGACCGGCTGCTGCGGAGTCACTCGGCCGTGGGGTGCGCTTCTGTGCGCGACTCACGGGGACCGTTGGCCCTTTAATCATGGAGCCCCATCTGTCTGTCTGTCTTGCAGGCGTACGTGTATGAAATGGGCTCGAGCACGTTTTCTCACAGACTGGCCGGACACACGGACACCGTCGCTGGCGTGGCCTTCAGCCCGTCAGCCCCCCAGGTACGGCCTGCTCGTGTGGGCGGGCGCGTCTACTCCTGACGCGGCTTCCGGCGTGTCTCCTGTGTTGGCCTGTGTTTGGTGAGACCCTGGAACGCTGCAGGTGACACGACAGTGTTCGTCACGTGCAGGGAGACAGACGTGGGAACCAGACCTTTGCTGGGGGAGAAAGGGAAGCGCAGGGCGTGTTCTTCCGCGTGGCGGCCTGTGTCATCCCGTTCGCCTGCTGGGAGCCGAGCTGCGGGGAACGCGGGCGGGCCGAGTCCCAGGGCAGGTGAGAAAACGGTTTTGGAATTTCTCATAAAAAGAATTGGGAGCAGGAGGAGGACCACAGCATTTAAAGAGATCGGCCTAACTAGGAGGAGAGGTGAAAACAAAATTACATCAGCCTCACGTCAATCACACGGAAAGAGTGTGTGGTCTTGTATTAAATTGTGGAGGGGTTTGTATGTGAAGACTGGTAACGCTTGGTAACGTGAGCGTACGGGGATGTGGATTCAGAGAATCGCATCGGCGTGCGATTTCGTGGATCCGGCTGGTGTGTGCGTGTGTGTGTGAACGAAGGTGGACCGCCCCCGCCCCCCCGCGGCACACTGCTGCCGTCAGGGGCACCCTAGACTCTCGGGCACGTCTGGCTCCTGGTGACACTGAATGTCGAGGACCGGATGCGCGAGGCCGGTCACGGCCCTGACCACAGAGCCCCCACCCCGTGCCGCTGGGGTCCTCGCGCGCCTCGTCCCAGCGGTAACCCTGATGCGGCCGGCGGCCCCCTGCTGCAGGCGCTCCGGTTGGAACGTTTTCTGCTCGTGTGGTCACGATTCGCTCACCCCCTACGTAATCAGGCCACGCTGCAGATACCGTGGGTCCTGGCCTTTCTGGTGGGTAATCCGTGCTGTCATTACCCATTCTGAATCTCTCTGGCGTGTTTTTCGAAGTCGTTGCATTCCTTTCTGAATCCTTTGACGTTGCGCTGGTGAGACGGCCGGGCGGCCGGGAGGGAAGAGAGCAGAAGATAGAAGCAGGGTTAGAGGCGCGCGGGGCGGGGCGGGCTGGCGTGGGCACCTGTCCACGGGGGGATGCCGGCTGCTTTGCGAATTCGGTATTGGCCTGGAAATGCCTTTTGGCATAAGTGAGTGAGGAGCTGCTCCGAGTACCTGCAGAGTTTCAGTTGGACGACGTTGCGTGGGGCTGTATCGTCGCGGGGATGGTTCCGGTGCGCAGAAGCGGCAGATGTGACCTAGGAGAACGGGATTGCAAAATGCTCCCCGCTGTTTGCGTCCTTACCGGTCCGAATACGAGCACTTTCATTACCTTTGTTAAGTTCGTTACGAAGACACAGTAGCTCATCATTTTAACTCGCCTTCCTTTGGACACTGTGAGGGTTGTGCGTTGTTCCATATGCTGTTAATGAGTTGAGGGTTTTCTTTCATTTCTAAGTGGCTTGTTTATATCCTTCACGTCTTGATCTGTGGGCCCAACGTTTTGCTTCTTGACTGATCCAGCTTTTAATTTAAAATTGACATATTGCCCTCTGTATTTACAGTGTGTTTTGTAGATTCGGTTTTGCTTTTTACTTTGTTGTTTTCTCTTTCAGGTACGGAACCTGGATTTGTTCTAATTATTCTAGGCCAGAAAATTTTTTCTCTTCAAAGATTTATCTTTCTGATGGAATTACAGTAGGATCTTTAACTTATTATTGTAAGATTTAAGTTCCTGCCTGACTGTGCCAATATCTGGGTCATTTCTGAGTCTAGTTCTGTTGGTCGCTGTGTCTCCTGACAGTTGGTTTGCTTACCTTTCTGTCCGATGTGTTGCCATTTTTTAAGGAATTCTGACTGTTGACTGTGGAAGGACGCCTGGATGAACAGGTCTCTTTTTCTGCCAGGTTGTTAGTTTGGTAGTGTTAGGAGCTGAGCAAGTGCCATTCGCTTTAATTATTAAAACTATGATTAGAGTGAGGTCAGTAGAATTAATCAGTGTGGATCATTACACAAATCAAAGTACACAGAAAATACTGTTACTTTTAGGAACTTTAAAATACCTGGTATTCCTCCCAAGTCACCTTTTGTCAAACCTTTCAGAAAATTTTATTTCCTAAGCATATGAGGAAGAAATTTAAATCTGCATGTTTCAAATAGGTCACCTAACTTTAAGTTCTGCTGAGGAAAAATAACCTAAGTGTATCTGGGAAGGGGTTATTTTCCTTGGTTTTTAAATTGACTAAAAGTTTGCGATTGTTTTATCAGTTTGGATACCTAAGTTCAGAAGTAAGATTACGCTACATCCCTGTAAATCCCCATCTGCGAATAACCTGCCCCTGCGGTTGGCGTGAAGTGACCTTTGCTGAGGGAGGTGAGGGGCGAGCCGTGGGGACCCTGCTCCTGGTGAAAGTATTCTATCTCATGAAGAGCGGTTTCCCAACTTTTTTTTTGTGAACAGCATAGTTTTAATGACTTTAATGTAAATCTATTTCTACTGGCCTCTGCACATAAATTTACAATACTTGTATCTCGGTGGACGAAGATGCTACTGGAAAGACACACCGGATACAGTGCCATTTCAGGGCCTTGAGCACAGCTGCTCATGTATGCTGCCACGGTGATGTTTATGGTCACTTCCATCTAAAAGAAGGGAGACGTTACATGGAAGACGTTACTTTTTATACACAGCGTCGTTTCAGTGAGTTAAGCGTTGGCTAATCCCGTATGTGTCTGCACATAACTTTAACACTTGTGTCTTTTTTGTTGATTTCATAACTTTAAAATGAACAAAAGGGATTAGTTGAGAATGAGTCAAAATACGTTCCATAAGGACAATTTTAGGATTTACTAAACATATTTCTGGACAAGGAAGTATCAAATATGCACCATGGGCCTTCTTGTATCCTCACTCAAGACACCACAAAGTGGTTGAGAGGTCGCACTGTCTCTGACCTATGCTTTCTCTCTGCATGTGAAGTGGTCTAGAGCCCTCATCTGGGGTGAAATCTCTGCTCTCCTCTTCCGTTTTAGTTCCTGTGTTTGCCCTTGTTCAGTTTTTGACTATCCGGTCAGACTCCTGGAGAAGGCTTTGCTCCTCCCCAGATTCTCTATGAATGGTGCCTATGGCTTCTTTGTGGTCTTGACTTTGATCACGAAGCCAGAAGGAACCTCAAGAGATACACTGGATCCGTGCGGGTGTGTCATGGCCCCAACAGACTGGAAAAGTGGATGCGGAGGAAATAGCACTTAATCAGGTGGTGGAGCTGAAGGAGACCACAAGCAATCAGGTGTGAGCGAAAGATACCCAACGGAATGACATCACACGTTTTCTCAGAGACCTGGGAAGACGGTGACCTGTCCGCGGAGGGCTGAGTGCAAGCAAAGTCCAACCGAGATGAGGAAGAGATGAGCTGCTGGCAAACGAGGCAGAAGAAGTAGGAAAAGATATTATTACCTGGACCTCAGAGTCACAAACCCCTGTCAAAGGGACTCCCGGCTCCCCTGGACCGGTAACCCCACCGGTGTCTCCAGTGGTTGGAATTCGTATGGAGATGAGGTGTTTCAAGCTCACGGCGTTAATAGTTTTCCGTGAACTTAGGAATATCTGAGAATAATTAATATTTTAGGTGTTTGTAGTGTTTTAAGGATTTTGATATATTAAAATATCTGATTCCAATTTGAAATATGAATCGATTTAGATTTGTAACTTTTTAGTGGAGAAAAATGAGAAAATTTTTCTCTTTGTCAGCAGCATTTGAACTTTTTATTTATTACTTCTTTGTTTTTAAAGTTCATTTATTTTATTTTGAGAGAGAGAGAAAGAGCACAAGAGGGGGAGGGGCAGAGAGGGAGGGAGACGGAATCCCAAGCGGGCTCCGTCTGGTCAGCACAGAGCCTGATGCGGGGCTTGATCTCGTGAACCGTGAGATCATGATCTGAGCTGAAATCAAGAGTTGGATGCTTAACTGACAGCCACCCAGCCCGGTGTCCTGATGATTCTAAACCATGAGGCTGAGCAGGGTTGGGGGGGTCTCCTCCCACTGCTCCGCCCCTGCGTGCGGCCCGGCTCCAAGGGGAGCTCGTGAGGACCCAGACTCGCTTCTCAATCTGACTGCTTTAGTCGGTGGTTATTGGGAAATGGGTCTCAGCCCCACTCAGGGCTCCTCCCACGGTTCTGATTCAACCCGGAAAACTCCATAAGGAGACACATTTAGAGAGAACCCGAGGACATCTCCGGTGATGGTTAATTGAATGGCACACACTTGTGCAGCTGTTCCCGCAGGCACAGACATGGGTGGTGGTGTTACCAAATTCAGCTCCCGTATGTTCTGAATTCTCCAAACGGAAACCCAACTGTCCTTTTTAGAAACCGTTTCTCCAATTTGGCTTCTTGGATAGGACTTTATAGAGAGGAAAGATAAGTGAGGAAGGTTTTAGGGTCAGGACCAGATGGTACACCTAAAATAGTGATGTTCACCAACTTGCTTATGTGGGAGGAACCTGCTTATTAGGTTGATCTGATAGTCACAGTGAAAGTGAGCGGTTGGTTATTATTGTCTCTGCTTCCCGTGGGGGAAAGTCCGCTCGGAGACATTGCCCGGGATGTGCACTGCAACACCTTGTGCTAAGTTACGTGCCGCGTCTAGTAAAGTCAGGGCCGGGCGCTGGACTCCAGGGATCATGCTGTTTTCTTGACTCACGTTTATCTGAGCAGAGGCTCGAGGCTGAGACGCACAGGTTCCTCTCGGCCTCACGGTTGGTGCGGTGGCTGATGGAGGAGTGCTACCGCCGCCTGCCGTCCGCTCACCGCCAGATGCTCAGGAACCTCCCTTTTCCCCCGCAGACCTGACCCGTTACCAGCACTCAGCCGCGGGAGGGACGGTCTCTTCCATTTTGCTTTCAAGATGCTTTTGCAGATTGACACGAAGAGGTCTAATTTCGATTTAACTTGAGAGAATATTGAATTTCAGGTGAGTTCAATAATCAGAAAGCCTGGGTTTTTTTTGCGCAGTTTAGAAATGCTCATTTTTCCTATTGGTTTTGATGTGGAGAAGAATGAGAACCTGGGTGCCGAGTTATTCCTTCCCGTGGCCTTTAAGGAAAGTCTGCAGTGGTAGGAGGTTTGCTGTGACCAACGGAAGTGACAAGTTTAACTTAATCTTTCTCACAGGACGTGTCCTAGGCCTGCCTGTACCTCACAGGTGACAGTGGAGGGTGGGGTGCCATGTGCTCCCCTCCAGCCCCACTCTGGGCGCACCCCCACGCCCCCATTTAGCTCAGTACATATTCCAGCTTCTCCTTTGACTTCCTTGCTGGTCTGCGGGTTCTCTGCGTGTGCTTCTCTGTTTCCAGGTATGTGGGGACTTGCCCCCATCTTTCTTTATTGGTTTCCACTTTAACAACATGTGGTCAGAGAACATACGTGGTGTGGCCTGAAGCCACCGAACTTGGTTTCACGGTCTGTGTCTGCTGTTGGGGGAAGATTGTGCTGCGGACATCCGCCTGGCCAGTGGACTGCTGTGTGTGTCTCACGTCCTGTGTCCTTGCCGACTGTGTCTTCATCAGCTGGTAAGACTGGTGTGCATGCCTCTGTCTAGAACTTCTTACTCCCTCTGATGCCCACAGATGTTGTTTAGGGTGTTTTGAAGCTCCTTTGTTAGGTTAGGATTATGTTCTCTTGGTGAACGGACCCCTTCACTCTCAGGAAATGGTCTCTATCTTTACTTGCTTTGAAATACACTTTGGAGTGAAGATAGCCACTCCAGCTCTCTTTTGATTAGTGTTAGGATAGTATTTTCTCTATTCTTTTTTTCTAACCTGTGTGGGTCTCTTATTTGAAGTGCAATTTTTTCTTTTTTTTTTTTTTTATAATTTATTTTTTAATTTACATCCACGTTAGTTAGTTGTTAGTTAGCAACAATGATTTCAGGAGTAGATTCCTTAATGCCCCTCCCCCATTTAGCCCATCCCCCCTCCCACAATCCCTCTGGCACCCTCTGTTCTCTATAGTTAAGAGCTCTCTTATGTTTTGTCCCCTTCCCTGTTTTTATATTATTTTTGCTTCCCTTCTCTTATGTTCATCTATTTTGTATCTTAAAGTCCTCATGTGAGTGAAGTCATATGATATTTGTCTCTCTCTTACTAATTTCACTTAGCAAAATACCCTCCAGTTCCATCCATGTAGCTGCAAATGGCAACATTTCATTCTTTTTGATTGCCGAGTAATACTCCACTGTATACAGATACCACATCTTCTTTATCCATTCATCAGCCAATGGACATTTGGGTTCTTTACATACTTTGGCTATTGTTGATAGTGCTGCTATAAACATTGGGGTGCATGTGTCCCTTCGAGTCAGCACTCCTGTATCTTTTGGATAAATACCTAGTAGTGCAGTTGCTTGGTCATAGCATAGTTCTATTTTTAATTTTTTGAGGACCCTCCACATTGTTTTCCAGAGTGGCTGTACCAGCTTGCATTGCCACCAACAATGCAAAAGAGAACCTCTTTCTCCGCGTCCTTGCCAACATCTGTTGTTGCCTGAATTGTTGTTAGCCATTCTGACAGGTGTGAGGTGGTATCTCATTGTGGGTTTGATTTGTATTTCCCTGATGATGAGTGATGTTGAGTGTTTTTTCATGTGTCGTTTGGCCATCTAGATGTCTTCTTTGGAGAAGTGTCTATTCATGTCTGTTGCCCATTTCTTCACTGGATTATTTGTTTTTTGGGTGTTGAGTTTGGTTAAGTTCTCTATAGATTTTGGGTACTAACCCTTTATCTGACATGTTGTTGGCAAATATCTTCTCCCATTCCATCGGTTGCCTTTTAGTTTTGTTGATTGTTCCCTTCAGTGTGCAGAAGCTTTTTATCTTGATGAGGTCCCAATAGTTCATGTTTGCTTTTGTTTCCCTTGCCTCCAGACATGTGTTGAGTAAGAAGTTGCTATGGCCAGGAGAAAGAGGTTTTTGCCTGCTTTCTCCTTGAGGATTTTGATGGCTTCCTGTCTTACATTTACGTCTTTCATCCATTTTGAGTTTATTTTTGTGTCTGGTGTAAGAAGATGGTCCAGGTTCATTCTTCTGCATGTTGCTGTCCAGTTTTCCCAGCACCACTTGCTGAAGAGACTGTCTTTATTCCATTGGATACTCTTTCCTGCTTTGTGAAAGATTAGTTGCCCATACGTTTGTGGATCCATTTCTGGGTTCTCTATTCTATTCCATTGACCTGAGTGTCTGTTCTTGGGCCAGTACCATACTGTCTTGATGATTACAGCTTTGTAATACAGCTTGGAGTCCAGGATTGTGATGTCTCCACCCTTGGTTTTCTTTTTCAAGATTGCTTTGGCTATTTGGGGTCTTTTCTGATTCCATAGACATTTTAGGATTGCTTGTTCTAGCTCTGCAAAGAATGCCGGTGTTATTTTGATAGGGATTGCTGAGGTGCATTTCTTATAGGTGGTATTTAGATTTGTTTTACTCTCTTAACCAATTTGACTCTCTCTGCCTTTTAATCAGTGTTTAGACTGGTCCATTTGATAAGATTATTGATAAGATCATGTTTAAGCCTCTCATCTTGCTTTACCTTTTTTACATTTGCCCATTTGATACTCAGTTTCTTTTCCCTGCCTCCTTTTGGTTCAGTTAGATACTTTTGTACCGCTACTTCTTCACTTTTTCTGGCTTTTGTAACTCCTTGTTTTATTCATTTGAGATTGCTGTGCCACTTATATACAGTAAAACTGTGGTTTGCGAGCTTAATTCTTTCCAGAAACATGCTTGTGATGCAAAGCAATTGCATATCAAAGCGAATTTCCCCATAAGAAATGATGGAAACTCAGATGATTTGTTCCACAACCCAAAAATATTTGGATAAAAATGATTATACTGTAATATAATACAAAAGAATAAGAAAATACAAAATATAAAGAAAAGCAAATTAACCTGCACTTCCCTTTGAAAACCTGTGTGGCTGGTGCGAGGGAGACAAGAGAGAGGAGGGTTACTGTGTGGGACGACTCTCACTATCACTCACGGAATCACTGCCGTCTGTTGGCTCAACGGAATCTTTTTTCTTTTCCCACAACTTTAACAAGGAACCTACCGGGTGACGTTTGCTTTTGCCTCCTTTTGAGGATTTCGCAGAAATGTGACATTGCATCGTCGTTAAACAGATCCATCACTCTCACTGCTACAGCCGTATTCGTCTAGTGCTTTTCTATAATATTTTGCACCGTTTCCCACATTTTACACATCTCCCTAACCTCATTTGAAGTGAGGGATTCCCCCGCCCTTTTCTCCTCCTCCTCTGCAGACGAGACGCAGACGTAGATGTCTTGTAAACTCTTGCAATTTCGGCCGCTCGCATACCTCGTTCGTACTTCTCGGTGATTTCCGTCTCAACTTCCACAGTAAGCATCTCCTTCCTACCGCCTTTCTTTTCCACGTTTTTCTGCACGGGGGCCGCTGTATACACTCACACGGATGTTGACTCAGTACAGTATGAATAAACTCTTGTCATCTACGGTATTTAATGTAAGCGGCAATAAGGCAGCAGAGGAAAGGGTCCGTGTCTGCGGGAAGCCTGACGCAGAATGAGGCAAAGTGCTCCTGAGCTCACTCTTGTCCGGAAAAGCAAAGGACTCTTCACAGGTGCCTCGAAGTGACAAAAAACACACTAGTGCCAGTTGCGGGCACCTTCCCACGTTCCGAAAATCACCGATTTCTGCCAGACCCGGTGGCCTGAGACCGAGCATCCGAGTGTGGGGGACGATCACCCACCGTCCCGCAGCGAGAGAAGAGACAGAAGCACCATCGGCTCAGCTGTGATCATGTGATGTTTGGCGTCAGGTACGACTCATATTGCAAGACATCGCTCGTTTATCAGGTTAGATTCATCAGGAACGTTTGCTTGTCTTGTGGAACGCTCGCGGAAGTGTCACTCGCAAGCTGAGGTTTTAACACGTATCTTTCATTGGGACCGTGGGCCTCCACTGTCACCTGCTGCCACCACAGTGTGGGAACCTTATGACAGACAGTAAGCGTCTGTTTCTCCTGTCTAGGTCTTCACGCTATCCGTGTGGCACATTTTACTTTCCAACATCAGAGACTCCACGTGTGACTATTAATTTTGTTTCCGCAGTTATCTCCTGAAGAGATTTAAATGATAACGATGAATCCTGTATATTTGCCACGTGATTCCACAGGAAACGTTTTGAGCCTTGATTTTATCTGTAAAATTAGGTTGTTGAATTTTACGATCTCTGTGATTGTCAAATCGCTGTCTTCTCCACTGAGAGGATTGGGACGATGTGGGGTCTGTGTGCGCGTGTGGTGGTTTTTGGATCTTGGTAGACATGGTCTGTATTTTGTGTTGTACAAAGCGTGCGTTTGTGGAACATGCATGCAGATGCGACACAGTACAGCGTGAAGCAGGCTTCGTGACCCTTTGTGCACCGGACGGGCGCCGGAGGGCCCAGGGTGCGCTGGCCAAGGCCGTGTGCGCAGCCAGGGTCCAGCCCGCCTTTTTCTGGATTCAAACCGGGTGTCAAGTCCAGATTTCCTTTTGTCTCTGAAGCCAGCGCGCTTGGCCGCCAGGTTGCGTGCCAGCCTCCGTGCAGATGGCTGGAGTGGATTTTACTTAGAATTTTCTTTCTTGGCCACGCACCCAAGTCTAATTTCTACCAGGAGCCAAAAAAAAAAAAAAAAAAAAGGTTTGAGTTCAGTGTAAGCATTTACTTGTACTTGACAGGTATTTACTGTGTGACAGTCAGCATTCCACGTGCTTTATTTAATCACATCCTTAGGAAGCGGACACTTAATCATTCATGGAGCAGGCGGGTAAGGAAACCGCAGCACAAAGAAGCTGGCCTGCGTGAGCTCAGTGGTGAGCGGTAGGATTTGGGCTCCAACAAACGGACTTTAGCTCCTCGGTGCGCCCGGCACGGCGCCCCCACGGCACTGTGTGAGCACAGGCACGGGAGCCACGGTGCCACCAAGGGAGGGCCGGGAAGGGGCCCCGGAGGGAGGCGGGACCAGAGTGCGCGGTACCTTCGTGGGCAGAAGTGAGAGCGGAGCCTGTGTCCTCCTCTGCAGGGAGGCCCCAGGCACGAGGAATGTTTTTCACTCTGGATTTGTGCACCAGAAGTGACTTCTAAATCAAGATTTCAAAACAGTTGCTTATTTTTATTCTATGGAAGGCAATATGTATTCTAGTTTTATTAATGTGGGAATAACACTGTTTTTTTTTTGCCATTGAGTGCTTTCAAATTTGTTTTCATATACAACGTTCTAGTTCTGAAACATATATCATTCTCAGATGTTTCCTGACCATCTCATCAAGCCCACATCCTGAAAGCTAATTTCATTCCGAAGAACCTAACAGTCCAAGTACCTTCCTTTCGGAAGACATTCTGCAGATTCTAGCAAAGTCAACAGCCAAACCATAAATTTAAATGTAACACAGCCTAGAGGAATAGGAAGTCTGCTTTTGTCACATTGCTTATTTTCATATTCAAGTAATTTTCTAGAAAAGCCAAAATATTGTACCAGAAACCGATCCTTCGCGGCAATGCAGGCTTAACCTATGGGAGGAATAAATCAAGAAGAGGAAGCACAAATGTATAGAAGGCATTGGTTTCAAGTTCTGGCTGCTCCCCGGAGTTGTTGGGGGGAAGGGAAGGAGGCAGAGCCACGAGACGGTCGGCCTGTCAGGGCTCCCCCGGCACAGGGAGGGCGCCTTGGAGTCCGCGTGCGACACAAATGATGGGCAGCATTGACTCCAGGACTCGAGTCGAGGGAGGGCGACTTCCCTCTCGCCAGCAGTGGTCCGGAGGAACAGCCTGCGCGGCTGTAGATTTATGGCTCACATGCTCTGGACGAATACCGCATCTATTTCCACTTGTGCTGGGAAATTGTGGTAAGCAAAATGAGTTTACCTAAAGGTCTAGTAAGTGTTTCTGGAAATCAAGACGTTTTGGCCCCTGTCCTAGACCTTCTGTTTCCGCAGATGCGTGGAAGATGCTAGAAGTGTGAACTTCCACAAGATCATCTGAGGTTTGGAGTTTTGGGACAGGCGGGCCTCAGATCACGCCGGGAGAGATTCTGCATTAAGTTACTGGGAGCTGGTGTCCTGGCCACCCTTCTGAGACCGCTCAGCCTGCAGACGTTCGTCTCCTGGGTTGTAACCTCTGGCTTCCACCCATTTTCCCCAGAAAACCCACGTGTGTCGTTCAGTAGCAAGGATTCGGCTGGGACCCAAGGCTTATTTCTGAGTACAGCGGTGCACCTGCCTGCCTCCTGCCCAGCCAGGGACAGACAGCACCCGCGTCCCAGGGTGAACAGCAGTGAGAAAATTCCAAATTCAGATGTGCTCAAAAATCGCTAGTTACCCTGCCTTAAGCACAGGACTGTTCAGTGAGTCCTACTCATTTCTAGGAGATGGTAAAGCCAAGAGGAAAATGGAATTTAGAGCACTTTCTAATGAAATGAAGGTCACACTTGCTTGAACCCAGAATGTCTCAAATTATGTGGGGAATATAATGGCGTGATTTACACAACACCCTCTTACTTTTTACAAATTGTAAGAATATCTTGAAGTGAACAGGGTCTTACAGACATCAGGGCTCCTGGGAACAGTGAAAGAGGCATCTGTCAGATTTTACACGGTCAGTGCATATTCAAGTCTAAAATATCGTGCAGTATAGAAAATGGCAATGAAAACAATCTCCGTTTTATTACTAATCCTCATCCTGACCATTTTTTTTTAAGTATGTGAAGGGGAAAGCAAGATAGAGAAAGCAATTTTCTATACTTTGGTATTTTTTTATAAATAATTTTTTGTTGGGTGCCTGGGGGGCTCAGCCAGTTGAGCATCCGGCTTCGGCTCAGGTCATGATCTCAGGTTCGTGAGTTCGAGCCCCGTGTCTGGCTCTGTGCTGACAGCTGGAAGCCTGGAGCCTGCTTCAGATTCTGTGTCTCCCTCTCTCTGCCCATCCCCTGCTTGCATTCTGTCTCTCTCAAAAATAAAGAAGTATTTAAAAAAATTAAAAAAAATAATTTATTCTCAAGTTAGTTAACATACGGTGTATACAGTGTAGTCTTGGCTTCGGGAGTAGATTCCCATGATTCATCACTTACATACAACACCCAGTGCTCATCCTAACAAGTGCCTTCCTCAATGTCCATCACCCATTTCCGTGCCACCCAACCCCTGCTCCCTTATCGACCCTCAGATTGTTCCCTTTATTTAAGAGTCTCTTATGGTTTGCCTCCTTCTTTGTTTGTAACTATTTTTTCCCCTTCCCATCCCCCATGGTCTTCTGTTAAGTTTCTCAAATTCCACATATGAGTGAAAACATATGATATCTGTCTTTCTCTGACTGACTGATTTCACTCAGCCTAATACCCTCCAGTTCCATCCACGCTGCTGCAAATGGCCAGATTGCATTCTTTCTCATTGCCAAGTAGTGTTCCATCGTATATATAAACCACATCTTCTTTATCTATTCATCCATCGATGGACATTTGGGCTCTTTCCATGCTTAGGCTATTGTTGAAAGTGCTGCTATAAACATTGGGGTGCATGTGCCCCTTTGAGACAGCACACCTGTATCGCTTGGGTGAATTCCTAGTAGCACTGTTGCTGGGTCGTAGAGTAGATCTATTTTTAATTTTTGAGAAACCTCTGCACTGTTTCCCAGAGCGGCTGCACCAGTGTGCATTCCCCCTGGCAGTGCAAGAGGGTTCCCGTTTCTCCACATCCTCGCCAGCATCTATAGCCCCCTGATTTGTTCACTTCAGCCACTCTGACCCGTGCGTGGTGGTATCTCAGTGTGGCTTTGAGTTGTATTTCCCTGATGAGGGGTGGCGTTGAGCATCTTTTCATGTGTCGGTTGGTCATCTGGATGTCTTCTTTGGGAGACATTACTTTGATATTTTTAATCAAAACTAAAATATTTTTTGAATAAGAATTAAAAAGGAAAGATTGAAGGTGAACGCAGTCAGTGTTGACAGTTTATCTACAATTGTGTTAAATAAGCATGTGCTCTGAGTCATGTTGGACGGCTGACTCTGTTCCTCCCACAGAGGTACTGTGGTCACACTCACTGAGACCCAGACTGCGGGTCTGTGAGTGTGGACAGGTGCACGCTTGTGTGACCCACGCTGCCTGCAGACGCAGGACTTCCCTTCACTGGGACCTTCCACATGCCTTTCCCAGTCAGTGCCCACATCCACACCCGTGAGCAAAGAGCGTCCCAGTGTCAGTCGTTTCCAGAACTCCATGGCCACGGGACCTTTGTCTGTGCCGTTACGTGTCACAGCAGCCACTCCTTTATGTGATGGAGCGCTTTTCTGTTGTGTCAGCCAAGGAGACTCTGGTGTATCAGTTTGGCGATCGTGAATAAAGCCACTTCTGGAAAGGTCTGTGTGGTGATGCGTTCCTGGTTCTCCTGAGCAAGCAGATGGGGGCGGGGCTGCTGGACCGGTGGGGGGATGGGGGGTGGGGGTGGGGCAGCCACGTGCTCAGCCTCAGTACCCGCTCGTGAGCTTTCCGGAGTGGGCGCCGTTCACATTCTCGCCTGCTCTGCGGCAGCCTTGTTTTGTGAGTCTATTTAATTTTAGCTATTGTGGTATTTTTTTTTAATTAAAATTTTTTGAAACGTTTATTTTCAAGAGACAGAGCACAAGCAGGTGAAGGGCAGAGAAAGAGAGAGAGAGAGGGAGAGGGAGACACAGAATCTGAGGCAGGCTCCAGGCTCCGAGCTGTCAGCACAGAGCTTGACGCGAGGCTCGAAGTCACGAGCCGTGAGATCATGACCTGAGCCGAAGTCGGATGCTTAACCGACTGAGCCACCCAGGCGCCCCTATTGTGGCATTTTTATTGTGGTTTTAATTTGTATTTTTTTAATAATGAGTGATATTGAACACTACATCATGTGATTATGCCCTTATTTTTAATTGTTTGTTATTAATATTAACAAGTTGTAGAACTTGTAACTTCCAGTTACCATCATAGATCAGGTGTACGTGTTGCAAATATTTCCCCAAGTCTGTGGCATGTCTATTTGTGTTATAATATCCTTTAATGACATAAATGCTGAATTTTTACGAAGTGTAACTTTTATTTTATGGTTGGTGCTTTCTGGCCTGTCTGAAAAATCTTGCCAACTCAAAGCCCGCAGTGATTTTCTGTGTGTTTTCTTCCGGGAAGTTTTTGTTTGTGTTTAGACCTCTGGCCCATTGTGTTTGCTCCCTTTTGTCCCCTAACGGTAGGCGGACCGTCGAACAACGTGGGGTGGGCTGTGCGGCTCTACCTGGACGCGGTCCCCTGGAGCTAGAGCACAGCCCCGTGCTCGTGCTGCCTCTTGGCCACCTGACCTCACTGTGAATACTTAATATGCAGCACACGTGGCACACAGAATGTGTGTTAACTGACTAGCGGTCAGGCTTCTGGTCCGTGGCGGGCTATTAGCGGTTATGTTTTCGAGGAGCCAAAATTACGTGTGGACTTTGGACAAGCAGGGGCCGGCGCCCCGAACCCCCATGCCGTTCACGGGTCCGCTGTATCAGCAAAGATGACTGTGCTGAAGCACCATATGTCTGTTCTCACGGTTTCTGTGGGTCAGGAGTCTGGGTGTGGCTCACCGGGTTCTCAGCTCAGGGTCTCCCGGCCGTGACCGAGGTGTTGCCCAGGGCCCTTGCTCAGCCAAGGGTCTCCTGGGACGGATCTCCTTCCGTGCTCGTCGCGTCGTTGGCAGGTTGGGATCCGTGTGGTTGTAGGACCGAGAGCCTCAGCTTCTTGCTGGCTACAGACCGGAAGTGGCCATCGGCCGTTAACGGGCCCCTGTTGGCGACCCTTCCTCACGGCTCCCCCCGCGACGGTGCCGCAGTCTCGGGTGTAACTGTGCACAGGCTCCGTGCGCAGGGCCCCCCCCCCTCGGGGAGGGGTCACGCGGGGCAAGAACACCACGTGTCTGGCCTGCACAGCCACCGTGCATTGACGTAGTTTGGGGCACGGAGAAAAGTCTAGTCAAGGTTCTTTTTTTCCCGTGAATATCTGTTTGCTCCAGTAATACGTGCTAAAAATACTTTTTGCACTGAATTTCATTAGTGCCTTCGTTGAAAATCAGTTGACTCTCAGAGTGTGGGTGAAGTCTCCTGTTGAATACTTAATCTTTTACAATTTGAAGAGATGGTTTAGCTTCATTAACTGGGTTTATTCTCCCGAAGGTATGCGTGTCACTGTAATCGTCTGGTGAAGAACATTATTCTCTCTCCAAGCACCACCCCCGAAGTGTTTTACAGTCTTCCTGTGATCCCATTGTGAAATTGAAGGCTCATTGATTTGTTCTGGAAAATCACCCTGTCTAATCACCGGATTATATTGGAATCAACCTCACGCATCTAGTATGGTCACAGTTTTCTTCTTCTACGTTACAGTTTATATTTTTTCCTCTAGGTTTCTAGGTTTTAGGAAAATGTAAGTGATAATTGTTTTCCTCCTCCCCACTGCCCAGTGGATTTGGTCCAAACGCCTCAGCTCGGACAGTCAGGTCCATCCGGCTTCGCCGAGCCTGCTCCCACCCCGCCATCCAGGCCTGTGCCCCGGGGCTCCGTGCCCAGCCCAGTGGGGTCCCCGCTCTTCTGTGGACACCATCTCCGGAATGCGTTCTCACTGCCGCTGTCGGCCTTCGGACCCCGTTCAAATGCCGTCCCCTGTGACTTTCCGTGAAGTCGAGCCGGTGTCTGACCCTCAGGTGTGAACCTCCAGCTACGGACCTGTGTGCAGCGTGCAGGGCACTGTGCCCTCAGCCTTCCGGTTCAGATGTCGGCTTCTCCACTAGAATTTGAGTCCCTCAGGGAGGGTGGCGTTGTCTTCAGTCTGATCGCCGGAACAGAACAGACGGACGGATGCTCGCTGAATTCGGGTAAAGTAAGTCCATCTGTGTTCTGGTGTCTCATGGCAGCACAGTTATTTCTAACATCTTTACTCATTTCCATGTTGCCTAGAAATTACAGTATTGTTCATCTGAGGGCATTTATCTCATGGATGCAAAAACGCACATCACACAGAATTCTAGAAAATCAACCTCTGAAGCAGTCTGCTTTGCAAGCCTTCAAAATAGTAAATCATTAGAAACACAGTGTTTTATGTTTAAAACTTAGGCTATAATACAACCTGGGAGGGTTTCATCACGTACCCACTTGGGAAGTATGACTGACCCTCCTTCGCGACTCTGCGTCACATCTGCTGACAGAGCAGAGGCTGGCCGTGTGGCCACCACTGTGGCGGAAACAGGGACCGGTGACAAAGGAGCTGTGCACGAACGGCATTCATTTTGCGGCTCCAAGAACTTGAGATGTGGGATCCTCTGACATTGGCGTTTTCCAAGGACCCACGCTGCTCCGATACTTCCCGTTGGTTGTACCCCCACTGCATCCCACACTGTTTTCGTGTTTAAAATGGCACGTTCCCAGTAATGATTTGAACCAAGATGCTTGAGCCGCAAGTAGGGCCGTCAAGGAAAGCACGCTGCCGGCAGGTTACGCCTCTTTTTCGCGTTTCCTTGGTCAGAGGAATTGCTGGTGTTCGCGGCACACCTCTTATCCTCGCACAGACCGTCAGGTTTCCTTGAGCCACACACGTCCACGTCCGTCTGCCCGTCTGTCCTGCCGAGCCGCAGAGCTCTTCCAGACCTTGGGGCTGAAGCCGTAAGCCTCAGATGCGTGGACTTCGCTGTCCAGCTTCCATGGTCACCTCAAGTGGGAAGAGCGTTCCTCTCAGCGACGCCTTCCCTCCTCAGATAATCACGGCCCGTTTGTTCCTCTCTTTGTTGATGTTTGGTCTGAGCTGAACTAGAACGGCAGCGTCTTGGAAGGGACGTGAGGGGCTGGTTTTTCTGTTCCTGGACCCGAAGCGCGGCGTGGCTCATGGCACTTTCCTGCTCTGTGTCCCCTAACCCGCCCCTGTGCTTGCGACCCAGGCACCCCTCCCAGCTCCGTCCCACGTGGCTTCCGGGTTTGCCGGAAGACGAGATGCCAGGACCGTGTGCCTCCGGGGCCCACAGGCTGCCACACCGGCCATGGGGAGCCGTGATGCCAGTGCAGGTGCTGAGGCTCCAGTTGTGGCCGTGGCTACGGAGAGCTCAGTATGGACAGAGGCTTGGATCACTCAGTGTCTCAGGAGCCTGACTGCCTTCGGTTCAAGCGGGCAAACCATTCAGCTGGAGGGGCGCCAGTTACCTGCCATCAAAGATATTTGTGTGTTGAATATTGACGATTCTTTACCATAAGTGGGAGCACAGTAAAGTCTAAAGAACTTAAAATTCTACTCAAGTTAGAACAACAGGAGAACTTGAGGCGCTCCGCGATATCTGTCACCACAAAATCTCCGCCTGCCAGTTGTTTTAAAACGTGCTCAGATGACGCGGGCGTGCTTCCTTGGAGTTTCCAGGACGAGCACGTCAGACACAGAAGGGGGCCGTGTGCACGCTCAGTGATGGTTAGTCACGCGCGTTCATTCGGCAGTGTCTTTGCACAGACGCACATCTGCGTGGAGGAGCTGGCGGGCTGTTGGCATTGAATCTGTTAAATGGTGAAGCTCTAAAGAGTCCATGGTGCTTTAAGTTTAAATCCATTTTCACATTCAGAAAACGAAATAAACACAGGATAAATTATAGGAAATTAAAGCAGAATCACAAAGTAATTTCATTAAAACATAAGAATTGGAGACATCTGGACAAGCTATGCAGAGTGGTCCCCAACTCTCCTTTCTCCCAACACCTGACCACAGAGTCACAGAGTTGTTACTGGGGCTGTGGTGAGTATTCAGACCAGCAAGGCTGTCTGCCCCCAGGACTCAGACACAGTTAGATCTCGTCAGAGGGGGTCTTCTAGTCAGCTCTTGTCCATATGCCTTAGTATCGCTGTTAAGGAAAGAGCCATGAAATGAAAAATAAAGTCCCTCCTCCCAATGGAAGGAAAGACAGAAAAGGAAGGAAGTAGGGAGGGAGGGAGGAAGGAAGGAAGGGAGAGAGGGAAGGAGGGAGGGGGGAGAGAGGAAGGAGGGAGAAAGGGAAGGAAGGAGGGAGGGAGGAAGGAAGGAGGGAGGGAAGGAAGGTAGGAGGGAGGGAGGGAAAAAGGGAAAGAGGGAGGGAGGGAAGGAAGGTGGGAGGGAGGGAGGGAGGAAAGGAGGGTGGGAAGGAAGGTAAGGAAGGAAGGTAGAAGGGAAGGAGGGAGAAAGGGAAGGAAGGAGGGAGGGAAGGAAGGTGGGAGGGAGGGAGGGAGGAAGGAGGGAGAAAGGGAAGGAGGGAGGGAGGGAAGGAAGGTAGGGAAGGAAGGAGGGAGAAAGGGAAGGAAGGAAGGAAGAAAAAAGAAGGAAAAAAATGCAGCCACTGCAGTGAACCCAGACACCCAACTTTAGACTACTTTTCCTAAAACCGGGATGGGAAAAGTGAACAAAAGCGGGGCCTCTGCATTTAGATGTCACTTCAACCGGGGGACACTTCTGGCCTCTGTTCACGTGTTACCAGAGGGAATCACATTTGCCAGGTGCATTCTTCTCTGGCCACTCGGACGCTGACTGGAGCCTGTGTCCATAGGTCGCTAGGGGTGGTTCGCGCCGCGGTGGGAGGGGGGTGTCAAGGACACGTCCTCTGTGGCACGCACCCCGTCACGCTCTGGGTGCTTCTGTGGCCCTGTGGGGCTTCCACTGCCTGCTGCGCTCTTGCCAACCCACAGTTTGGGTTGAGGCAACTCCAGAGCAGGGAGATGTGCAGACCTAGAGCAGCTACCCCGCAGAGGCAGTGGGTCCACATGAAGGCGGGACTGTTGCCGGAAACGTCACTCGTGGTTGTGGCCAGATGCTCATCTGCAAGTGATCGTTCACATTCAAGAGTCTCTCTTCAATTTCTTCTCGAGGATTGCTCTGAAATTAACTCCCGGTGCACAGACTGGACTTGCGGAACGAGGCGGCTGTAAGCTGAAGCTCGGACTGGGCTCGCCGTCCTGTGACGGGTCCCCCGTGGGACCCGCCTGAGGTCAGTGCACCGAGGTCATCAGGCCGCCTCAGTCCTGGGCGCCATTTTGGATCATGGTGCACTGGAAGTGGTTTCTTGCGGTTTTTAAGCAGTCACCACGACAACAGTGTTTATTCCTGACCGAAACATAGGCTTCTGCTTGCCTCTGGAGCTCAGGTCTCCACTGAGGTGACAGGTTGAGTTTGCAAAACTGCCTCGTAGGCTGGAAATGGCGCTCGGATTACACCTGGAAAGGTGGTCCTTGTGCCTCGGGTGTGCCACGTGACTCCACGGTGCTGTGTGTGCCCACGGTTCACCTCAAGCTAGAGCCAAGCTTGGTTCACCTCAGGCTAGAGCCAAGCCACAGCCAGCGACAGGCCACAAGACTTGATGTTCTAAATAACATCTAAGTACCGATTTTAGCCTGACAGTTGTACGTTACAAACGGCTACTTCAGCCACTTCTGCAACAGATTAACAATTCTGTGTATTTTTTGAAAGTTTATTTTGAGAGAGAGAGTGCGAGAGCGAGTGAGAGCACATTCATGAGCGAGAAAGGGGCTCACGAGAGAGCCCCTTTGAGAGAGAGGGAGGGAGCAAATCCCAAGCAGGATCCACGCTGTCAGGGCAGAGCCTGATGCAGAGGGCTCGCTCTCGAGGACCATGAGATCATGAGCTGAGCCGAAATCCCGAGGTGGACACTTAGGCCACTGAGCCACCCAGGTGCCCCTGTCCTGTGTATTTTAGATTCCAATAACTGGTTGGTAGTTGCACGGAAAGTAGCAGTTAACACAAATAGAGTGATGAGCGTTTTCTTTACTGCCTGTCAAACCGAACGACTCTTCTGCCCCGGCTGCCTAGAGGTTGGTCACACGATCTGTCTGCTGTGTACCCTGGGCTAACCCTTAGGGTGTCAGCACTGATGGAAAGCCGTGCTGCCTCACACGGAAAAGACCCTGACCTCGCGTCACAAGAGTCTGTTCGGCATTCGTGGTCTTACGTCACCTTCCAGTTTGGATGGGACACTGTGCACGTGCTGATTCAGGGTGAAGAATTCAGAAATTTTAGGGAAAGGACTCAGTGCCAACTCTGACCGCTTTGGAGCTCAAGAGAAACAGCTGTCGACAGTCACTCAGGGCTACTCATCTGCTCCCCTTGACCTGGAAGAAACAGCCCGGACCTGGGGCGTCACCCTACCCGTCCCGGGACAGACCAAAGGGACGCCCCAAAGTCTCTGCGGTGAAGACCACGCGGAGTGTGGGGCGAGCGAGGTGGGGGTTTTCCCACGAGATTTCTTTCCAAATATCGTCCTCGGGTCCAGGCCGCTCGTGCCCCCTGGACCCACAGAAGCTCTGCTCCAGGGCTCACACGGGGGTACAAGGGCAGTGCCCTAACCCACATGTGCAAGTTGCACGGTGCTGTGTGTGTGGGGGGGGGGAGGGGGAGCTGTGGCCCAGAGAAGGGGCAGCAGCAGGTGCAAGCGGGGGAGGGGCGGCACTGCCCGCCCCCGCCCCTGCAGGTGTCTCCCGCCGAAGCCGAAGCCGGGTGGCTGGCCCTGCCTCCCAGTGAGGGCTCCTGGATGGCGAGGAGGGAGAAGCCTGGGAGAGCTGTCCTGTCGGCTCCCGCCAGGTGGGTGACACCGCAGCGCTGTCGCTGGTCCCTCCGGGGATGGGGCCGCGGACACCGCTGGCAGGGGTCCAGAGCGCCGCCAACGTGAGCCTCGCCCCGCCCCAGGTGTCCGCCCAGCACGGGAGGCCGAGTCGCAGGCCAGGCTGCCAGGAACAAATGGCAGGTATTTGTTGAGAAGAGAGCGCTTTAAGCTGGGCTGATGGAGGGCGCTGGCTGCCGTCACAGTCCCTCTGCAGAGGGAGGTGGGTCCTTTCCTCACTCTACCCTAGACGTGTGTCACCTGTGACTGTCGGGAATGCGTGCACGCACCACAGACCCTCCCCATTAGGGACACCCTCCATGGGAGCCTTGTTGCGGTCCCCGAACCATGTGCATGGACACGTCTCCTAGAGCCCGCCCTCAGTGTTGGACGTGCTGGGTTGGGACAAATGTGCTGTGACATGTGCCACCATTACAGGATCAGACAGTGTCACCGGTGTCACCACCAGGTGGGTCTGGGGACCCCGCCTCCTCATCCCACCCTCGCCCTCTCTTTCCAGGGCCCGGTGGCTCTTTCCTGTCGGCGTGGAGTGACACTGTAGCGTCTGTGTAGGAGCTTTGCTTCACCCGTGTCTGCACTTTAGATCTGCCTTCCTGGTCGCCCTGTCCGAGAGCCTGAGCAGAAGTGCGGGAAGAAGCCTGGCCTGGAAGGAAGTTTCCAGTGCCTGCCTGTTGAGGATGGCTTTTTTTTTTTAATTTTTAATTTTTTTTATGTTTATTCATTTTTGGAAGACAGAGACAGAGCACAGGCAGGGGTGGGGCGGAGAGAGAGGGGGACACAGTATCCGAAGCAGGCTCCAGGCTCCAAGCTGTCAGCACAGAGCCCGAGGCAGGGCTCGAACTCATGAACCGTGAGACCATGACCCCAGCCGAAGCTGGATGCTGAACCTACTGAGCCACCCAAGTGCCCTGAGGATGGCTTTTGACAGACAGTTGCTGTCGGACTCAACATGTCTTAAGCATGAATCGTGTTGAGTTTTATCAAATGTTTTTTATGTTTATTGAGAACATAATTTTTTTCTTTTTTTCACGTTTGTTTATTTTTGAGAGAGAGAGAGCGTGCGTGTGTGCAAGGGAGGGGCAGAGAGACGGGGACAGGATCTGGAGCAGGCTCTGTGTTGTCAGTGTCCCCATGGGGGGGCTCGAATCCACAAACCGTGAGATCATGACCTGAGCTGGAGTTGGACGCCCAACCGATTGAGCCACCCAGGTGCCCCTTCTTTTTAGAATTTGTAACTTGATGAACAGCATTTAGTGATTTTTCTGTGTAGAACCCCCTCTTATTCTTCCAGAAAACTCAGATTGGACACGATGTATCGTCCTTCAACAGTAGCTAGGTTACCAGCTGCAGTGACTCCTGTCACTTTACTGTCTTTGTCAAAATTGTCTTCCTTGTCATAGAGCATACGCCCTTCCATATAAATTTTAGAATAAGCTGTGTCTGCACAAGTCCTTGTTGAGGTTTTCACAGGGATTGTATTCAACCCGTACGCACATAAAGTTGGGGATAATCGACATTTTTACTCTGATGAGTCTAACAATCCATGAACATGGTTTGTCCTTCCACTTACGTTGATCTCCCCTGTCAGTATACTGTAACGTTCAGCTTACAGACACTGCAGATGCTTCTAAAAGTTATACTGGGTGTATCATTTCTAGAGTAACTGTAAACGATACTGCTTTTAACGTTGTTTTCCACATGGCCATTATCAGTATATGAGGTGAGATTGAATTTTGTGTGACGTGACTTCGGTGGGTTCACTTATGAGCTCTGGGAGTTACTTCTGGCTGTTGTTTGTTTTTTGTAGAGTCGTTGGATTGTCTGTGTAGACGATCATGGCATCTGCAAATAGGGACAGTGTCGCTTCCTCCCTGCAAGTGCGTGTGTTTTCTGTCTCACTCTTGCCTGACTGCAATTGCCAGAGCTTCCAACGCTGTGCTGAGCAGGAGCAGACATCCCTCACCGCCCCAGTCGGGGGAGCATTCAGTCCTTCACATTAACGTGGTGTCAGCTCGGTGTTTGGTAGACGCTCTTTACCAGGCTCTCCTAAACTGCGAGAGCTTTTATCATCAATGCATGTCGGCTTTTGCCAAATGCTTTTCCAGTATCAACTGGCATCGTGCGATTTTTTTTAGCTTGTTGATATGGTGAATTGTGGTATTTTGACATCGCATAATACAATGTATCAAGATGTGAAGATCTGCATAACCAAGTGAACTGTATTTTTCACACGATTAATGCATGATGTTAACAAAAGCATGCGGTGGTAAAGACCCTTTCACTCACAGTGGAAGATAGACCAGTAGATTTTAATGGGTCAGAATACATTCACCGATACAGTTTCAGATTCCACAATTCACATGGCCTTTAAGAAACATGCACTCATCATATTTTGGAGATTATCTGCAATTATCTGAAAGGACTGTTAAGAGTAGTTCTTCCTTTCCGAATAGTCTTTAACCAAAATGACATATCGCAACAAACTGAGTGCAGTGGCAGGCCTGAGAATCCAGAGATCATGCCATGCATCTTGCTAAGTTTATTTTTGTTTTGGAAAACGTAGTTATTTTTCATAAAAGAGGTTACTTGTGTAAAAATATAATGGAGTAATCATTGCTGGGAGAATTAAAGTATAAATGTATTTTTAAATTCTCAGTTTTAATTTATTGGTAGATACAACCTATATAAACAAGAGGTCCTTGTGGTTCTCAATAATAAATGTTAAGAGTAGGAAGGGGTATTAAGACCAAAACGTTTAGGGACTGATGTTTTATGATAGGATTGTGCTGGCTTTAAATAATTTCTTAGATTGATTTTGGTAAGAAGTCTTTCGGGCATTTGTGCATTTGCTAAGATTTGAAATGTATTGGCATGAATTTGCTTATTGTATTCTCTTACCACTTTTTGTTACTTGATTTTTATTGTTATTTTAAAATTCTGATATTGTTTGAAACTTACATGAAAATTGCAAGAATGGGGGGGGTGCGCCCAGGTGGCTCAGTCAGTTAAGCATCTGACTCTTGGTTTCAGCCCAGGTCACGATCTCAAGGTTCTAGTTCGTGAGTTTGAGCCCTGCGTTGGGCTCTGTGTGGACAGTTCAGAGCCTGCTTGGGATCCTCTCTCTCTGCTCCTCTCTGCTCTCTCTAAATAACTATATAAAACTTCAAAAAAATTGCAAGATTAACACATGAATGTTCTATGTAGTTTTACCCAGGTTAAAGAATAATTTTATTTTATACCATTTTTGATTGACTTGTTATTTGTCTATCCTTCCTCATTGTACCTGTTAAGCGCTTGAGGTTTGGCTAGATGATCTATAAATCTAAAATACACATCAGATTTTAAAGACTTGGTACAAATGATACAAATTTTCTCATTAATTTTATATTATGTGCTGAAATAACATTTTGTATGAGTTAGATATCAAAATTAAAACATTTGTTTTATTTTTTAATGTGGCTTCAACATTTTAAATCCTACGTATGGCTTGCATAGTATTTCTTTCGGATTGCATATATACAAACTTGTTTTTCAAAACCATCAGAGTACGTTGGAGAAATCTTCCCCCTTTAAGCCTGAACACGGTAGAATGCCCTTCCTAAGAGCTGTGACACCCTCTTACGTACGCAGAACATGTTATAAAAGTCAGGGAATGTAACACTGACGTGATGCTGTTCTCCGCTTATCTAGTCCACAGCTCACTTCTAGGTCACGTTTACAAATCCTTTATAACGTGTCCCATCCCAGGATGATGCATTTCGTGGAGTTACTATGCCTTCCCAGCCTCTTCCAACTTGGAACAGTTTCTCAGGCTTTGTCTTTCTTGACCTTGATTGTTTTGAAAACCAGAGGTCGGTTTCTTCTCTACGATTGGTTGCTACCTTTGTCACACACAAGTGGTGTGTCCTTGTATCAGTAGCATCTTGATACTGTTTTGTCCCAGTTACCTCGTGGACTTTCGTAAGTCCGCTGAGATACTGTAAATCAGGCTTCTCTTTTGTAAAGTCAGTATTTCCCCTTTCGTGATAACTAAGCAGTTTGGGGGTGGATATTTAAAAACGATATAAATATCCTCTTTATTATTAAACTTTTGCCCACTGATTTCATGAGCTTTGGCATTTTTGTGTGATTGATCTTTAAAGAAGATGACAGACTGAGGATTGCCACTGCACGCAGGGTTTTCAGTGTGTGGAGCTGGACTGTGTTCACAGGCATGTGTGCATGAGCCAGAAACGGGGGAGCCCTTGATGGAATGGCAGGGTCCTGTAGGGGAGCTAAGCCAACCGGATTTGGGGACAGAGGAGAGAAAGGGGTGGGAAGTTCTTTCTAAGGATGATATCCCCGTTTGGTTCTAAGAGTGGTGCAAAGGGTCAGAACCTTGGCTTCTAGAGGCAGGATAGCTGTCCTCAGGTCTTCAAAGAATTCTTTGGTGGACGAGCCCACTGCCTCCTTGACCCACGGCCTCTGCCTCACTGAGTCGGGTCCTGTGTTGGAAGTCTCAGAAAGACTGATTTTAGCTCAATGTAACAAGGAGCTTTATACCAGTTTCAGTGGTTTAGAGGAGTATATTCTGTTGTCAAGGAGTTTCCACCCCAGGCAGGACTGGAGGGTGACCTGTGTGTGGATTCACTGTCCCCCCCGGGACCTGCGTGGCCACCAGAGTCTGGCCACCCTGCCTCACAACCTCAAGTATTTTGTTATGGAAAAGTTTAAGCACACACTCCACATGTCACGGGTCCCATGTGCCCATCAGCAGCCGAGGCTCATGTCTTCTCTCGTTCCCTTCCCCCCACCCCCAACACGCACCGAAGTATTCGGAAGGAAATCCTGGTACCGTGTACTTCTGGCTGTAAGTATTTCCGTACATAGTGTGTCTTCAAAGTAAGGACTCCTGGCCACGTGCTCCACATGCTCCTCAACGTAGTTTTGCCGGTACCTCCTTCTGGCTTCCCCCAAGCTCCCACCCTCTTCCTTCCCGCCCTCGCTCCCCCTCCTCCCACTCCCCTGCCTCGGCCTCCTTGCCGCTTCCCTCCCTCCTACCTCCTCCCTGCCACCTCCAACCACCTCTCCTCCAGGCCTCCCCAGCTCTCTCCTCCCCCACCCCCACCTGCTCTCCGGCCCCCTCTCCGCCTCCTGGGTGTCAGATAGGCTCTATCCACATTCCCTCTCTCCCCAGGCTCCCACCTCCCCCCCTCTGGCCCCCTCCCCGCCTCCACCAGCTTCTCCTTCCCCCCCTCTCCAGCCCCTGCCCCCTCCGGTCCCCTCCCCATCCCTGCCAGCCATTCAGTCCCTCCCCTCCCTCCCTCCCCCTCCAGCCCCTCCTCCCTCCCCCCTGTCCCACAGGCTCCATCCACAGGGGTCTCTATTTCACACCAGGCTTTCCAATTCTGGGACTTTAGCACTTGCCATTCTCCCTGACTAGAATGATCTTTCAGAAACTTCCTTATGAACGGCTTCTTGTCTTTCAGATCGTGGTTCATAGATCGTAACTTCACAGAGAACTCCAGCCCCCCATCCCTATCTCTGTAGTGTCCCCGTATTCTATCTGTCATGGCACAGAGTTCTCTAAATGTGCCCTGTGTGGTGCCCCTTGGTTGTGCTCCTCACTGCTCCTCCGGTGGAGTAGACGTGAGGGCAGGGGCTGTGCCCCAATGCTGGGCGGAAGGTGACCTGTTTCTGTCCCAACTACTGGGACACCAGGGGCGCTTCAGGGGAAGGGAAGAAGGCAGGTGATGACCAGCCTCCCGGGAAACAGATCCGGGATTTCCTGGACCACGTGATGCTATTAGCAGGATGTCTTCCGGTTTGCATGTGACACACGTCTGCGACCTATGGGCCCAGGAGTCGTGGCTTCGTCCGGAGTGCCACCCTCACTAGGTGACCGCTGGCCACGGTGCGACCGAAGCCCATGTCTGACCCCGAGACCCCGGGGAGGCACCTGCAGGGCTGCCGGGGCGTGTCTGGCCTCCGCCTGTTCTCCGGGGCCTCTGCGTGGCCCTGGTCTCAGCAGGGCTGGTACCCCCAGGGCCTGGGAAGAGCTCCCGTTCCCACGGGCCCGATTTACTTACTGTGCGATCAGTCTGTGAGCTGAGCTGCCTCAGCCCCAGAGCCTGCGGCCACGCTCGGCCCAGACACTCGATGGCGCTGGTTGCGGAGATGAACGCTGTCATGCATTTTGGGGCGGGTTAGCCGGAATGAAAGAGCCTGCTTTTTATGCCACTTTGTCTTCATGCCGAAGCAATGCAGGTCAGACTAGGCCAGTTTCATCACTTCCGTACTTTGGTGGGATACTCAGAAAGCTAGAAGGACACCGAGACTTAGAGTGACAATGACTAGAACCACGTTCGTAACGATAATGACACAATTTGCAAATCCGCAGTGGCTGTGCATGCCAGCAGCCGGCCCACGTGGGGTCGGGGAGGAGGACAGAGAGCGTGTGCGCTGACACTCCCAGCAGAGGTGGCTGATGTAAGGCTTGCGACTATGTTTCCGGAAGCTTCCTCCAAAGAGAATCGCGAAAGGAGAAAGCATTCCAGTCAGAAACAAGCGCAGCGTCCACTGTTGTTGGGACCGAGCACAGCACCTCCCCTCCGCCGGGACTGTGAGTAAGGCGCCTCCCCTCTGCCATCATCTGACCCCTTTGGGGCCTGTTTGAGCTACTGGCACAGAAGGATGCTTTCGTATTTTCCAGAGATGGTGTCTCGCGGGCACACCGTGGCCTCTGTGACGTGAGCCCGACTCTTGGGTGTGCTTATGTGTCCTGATCTCCATTAAGTGGAAGGGGGTGGGGGGCTCAGGGCTTGCCGGAGACAGTCTGGGCCGCGGGCCAGCACGGCCGGTGGGAGTACACTGGGCGCAGACTCGTGTATTCATCAACGGTGTAGACGCAAATGTGCGGGAGGCCGTGGGACCCTCCGAACCTTCCTTTTGAACTCCCTTCTTGTCCCTTCCTCCCTTGCCCAGTTGTGCCTCGCGCCAGGTGTGGGTGGTCTTCGATCAGGCAGGCAGCCCGCCCTCCGCTCATCCACCGCGTCTTAAAGCCAGAGCGCGGTTGTCTAAGCTGTTTAAATACATCTGGGCCACACTTACCACGCCTCATTTCCTGGGATAAGTGAACTACTGGAAAATGTCTCATTGCTTTTTAATTTTGCCTTTGCTTTTCCATGATTTATGTCTGACTATAAAAGAAAGAAAGGGAAAGAAATTTCTAAATATGAGTCTTTTTTTTCTCCCTTTTGCTAACTTTAAGAAATGGAGATACTTCAAGGAATTCTTGCATGGCTCCGATGCCTTTCAGTTGTCGGACCCAAGAGAAGCTAAGAACAAGTCTCTGAGTTTCATAATTTTTTTTATGTTTATTTATATTAGAGAGAGGGAGGGGCAGAGAAAGAGGGAGACAGGATCCAAAGCAGGCTCCAGGCTCTGAGCGCTCAGCACAGGGCCCGACGTGGGGCTCGAACCCACGGGCCGCGAGATCATGACCTGAGCTGAAGTCGGACGCTTCACCGATTGAGCCACGCAGGCGCCCCAGTAAGTCTTTGAGTTTGAAACTAAATGGTGAAGGAGGAAGATGGCCACCAGGCAGCGTTACCTTACGGCTGGCGTGCCAGGAGACCTGTGTTCGCTCTTCCCTTCTGAACGGTTTTATCCGCTGGCCCTCATTGCCCTTTGGCACCGATGGGAATGTAGGAGCGCGCCGTACTGCCGGGTGACAAATCAATGACTAAGTATCAGTCACAGGTGGGGCCCTGAAATCACTTGATTCTATCTGTAGCCTAAAGAAAATGGGACTTGCTGAACATTAGAGAGTCAGTTCTTAGCAGGACAAGTATCAGGAAGTCCCCAGGGTCCTGTCAGTCCTGTTCGCCCACCAAACTATGGTGGTCTTTCTGGACGATTTAGAATCTTACCTCTGAATGGTTACATAAGGCATCTTATAAAATTATACTTTAAATGGTTCACAGAAAAATTCAAAAGACATTTATGGAAATCTTTCATACGAAAGTAGCCTTATAGGTGAGTAGAAACTGCAAATATAGGCGACCCACGAACCACACAGGTTTGAACCGTGCCAGTCCACTTGTATGTGGATTCTTTCAATAAGTACAGTACATACCGTAAAGGTATTTCTCGTATGATTTTCTCGGTAACGTTTTCTTTTCTCTAGCATATTTTATTGTAAGAATACAGTATGTAATGCATATACAAAATATGTTTTTATGGACCATTTATGTTACTGGTAAGGCTTGCGGTCAACATTAGATTGTTGTGCTTAGGTTTTTGGGGGGGGTCAAAAGTTATATGTGTATATTTGACTGTGCAGAGGTCATCACCCCTAACCTCCCATATTACAAGGTCTGCTGTAATTTCAAGTTTTACCTGGCTGAGAAATGTGTGTACCCAGATGTTGGAATCGGTGAAGTTACCAAGTAGGGAGCTGACCAAGGAAAAAGAGAGGAGGCTCCAGGTACTGAAATCAGAAGTAGGGACACGCTGCTGACCTCACTGACGAGCTGTGGGCAGGGGTAGGTGAGGAGGGTAGGCAGCTTGAGTCAATGGAAGAATTCATAGAAAGGTGCAAATTATTGACAGTGACTTAAGAATAAATAGGAAAATTTAAGAGATTTATAACAACTAAAGAGCTTAAATTAGAAGAATAATTAAACAACTTCCCACAAAGGAAATACTGGGACGAGATGGGTTCACCAGTGACTCCTACCAAACATTTAAGGAAGAATTAATGCCACTTCACAAACTTTTCCAAGAGATTAGAGGGGACACCAGAACTTCCTCAATGAGGCCAGTATCACCCTGATTACAGATTTAACAAAATCAGAAGAGAAAACTAGCACCAGTGTTTCTCATGAATGTAGCTGCAAAAATCCTCAATAACTAGCGAATCAAATGCCTCCATATTGTAGAAGTGAGCTTTATCCCAGGAACGCAAGGTCGGGTTAACAAATGAGAACAAATTAACACAATACATCCCATCAACAAATAAAACAAAGCATGCGGTCGTCTCACAGACACAGAAAAATCATTCGACAAAATTATGGCCCGTTTATGAATGATTCAAACAGCAGTGACCACACAACTTCCCCAGCCTGATAAAGTCCGTCTACAAAGACCCACAGCTAAATCTTTCTTAATTGATGGACAGAGGAAGAAGGGCAGGATGTCCACTCTTCACTATCATCTGTGGTCGTGCCGGCCGCTGTGGGTGGGACCGCGGGCAGGAAATGTATGCACGTGGGTGCTGACGTCTTGGGGATCACACCCTGTCGGGGGTCCACAGGTGCTCCCCGAGGCCGTCATCCCCCCAAGCACTGGGGGGTGGGAGCCTGGGCCTGGCGTGTGGCGGCTCTCTGAGAAGGGGGGACTGTTTCCTGTCCCTGTAGTGCCACTGCGTGCGGTGCCCAGACGTGGAGTCTCACCGTGTGCCACTGCCTCTGAGTTTCCTGTGTGGGCACGGGGACGTGTTTCCTTTTAAAGGCAGGCCTTGGCTCCAGTCGGCCACGTCTCTCAGGGCTCTTGCTCAGGAGAGGGAAGGAGTCCCGCTGGTCTCTGTTTCGTCCCCTCTGTCCCGTCCACGCAGGCACATCTCCGTAGTTGGCTCGTGGGCGTGGGAGACAAGACTCCTCTCGTGTCTGCCACTGGCCCCTCGGCCTCACCTCCTCTCCTCCGGTCACTCGCTGGCCCCGCCGTGCTGTGACCTTCCCACAAGCCACGTCCTCGCACACAGCTGGCCCGTTTCTTCCTTCTGGAAGACATGCTGTCCCCTGTCCCCCCGGCTAATCTGCCCCTCCATACCCCGCCTGCCCAGGCTTGCGCCCCTCAGGCCGCGCTCCCTCCCGGGCGCTGAGCCTCCCCCAGCCCCTCTGTAAACCTTACTTTACTTCCCTGCTCCCACTCTGCGCTGTCCTGCCCCACGAACCCTACCCCCACCCCGTCTAGCGCGTTGCCCTGCGGGGGCTCAGAGGTACCCGTCGGAGCGATGTCGGCAGCTCGATGGCTGCATCGTGACGCAGGTCCAGCGATAACCCCTCTTGGGCGTAACCTCATCCTGAGCGTTTACTTCTCCGTCCGTGTGACTGTCCCGGGGGCCCCGGTGAGGCATTGCGGGCGGGGAGCCCGAGCCTGACATTCTCATTTCAGGTAACGCACGGTGAAAAGGACGTATGTTACCCGCCCACCCTGACAGATGCGCGTTTGTCATATGAGAATTGGAAAATGCACGTAAAGCTGTTGAGTTTCGTGTGACCCAAGCTGACTCAAGCTGACGAACTTTCGAAGGTAGGCTCCGCGGCAGAGTGAGCGGGGAGCGAACGGCCCTCTTCTGCCCTTTGACGCCGAAGTGCCCTGTGGGCGCCTGTGTGGACCCCATGACCCGAGGGCAGAAGTACGGCCCGCGTGCGGGGCGCCCGGCCGACGGCCCCCCGCCTCTGCCCGCAGATGCACGGCCCGCGCGGTGGGCGGCCGTCTGACCGTCCAGAGGTGCTCGATGGCACGCCGGCGTGACAGATGGCCACGGTGGGAGCCAGGCGGGATTGGCTGCCGCGGGAACAGGCCACGAGCGTGCCGCCACGGGAGCGCGGTGATGGCAGAGAAACGCTAAGCACAAAGCCGCAGAGCTCACCTTGTGTTTCTGCCGTGGTGTGATGGCGGCAGGAAGGTCCGATTCTGTTCGCGTCCACGCGGGGAGAGAGCGCGTGTGGAGACAACCGCTGTGGAATCCAGGACTGCGAATGCGGCGAGGTGGCGTGGCTGACGCGAGTCAGGGCTGAGTGTTCACACTGACGTCCTTTACTGGTCGGAGGCGAAGATCCGCACAGACGAGCTCCGCGAGTAGACGGGCTGAAGGTCGAATATTGCTTTTGAGTCCAGAAAACACAGACGTCGCTGTTACTTTGGCAACCGTGGTACGTGGTGTTACGTTTGCACGTGTTTTACAGAAAAGCAGTTCCCTAGCGGTGGAATTCAGACGTGCGGCTCAGGACAACTTTAGAACTCAACCTCTTGGTACTTGCTGTCCTGTTCTCGTTTAAGTCACAGCGTGGCGCGGTCGTGTGCATTGTCCGCGAGGGGCGGCGGGGAGGCAGGGCCCCGGGAGCTCCGACCTGCTGCCAGGACCGGCCCGTGACCCGGCCGCAAACACCCTCAGCCCGGCACCCACCGCCCGTGAGTGCGCGCACAAAACCCCAGGAGCAGAGCCGAGCGTGTGCCGTGGTTTTGCACAGTGGAGGCCGTGCGCTCCCGTCCTGCGGCTGCACGTGTGGGACGGCGGAGGGGCTGGCGGTAGCAGTCAGGGGTAGACGTGTCTGTGAATTTGCACGTGGGTGGAGTGGGAAGACAGAGGCAGTGTCTGACTTTGGCCCCGCGGGCTCGCCGCGGCCTCCCATACGGCAGGCTGTGCGTGAGGTTTCTGGGGCGGGAGCCGTGGCGCGGGACCCGTCGGTATGACAGACGCAGCTGCTCGTAGCTTTGGCCGCGGGGGACGGCGCCTGTCGTGACTGGCGGGTGTGGGTCTCCTCTCTGGCTGCTGCGGGCATCTGTTCCCGGTGGTCTGGCAAGGCTCTCGGCTCTGCAAACACTCACGGCCGCGGCCTCCAGCCTCGAGCACGGTGCGGTCACAGTGCAGGAATGTGACAGTTGGGCTGTAATTTGAGTCCTGCTCAGTTTCTTTGAAAACGACTTAGAAGCCCAACTTGAAAAACTTATCTTTAAATAAGTTGCAGCATTTCAGTGTCCTCAGCACATAGGATTCCCGTGACACATGGCTCTGTTCTGACGGGTGACTGCGCAGTGCTCGTGAGGTTCGTGAGTTATGAAAACGTGGCAACTGTGGCTTTCCACACACACAAGTAGCATTTGAGGGAACAGCTGTGTCATAGCAGGGAGCAGACCTCGTGGGAGGCGGCTGTCTAACGGCACCCCGGCCGGGGCCCCCCTCTCTCAGGGGTTCACGGAAGGACAGCCGGGGCTGGGGCACAGGCCACCTCGTGGCTCTGGGTCCCTCAGTCTTTTTACCGCCAGGGGGGAAAAAAGTCTGTTTTGGGCAGGATCCTGAGAATATGCAGTCATTTTATGGGAAATTTGAGGTGCAGATACACAAACAATACATTGGTGTAATTTTTAATTTTTTTAGCTTCATAGATGGTTTTATGTATTTGTTTATTATTTTAGAGAGAAAGAGATCGCACGTGTGAGCAGGGGAGGGGCAGAGAGAGAGAATCCCAAGCAGCCTCCGCACTCAGCACGGAGCTCGACGCCGGGCTCCGTCCCGCGACCCTGGGATCGTGACCTGAGCCGAGATCAAGAGTTGGATGCTCAACTGACAGAGTCCCCCGGGCGCCCCTATTTCTAATGCTTTCTGTACTTTCTCACATTTAAAAAGCATATCGTTCTGGAAAATGGAAAATACACATGAACAAGGGGAAGCAAAAACAACCACAGCAACTCTTATTAACTGTCCCAAACTCAGCTGCAACTGCTGTTACCGTGGTAACACGTAAACTTTCGGGTTGTCTTCTCCCGGATCTGTGTGGATGTGTCGATGCCTATACACTGACACAAGACGAGATCCTATGCAAACACAGTACTGGTTTTCACCAAATTAGCCTGGAGAGTTGCATCTCGCTCTACCTTATGGGCGTGCCACAGTTTAACTAATCCTGTGTTGTTGCGTTCAGGTAGCTCCTAACTTGTTTGGATGTACGCGCATTGCTGTGATGAACATCCTGGTAAATGAGTTTCTCGTGATTGTGTGATTACTTCCCCGTAATAACTTTTGTAAGAGTAACTGCCGAGTCAGCGTCCTCACTTTTTAACAGCTTTTGCCGAGTTTTCTCCAAAAACTTGGGGCCAACTTGTGTATCTTCTAATAGAGTGTGAGGAAAGGAAATGGTTTACGTCAAACAATAACAATTATTATTTAGACGGCATTTGTCAGCACAGGTCACAGACCTGGGCCCACACAGTCAAGGGCAGGAAGGGAATTAGCACGGGGCTTCAGGGCTTGTGGAAAGCACCCCTCACTTCCTGCGTCCACACTCACGAGGGGGCTTCTCGGAGCAGAAACTGTTTGGCTGTTAGCGCAGAAAGGAGCCCTGCGTGGTCGGGCAGTTATATTTCTTTTTTTGTGCATTATCTAGTGATGTTTTAAATGTTTTTCATTGAAATACCCCCTCTTTCCCCTTGGGATACTAACCCCTTACCATATGTTAGCACTCATTTTTCTCAGTTTGTGGTATTAAAAATTCTAAGATCTGTTTTTGTTTCAATTTTTTAATGTTTTTATTTGTTTTTGAGAGAGAGAGAAACAGAGCACGAGCAGGGGAAGGGCAGAGAGAGAGGGAGACACAGAATCCGAAGCGGGCTCCAGGCTCCGAGCTGTCAGTACAGAGCCCGACGCGGGGCTCAAACTCACGAACCATGAGGTCATGACCTGAGCCGAAGTCAGACGCTCAACCGACTGAGCCACCCAGGCACCCCCTGTCTTTGTTTTTAGACTTAGGAGAATTTTCCCCTCAGATGACATATTCATTGATATTTCCTAATTTTTTTCTTGTTTGTTTACATGTATGGTACTAGGTAAGTCTATTACCGATTTATTTTTCTCCCAAAGGATTAGCCAGGCACCCAAATTACTTTTTTCCTCACTAATTTGAAATGCCAAACCTTTCATATGATATTCTCGTCTCTGTTACTTCACGTTATTTTCTGTTCCAACACCGTCCCGACACAGTTCACCACCTTTGATAATGTAGCCTTATAATAACTACTCCTCAATATCCCTTTTAAAAAGCTTTGCTTAGTTCTTTTAAAAATAATTTCATAGGGGCGGGCCCCTGGGTGGCTCAGTCCGTTAAGTGACTGACTCTTGAATTTGGCTCAGGTTGTGACCTCACGGTTTGTGACTTCAAGTCCCACATCTGGCTCCATGCTGTCTGCTTGGTACACTCTTTGTCTCTCTTTCTCTTTCTCTCTCTCTCTCTCTCTCTCTCTCTCTCTCTCTCTCTCTCTCTCTGTGTGTCTCCCCCGCTCATACACACACATTCTCTCTCTCAAAATAAACTTAGAATAATAAATTTATAATGCAAAATGTCAAGTGCATCTAAGAGTGGGAAGAATACCTTGATGACCCTGGTGTTTCCATCCCCACCTCACACAGTTAGCAGCCCCCAGCCAGTCTGTTCACCTCTTCCGGCCTTTCCTCACAATTTTTTTTGAGGCAAATCCCAGATGGCATTTCATCTGTAAATATTTCAGTGTGTATCTTCATTGGCTGTTTTTATTGATACATAATTTACATGACTTAAAATTTACCACTTTTCTCTGTGCGGTTCAGCTGGCCTGAGCGTATGTATATATTGTGTAACCACTACCAGCGTCCATCCGTTCCAGCATAGCTCCATCACCCCGGAAAGAAACCTGTACGTATTAGCAGCTGGTCCCAATTCCCACAGCCCCAGATCCCTGGCCACCACCGGCCTTCCTCCCGTCTCCTGGGTTTGCCTTTCCTGACTGTGTCACGTGAGTGGAGTCCTACAACATGTGTCCTTTTGTGTCTGCTGTATCCGTGCAGTAGACGTCTCTACACCTCATTCCTTCTCATGGCTGAAAACGATTCACGGTTTGGATAGCCCACATCTGGCTTATGGACCTTTGGGGTGTTTCCACTTTGCGGCTGTAGTGGATAACGCGGCTGTGAAGATTCAGGCACATGTTTTTGTGTAAACGTATCTTGTCCGTCCTCTTGTGTATGGACCTGGGAGTGGAGTTTCTGGGTCGTGTGGTAATTCTGTTTTTAACCATTGGAACAGATGCCAAACTTTTATATATGGTGGCTGCATTATTATTATTTTTAAATGTGTATTTATTTTGAGAGAAAGAGAATAAGTGGGAGAAGGGCAGAGAGAGGGAGAGAGAGCGGGGGAGGGGCAGAGATAGAGGGAGAGAGAGAGCGGGGGAGGGGCGGAGATAGAGGGAGAGAGAGAGCGGGGGAGGGGCAGAGAGAGAGGGAGAGGGAGAGGGAGAATCCCAGGCAGAGCCTGACACAGAGCTTGATCTCACCAACTGTGAGACCACGACCTGAACCGAAATCAAGAGTCGGACACTTAAGGGGTGCCTGGGTGGCGCAGTCGGTTAAGCGTCCGACTTCAGCCAGGTCACGATCTCGCGGTCCGTGAGTTCGAGCCCCGCGTCGGGCTCTGGGCTGATGGCTCAGAGCCTGGAGCCTGTTTCCGATTCTGTGTCTCCCTCTCTCTCTGCCCCTCCCCCGTTCATGCTCTGTCTCTCTCTGTCCCAAAAATAAATAAAAAACGTTGAAAAAAAAAATTAAAAAAAAAAAAAAAAAGTCGGACACTTAAGTGACTGAGCCACCCAGGCACCCCGGCTACATTATTTTAGATTCCCGCTAGCAATGTGTAAGGGTCTTGATTTCTCCACCTCTTTGCCAGCACTTATTTTTGATTTTTTTATTATAGCGTTTCTAGTGAGTGTGAAATGGTATCTTGTGGTTTTGATGTGCGTTTCTCCTGATGATTCATTAATGTTGAATGTCTTTACATGTACTTATTTGCCATCTCTGTCTGTACATCTTCTTTGGAGCAAACCTTTTCTTTGGGGAAGTTCTACTCAAATCTTTTTGAGAAATTCTGTTGAAATCTTTTGTCCATTTTTAATTGGGTGGTTTGACATTTACTATTTAGTTTTCATAGTTCTTTATATTTCCTGGTTATCAGATCCTCATCAGATGTAAACCTGGAAACTATTTTCTCTCATCCTGTGGACTGCCTTTTCACTTTTCTTTATAACATCCTCCCAACATGTGAAGTTATTAAATTTTCTGCGTCACGTGAAGTAAGGGTCCAAATCTACCCCCCCTTCTTTTGGGGGCTTGTACATAGGTGGTTATTTCATACCATTGGTTGAAAGGTTCTTCTCCTTTATTGAATAGTCTTGGAACCCTTGTTAGAAATCAATTGACCGTGGATTATAGGTGTATTTCTGGGCTCTCAACTCTATCCTGTGCCTCTTTATGTCCGTCCCTAGGCCACTGCCAATGCTCTCTTGTTTACTGTAGCTTTGTAGTCAGTGTGGAAAGTGGGAAGTGTGAGTCTTCCAACTTTGTTTTTTTTTTTCCAATGTTGTTTTGGCTATTCAGAGTCTCTTGCAGTTCCATATGAGTTTTAGGATCAGATTGCCGTTTTGAACATACAAAAAATTTTGATAGGGATTACATTGAATTCTCTAACTGAATTTGGGGAGTATTGCCATTATAACAATATTGTTTCCCATTTATGATTATGGGATGCCTTTCTGTTTATGGAGATCTTATTTAATTTCTTACAACAACGTTTCATAGTTTTCACTGTAATGGCCACGCATATATTTTGTTATATTAACTCCTGGGTATTTTATTCTTTTTGATGCTGATATAAATTGGTTCCTTGATTTGAGAATGTTCACTGGTAATATATAGACCTGTAACTAATTTTTGTATACTGATCTTGTATTCCACAACCTAGTTGAAGTAGTTTATTAGCTGTAGTAATTATTTTTAATCAATTTTTTTAACTTTTATTGTATAAGATCACGTCATACGCAAATAGAGATAGTTTTACTTCTTCCTTTCCATTCTAGATGGCTTTTATTTCCTTTTATTGTCTCATTGCTCTGGCTGGAACCTCTAGTACAATGTTGTATGGAAGTTCTGAAAGCAGACGTCCTTGTCGTGTTCCAGATCTTAGGGGGAAAGTTGTCAGTCTTTCACCATTCAGTCTGTCCTTCATATTTACCTATTTAGTTACTCTTGCTGGTGTCCCTGTGGGCTTGTTGTTACCTGGTGTCTGTCCATTCAGCCTGAAGGGCTCCCTCCAGCATTGGTTGTAGGGAAGGTATGCTAGCGACACACTCTCTTAATGTTTATCTGGGGATAGCTTACTTTCTCCTGTATTTTCAAAGGATAGATATGCTGGGTATAGGATGATTGACTGAAAGATTTTTTGTTTCTTTCAGCACTTTGCATATGGCACCCTGATGCCTTTTGGACTCCATGATTTCCAGTGAGAAATCAAATGTTAATCTTATTTATGATCAGGTGTACACGATGAATTGCTTCTGTCTTGCAGCTCTCAAGACTTTTTGTCTTTGAAAATGTTCTTTATAATGTATCCAGGTATTCTGTGAGTTTATTTTATTTGGAGTCTGTTGAGTTCCTGGATGTGTCGATTAATGGTTCTCATCAAATTTGGAAAATATTCAGGTATTATTTCTTCAAATGTTCTTACTACTCCTTTCTCTTCATGCTTTCTTTCTGGGACCATCATTGTGTTGTGTTGTACATTTGTGTGTTTTGGTACATTAGATGGTGTCCCACAAGCTCTGCTCCTTTTTCTTCATTCTTTTTCCTTCTAGTCTTCAGATTGGATGCTCAGCTGACCTGTGTTAAAGTTCTCTGGTTCTTCCTTCTGTTCATCTGAGTCTGCTGGTGAGCCCCTTTACTGAATTTTTCATTTCAGTTATTGTGCTTTCCAATTTTGGAATTTCTATTTGGTTCCTCTTTCCAATTCCTAACTCTGTTGATATATTTGAAAACATTTTTTAATGTTTATTTATTTTTGAGAGAGAAAGACAAACAGAGAGAGAGAGGGAGAGCGTGAGCGGGGTAGGGGTAGAGAGAGAGGGAGACTCAGAATCTGGAGCAGGCCCCAGGCTCTGAGCTGTCAGCACAGAGCCCGACACGGGGCTCAAACTCATGAGCAGTGAGATCCTGACTTGAGCTGAAGTTGGACACTTAACTGACTGAGCCACCCAGACGCCCTTAACTCTGTTGATATTTTAAATTTGGTGAGACATCATTCTCAAACTTTCTGTTAGTTCTTTAGGCATGGTTTCCTTTTTGCCTCTTGAACATATTTGAAGTAGCTGATCAGAGTCTGTCTGGAAAACCCAATGTCTGGGCCATAGTTTCCTGTTTGCTTGCATGCCTTATACTTTTTTGTCGTTGTTGAAAACTTATTATTTGAACATTATAAAGCAATCCCTCTGTAGAAATCAGATTCTCTCCCATTCCCAGAGTGCTTTGTAATTACTGCTTATAGTTGTTTTCATTCACTTTTTTTTACTGACTTTTCTGAACTAATTCTGTACATTCTGTATGTATTACTTGTCATTTGTGGCCATTTAAGTCTATATCCAGTCAACTTAGCTGTGAACCAACGAGAAGACAGATTTTGATTTCCTTATATGCCAAAGACCAAGTAATTTCCCTCTTTGAATAGGAGTTGTGTGTGTGTGTGTGTGTGTGTGTGTGTGTGTGTGTGTGTGTTGAACACTCAGCCAAGCAGTATACGATACTTTCTCATCAGTTATTCCTAGAGCCTCAGGGTCATCCAGAAGCGAGCACTTAGTGCCTTCCCAGGTCTTTCCTGAGCATGTGGATGGCCCTAAGCATGCATGTGGACTTTTAGATCTCCAGGAACACAGCGGAACTTTTCACGCTCTTATGGCTGCCTTCCCTTCCGAGGTTTCTGCTTTGACTGTTGTTTCCCCAAATGTTATCTATCACCCGGCCAGCAGCAGACTAAAGCATTAGCCTGTGACTGGTGTAGACAAATGCTTTAGCCCTGACCGGGCCTGAGTTGCATAAGACAGGACGAGCCTTCTGGGAGACATCATCAGACAAGTCAAAGTAAACGATCAAAATTCTTGCGAATGAGATCCATTCTGCTCCAGCCCGTGTAGGCAGCACAGGTAGTTATTTTCATGGCTGCTGCTGAGCCAGGGAGCCGGAGTGGACAGGAGTGTGGCAGCACCCAGAGCCTTGGGATTCCTGCCGGGAATGGACCAGTGGCCGGAGCTCTTGTGTTGAGTAAACGCTCTAACGGTTGCTGCGAACCTTTGACCGGCTCTCAGATGTGTGAAGAAAAGCTAATCCTGAGAGTTATGCCAGTGTCTTACTGCTTTCGTGGAAGCACACAAAGCGGAGTTTCTTATTTTTCTGCTGTTTTGCCTTTAGCTATTCTTACAATTTCCTTCTCCAGCTGAATATTAGAGTTACTTACTTATACTTAGATTTTGATTAGGATCATATTCAATCTTGGGATCAATTTTCAGTGAATTGAGATCTTTATAACTTGAATATTTCATCCAGGACCATGATATGCTTTTCTGCTTATTGCGGTTATGTGTTTCTTTATGAGCTATTTCAAGAATATAGAGTCCCTTCGCGATTTTAAGTTTTTGCCTCCTTATTTTGCTTCTATTTTTCTAAAAAATTTATAATAGGTGAGTACATAATAAATACGTATACTCGTTTGTACTTACAATACTAACATCTTTTTTCTGTTGTCCTAAGAATGTATTGTCTGTATGAAAGAAAGCTGTTCATTTGCAAATAATTCTTTTCTTGAATATTTTTATTCACATGACATCCTTAAGTTTTTTCTTAAGTAAACAGTCATACAAATAGGGATAATTTTGACACCTAATTTTCAAATTTATGCTTCTTATTTTCTTTTGTTCCAGAATTTCATCAGATAGCATTTCCAAACTTTGCTCTATCCGTGTGGTCACGGCAGGCATCCCTGTTTAATTCTGGTCTGTTTTGGATGTAGTTTTTAAAAGTATAAAACAATAAAATTTCTAGCAATGGAGAAATTTCATTAACTGTAGATATGGTATATATGAGTTTACTAGAAATGACTATAGGATGCAAACATTAAGCATGCTTCTTGCTGTTGGCTTGAACTTTTCTTCATCATTTACAAGAAGAATCGTGTTTTGCTAAGAGCTTTATGTATCCTTACCATTATTCTTTCTGCATTTTCTTTTGTTATTGTGAGATGAAACACAGGAAGGACATGTATATCAAACGAGTGCATACAACTCCGTGATTTGTCATTGAATCTTGTACTAACATCGTTTGTATCCGTTTCCCCCAAAGCTACTTGTATTCTAGCCCTGATGATCATCATCTCCTTGGTTTTATTTTAACTTTGAAAACCTACATCCCTGTAACGTATTCCTCCCTGTTGAACTTTTTATACATGGCACACAGTGTATTTTCCCTTGTTTTGATCTTTATGATTAATGCTATCTCGCACATTCTCACATGTCAACACACTTCAGTCGTTTATATAGCTACGACAGGAACGATGGGTCGTAGGTGTGGGTGTGGTCAACCGTAGCAAATAAAGCCAGGGTTCCAGAAAGGCTGTACCAAGTTAAAGACCCGTCATCCACGGACGAGTTTCAGGAGCTGCTTATACCCAACACTTGGCGTTTTAATTTCATTCTTTCTGATGTGCATGCAGTGGGATTGCTTGTGGCTTAAATGAACATTTTCTGGTTAATATGGTTGAGTGCTTTTGAAGATGTGTATTTTTTATTAGGGTATGATCTCTTACTTATTTACTTTTTTTGAAGATCAGCTTTTTGTTGAACAGGTCACAGGAGAGGCTTAGTTCATTTACAAATAACATCGTCGGAGTCCTCTGTTTCTTTCTTTGCTTTCACCTCGTTTTCCTCCTCTGGGGCAGCCATGGTGGAGGGCCAGGGCCTCCCTCTGGGGCAGCACCAGCTGCCGGGGCCCCTGTCCAGCGGCCCCTACACCGTGGGTGAGGCTCCCTACGCTGACGGTGGTCAGGGTCTTTGCAAGCAAGCCCGGCCGGAAAGACTGGACGTTTATACCCGCTGCTCTAAGGGGGGCATTGTTTTTAACCTGGCGCAGGGTGAGGGCCAGGTCGACCAGGTGAGCTCTGAGAGGGAGGCTGAGGGTGGACGAGGGTCGCGTGGGTGCCGCCGGGTGCAGGAAGGGCCTGCTCCGGCGCGGCCTTGGCATCCTCGGAAGGACTGAGCACTTCAGCGGCAGCTGAGGAAAAGTAGGGTGTGATCACGTATGAAGTGTCTGTGGTGTGCCACCCATTTTATTTTGTCTGTTTATCTTTATGTTGTTGATTTGTAAGAAGTTTTTACAAATTCTGTTAGTTTTACGCGTTGACCGCGTCCTCCCCAAATTGTTGACTTGGCTCACTACTCTAGTTTTGGCGTGAATTGATAAGATGTATGTATATATGGACGGATGGACACAGTCCAGTTGATTAATTCATTTTATGCCTGTGTCTTCGGGTCCTGTTTAAGAAGTGGTTTGTCTTGGGACACCTGGGTGGCTCAGCCGGTTGAGTGTCTGACTTCGGCTCGGGTCATGATTTTACGGTTCCTGAGTTCGAGCCCCGTGTCGGGCTCTGTGCTGACAGCTCAGAGCCTGGGGCCTGCTTCAGAGTCTGTGTCTCCCTCTCTCTCTCTGCCCCTCCTCAGCTCGTGCTCTCTCTCTCTCTCTCTCTCTCTCTCTCTCAAAAGTAAATAAACATTAAAAAAAAGTTGTTTGTCTTGCAAAGCATGGGGACTGTCTCCTTGATTACCTGCAGAACCCTTATTGTGGTGCCTTTCACATGGGGCTTTCAGTCGGAAGTTATCTGGTGAAGGGGGTGAAGGAGGTGCCGAGGTCACAGTTGTTTTTCTCATCTGGCTGAGTCCTCCCGGCGCATCGGCGCATCCAGGGAGACCACCTGCCCTCCCCGCCCCTCAGCGCCTGTACCTCTCGGCCCCTCTGGCGGGCAGCGGGGCTGCTGGGACCTGTTGCTTTTCACAGGAATTCTAAATAATATTGTTTCCGTGAAAGATACCTTACGGGGATTGGACTGGAATGAAATGGAATCCATAGATCGGTGGGACGATGTCTCCACAATCTTGATTCTTCTGGTCTGTGAACCGGCGTTCTTTTCTGTTTATTTCGGTTTTGTCTTGCTGCTTTACGATTTTCTGTGTAGGATGTCTTGTGACACCTTTCGGTAACTTGCTTTTGGCTACCTGAAATTTCAGATGCTATTTAAAATGGTGCCTTTTAAAAAATTGTCAATGTTTTTGTTCATATATAGAAATAGAATTTTTAATATTCCACATTCAGCAATCTTGCTAAACTCTGTTGTTAGGAAAATATTTTAGTATAGTCTCTTCTACATAATCATATAACCTATGACTAATGAGAATTTTATTTCTCATACATATAATTTGTAAATGATGATGGCTTTTGGCTTACTTTAAAATCCTTTCACTTTTTGTCTTTCTTTTCTTCTTTCCTGGGGTGGCTAAGTCTTCCAGCACCGTGTTAAATGGAGGTGGTGGGATCTCGTTCCCAATCTCATGGGGAATGTTTTCAATATCTCACCATTAGGTTTTTATGTTTGTTGTAGATTCTTTTTAGTATCATCACTTTTTATAATTACTCTTTGTCACATAAAGAAATTGCCTTTATTTCTTCTAGTTTTCTAAGCTTAACACTATCTCTGCAGCTATCGAAATGATATTTTTTCCCCTGTTAATTTGGTAGGTTAGAATGATGTTTTTAAAAATGTTAAACCAACTTTATTTTTAGGATAAATCCAAATTGGTCTTAATATATTACCCTTGTAATATATGGAGGGATTTATTTTGCATGTAAAAAATTTATCTTCATGATTGAGTGGGCTTATGTGTGTATATATATTATCTTTAATCATTATATATATTTTTTTACATTCTTGAAAAATAACTTCACTTACAAAGTATGGACGAGCCAGAGGAAAATTTCTTTTGGTTAAAATTAACATTTATTTATGTATTGTTTTTTACATTTGATCCTCAAACTTTATTCATCTTATTTTTTATTCTAAGTTTTTAAAATTTTAAGATACTGTGTTAGTTTCGGGTCTACAATACAGTGATCCAACACTTCTCTACATTTCTCAGTGCCTTTCACAAGTGTGCCCTTAATCCCCATCACCTATTTCACACATCCCTCCCCCACCCACAAACACCAGTTTGTCCTCTGTGTTTAAGAGTCTGCTTTCTTGTCTCTTGTCTTTGTTTTTTCGCTTGTTTTGTTTCTTAAATTCCACATGTGAGTGGAATCATACAGTATTTGTCTTTCTCTGACTGACTTATTTCCCTTAGCGTAATAGTCTCTAGCTCCTTCCATATTGTTGCAAATGGCAGGATCTGACTTTTTTCATGGCTGAGTAATATTCATTGTGTACGTACACCACATCGTCTTTATCCATTCACCAGTCAATGGACACTTAGGCTGTTTCCATATCTTGGCATGTTGGCTATTGTAAATAATGTTGCGACAAACGTAGAAGTGCATATATTTTTTTGAATTAGTGTTTTCATTTTCTTTGGTAGTGAAATTCCTGGATCATATGGTCATTCTATTTTTAATTTGTTGAACAACCTCCATATTGTTTTCCACAGTGGCCGTACCAATTTACATTCCCACCAATGGTTTATGAGGGTTGCTTTTTCTCCACGTCCTCACCAACACCTGTTACTTCTTGTGTTTTTCTGTCAGCCATTCTAGCAGGTGTGAGGTGGTGTCTCATTGTGGTTTTGATTTGTATTTCCCCGATGACTGGTGATGTTGAACATCTTTTCATGTGTCTGTTGGCTGTCTGTATGTCTTCTTTGGGGAAATGTCTATTCAGGTCCTTTGCCCATTTTTAAATTGGATTATTGTTATTATTTTTTTAATGTTGAGTTGTATAAGTTCTTTATATATTTTGGATACTAACCCCCTATCAGATATATCATTTACAAATGTCTTCTCCTCCATGGGTTATCTTTTTGTTTTGTTGATGGTTTTCTTCACTGTGCAAAAGCTTTTTGTTTTGGTGTAATCCCAATAGATTATTTTTGCTTTTGTTTCCTTTGCCTCGGGGCACTTATCTAGAAGAATGTTGCTACAGACGATGTCAAATAAATTACTGCCTGTGTTTTCTTCTAGGAGTTTTATGGTTTCTGGTCCCACATTTAGGTCTTTAATCCATTTTGAGTTTATTTTTGTGTGTGGTGTAAGAAAGTTATCCGGTTCCATTCTTTTGCACATAGCTGTTCAGTTTTCCCGATACCATTTGTTGAAGACAGTCTTTTTCCCATTGCATAGTCTTTCCTCCTTTGTCGAAGATTAAATGACCATAAATTGTGGGTTTATTTCTGAATTTTTTTATTATGGTCCATTGATTTATGTGTCTCTTTTTGTGCCAGTATCATACTGTTTTGATTACTCTAGCCTTGTACCATATCTTGAAATCTGGGATTGTGGTACCTCCAGATTTTTTTCTTTTGCGGGATTGCTTTGGCTATTTGAGGTCCCTGTGGTTCCATACGAATTTCAGGATTGTTTTTTCTAGTTCTATAAAAATGCTGTTGGTATTTTGATGGGGATTGCATTGAATCTGTAGACTGATTTGTGCCATATGGACATTTTAACACTATTAATTCTTCCAACCCATGAGCATGGTGTATCTTTTCATTTGCTTACATATTCTTCAGTTTCTTTCATCAATGTTTTATTGTTTTTGGAGTATAAGTCTTTCACCTCCTTGGTTAAGTTCATTTCTGAGTTTTTGATTATTTATATGCAATCATCAATAAGATCATTTTCTTAATTTCTCTTTCTGCTACTTCATTGTCAGTATGTACAAATACAACAGATTTATGTATATTAATTTTGCATCCTGTGACTTTACTGAATTCATTTATCAGTTCTAGTAGTTTTCTGGTGGAATCTTTATAGTTTTCTACATATAGTACCATGTCATCTGCAAATAGTTCCAGTTTTATTTCTTCCTTACCAATTTGAATGCATTTTATTTCTCTTCCTTTTTTTAAAAAAGTTTATTTATTTATTTTGAGAGAGAGAGCAAGTGGGAGAAGGGTCGATCAGAGAGGGAGAGAGAGAGAATCCCAAGCAGGCTCTGCACTGACATTGACAGTGCAGAGCCTGCTATGGGGCTCGAATTCATTAACCAGGAGGTCATGACCTAAGCTGAAATCAAGAATTGGACACTTAACCAACTGGGCCACCCAGGCGCCCCTGCATTTTCTTTCTTTTTCTTGTCTGATTGCTGTGGCTGGGACTTCCAGTGCTCTGTTGGATAAAAGTGGGGAGAACAGGCATCCTTGTCTTGTTCCTTATCTTAGAGGAAAAGCTCTTAGTCTTTCACCTTTGAGTGTATTGTTAGCAGTGGGTTTTTATATATGACCTTTATTATGTCGAGTTTCCCTCTAAACCTTTGTTGAGGGTTTTTATCATGAGTGGATGTCGTAGTTTGTCAAATGCTTTTTCTGCATCTATTGAGATGATCATTTGGTTTTATCCTTTTTTTCCCTTACAAAAGTCTTGTTAGGTTTTTATTATCAAGATGTTGATTTTATTATTTTCTGTCTTTATTCATCCTGAAATAAAGTGAGTCTTATCAAGACCTTGAATTTTCGACAAACTGTGGAGATTGTCGACTGACATTCACTTTTCCATTTAATATATGTCAGGGAGCTCTGGGGTAACAGGAGCCACTGTGAAATGCAGTGTCTGATAGGGGCTTCACTCTATAAGCTTACTTTTTCCTGCCTGCACTCTCTGCCACTTCAATTCTGAGAAGTGAGGACGAAGATCACATGCAGCTTCTTTGTTGCCGTGTCTGTATCTACTGGCCTAGGACTTGGCAAATAGCAGGCCCTCGAGATGTAGTAAGTAGTTCCATGGGTGAACGACTGACTACAATATCTAGCATATTTGCTGTTAGACATTATTCTTCAGAACCTTGTTTATAAGTAATATACTGCTTAAAGTGTTCTAGTCCTAGATTATCCTACTTAGGCCTGGTTGTGCTTTGGAAGTTGTTGTCTCTGAATGTATGCAAATATATCAAAGTGGATAAATTCTGAGTCAGGGGACAAGCACTGGGGTTGTGAATGTAAAATCTTAAAATATGGCTACAGATTCTTTGATGCTGCTTTTATTGTGAGGCGAGTGTGTGTCCTCCCCTCTTGAATCTGGGTATTCTTAGGACTGTTTTGTCGGTTGAGTATGACAGAAAGGCTACCGTATGACTTCCAAGGACAAGTCATAGAAGCCCATGCAGCTTCTACTTGGTGTCCTAGATTGCTCACTCCTGGACCCTGAGCCACCCCATAAGAAGCCCTACTGTGTTGAGGCCACCATGGTGGAGAGGTCATGCAGGGACTCCTGGAGCAGTCCCAGGTAAGCCCAGTAGGTGACAGTCATGAGTACAACACAGAGCAGAAAAGTTACCCAGCCGGACCTGCCAGTAACTGACCCACACATGGTGAAATATAAGAAAATGGTTATTATTTTAAACAACTAAGCTTTGGGATAGCTTGTAAGCACTAGTAAATAATTGTTACATCTTTTTGTCATTTTTAAAAATGTTTATTTATTTTGAGAGAGAAGAGAGCAGAGTGGGGGAAGGGCAGAGAGAGAGGGAGACAGAGACTCCCAAGCAGGCTCCATGCTGTCAGCGCACAGCCCAACGCAGGGCTTGAACCTATGAACCGCAAGATCATGACCTGAGCCGAAACCAAGAGTTGGTCACTTAACCGACTGAGTCACCCAGGTGTCCTGTAATTTTTCATGTTTTTATTTTATGAAGTATATTTTCTTAATCTACCTCCATTTCTTGTAGAGTCAGTAGTGATTTCACCCACACTTTGGCATCACTGTTTCTTGGTTTTTACATCATCTCTTTTCTGTCTCTTTATAGATTTTGCCTTAAAAGGAAGAGACTGTATCGGGCCTACCAGACAGGCACTATTTTTTCATATTCTTTCTTGAAACACTTAACATGACCTTCTATTAAGGTGGCTGAAGCCATTATCTCTAATATCTAAAGAAGCAAAATTAGACAAATGGTTTTATTCCAGTGTTGAAACGCTCATGTTGGCAGCCTTGAAAGAAGCTTCAGATAACATCATTAAAACATAACTTGCATGTAGTCTAGAAAGCCAGTGTGATTGCATGATAGTCTCTTACTGGCTGTTATTAAACGTTTCCTTGCTTTATTAATTTTAGCTCCCTCTAGAATAAAGTCGCTAAATGGAAGAACATAATGTGATGTTACTTTTGGGCTCTGTGATTATACTTCATTTTGTAGACTTGATTTCAAATTTTAATTTAATTTTTTGGTCATTTTGGTATCAAATTATGGGTGTGTTTTGAAATGTTTGACTTTTTGACTTTCTGCCCTTCATGCGTTAAAATAACCTGGACAGTATAGTTAAGGAAAAAGAAAGCTGTCACTACAGTGCAGACTAGTCACTTCCAACCGCAGGTGGGGTGGGAGCCCCTCAGATGAAGCCGGTGAGTCCCGCCCTCGCCCTGAGGTCTCCTGGGACTGGATCTGCAGTTCGAGCCCGGGGTTATTTCTGCTCAGATGTGTGTGGGAGCACAGCTGTCACTCCTGGGTGACTTCGGACAGCATGGCACGTGTGTACAATTGTCATTTGGGCGCCGGTTGTCGTCAGAGGTTACTTGACTGCGGGGTAAGTTCTGCGTGAGTGTTGTTTGGCCTTGTAATTTTAGGTTGGATTCACTGGCGCAGAGTGTCAAGCTGAGTCTACGATCGTTCCGGGTTTAGTGCAAATGGTGGAAGGCAGTTCTCACCTGGAAAACTTGAGTGTCCACCTTGACCTGCGCAGTTGTGGTAAAACTTCATCGTGGCCGCACGGTCAGCTTCAGACAAAGCCTCACAGACCTCTTCCGCCTCCTGGTGCCTGCTGAGAGCACAGTAGGTGACCCTGAGCTTACAAAATCTTTTTTTTTTAATGTTTATTTGTTTTTGAGAGAGAGAGAGGAGAGAAAGAGCACGAGCAGGGGAGGGGCAGAGAGAGAGGGAGACACAGAATCGGAAGCAGCTCCAGGCTCCCAGCTGTCAGCACAGAGCTGGATGTGGGGCCTGTACCCATGTACTGTGAGATCATAACCTGAGCCAAAGTCAAACGCTTAACCAGCGGAGCCACCCAGGTGCCCGTAGGTAACCCTAAGCTTTAAACACGTCACAGCTTCGCAAGAGCTGTAAATGGCACACCTCAGCCTTCTCCTCCTCTGCCTGTACTTACTTTCACACCGCCAGGTACACCACGTCTTAGAAGATTCCACTTCAGGTTAGGCCAAATCCATGTTTTCTCAGCTTTTCAAATATTTCTGGCTGCAGTTCTGCTCAGGCTGGTCACAGAGACTGTGTCTTCAGTCCCTTTAGACCACTGTACTGACTTCTTTCTTTTTCTTTTTTGAAAGAGCGAGTGAGTGGGGGAGGGACAGAGAGAGAGGGAGGGAGAATCTTAAGCAGGTTCCACACTCAGCACGGAGCCCAGCGTGGGGCTCGATCCCACGACCCTGGGATCGTGACCTGAGCTGAAATCAAGAGTCGGAGACTCCACTGGCTGAGCCCCCCAGGCGCTCCCAGACTCCTGACGTCTTAAATCAGCAACACTGAGCAATGTTCTCAGTGACGTTTATTGACGCATGAACGCTCAAGGAAACGCTCTCGAGATAACTTGCCTTGTTTCTAACGAACAGTGGAGGTTGCTGTCATTGCCCTCAATCCCGAACGCGTCTCCCAGTGGGAAAGCTGCCAGGGCCACCTACCCGTCTCAGACGAGCCACCTGGGAGTCCGTTTCTCTGGCTGCTGCAGTGAACTGTGGTTCAACCAGGTCACGGTTTGTCAGTGGCTTTCCTTATTTGGCTAACAAATGAAATCACTTATAAATCACTTATAAAATCACTTTGCAGCCTGGCTGTTGTTTTTAAAAGAAATCATGCCGTGTTCAGACATTCTGTTTTAAAGTTCTTGCTCTTCCGACCAAGCCGTCTGTGAGTCGCGACGGAGGCTCCGTCTGGTGTGTGCGTGGTTGTGGCGTCCTTCAGGCTCGGCCGTGTGTCGGCGTAATCCACACACCGTGCACCGCAGAGCACCTATCAGAGGCCACTTTTCTCCCACTTCGATGTGATGTATGCTCTGGAAACAAATGTCACGGCGCCGCAGTGCGTGGGGCGCTTGTGACGCTGCCCTCTTGTGACTGCGGTGCCCTGAGCACCGGCATGAAGCTACCAGAGGCCACATCTGGTCCCCGTCACGGCCAGCAGCCGGTGACCACACTCAGCAGGTGGGTGTGACTGTGCCAGTGTGCCTTTGTTCATGGACGTGGGAACTTGAACTTCATACCGTGTTCATGTGTCACAAACTCTTCCTGAACAGGTTTTCAACCGTTTAGACACGTAGAAGCCGTTCTTAGCTCACTGGACGTAGAGAAGCAGGCAGTGAGCCGGTCTGTGCTGACTCGTGGAGGAGAGTCACAGGGAAGGTGGATGGGGTTTGCTCGCCACAGAGGGGAGGGTACAGTTGGGGGAGGCTGGGCGGGCTTAGGGTGGAGCACGCGCCCCCACCCCCGGCAGCTTGCACGATGACCCCGTCCACGCCCCGAGCTGCCCTGCTGTCCCCCAAACGCACCTACACACCTTCAGCCTCCTTGCTCCTCCCCTTCTATCTCGTAACAACTCCGGTCACAGAAGGACAGGAAGGGAAAAAATGCTGCTTTGCGAAGTCACATGTCTGCTTTTGTGCTCGTCTTAATCCTAACCGAGTCTGCTGTGGAAAAAAGGTCAGAGACCCAAAGTACGATTTGGAAAATCAAATCTAAAGCAGAAAGCATAGTGTTTCAGAACTAAAACAGTTTTAAGTTTTTACAAACCCTAAATTGTTTAAAGTAGTGTTCAGTCAGTTGTTCTTGTCTATCGTCAGGACATCTGCGGTGTCGTTTGAAATCGCTCTGATCTGTACGGAGATGCACTGAATTCAGGGTTAAGACAGGAAGATATTTTAAAGTCCATGTGCCTCAGTCAGTAATAAAGACACACACTTTCAGTTTAGCAAAGTCACGGGTGGACTGCTGATCAGACCTGATGAACAATACGGAAATGGTGCGGGGGCCGCCCGCGCGTGGTGTGGTCTGCGTGGCCCGGCTTGCGTGGCGCACGACACGACACCTGCTCTGTGCTATTCACCTTCGTCCCGCGAAACCTGTTAACACAGGCGGTGGGGGTTTGGTGCAGAAGCACCGGTTTCGAAGCTGGTGACGGTAGCCATGCAGCTGACGCGTGACAACTGCATCCTGCCTGTTCTGTCTGTAACGGCTGTAGTTCTGCCCCATTACTGTGCTTCTGTAAATTTACCGGATTCTCCTGCTTCTTCCATTCTTGGAATCACTGCATTTCCCTCGTCATTCAGCCGGACTTGTTCTTCAACTTGGCACAACGTGTTGCTTTCTTTGGACTTCCAGATAGTGTCGCGGGAGAGGCAGGATTTAGATTATAAACCCAGACACTCGGGAGAGTTCTTCACCAGGGTCGGCTCCACCAGGACGCTTGATTTGTTTGGATCGCTTCGAGTTCTGTTAGCAAACGGATTAGAACTAATGGTTGCTCAGTACTTGTTACGTGAAGCAGAGTATTAACGGCAGACGAGTCTTACATGTGTCCTGATTACCGTCTCCCTGGAACCCTCAGATGACTGCGATGTGTGCCATCTGCCTTCAGAGGGAAGACACGACTGAAATGGAGAGTGGGGAGAAATTGGTGCTTGGAATCCCTCCAGCTGGAGCTTGTACAGTTGCAGCCGTCCAGTTCTTAGACGAAATGCTGCACGTTTGCAGAGAAATCCCAATTCCACTGGAAACAGGAAAAGGTTGCAGAAATTCAGATGTGCCCTGTAGAGGTCGTTTTTGGAAGTTTGTGAGTTTACCAGCTTGGAAGATGTTAGCAGATAGGTTCTGATAAGCACAGCAGCTCACGGGGTGTTTGGAAGCGGTGTGGAAAAGTGGAGTGCTCCTGAGTGCGCCCCCTCGACCAGCAGCATCAGCGTCACTTGGGAGCTTGTTAGAGATGCAGGTTCTCGGGCCCCCCACCCTGTCCTACTGTCTAGAGAAGTCTGGGGGGCAAGGCACAGCGACCCACGCATGTGTATTTGTTTAAGTAGGCTTCATGCCTAGCACGGAGCCCCGTGTGGGGCTTGAACTCCCAGCTCTGAGATCGAGACCTGGGCTGAGGTCAAGAGACGGACGCTTAACCAACTGAGTCACCCAGGTGCCCCCGCCGGCAGTCCGTATTTCAATCAGTCTTCCAGAGGATTCTGATCACAAGAAAATCTGAGGACCTCTGGCAAAATGGTTAAGGGAGTTGGAAGCCTCTCCCACGTCAGTGTCCTTTGAAACTCCGGGGAGCCTTTAAGACACAGGCTCCAACTGGGTCAGTCGGGTGGTCCAGAAACTGCATTTCCGATAAACACACAAGTGCCGGGGCTGCACCCGGGTTAACGACTCAACCCACCTGCGAACAGAAAGGGTCACCGCTGCACCTGTACCAACGGGGAGACTGGGGGGCGTGCCCTCCTGTGGGAGAGCTCGACGGACACAGGCTCCTACCGTCATTTTTGCGGAGGGTCGAGACTGGTGGTTTAGCACGGGTGGGAACGGGCGAGGCAGGAGACACTCACGACGGCAGCTTTTCCTGTCTGTCTCTGTCTCTCTCCCTGAATTGATGTCGGCGCTGCTGATGAGCAGGTGATTTTTAACTGGCTGCACTTACAGAGCCTCAGGAATACTCTACAGGGACTTAACCGGTGATAGTAGGCTGGTCCACGTTTGCACGGTCTGCGGGGGCAGGCTGCTGTCGTGTGGAATGCCGTGTGACGCTTAGGAATCCACAGGCGGAATGATGACCATGTGAGGCTGTGGTCCGTGGCGGGTCTCGCGAATGGGTCTTTGGCAGATCACACAGGAAGATGAGGTTTCACTTCTTCCGTAGAAACAGCTCTGCTGCCTGCAGTGATTGATTTTCGTCAAAGCCCTCAAATAACGCAGCCCGTGTGACCAGACCGTGTCATTTCAGAAAGAGGGCTGCTGTGTTTCCCAACATTATCATGGGTGTTCTGCTCCACGGCAGAGTTTAAGAGTCTTGTGGTAAACAGGTGAATTCCGTTATTTAGATTTCTACCGTTAACGTTGTACCGCCCCTGCTTTACCACATGACTGTCCGCCCGCCCACCCCGGTCCCCTCGGTAAGCCGTCTGATTTCAGATGCATTTCACCTCAGGACACTTCCCCTAAAACCTCCGCAGTTAGCATACTTTTAACCTGGTACCACTTGGTGGCCCAGAATTTGGTGGCCCAGAATTTTGTCCCCACTGTTAGCAAACCTTCCTTTTAGTGCAGAGGAGCTCGGTGCTGTGCCAGGGACAGAATTAACAATAGGCTGTTTGGTCTTTAATATGGTGGATTTTTGGCTGCAGTCTCGTGCAGGTGCCCAGCTAGATCGACAGAGGTGTAGACGAACGGGGAAAAGGTGTGTCAGTGACCACACTTTGATTGAAAATTAGTTCTCCCACTTCATGTGGCTGTGGGAATGCGGGCAGGCCCAGGAAGTCACAGCACAGATGGAAAATGTGACAAGCCACATGCACTGAAAAGTCCCCCAGACATGCAGCTAACACAGGTATGCTCGCGTAGTGTTTTCCAGTCCCTTCCAAAGAAGGGAGCCTGTGATGAAGGAGTAGATGACAGGCTGTGACGTCTGGGGACGCTCTTGGAAGCCAGAAGGTGTCCTGTTCCCTGGCCTCGCAGAAACGTTTATGCAGGGCACGGGTGCGGGGCCTTCTGGTGACCTGGGTGTCAGCACACGTAAACGGCGGTAACTCTGGGCCCTTGGAAGGTCCCGGCAGGGACCTCCGCTCCCGCAGCACCAGGTGGCTGTGACCCCGCGGTTGCCAAGCCCACACCCTTGCCGAATTGCGGGAGCAGGCGCTGTGCCTGTCCCACACCCGTGCCTCCTCTGGCGGATTCGAGGCCGGAGCCTTGCTGTCCCAGGATGCGAGCTGCAGGGGTGCGGCCCGGTGTCTGTGAAGGCACAGCACCTGGCATGGCCTCGGGCCGGGGGCCTTGACTGGATGGAGCAGTGGGGGGACTTTCCTCCGCACTCGCCCACGAGGAGGACCTCAGCAAGCGAGGGGGGTCCTGTCCCCAGCTGCCCGCCTCTGCCCTCCAGCCTTCTGGTGCGGGGACGGCAGGGCGTAGCTCATTTCGCTCGGAGGAGAGAGGCTTCCGTGGGAGTCGTGGACAATGAGAGGCATGGGGGGGCTGCCCCCCGGGCCTTGGTGGGGTTTTCTCCTCCACCCCCAGCTCGCGAGGGCCACCCCCAGAGGACCCGCCGTTCGTCCAAAGAGGCTGCCTGGCAGGAGTGTGCTGACGAGTGGGGCTGCTGTGACCCCAGGTCAGACGAGGCCGGCCCCGGTGGCCCTGAGGCGGGAGCTCAAGCCGGGACGTGGCGTCCCCGTGGCCGCGCTGGGCGGGACCCACCTGCAGCAGCATGCACTCCTCGGGTGCCGTCCTGCCGAGCACACACCGCGCACCACAGTTTGCCGAGAACTGCGTATGACACGCAGGCCACGTGGGGATTACAGGAAACAAAACTCCCCGTTTTCCAGGTCTGGCAGGGGTGGTGTCCGCTTCCCCCACGGATGCGACGCTGCTCTTGGCTTAGAGTTTTGCGCTGAGGAGAACTCCAGCCTCCTCCCCGACAGAGGCCCCGTCTGTCGGGCAGGGAGCCGGGGCTCGCGGGGGACGGGGCCTGGGGACCGAACGGGGCCAGTGCGCGTGCTGGGACCGGAGCCTCTGGGGTCGTGCAGCTGCCTGCGGTCGGGGCCGTGTCCCCTGAGCCCCCGGGATCAAAGCAGCCTTGTGAGCCGGGCTCCAGCATCTCCGGGGGAACAGGGGGCCTGACCGGGCTGGCGTCTTCCTCGGGCACCCCGGCCCCAAAAGCTCAGTGCTCACGGCTTTCTCAGACGTGTCCTTGTCTCATTGCGGTTTCCTGATCCTGCGGGAACGGGCTGTCATAGGTGGGGAGTGTCATGGCCTGGGTGTGGTGTGTGTTACACAGGAGTCCACGATCCAACAGCCGTCTTTGGATTTCTTCCTGGACATCATTCCAAGACGTTTCTGGCATATCCACCCCATTCAGCACAGGCCACCATCGGGCACCCGGGAAGCAGCTGGGACCACGTGTGGCTGACTCTGCCCTGGGCGCCTTCTCCCACTCCTGCCTGGGCCCCCACGCTGCGCCCTACGGGCTCCCTGCCTTGTGCCGACGCGGACTGGCTCCCTTCCCCGGCCCCTGGTGCGTACTGAAACTTGGCTCCAGGTGTCACGGTAAAGGGACACGCTGGGCAGACCATGCAGGGGGTGTCGTCATGGTGTCTCTGAGGGCTGCATGGAGGAAGGGGCACACTGCCCCTCACCATGAGGCTTAGTGGGATTCGAGTGTAAGTTACTCGGCAACCCAAGGTGTTCACGTTCCCATGTGACTTGCACGTGTGTGTGTGTGTGTGTGTGTGTGTGTGTGTGTGTGTGTGTAGCACTCAGGCATATGCAGTATTATCACACGTGTATCCACAGCATAGTCAAGATCCAGAACATTCCGTCACCACGAGGATCCCTCCTGAGTCCGTTTTGTATCCACACCCATCCCCCCACCCGTTCCCTTACTCCTGGAAGCCGGCAATCTCTTCTTTCTACCATATTGTCAAGAATGTTACTCTGTGACCTTTCACGATCGGCCGCTTCCCGTGGGACAGTCCTCTGAAGGGTCGCTGTGTTACCCCTGGCAGGACGTGGGCGGGCCCCAGCCTGGAGCTGTTACAGGTGCCATGGGGCTCCAGGGCACACGGATTCCCATTTCTCCGGGAACAGTGCCCCCGCAGCAGCTGCTGGGCACTGCGGGCTACGTGCGTGCCCACGAGGAGCTGCCAGCCTGTTTCCCAGGATGCGTCACTTGGTGTTCCCGCCAGCCAGGGATGAGCGACCTCTGTCCTTCACCATTGGCTGCTGGGGCTGCCTTTGCTGCACGGAACGGGCTGCCAGGCGCATTCATGTACCTCCGTTTCAGGGTCTGTACTGTCCCCGCGGGCCGTGTGCCGGCTGTGTGCCCCACCGCGGCGTCCTGGGTACCGTGTGTGGGGGGCCTTCTGCCCACGGCGTTTCTCCGTCCCTCGGTGTTTCAACTATCCGGCTATTCTGTGGACTTGTCTGTCAAGTTTCTTCCAAAAACGCTGAAGATCGGAGCATTGTCAGAATTGTATTCAACTTGCAATGTTTTTCTATCACTTTTCATTTCACTATTTATACCATTACATCGTTTGTAGTTCTTACCACAGTCATGATTTGTAGAGCGAGCGAGCATCTAATGTTTGTACAACTTCTGCCTCCACGTGATGCACAGCGTGAATACTTACAGGCACAGAGCGCTGTGTCACTGGAGCGTTTTAATAAACGCTCCTGTGCCTGTTTCAGGGTGCACGGATACCCGAGCTTCGGTACCCAGAGGGAAACTGGTCTCCGGTCAACAGGCCGCCAGATGCCGGGAGTCCCCTAGCTGCCGGCTCTCCAGGTTTGCGCTGGGCAAACTGCCTGGCCTGAATCCGGGAGCCCCGCGAGCGGCCACTGCACCACCAGGCACCCCTTTCTGCTCAGAGAGGTGTCTCCGTGGAGGGAACACCTGTGTTGCAGCAGATAGAAGGATCCAGGGAATAGGGCGCCTGGGTGGCTCGGTCCGTTGAACATCTGACTCTTGATTTCAGCTCAGGTCGTGGTCCCACAGTTCAGGGGTTCGAGCCCTGCGTTGGGCTCTGCACTGACAGTGGGGAGCCTGCTTGCGATTCTCTCTCTCCCTCTCTCTTCCCCTCCCCTGCTCATTCTCTCTCTCTCTCTCTCTCTCAAAAAACTCAAATGGAAAAAAGATTATAAGAAAAAAAGGATCCCGGGAAGCACATGTTTGATGATTTATGTGCGTGTCATCAGTTTGGCTTACTCTCCAGGCTGGAATTTTAGTCCCTGTGACTAAACCCTGTCATTCTTCACTTTATTACAACTGACATTTCCTGAGAACTCACACTTGATGGCACTTTTGCACACTCTCCCGGTTAACTCCGTGACGGCACAACGGGAAAGGCACTATTTTCACCGTCCGTCAAGAGGGGAGCCTGAGATCCCTGAAGGTGAAATGTCTTGCCCAAGATACCGCATGGAGCCACGACTCAGCTACAGCTCAGTTTTCTGTTTCACATTCCAAGTACGATACGGCAAGTCCCTGGTGGCAACATGCCTCGCCGTGTGGACTAACCTAGTGCCGGTCCTCTCCGGGCGCGATTTGGGACGCGTAGTGAGAATAAAATTTAGCAGATCATTTCTGTATTTGGATTAGCGGATTAAAAATGAAAAAGAAAAGTAAGTGCCACGGTTCCTTTCCCCATTTATACAATACACAAGAAAGGTTGGCACGTTTATTTGCACCTAAGGGTAACTAACAGTTGAAAGTAGCGGGATCCCAGGAGGTGAGAGCCTCTCCCCTGCAGCTCGCTATCGCTATCGCTGGAGGGTGTTTGTTTCAGGAGGGAACTTCCTCTTCTGTATCAAGTGGGGAAAGACTGAGCCATCTTTCCCTACTTTAGCAGCATTGCTGTATGTGCTCATTATTTCTCAAAAACTCTGCGGGGCTCACATACGTAGACGTACACACATCATGTATGACATACTACATATAGTATTTTAAAAACCATATGAAACGTATGGCCTTTGGGTTAACAGCCTAATATATGAAAAAATGTCACTGTAATAGTATCTCTTCTCTGTGTGCAGAAAAATGTAGGATTTTAGCATACTACAACCAGCAATATTGTTAGCTGTGTGGTACCTTTGAGAGAATTTATTTTTTTATTAAAAATTTTTTTAATGCGGTGCGCCTGGGTATTTCAGTTGGTTGAGCGTCCGACTTCGGCTCAGGTCATGATGTCACAGCTCGTGGGTTCGGGCCCCGCGTCGGGCTCTGTGCTGACAGCTCAGAGCCTGGAGCCTGCTTTGGCTTCTGTGTCTCCCTCTTTCTGCCCCTCCCCTGCTCGTGCTCTGTCTCTTAAAAGTAAACATTAAAACAATTTTTTTTAATTTAACATTTATTTATTTATGAGAGATAGAGACAGAGCACGAGCAGGGGAGGGGCAGAAAGAGAGGGAGACACAGAAGCCAAAGCAGGCTGCAGGCTCTGAGCTGTCAGCACAGAGCCCGACACGGGGCTCAAGCTCACAGACCATGAGATCATGACCTGAGCCGAAGTTGGACGCTCAACCGACTGAACCACCCAGGCGCCCCTCTTTAGGATATTTGAGTAATATTGGTCTTTAGTTTGATTACCTACTGTTGTACAACAAGTCAAAGGCAGGAGGCAAAGAGGTTACTTGGTGACGTAGGACACGGTAAGCGGTGGTTTGCAGGAAAACGGTTTGCGGGGGGAGAGTCCTGTGAGGGACCGCAGGACACGGGCTTCTGGAGCCTTCTCTCCCTTTGCCGTGGCTGGCGGTCCGTTCTCTGTGCCTGCGCCGCTAGCCTGTGCGTGCCCTCCTTCACCCCGCGGACTTGGCTGGAGAGGGCGGGTGTCGTCAGTGGTTTCAGACACAGCCCGCGTCTCGTTGGTCCTCGCTGGAGTTTCTCTCCCACGTCAGCTCTTGCTCTCATCCTGTTTCTTGGAGCCACACCCACTTCTCCGGCTTGTTGCCCTGACTGTGTGACCTATTTGTTTTCAGGCTTCTGTTTTCTCTTCATATTTACATTTACAGCTAAAACTTCCTCTCAGAGTACCCACTTAGTTTCAGCCCACGGGTTTGACACGAAGCACTTTGGTTTTAATTTAACTCTTTGAGATTTCCATTATGGTTTCCTTTTTACTCAGCCTTTCCCCCCCAAAAACACGTGACTTCTAATCAATTATTTCCAAAGATTATTTTGCCTACGATCCGGGCCCCGGGGCTAGTGACCTACTTCCTGGCTAATTTTCATGAAATTTCCCGTGTGTCTGAAAGATACATAATTGTAGCTTTGTTGTTACAGGATTCTTCTACTTAATATCTGTTCTATCTCAGCTGTTGGGTCAAACTTGTCCATGTTGTTTATGACCTCACTATTGTATTTCTGCTTTGATCTGTACATTTATAATCGAGATGAGGGAAAGTCTGCCCCCGATTCATGCTTTCGTCCATTTTCCTCCTAATGCTTCTTGCTCTAGGCATCTCGATACCATGTGATAGGAACTTTGTGTTTGTTGATCGCCCGGGATTTGGTTTGTGCTATTTTGCATTTATATTCTTTCCTACTTACGGTTTTGGAGTTAATTTTCTTCTGTCTTATGTTACTAACAGTGCCAAGCCTACTTTACTTAACATTTACGTGGTCCACCTTTCCCCAACTATTTACTTTCAGTCTTTCCAGCTGAATTTCATAATTCATTGTATAGTTTGCTGTCTTTCAACTGGAAAATCTAGCGCATTTACCATTTTTGACTCCTGATATATTTAGACTTACTTTTACAAGTGAATTTTGCTGGTTACTGTCCTCGTACTTTGATTCTTTGATTCAACCTCTGCAAGGTTGACTTTTAGCATTTTTACCGGTGTTGGCTGCAAACTAAAGATTATACTTCTATTTTATTTTAACTATTACTCTTAGTATCGTTACTTCTATACTTAGCTATAAAATTTAATTTTAAAAAATCTGAAGTTGGGGCGCCTGGGTGGCGCAGTCGGTTAAGCGTCCGACTTCAGCCAGGTCACGATCTCGCGGTCCGTGAGTTCGAGCCCCGCGTCGGGCTCTGCGCTGATGGCTCAGAGCCTGGAGCCTGTTTCCGATTCTGTGTCTCCCTCTCTCTCTGCCCCTCCCCCGTTCATGCTCTGTCTCTCTCTGTCCCAAAAATAAATAAACGTTGAAAAAAAAAAAAAAATCTGAAGTTAATTCTGTATCTGTTTCTTTCTGGACAAGAATAAGACCTTAACAGGCGTATGTAGCGCGGGAAGCATTGTTGTCCACAGCTTGTTGTGATTGTTGGAGGTCTGGGTCAATTTCTGTGTCACTGTGTTTCTCTTGGTTTCCGGTAGGTTCTTTCCTCTCGCCAAAATATATTTTTTCCTGGTATCTTTTTCCATTAAGGTATTGAAAGTAAGTGATAACATCTCTTGGTCTTTGTATATCTGAAAATATCTCCTCTTGCCCTCACACCTAAATGAGATTTAGCTTCGAATAAATGTCTAGACTGACATGTTATTAATACTCTGAAAATATTATTTTATTGCCTTCTGATACCTAACATTGCTGATGAGAAATTTGGTATCTGTTTCCTCTTCAAACATCGTTTCTCCAGAATTGCTTTTATTATTGTGTGTCGGATTCTATTCAATGTATTTTTTAAACTCTCAAAGTATCAATCATGGATCTTAACTGATCTTTCACATTTTTATTTTATTTTATTTTATTTTATTTTATTTTATTTTATTTATTTATTTTTTTTTAATTTATTTTTGGGACAGAGAGAGACAGAGCATGAACGGGGGAGGGGCAGAGAGAGAGGGAGACACAGAATCAGAAACAGGCTCCAGGCTCTGAGCCATCAGCCCAGAGCCTGACGCGGGGCTCGAACTCACGGACCGCGAGATCGTGACCTGGCTGAAGTCGGACGCTTAACCGACTGCGCCACCCAGGCGCCCCGATCTTTCACATTTTTAAACCAGTTTATCTCTCAGCGGAATTTTCTGTTTCTGTGAACCAGGCTTCCTTCAAGCGATTTTTATCCGAGCTGACATTGTTCTGCCATTTTTACAATTCCCAGTATGTCCTTTCACATTTACTGCAATTTGTAAAATAATTTCTTATTTTTTTGTGGTTGTCCATTCGTCTCCTGGGGACTATAAACATAATTATTTTACATTATTTCTCGGGCCCTGTTATTTGGTCTACCTTCTTCACATTCAATGTAAATATGCGTTTTACAGTTTTAATTTACAGATTTATTTTTAGTGGAGAAAAATGTCCAGCTTTCTCTTTCTCCACTTCCCTCTCCCCGGACTTGGATTTTGCTACTGCTTCTTTCCAGATTCGCTGGGGCCTCAGCGCAGGTCCCGGGAGCAGCGTCTCTCTCCTGCCTGTGATGGAAGGAAGGAGTGGTTCCTGTGACCCCAGGTCCCAGGGCAGCCGCCGTTCAGATGCGGGGCCTGTGGGGGGCGCTCTCGTCCTGCCGCGAGCCAGGAGGCCCAAGGCAGAGCCTGAGCTTCTGTCTCATTTCTGCTCACGGAGAAATGGTCTTGTTTTGAGCCTGGCTAGGCCAGTTTTTTTTTTTTCCTCTTGTTATATTTTATATATAATTTCTATATGCTTGAAGTAAAGGGGATGCCTTGAAGCATGAATTAAAAACTTGATCTTAACTAGAAGTTGCATTTTGGAAACTGAATAATGTAACTGTAAAGGGGTTAGGAATTTCGATTTCACATTTCGAGTATAGTTCGTAAACTTGAAACATAATTTTAAAGTCACCCCACTTTCCACCCTACCCCGCAATAGGCACCCGCTAGAGTCATTGCCGTGAATTTCATTTCACTTAGTCTAAGAAAGCCTGTTAAAAAGTTTTGGTGCCTTCCCTTTCTGGAAATGATCGGGTTCTCCCATCGGTCAGCCCCGCCTCAGGTGTGGCCACTTGCCGACTGCTCACTTCCCAGGAGGCTCTGAAGTTTTCTTATCCTGCCCAGTGATCTTCTTCTCCTTTTACAGAAATCCTTGGGTCCTGTAGCAGCGGGAAGATTTTCTACTTGATACAGTACGTGTGATTATCTCTGCACAATATTTTCTGTGCAGTGCTGACCTGTGTGTGCACGCACCTGGGCGGTGACAGGTGGGTAGTTTAAAACAGCCCATAACGTGCATCCGCTGTTTGGCGGGTCAGGTCCTAAACTTGAGCCTGCCATCGGCTCAGATGGGGTTTCTGGGGGTTCAGGGTCACCACGCTTCCTTGTCTGGAGAGTTCCGGTCACGACAGCACTGCTCAGTTCTTCGCAAGTGCAGGAGAGCAGAGATGCTGTGCTGCTCATGTGTGCAGTCATTCGAGGCTCACACAGGCCATCCAGACTGGAGCTGAGAATGCCAAGGAAACCCCCCACCAGCCTCTTGTCTGGTTTTCCGCCTGCGTCCCTGAGGCATACAAGGCATCGCTTCGCATGCAGAGAGCAGGCAGGGGGAGGGAAGTTGGCCAGCGGTGGCCTCCTTCTGTGGTAGGTGAGGACTGACCAGCAAAGTGTCACCTTCTGGCCCAGGGACAGACTTTACCAGGTTGGCAGATTGTTTCCTTCCAAACACAGAAGCGGGCGTCCTGGGAGTCCGGACGGCACCCCAGGTCCCCACGACCCGACCCTTGGAGCGGTTATTTGAGAGAGAATCTGCGTGGTTAGGAGTGGAGCTCATCTTGCAGGGTCCCCAGGCTTCCCGGAGGCAAAGCCCCGCGTTCTGTAAGCCTCACCTGGGGCCTGTCTGCGCGGAGAGTGGCCAGGTCCGGGGCTGGCCACAGTGCCAGCTCCCCCTGCTTCCACGGGAGCCCCAGAACAGGGCTTCAATCCATTCTAGTCAGAACACGGGAGTCTCCGCGTCAGGAACGACACAATTGCTTCGATTCCGTTCTTGCCAGGACACCCGGGCGTCGGCCGTCGGGTGAGGCACTAAATCTGCCGGGTCCGTCTGCAGTTCACGCCCCGCGCCTCTGCCCTCAGCGTGTCCTGAAAGCGGTGCGGTTGGGCTGTTCCAGGATTAACACCTCCTTGGGCTACTGGTTCCCACGGACTCACCTGGGAGGCCCAGCCAGGACGGAGCTGTGTGTTCGGTCAGCTCTGACCCGGGCCCGCCTCCCCGCCTGCACACGGGGGCAGAAACACCGCAAGGTAGAATTACTTGGATAAGTCCAAGGAGAGGCCGGAAGGCTACGCAAAACCCTGCGACATGCCGGACCTCGGCGAGTTTCAACAAAGTGGAGATGTTTATCCTGGATTAGAGACGTTTGAGAAGTAAGGAAATTATGGAACTCGAGTGTTTGGACAGCTCCGTCTCGGCTGCACAGTGGGCCTGTCTGCCCATCCCGGAAACTCTGAGTTATCGATCAGGAGGGTCTGCCTGGCTGCCAGCGGCCGGTCCTTCACGGAGCCTGAGGTGTCGCGACGGCGGGCTCGGGCCGAGGCGCCGTGTTCCCATCAGAGAGGCCGGGCAAGAACTGAGGCGGCGTGTGACGCGGCGTTTTCTCTTCTGAAATCCGTCAGATGGATGAAGTGGGGCAACGGGCTGTGTTCTCCAGTGGTTTCTGCCCCGAAGGCTCATGGAACTCACACTTTCAGATGCCGCCTGGTTTGAGGCTTTTAATCCAAAGTAAATCTTTGCGCTTACTGCCTCTGTCAAGGCCGATACCTGCGTGAGGTACGGTCCCGGTTTCCACGCGGAGGACGTGCCGCGTGTTCGGCAAAGGACTTCAACACGGGGCCTGCCGTGAGCAGGACGTCGGTGCCCACCCACGTCTGCTCCTTTCGGCTCTGTGACTTTTCACGCACCAGATTAGCAACGTAAAAGACAGACACTAGATTTTCCTCTAAGATTGCCTTCACCTCTGAAAGCGTATGGCTCACCTGGAAGCGGGTACGGGGACTATAGGAAGGGTTTAGTCAGGGGGTGCGGCCAGCGACATGGGCGTGAAAATGCTTCATACCCGGGGTCTTCAAGTGTCACGACATTAGTCTTCCTTAGGCTTCAGGACCAGATCGCGCTGCGAACAATGAGCTCAGGGAGGGAAATCAAGGGCGGATGGAAAGTGACTCCATATCGACCGCGTGGCTTGTACGCGATGCGTCGTTTGCGCCACGAAGTGGCCGTGTTGTTGTATGTGTCACGCGTGTGCGCACGTCAGTCCGTGTGCCGAAGCACGATCGTGTTGTTGTCCCCACTTGGCAGATGGTCAAACCGAGGTGCAGACAGAGCAGATGATTCAGCTGAGGTTACGTGACTAGTAACCGGTCCGCCAGCGTGGGCCTCCGCCTCATCTGCGCTGCGATCACAGCGGGACTGTTGGTCTTACCACTTTGACTTCCTCCTGGCTTCCGAGTCTCGTTTACGAGGTTAAGGGGAAGAGGGGGCTGGAGAGCTCGCCTTTCCATTATTTGCCGACCACCAAACAGACGAAATTCGGAAATGTCCCAGGACGAGGGGGTTAGTCCCGGGTTGAGCGAGATCTACACCAGCACGCTGTGCCGCGCACGTCAAGAAAGGCAGTTTGAGCCGGCCGCGCACCAGTGGTTCCCACGTTGCCGTGGGCTGACCTTGCTGCCTGGTCGCATTCGAGGAAGTTGGGGAAGAATGGCAGTGTGGGTTATCCTCTTCAAATCTCGCTTCAGGAGACACTGGAGAGTCTCATTTCTACATTCCTTCATCTGCTGGAGGATGCTGAACAGTAGTTTCTTTGTGAAGGAATTTCAGACCTTTCCCCCTACCACAGAGATCTCCCCAAGCACACAAAAAGGTAAATCCTGGCACCTTTCACGCATAGAGAAAAACAGTGGCTGTGCCAGAGTCTGGTGTGGCTTTTCCATGCACAAGCACGTGTTCTCAGGGGCGGGAATCCAAGTCTGTCACGAGTAAATGATGAATTCCTCTCTTCATTCCAGTGGCACGTCTGGGTTTTGTCTCCCTCCACGACTGTTCTGTTAGGTGAAGTGTCCGTGAAGATGGACGGTTGTCTCTGGTCATGGGAGTTACGAAAGTGGATTCCCCACAGTCCGTGGTTCCTCTCTTGGCGTTCCTGTGGCGTCCTCGTTGCCTCCGGTGGCAGGGACGGAGACTGGGCCCCTCTCATGGGTGCGCCTCCCTCTGCTCCCCGGGGGCCGGCCAGCCTCCCACCGGGAAGCCCGGAGGAACGGGTCAGACCACAGGCGGGCTTCAGGGCTGATGTCCAGCAGAGCCACGTTTGGTGGCCTCACCTTGCATTTCAACCTGGAGCTCCTCCTCTCTAAGAAGTGCTTCTTTCTCCTCTCCTTCAGCTGTACGTGGAGCTCACGTGCAGAATCTGGAGTTATACGTGGCTCTTCCCATGTTCTCCCCACCGTGGAGGGACGTATGCCGGCTTGTCCTAGAGGAGGGTGGTATTTACACTATAGAAACGATAGCGCTTCCCATGTGCCGGCAGAGTTCTAGACTCGTTCTCAGGCCCTTGAAGTGGACGCTGTGATTATTCCCATCTTAGGATGAAGACACCAAGGCACCTGAGGTTGCACGAGGTGGTGTGAGTGCAGCCTGGCTCAAGCCGTTCTGAGCTCTCTGTCTTCTATTACTGATGGGGAAAGTAAGAAGGTTCCAGAGAGGCTTGAGTTTGGGGAAAAGTGGCTACTTTCAAACCTGTTGTTTAGACAACAAAATCTTGTAGGCAGAGCTGTGTGATCTGCCCCGCCTGCTGCACGCTCGGGAGGTGGTCCTTGGTGAGCAAGAAAAGGTCCCAGTGCTTGGGGAAACGTGGAGAAAAAGGAGTCTAGACATTTGGAAACATGCCTCCGAGTGGAGGAAGTCAGGACACGTGGAGCCTGCGTGAGGTTTGAGGATGACGAGCAAACATGAAGCGATTTAGCAACATGTGTTGTTAGAGCTGGATTTCACTTAGGTGTGCACCAAGCACGAGCGCCCAGGTGTGCACCAAGCACGAGCGCCTAGGTGTTTACCAAGCACGAGCGCCCAGGTGTGCACCAAGCACGAGTACTTAGGTGTTCACCGAGCACGAGCGCCCAGGTGTGCACCGAGCACGAGCGCCCAAGATGTTCACTGAGCCTGAGTGCTTAGGTGTTCACCAAGCATGAGCACCCAGGTGTGCACCGAGCACGAGCACCCAGGTGTGCACCGAGCACGAGTGCCCAGGTGTGCACCGAGCACGAGCGGGAGTCTGGAGTTACGACCCAGAATCTTGTCTGCTTCCTCCTGCATTATTCAGTTACGGAAACCAAATTTTTCTCACCTCTGGCCATTAATCATTTGTCAGGATTTCTCTATTGTATGAACATAAGATGTGTGATGTTAAAAAGTAGTCTTTTATGTGTTGCGTGCAAACACCCAGAGCTTTATAAAATCTAGCTGATGACGTAGCACTCTTAGTTCTTCAGGTGAAGTATTTCTGTAGAGGCGAATCTCGCCTGAGATACAAACATGGTTACTTTTACCTTTCATATGGCCGACGACACAAAGGCTTATTGTTTTATACCCATAGATATTTTGGATGTCATTTATTTTCAACAATCTTTGGCAGCTCCTGTTATCTACTTCACTTAGTCCTATACGGTGGCATTTATTATATTTTTACATTAAGGTTTGATGATAAATCGTTTATACAGAGTAGAGTTCATCTGATGGGGTTTGAAATTAAATAAGAGGTGACAGATGGATATACGGCCATACGACCTGCACCACAGTCAAGCTGGAGATGTTTCCCCGCCTGGGTCCCTCCAGGGTCAGGACGGAGACCCTCCCCCCACCCAGGTACTGTGAGTCCCTTCGTACTCAACTTTTTCTTCCGACCCCAGCCACTGATTTGATTTCTGTTCCTTATGTCTTTTCAGGAAGTCACACACAGTACTTTGAATAATAAATACACCACGTGTTTGGCGTGTTTATCCTCTCATGCAGGGTGGTGGGCGTGAGACTTTTTATATGGCTGCATGTCTGACTGGTGTGTCCCATCGTACATTTCACACTGGTTTATACCAGTTTGGAAGGTTTGGGTTTTCCAGCTTTTGTGTGGATTATGAGTAAATCTACAGAAACGTTTGTGAACAGTTCTTTGTGCCAACGTATGTTTTTAGTTTTCTGGATAAATAACTTACATATGGACTTTCTGGGTTGTATGTGAAGTGTATGCTTTATTTTATAAGAAACTGCCAAGATGTTTTCCACGTGGCCATCTAATTTTGCCTTCCATCAGCACTGAATGTGTAAGAATCCCCCTGGTTTCGCAGTGAGAGTAGGGTATTTTTTTGTTCTAACACCCGCTAAACACAATGCAATGTGATTATATGCCAGCTCGGTTATAGACAAATCTATGTGGATCCAAAATAGAACCTGGCCAACTGGATTTAACTGTGCACTTAAAAATGCATCTTGACTAAGTAGGATTTATCTCCAAATACAAGATTGGTTCGACATTGGAAAATCTAGTGACTTAATCACCACTTTGATACAGAGGAAATATTTTGTATTCTCTCAGTAGATGCCGAAAAAGCATTTAAATTCATTATTGTTTAGGATTAAAAGAAAGTCTACCAAAGTAGGAATAGAAAGGAGATTCTTAATCTGGTAAAGGTTATATGCTAATATTTATAGAAAACATTATACCTAGTACAGAGATTTTACATTCATTCTCTTTAAAACCAGGCATATGACAAGGAGAACTACTTTCACAACTCTTTTAACATAATATTGGATATTCTGAATGATAAAACAAAGAAAGAGAAACAAATGAGAGTAAAAAGCCTTGGAGGAGGAGAGACAAAACTCTCATTGTTTACAGATGATTTGATTCATTTAACTGGAAAATCTAATAGGAATCATTAAACTCTTAGAACTGGTGTAATTCACCAAGGTTGCCACATGTAATATCTAGTTACAACAATCAAATTATCAGTAATAACTAACTGAAATTAAAATAAAAATAAGATTTCCTTTATAATAACAACAAATAACACTTTAGGAGCTTAACTGAGAAAAACAAGGGAGAAAACTATGGAGAAAACTTTAAAATGCTAATAAACTGTGTAGAAGTTCTGAATACTATTCCATATCCTTTCATAGTTTAAGTTATAACTTGATATAAGAATGCCAGTTCTTTACTAATTTATAAATTTATTGCAAATCTTTTTTAAAAAAATTTTTAATGTTTATTTTTATTTTTGAGACAGAGAGAGAGCATGAATGGGGGTGAGGCAGAGAGAGAGGGAGACACAGAATCTGAAGCAGGCTCCAGGCTCCGAGCTGTCAGCACAGAGCCTGACGTGGGGCTCGAACTCACGAACCGTGAGATCACGCCCTGAGCCGAAGTTGGACTCTCACCTGACCGAGCCACCCCGGCGGCCCCCCTTCCGCAATTTTTACATTTATTTATTTTTGACAGACAGAGAGAGACAGAGCACAAGTGGGGGAGGGGCAGAGAGAGAGGGAGACACAGAATCCGAAGCAGGTTCCAGGCTCCGAGCCGTCAGCACAGAGCCCGATGCGGGGCTCGAACCCACAGACCGTGAGATCATGACCTGATCCGAAGCCGGACGCCCAACCGACTGAGCCACCTAGGCGCCCCTTTATTGCAAGTCTTAATCAAAATTCCAGCAGGATTCAATAAACTTATCCCAAAAAACATTTATTGGAGAAAAAAAGATCCATAAAAGGCTAAGTCAACTTTATATTTTCTTTATCAGATAATAAGCAATATGAGACCATAGAAATAATGTATCATTGATTCAAGAGCTGAAATAAAGCCAAAAGAACATAATAGAGGATTCAGAGATAGACCCATGTATATTTGGGGACTTAACACATAGTAATATGGCACCATGAAACAATGGAGGGAAGATGGATTATTTGGTACAGTGTTTAGGGAAAATAGGTCTTTATAGTGAAAAAAACCTATTTTTATTTAAACGTGCATACACCTAATGATTTCAATATCCAGATGTGAAAGGTAAAACTATAACTAAATAGAGGAAACTGTAGAATAGCTTTGTGATGTATGCTTGGGAAAGATTTCACAAAACTTAAAAAACTTGGAAGTATAAAACATGAGACAAAAAATTTGATGACTTCTGTCTTCCTGAAAATTAAAAATTTATTTTTAATGAAGGACACCTGAGAAAGTTAATGGCCAATAACTGGCAATAATATTTAAAATTGAAAAATGAGTAATATGTATAAAACGGACCTTAATTCCTGACACGCCTCAGAGTCACTGGGAGCCTGTGTTTCGGTGTCACCTTTGTGCCTCACCTGCCTTCTCTGTGAGTGGGGATGGCTGCCCGTATTTACGTAAGCCCACTCTGTGTGATAGAGATTCAGGATGAGGCCACCAGTTGAGAAAGATCGTTGTGGGTATTGTCCTGGAGACTTAATATAAACGTAGTTGTGGGTTTATTATTTTTTATCTTTCCTAGAACTCATTTTGTTCCCTCAATGACTATTTGATTTTTCCTTAATTCTGGATAATTCTGGCCATTATCCCTTCAAATATTTTCTCTTGTCCAGTCTCATTGTTCTTGCCTTTCAGAACTCATTTTATTTTATTTTTATTCTTATTTTCTTACTCTTATTTTTTGAGAGAGAGGTGGGGGCGGGGGGAGAGAGAACCTTAAGCAGGCTCCATACCCAGCGTGGAGCCTGATGCAGGGCTCCGTTTCATGACCCTGAGATCATGACCTGAGCCAAAATCAAGAGTCGATAAGCCACCCGGGCGTCCTTGGAACTTCTTTTAAGTGAATATTTGGACTTAGTCTGCCATCTGAAGTCTCCTTCGTGTTTCCCATCCTCTCGACTCTATGAGCTGCATTCTGTGTGGTTTCTGCACACCTGTCTTCCAGTTCACAAGCCCACTGTTCAGCTATTTCTAATCAGGTCTTAACCCACCAACCGGAAGTTTATGTTCTGTTGCCCTACTCTTATTTCCAGCTTCACTTGGGTTGTCTTCAGTCATCCAGTTCTTTATTATAACAGCTTATTCTTTGATTGTGTTCCTAGCCATTTTAAACATACTGATTTGAAGACACATGTGATGGCTCTGTCGTCTACAGTGTTGAGTACTCCTTCCTGCTGGCATTGTGTCCACTAACTCTCATTCATGGGAAAACATCCAGAGATCCCCTTTAGCAGAGCTTACCTTGAGGGTCCTGCAAGGCTTTAGTGGAGGAGTGGTCTGGGGGTTCTTAGGTTTGCTCTGCTGGGTGCTCCAGGAATATTAGGAGCTGAGACCACTTTTTTTTTTTTTTGGTTAGTTTCTTGATATGGATTTCCTTTTATCACATAGCACAAGCTAAAACTGCAAACTCCCTGTTAGGCGGCCCTCTGTTATGGATTTTGGAGGTGATTTCCTCACCTCAGGCTGAGACATCTCATGTCCCTGCTGTCTGGATGCCCTCTCTTGTCCATGCTTCACTCAGGTCTAAACGTGTGAATCTTCTGGCTTCGTGCGGGGTTTTTGGCCCAACTCCCTTTATCATGAGACCCCGAGTCCTCACCTTCTGTGTCCATATGGTGATTAAAGCCTGAGATCCCCCTCCAGCACACACACGCACTTTGCTGTAACAGAGACTGATTTCCTTGGGCAGAAAGTGATGTCATAAACTTGTCCCTCTGGCTGTCATTTCCTTTTCCAGGCTTGTCGCTATTTTCCTGCAGCTCAGCCAAGAGCCAATTCTCAGGCTCTCCAAGCCTCAGAATGCTGGTCCCTTCAGTAGTCACCACCCTCGACTTTGCAAGAGCTATGGTGAGGTCAGTGCCCCTGCAGCAGTGGGATGCATGCATTCACTCTCATGGGACGTCCCGATTTTATTGAAGGAAAGGACTCGTCCCTGTCCCTCATAGTTTATCTTTCTGTCTCACTGCCTTTCTCAGACTTTCCACCCACGTGGTTGTCACGGGAGCAGCAAAGACTCAACACCTGACCCTGCGTAGGCCACATTTTGAAGCTGGAACTCAGAGAAAGCAGTGGCCGAAGCTGAAGGCCAGTAGCATAAGTGGGATAAGACTTCTGTTGCCATCTGTCCACAGCTGTGGCTTTTCCTGACTCCAAAATCCATTTCTGTTGTTGAGCACCTTTAGACATTCCAATAACCATATAATAAAATGCCTTTCTACTCAACTCGTCCAAGCTGGCTTTCTGTCCCTCACCACCAAGAAAGTGCGTCACACGTCTCTCCAGGCAGAGCAGTGGGGAGAATCTCCCTGTCCCCCTTCTCGGTCCAGCATGGCCACGTGGCTCCAGAGGGACTCGTCTCGCATCCCGTGTGTTTAGACAAACCTCTCTCACTCGCGTGCCATCTTCCTGCCGTAGTGCTTCCCGTGCAGCCCCGGCCCCACAGGGCACCCAGACCGCAGGGACCCACTGATGCAGACAGCCGGGGACACACTGCTTGTGTTCCGTTTACACGGATGAAGGCCTGACCTTCAGAGGTGGAATTCCTCGCCAAATTCAAACGAAACTCACAGGACTCAGAGCTACTGTGTTTATCCCCCGGACACGGTTGCTTTTCGTAATGGTTCAAAAGTTTGGATATAGAAGTGACTCAGCCATCTGAAAGTTATTTTTCTGTTGTTTGAAGATCTGTTCTAAGAAAGGGTTATTAATGTTGTGAGATGTCATTAGTATGAGATTTGTAGCAGTGTTTTGCAGACTGAGGTATTTAGAACAGATAAACCTCATTTTTTTGTTTTTGGTCCCAGATGTGTGTGGTTCATCATCGTCTCTGATACAGTTCAAGGAAAGAGAAATTTTAAAATAAATTTAATACATGTCCGTGAGTGTAAGATTATTTGGGGACTTGTGAGTAAGTGAAGTTTTGCTCCAGTGTGAAATCTGACTTTCTTTTAACCGTTTCTTTGAAATAAGAACTAAGTTCTCCTTCCAAAACAATAAACATTCTCAGGCCACAGTCTGAACTGTAAGCATCAGTCTGTTTCTCTTGGGTCATGTAAGTTGTATACTCGGTCTGAACACTGCAGAGTTTTGTATCTGTCCTTTCTCTATTTGGTCCTACACCGGTGCCAATGTGGTGACCTCCGAGTGCGCCCAGGTGTCTGGTTCTGGCAGGTGCTCTACGTGCAAGAACCGATACGGCCCTTCTGACGCCTGGGTCGGTCGTGTCACCTGGTGTTCATCCCAAACAGAGGTCGAGAGAGGGCGCTTGCCCCATACTGGATGACAAAGGTATGGTAGGACCAAGGTCTGACTTCATAGCACACGTATGTCCGGGTTCATAGCACACGGAAACTCCGGAGAGGATTTAACGTTTTAACCAAGTAATGAAAGTCTGGACGCCTCCGCACTACCTCCGATGGCCCCACCAGTGTCCTTTCGGGCAGGATATCTCGACTGATTCCAGTCTTCTAATCGGTGTCAGTGGAGACCTCCACCACACGGGGCACTGCCTGTGGGCTGCGAGCGCCCAGAAATCGTGCTTACTGTTATTTCTGCGTTTCTGACGTTTGATTCACTTGATCATTCATGGAAGCGAACGTCGGTCAGTGGCAACGAAGAGAAAACGTCCTCCCAGGGAGCTGTTGCCACGCTGATGGCTCATCGCCTAGGAGATTACCGGGACGTCTTGAACCCAACAATTCTAAGAAGAAAACTGATGGTTTTAGTGAAGCTGAGGTGATCTGGGGATGCGTTTCCTAAGGGGGATGAGGTGCCGACCTTCGGGGCGCCTGCAGGCGCATCACAGTGTGTGCGAGCCAAGCCCTCGGGTCGTGAAGGGGGTGGAGGAGACACAGGACCGGAGCCAGAGTGGGTCACGGAGACCACCGAGCAGACATGGTGTCTGTGACGGGCGTCAGTCTCGGCAGACGCACTCGGATGTGTGTCTGTGCCCTGCGCCCCTGCTTGTGGACTGAGCAAGTGTGACTCCCCACTATCCCAAACCCTCACCGGGGTTCTTGTCCCCCTCCACCCCCAGAGGTAGAAGGCCAAGCCCCAGTGCGTCTTGTTGGGAGGGGGGGGACTGTCGTGAGGTGCGTCGTGTTAGGATGGGGGACTGTCGTGAGGTGCGTCGTGTTAGGAGGGGGGACTGTCGTGAGGTGCGTCGTGTTAGGAGGGGGGGACTGTCGTGAGGTGTGTCGTGTTAAGAGGGGGAGACTGTCGTGAGGTGCGTCATGTTTGGAGGGGGGACTGTCGTGAGGTGCATCGTGTTAGGAGGAGGGGACTGTCGTGAGGTGCGTTGTGTTGGGGGACTGCCCTGAAGTGCGTCGTGTTTGGCAGGGGGAGACTGTCGTGAGGTGTGTTGTGTTAAGAGGGGGAGACTGTCGTGAGGTGCGTCATGTTAGAAGGGGGGGACTGTCGTGAGGTGTGTCGTGTTGGGGGGGGAGACTGTCGTGAGGTGGAGCCCTCAGGAACCAGCTCAGTGCCCCCACAACAGCCCCAGAGTGGGCCGTGGCCCCTTCCCCCAGATGAGGGCCGCACCGGAAGTCTGCGACCCGGAGCCCCTAGAACCCGCCGTGCCTGCTGACCTGGGTCTCCTGGGCTCCAGACCGTGGTCGTTTGTCCCCTGGCCCGAGCTAAGACAGGCTCCCGGGTGTCGGGGCATTTCTGGAGCACACCCGATGAGCCGGAAGACAGGCCCTCATCGGTGGCCCCCCCGGGCCATGTCTGCGCAGACCTCGGTGGGCTGGGCCCGCTGTGCAGCGTCTCGGGTCCAGGGCCAGGGCCCGGGGCGGCGGGAGCTCTATGGCCCATCTGCCCCCCGCGCCGCACGGGGTCTGCTGCCTCATGGCTTGTGCTCCGGGCGGGGCCCCCGTGGCCGTCTGGGTGCCTGGCACCTGCTTCTGCAGGGAAGGATTCTGGGCAAAGGTGGGTTCCTGGACCTCTGTGAGGACCCATGGAGTTGGAGGGCTTGCACCTGTTCCCCTCTCTTCCTCCCAGCCCGGGAGTTTCTAGATCTGCGGGGACAGAAGCAGCAAAGTCTCCTATTGACTCTATTAATGGATGTTTTACCTATTCTGAGGCAGAGGCTTTTAAAAACCAAAGGTCACAAAAGTACACGCTGCTCCCCTGCACATCATCTTGTTCTTGGCGTGGCCGGTGGGCTCAGCCCGGCTGTGGCCCGGCCGAGGGCGCTGTCCCAAAATATCAGCAAAGATACCGAAAGTACAGGTTCAAGTATTCAAGTTGTGTCGAATTCCCGTACTGTAACAGCAGTAACAACCCAGCGTGGGAAGGTAGGAAAGATCAGTTGTGGAAGGCTCTGGGAGCACACCCGAGAGACGGGGAAGGAGAGAGACAGGCTCGAGGACGTTTCCACACCCCCAGAGAGGCACAGATCCGCACCCGAGACCGAAGCGCCCGACCCCGCGGACGTGGTTTAGATTCTGGACCGTAACACCGAAGGGGTCGCGCAGCGACTTGGTGGGGCTGAATTGGCAGACGTTTGCAAGGTGGGCTCGGGGGCGAGTCCACGCAGCTCCAGGAGGAGCCCAGGACCTCAGCTAGTGTGGTGGGCGGCGGGAAGGCGGCGCTGAGGTACCGCGGGGCGAGGGCTCTGGTGCCGATTGTGTCGTTTGAAGGAAGAGAAGATTCGTAGGTGGGGGTTGCGTGCCTTCTCTGGGCAAGAGGGTGAGTTGATTGGAGTTGAAGTCCCACCCGATGGCCACACGGCGATTTGTGCAATGCGTCGAAATGCAGAATTTCCGCGCTGCCGCTTACAAATATCACACGGCACACCTGCGTTGGGTCCATGTGGAAATGACAGGTGAGGTCGTGGTGCACCTGGCCAGGTCCTGCTGTTTAAATGACCCTGCGTGGAGCCGTTCACGAGCCAAGAAGCCTATGTGTCGGCCGCTCTGGGTCCTGCCTCTGGAGCCCGGTTCTAAGGACAGTCTTCAAACCGTGGGTTTGTAACCACTTCCTTGGCCTTAGAATGAAAGTCTCTGTTTTTGTTTGTTAATCAGCCCCCACCCCATCATGTATCTCTAATGATAAGATCCACTGCCGTTTGGTGGGAAAGAGACCACTGGGGGTCTGTGAGGTAAGCCGAGCCAGTGCTGGTGGACCCAGGACGCTAAGAGCCACCGGGAGCTTGCAGGGGTGACCGTTGGCTGTGGACAGCCACATGCACCCCACGTAGCCCCTCACGGCCCAGAATGAAGAGCGGGACTTGGGGCAACAGACCCAGCTCCGTGCCTTAGACCAGACTCTGTAGTGAGCCAAGTTCAGACTTCGCCAGAACCCCAGGGAAGATGAGGTCCATGGCCGGGGGGGCCCGAGCCCCATGTGGGAGCTGCCGTGTGCTCACCACCTGGTCTCAGGCCACTCGCGGGGTCGGTGCCCGGCACCCCTTTCCCCACTCGAGCCCAGAGGCAGGCGGAGGTGGACGGAGAGTGGCCATGGGGGGCGGAGTGTCTGTATCGCTGAGAGCAGAGTGGGAAGGCGCGGCTTGTGTCTGTGCCGTGGACGGCAGGGCCGCCCCCCTCGCCCGGGCACACGGTCGGGCCCTGACCCCCAGTGTGGCTCCAGTTGCAGGGAGGGCTCTCAGGAGGCAAAGTTGGGGGCGGCCTAGGGGCGGGTTCCTCGTCCAATAGGACCGGCGGCCTGACACAGCGGGAGAGAAACCAGCACCTGCAAGGAGGAAAGGCCGCGTGAGGACGGGGGAGGGTGGCCGCCCACAGCCGGGCGAGGGGCTCCCGCTCACACCGGGTCGCACGCTTCCGGCCTCCGGGGCTGTGAGCCAACAGGCGTCTGCGGAGTCGTGTCCCGACAGCAGGAGACCTGGCGGGAGGGCACTGCCTGGATTTGCTCCCCAGGACGCGGACCCCACCTCACTGCATTAACGGGGCAGAAGGAGGGCATCTGCCCCTCCCCCCCACCATCTGTCCCCGCCACCGAGCCAGCCGCCCTCCGCCCCCGCCCTGGGCTGTGGCTCGCCGCCTGGCCCGCTGGAGTGGCCGAGAGCTGGCGGGCACGTCTGGAGGCCGCCCTGTCCTCTCCTGATGCTCCTCTCGAGCATCAGAGCAGCAGTGACATGCGGTTCGCACCCTCGAGTAGAATACAGCACCTGCCGCACGTGGAGATTTTACTGTTTTTGACGTACTCGGTTCTGTGGTCTAGAAAATGGAAAATGAGGCAAACGCCTGCAGAAAGTGCCCTTGCTTCCTACCTTACAGGACCCTCAGCTAATGAAAGTGACTGAACCACATTTCGTCTTCAATTGCAGCTTGCCACCACCACCCTGGACGGCAAACTGCAGCTGTTTGTGGCCGAATAACTCACCGTGGGCCGGTGCGCCGCGGGCGCGAGGGGGACGTGGCCAAGGCTGCTGGATCCCGAGCCGCTGCCGCCCTGTGCCCCTCATGCTGGCAAGGTCTCCCGCCCCGCGGGACGGTCCCCCTTCCCGGAGACGGAGTTGGCCTCCAGCACTCGTGTGCAGAACGTGGTGAAGTTTTACAACAGAACGTTCTTCAATAAAAAGTAACCCAGTGTTTGTTTCCTCCCGGACTTTGTGGGGTGGGGGCGGGGGGTCCACGCTGGCACGGTGGGCTCACAGCCTCCTGACGGCCTGCCCTGCTGCTGCCTGGGGAACGGGGCCTCTGCACACAGCCTGGCTTCTTGGCCCTTCCTCCCAGTTGAGCCAGGGCCCCGTTGGCATACGAGGACCTGCTCAAGACCTTGCCTTCAGTTCTGTCGGATGAATTCCCAGAGGTGCACTTGCTGGGTAACACGGCAGTGCTGTTGTTGATGTCTGAGGAAGCTCCACATTGAGGAAACCACAGCACCTGTGCCGTTGACCGTCCCTCCAGCGGGCACAGGAGCGTTTGCTTGTCGTTAACACCCCACTGCTTTGTATAACTTTTGTAGCAACCATTATTTGTCTTACATATTGTTTGCATTTTTATATGAATTTTCTCCAAATTAAGTCCTGATTCCAGTTTTCTATGACTTGGAGAAAAAGAAACTTAAAATTATTGGATGTCAGTAATAAGAGCCAAACAATATTTTAGAGAAAAACTAGTATGTTAAAAAAAAACCCAAATGTTACCAAGCTTTACTAGGGAAAATGCAGGACAGAATCAGCTTGTAAAAGCCATTGCTGAGGTGAGAGCCGTCCCGAGTGGCTGGCCCGGTGGCCGCCAGAGGCAGGGACGAGAGGGAGAGTGGACAACAGAGACCTGGGGCCGCCTCTGCCCCGGCCCGGCCTGCGACGGGCGGCGGGTGTTGGTGCCATGGGAGCTGACTTGCTGAAGGGATGTGTTGTGTTGTGTTCTTTATCAGCGTTAATAGCAGTTGTGTCTTAAGCAGCAAGCAGGTGCACTAACGTGAGATTGTTTGGTCCTTCCTCCTTCATCGGAGAGCACTGGTAAAATAACATAGTATGTAGAGCTTCTCACTGAGGGGCGCCTGGGGGGCTGTCAGGTGAGCGTCCCACTTCGGCTCAGGTCGTGACCTCACATTTGTGGATTCAAGCCCCACGTTGGGCTCTGTGCTGACAGTTTGGAGCCTGGAGCCCGCTTCGGATTCTGAGTCTCCCTCTCTCTCTCCCCCTCCCCCACTCGCGCTCTCTCGCTTTCAAAAATAAATAAACATTAAAAAATTTTTAAAAATAAATAAAATAACTCACTTTTAACTTGATTTCACTTCATTACCCAATTTTTATGAGAACGCTGAGTTTGGTAGGAATTGTCACTAGATTCATTTTCTTAACATTGGACAAAAGCTACATCAGAAGGAGGTAGTCGTGGAATTTCATCTTGGAAAACCCATTTGAAGGCATTCTGTTCACACACAAAGTTCATAGACTGAATTAGGCCAACGGGAACTGGCCAACCCCAGGGCGTGCGGGAGAACAGTTTCGCCGACTCTCTGAGGTGTCGCCAGGACAGAGGTTCTGACGGTTTTACACCTGAGCCCACAGGTGGATGCAGGCGATGGAGGGCGTCCTTGCCCGGAGAGAGGGGGCCCCGTGATGCTTCTGAGGACACCTGGCTGGGAGAAGGGCCAGGGCGGAGGCGGAGGTGGGGTCCGGAAGCATTTTATAGTTTGTGAAGGTAGGTTAACCTGTCCATCTCCCCCGCTGCTGCCGGGCTGTTTTGAGGTGGCACCCGTCATTTTACAGGAAGGAAGACTGAGACCCTCGGCACGGCTGCTGGGGTGGCCTGTTGGGTGTGCCGTCTGTGGGGGGTGCAGGAGTGAGCGGAGGCAGAGTGGCGGTGGGCGGGAGCCGGTGGGCCAGCTCGGGGGGGCAGGGGAGGGGCGCTGGCCTCTGGGGGGGGGGCGGCGTCCTGACCTCCGATGGGAAAGCGTCCCGCCTGCTCTGGTTTCAGTAAGTAGGCCGCTGTGAAGATTCCCTTGTGGGATTTGGATGACAGAGTGATTCCTATTATGTGGTGTGTGTCATGGGGTTTACACGCTCTTGGCACACCCATGTTTTTGTAGACAAGAAAGCAGGAATGTGATCGCGGGCTGCCCAAGCCGGGTGCAGAGGGGTGGTCTAAACAAATTCTGGAATAAACAGATTCTGCTCATTTTTGACATTCTCTGAGGTGTTCTTTTCAGATGGGGACTTTGCTTTTCATTAGCTGAAGCGGCACTGACTTCGTGTTTCAGACCTTGGGGGAAGGCGCCGGGTGCTTTGCAGCAGAGGTGCTGTTCCTTGTGTTTTATCAGCTTCTCCATCTGATAGCCAATCATTTGCAAAATCTGGGATTGGACCTGGAGACCCATCAGCCTGGAAGAAGGGCTTCAAGCGGGGAATGGGCGACTCAGCGTTTGGAAGGATGTCTTTTCCAGGTACCTAGTAGCTCCGTGGTGTTGACCTTATTAGGTTAAGCTGTGTAAAATTACCAGCACGCAGCTGGTTTTGATCTGTGAGAAGGGCAACTTCATATGGTCCAGCCAAATATGTGTTTCAAAGGAAGGATTGAACACACACGCCAACCCTACCTCCCGCCCCCTTCCTCCCTGCCTTCTTCCTGTCTTCTTTCCGACAACAGTTTGGTTAGTGCTGATTTTGTTTCAGGCCCTAATTCAAAATGACCTGTCAACTTGTTTCTTCCCTATGTTCCCAGCCCAGCATAATTTTGGCTGCTGTTAGTAGCTTCACGGGGACTTCTGAGCACCTGGGGCCGCTGACCCAGGGCGTCTGGGGTCCGGGTTTGTTGGGACACTCCCTGGGTGAGTGACTGACTGCTCTGCCACTGGGCCCTGGGTGTGGCCCTCGGGCCAGGAGAACCTCTCCTGCTCGCTGGGAGCCTGTTGGCGTCACATGCACACTTCACCTGAGGGTTTCAACAGAGGATTAATTGATGGAGCTTAGGCATAGGATAGGAGGACCAAGGTCCCAGAGGAACAAGAATTGAATGGAAGTAAAGCAAGCAGCACTAGAGAGAAGTAATGAGTTTGAGTAGGAACCAAGGTGGCTGTGCAACTGTGAGGTTGACGGCGAGAAAATCGAGGCCACAGAGGGAAGGTGGCCCTCACAGGCTTCCCAAGGAAGATGGGGACAGGCAGGGCAGGGTGGTGGGATGGCGGCGTGCCCTGGCATGGGCGGACGTGAGGGTGGGCCCTCCACAGGGCATGTGCCGGGAGTCAGGGCAGGGAGCCCGGTGCCCATGGACCTAGGTGCACAGCATGCGGGACCCTTCTGTCTAGATCAGCATCAGTGCAGGCTATGGGGTTCTGCAGGAAGACATTTCATTCCACTGTTGGCACTGACATTGACATGGTCTCTGACAACAGCTCTTCTGTTCACTTTCTGGTCGGGTGTGGTGGGTGGAGTCCGTGCTGACCCACGTGGAATCCGGGAGCCTGCTGGCTTCGTGGCTCTGGCACGTCCTCCGCTGACACCCTTGATGTCAACACGCGGCTCTCTACCTGCAGACGTTAAGGGCCGTTGTCACCTCTCATTTGAATAGCAGTGGCACCTGCTTACAGAAGCTCCGAGTTGAAGCGTTGGGTATGAAGATTACAGTGACGTGGCTGGATGAGGAGGGGAGGATGCAAATTGTCTTTTCCTTCCACAACGCAAGATTCCACCAAGACAGTCTCCACGTTTAGGCCTCGGCCCTCCTGGGCGGTAATGCCACCCTTATCTGACACCGTGCTTGTCCGTGGCCTCTGCTGTTCAGCCCTGGTTGCCATGTGTTCTCGAGTGGGCCTCTCGGTGCCCTCCTGAAAATGCCTCCTTTGACCCAGACCTCAAGGCACCTTCTGGTCCTGCATCCTGTTCCCATCCCCCACAGCAGCCTTTCCAGATGTGACCCTCTTCACAGAATGCCCAGCAGCCGCCTGCCCCCCAGAAAGCACCGTGTGTCCATGGCTCAAGTATTTACCAGGCATCGAGAAAACGGTAAACTTTCCTCCAAAACCCTGAAACTGTGCTTTCAGACCTGCGCCGGAAGTGCCCTGGCACGCCGAGTCACATTCCAGTGGTAGCGGATCAGCCCGGGGTGGCTCAGATGCATTACAAGTAGATGAGAAAATATGAAAACAAAAGGCTTCCTAAGTGAAACCATACTGGTTTTTCTTCCACTGTGAAATAAATAAAATAATGTTTTTCTTTCATAGATATGGAATGAATCCATGCTGTTTGCTGTGGTTGTTTTTTTTTTTTTTCAATTTTTTAAATGTTTTATTTATTTTTGAGAGACACACACGAGCGTGAGCATGAGAGAGACAGAGAGAGAGAAAGAGAGAGAGAGAGGGAGGGAGGGAGGGAGACACAGAATCTAAAGCAGGCTTCAGACTCCGAACTGTCAGCACAGAGCCCGACGCAGGGCTTGAACCCACAAACTGTGAGATCATGACCTGAGCCAAAGTCAGATGCCCAAATGACTGCGTCACCCAGAGACAGCATTAGGAAAGTTAGCAAGCCCCAGGACAGTAGGAACACTGATAATACAATCTGTTCACTATGTCAGGCAGAGGCTTGTGTCTACATAACACCAGAACCACTATAGTTGGTAATAAAAAGACAAACAACCAAAAATGGGCAAGACTCATGAACAGGCACTTTGTGAAAGAAGATGCATGACGGCAATTTGAAAGGAAACTCGCTCAAGAGCATTCATCCCTGGGAGGCTCAAAGTAGACTAACAGTGGGGCCCTTCTGCACACTCACGAGACTGCCAGAGACTTGAAGGGACTGACTGGGTGTTGGCAGGGGCTCTATTCCCCTGGAGTGCGCAGGTTCTGCCAATGGAACACCAGATGGTTCAGTTTGGAAACATGTTTGGCAGTTTCTCAAAAAGCTGTATATACATCGACCCTGGGTCTCAAATTCCACTTCAAGATGGAGGTGGAGTTGTGTGAGAATGTGTTAGAACGTTCACAGAGGCTTTATTCTTGGTGCTCAGACACAAACTAGCCCAAAGTCCCCCATCATGGGAGCGGACAGACTGGTACATGCACGCAGCAGACTTCTGATAAATGCAGGGGCAGGATGGGTCTCAAGCAGTGATGCAGAGTAAAGGAAGCCACATAGAATACAATGCACAGTCTCTGACTCAGGTTATAGGATGTTCTGGAACAACTGAACCCTGCAGCAGTAAAGATCAGATTGTGGTAGGGGCCAGTCTGGACAGCATCACAGGCCGGTTTCTGGGGAGGTGGGCATGTCTGTCATCACATGTGGGTTTCCTGAGTGTATGAGTTTGCAAACTAAATACGTATGTAAAGGACACCTCAAGAAAACATTCTTTAAAATACACAGAGAAGGTTGTATGCATATTTTCAGTAATGGTTGGGTGATGGCATGTGACAGAGCAATGTTTTAGCTTTAGAGATGGGGATCTAAAGTCCACACTACTTTGTTCCAGCACCTCTTCAACCACGTGTGCCCAGCACCTGCTGTGTTCCAGGCCCGCTCTGGGCCCATGGGAAACAGATGGCCTTCCTGTAAGCAATGGTGGGCTTTCTTCCCCAGGCTAGCCTCCCTCTGCTAGGCTCATTCATACAGAGCAACTTCTATGGCTTTGTCCCTATGGGGTCTTTGTAATGATTTTTTTTAAGTTTAGAGAGACAGTGAGAGAGCACACGAGCACGAGCTGGGGCGAGGGGCAGAGAGAATCCCAAGCAGGTTCTGCACTGTCAGTACAGAGCCCGACTTGGAGCTTGATCCAAAGACCCTGGGATCATGACCTGAGCCCAAATCAAGACTGAACCACCCAGGTGCCCTTATAATGATGTTTTAATTACCTGAAGGTCCACCACTCAAACTCCAAAAAGGGTCAGAGGCCAAGGCTTTAATTCCACCAGGTATACATGGAAAATAATATATCTTGATGAGTGAGAATTCTGGACGAGAGGTAAGAGAAGTAAATGCAATAAAACATTTCTGCAAAGCGGAAATTTTAAATATTGAGTGATGAGAGAGCATAGGGCAAGCTGACAGGCTTCAAACACCGACCCCCCCCAACCCCAGGTAGGATATTTATGACACCCCTCAGGCCCTCCCGGCTGCCCAAGAACAAAGGAAAGGGGAAAAACAAATGGTTAACTGATAAAGATCACAGTCCTGCGGGACCTGAGTCTCCCATCAGTTCACAAATATCTTAGTAAATTACAAGAAAAAGGCAATCTTATCAATAGTCTAACCTCCAGAAGCCTATGGACCCAGTTTCCTGGAGCCCCAACATCACCCTTCCCCCCTCAGTGAGAAGGGGCACAAAGGCAGAAGGAAATGGCAGAACTGCTTCCTTCTAACCACAGCCCACTGACACATACTTGAGGCCCGCAGACAGTAACCTTCCTCCAGGAACTCCCCGTGTCTTCGCTAATGCGTCGCTAGGGGGAAACACAACCGTAGTTGGACAATAGCCAGGCCTCCAGCATCCTGTGTCTTCTTCAGCATGAAATTCCCACTGGAAACTTCCCCTTGGATTTACCTCCCCCCAAGCCCATAAGCAGTCTCTCCTCGTGGTCCCGGGGCAGCTCTTCCTGCCCACGGGTCCCGTCCCTGTGCTTTGATAAAATCACCTTTTTGTGCCAAAGGCGTCTTCAAGCATTCTTTCTTGGCCGTGGGCTTCAGACCCCCCGTCATCACCCCAAGACTTCATCCCTGAGTACTTCTCCATCCCGTGTTCGAACACCGTTTCCGCTTCTAAGTGACGGTGCTGCCTTCCCTTCCTTCTTCCCGTTCCCAGACACTACTGCAGACACGGCACACGGGCTCTCGTCCTTGAGCTTAGTGTGTTCACAAAGCCGTGCTGCACAGACACGTCCACACGTCTCCCCTCCGCCCCAGGAGCGCCTGTCGGGTGGAGTGTGTGCCTTTCTGCCGCCTTGTTCTCGGAGACCCTGCTCTTCCGCCCGCACGTGAAACCTTACTTCCCTCCCCGTGCTGTCCTGCCGTGCGACGTCTTCGGCCCTGACACTGAGGGGCTGGTCGAGTGTCGTCCCGGCACGAGGCAGTGGGCACGGGTCACGTGGGGCTGTCTTGCACCCACGGGCGGCGCCACAGCATCGCGGTGCGTGTGTGGAGTCAGGTGGCTCGGAGGCCCTCGGTTCCCATCTCGCCTACCTGTTCATCTTCTCCCTCATGCGACGTCCTACCTGCTGCGCGTGTCAGGGAAAAAACCATCATTGCTGCGTATTTTTCCTTTGCAACTGATTCAAATGCTGTGAGGTTTCTCAGGATTTTCCTGGGGTTTGAGCCAAATCCTTGTATCTATTTTCCCTCATCTGTGCAGAACAGTGAGGCTGGACGCCTAACCTGTGTCACATAGCCTACGTTGCACAGGACACGCCTCGCCCGGACCGCGTGAAACCAGAGCGTGAGGGAAGCCGTGTCGGCCTCCCAAACGGTTCGAGCTGCAGGCAAATTATGTGACTGTCCCAGAACATACTGCTCATGTTTTAATCCTCATCATCTCAAGCTGGTGATAGTTTCCGTGTTGGTTGTGAACCATAAGGAAACAGAAGAGGTAAAGAAATCTTGGAAAAGAGGTGTGCACTCGCTGGGATTTTTCTGCAAAACAAACTGCCCACACCTGCTGGCTTCAGGCTCACGGGCAGGGCAGAGCCTGTGACCCTCACGGTGGACGTGCGGCCCCCCGCGTCAGCGTTTCCCGAGGCGGAGGGTGAACGTGCACGTGGCCAGGGGCACCTCCGCCTCTGCCACCACCGAGTCTGTTCGTGTTCCAAAGTAAACCCATGACCACACTCAGATCACGAACAGGGTGGAGTGGGGTGGTCGCCTCTTCGAGGGGGCAGCAGAGTCGCGTGGCAGAGGGCCCGGGATCCGTTAGAGCCCGGGAGCGTGGCACGGGAGCCGGGGCACATCCCCGCGTCCTAGAGCGCTGTCTCGGGCTGCGCGGCTCCAGCGCCTTCCTTGTCCGCCACCCGCTTCCGAGCCTGGTTCCGGGCCTGGTGGCGAGCCTTCCCTTCAGCGCCTGCTCCGCCCCGGGTCGCTGGGGGCCGCATCCCAGAACGGACGCTCGTCCGTAGGGTTCCCACTGCCCGGGTGTGTCGCGGCAGGTCCAGGGCCGGCCCCACGGACCCCCCTCCTGCAGCAGACCCCGATCTCGGCGGGCGGTTTCCATGGCCGGTGTTGCCTCGAGCTGTCGCACTCTGGCTTCTCCGCAGTCGGTGGCCGCCTGTCGGCTCCTGCAGGACGCTTCCGAAATCCCAATGTCTGCGGCCAGGTTTCTCACAGCCTCGTGGGAGTTGTGAAGTGGCCTTTTTTGGGGTCCTTATGTTAAAATATATGCCTCAGAAGCCTGACTTAGGAGGAAGAATTTTTGAGCAAAAGCGCCCAGCAGGTGTGGTGGTGCCTCACAGTGGTTGCATCTTCTGGATGGTTCCTCTCGCACTTTTGCAGGCAGGACGATGCCGCCACCCAGGGCGTGAGGCCCGCGGACTCCCTCCCTCCAGCGGGTGCCTCTGCGCTCTCAGTGAGGCCTGTGCTCTGCTCCTGCCCCCTGAGCCGGTTTGGGGAAATATTCCTGTTGCGTCTGTGCAGTAAGAACCTTCCCCCTTGACACCTGGTACGTCCCCTGCACTTGTCCCCTGGCTGTGCTCGTCGGAGGGGATCATGATGATGGCGAGTATTCGAATGCTACACGTTTGATATCTGTTCCTAAAAAACCACTGCAGAATTCTCGGCGGTTAGAGTGGTAGCTGGTCCCATCTGTGTGGCTCTGTCTGCTCTGAGTCACAGAGATGATGATGAGTCGGGTGGCTAGACGCTGCTCACACCTTCCTCCTGCACCTGGTGCCTCCTCGTCCTCCTGTGGGGACACCTCGGGCCGCGGTTTTCTTCTCTGCAGCAAAATTGACTTTAAATGTGCACGTAAAATACTCAGCTTTGCCTTTGATTTAACTTTCTCTTGCTTCCTTACTATAATGGAGTAGTAACACACTTATTAATTGCATTATTTTCTGCTGTTAGATGTTCCCTCCCTCTCCATCATCCATTTCCATAAACTGGCCGCCTAGTTATTCTTGACACAATTTCATAATGAGTGATTGTTTTATTAAGAGGTTTTTAAATACTGTTTATGTCTGATAACAAAAGAGTAAATTGGTTTATTAAAGGGATGGTAAGCTTTTAAACGATTAGAAAATCAATTTAGCAACAGATTTTGATTACGTGATTATAAATAATATATATTTTGTGACTTTTCAGGTTTTAAATACCAATCAAGTGACAGCTAATATTTTTGTAGTTACTAATTTGCTTACAGTGTGGTGAATTTTACAAATTTTAATGTATTTTGTTTCCGACTACAGGATGCAAATGACTTTTTTTTAAATTATTTTTTTTAACGTTTATTTTGAGAGAGAGACTGTGCGAGCGGGGGGAGGGGCAGAGAGAGAGGGAGACACAGAACCCGAAGCAGCTCTGGCAGCTCAGAACCCGACGCGGGGCTCGAACTCACGAACCTTGAGATCACGACCTGAGCTGAAGTGAGATGCTCAACCGAGGGAGCCCCCCAGGCGCCCCAAAATCTGGCAAGATTTTTATCCGCAGTGTTGTTCAAACTCGGTATCTGGTGGCGTCCCTAACGCTGTTTTCCTTTCCTCTCTCGGTTACCCAGGACGAAGGCGGAGGGGTGGGCCTTCTTTCCCCTTCCCCCGTGGATGCCCCCACGTGCTCTCGTCTGCCGCAGAGCCCACGCAGGTGCTTCCCCGCGGGCAATGGCGCGCACCTTGGGGGGTCCTGGTGCGGCACAAGCCAGACCGTCTCTCGGCCCCCGCGGCACACAGGGCCCTCCTCCGCCAGGGGCCCCACCACCGTCCCTGAGGGGTGTGCTCTCCTCCCACGTGGGAGCCCCCTCTGCCTCTGGTGCCGAGGCCCCGGCCCCAGGCCTGCACCGGCTCAGGCGTCCCCGCCGCCCCCCGCCCCAGCTCCCCGGAAAGCCAGGCTGCGGCCCCGACCGGCTGTGCCCTCGGCTCCTGCCGCGAGGCCGCCCCCCGGCTCGCCTCACACGGGAGGGGCGTCCGTCTTCAGACTGTGGCCCGCGGACGGACCCCGTCTCAGGTGGGGCCCTGCCCCGCGGCCTCCCCTCCCTCCCGCCGCGACCCCGCCGCGCAAGGCCTCTGGGGCTCATGGGCTCACGGAAGTGAAACTGTCCGTTGGCCGCCACCTGCTACTGGCGGCTCTCGCGGGGCCCCGGGGGCGGGAGTGCCCGCGGCTGCTGCGAGTGCGGCTGGGGGTGGGCCGGCGGCCGCCAGGCCTCCACCGGGGGCGGGTGCAGGCTCCGGCGCGGGCGGGGCGGCGAGAGCCACTGGTCGCTACTCACTGCGTCCGCCCGTGGCTGCGCTGGAGCCGGTGGGAAGGCTCCGTGGTGGCGATGAGTCTCGTTTTTACACTTCCACTCGCAGCGACGGCAGCGCCTCGTGTTTGCGCAGCGCTTCTGGGGGACGGGCACCATCTACGACCTGTCCACGTGCCAACTCCGTCTGTGCTCCCAGCAGTGTCACAGCCCGGGGGCCTCACCGGGCCCGTCTTACGGCCACGGACGCTGAGGCTGAGGAGGGGGCTTGCGGCCCGGCTGGCCGCACCACCCGGCTGCGGGGGGTCTCCCGTGGGCCTCCGTGGGCGTTTCCGGCAGGAGACGGGGAGCCCACGGGCCCACCTCGGTCCCTGAGCTCTTCCACGTGTTGGGGGAGGCGCACACCTGCAGGCCGTGTGAGCGAGAGCCCAGAGCAGCTCCTCGGGGTGGCCTGCTTTTCCGTGGTGATTCGGTGCTTCTAGTCACCGCGGCTCTCCCGCCGCCTGACGGGAAGGTGGGCTGAGCCCCTTCACCTGCACCTGCGACCGCGTCCTCCCCTCCCCGGAGCCCCGAGGCAGAGACGGCCTGTCTCCACCCTGCTGCGGGCTCCTCCCTGGAAGACAGGACAGGAGGACAGCTGAGGAAGGCCGGGCCCCCTGGGCAGCCCTGGGGTGGCCTGAACCCAGGACAAGAGGGACGCCGGCTGTGTGCGCCTGGCCCGGCCCTCACGGTCCCGCTGCCTGGGAAGCTGCAGGTCTGCACCGGGAGCTCCAGGCAGCAGCACGGCTCCGGCCTGTGCGCCCTGCATGGGCTGCCTCGGCTGCCACTGGGTGGGGGGGTCCGAGATTTGCCCAGAAGCCTGTTTACTAAAGTAGAGGAATAGAACCACGCTTAGCACCGAGACGGGCCGTTGCTATCAACGCTGGTGTTCCGAGGAGTGACGAGAAGGTGGACAATCTCCCAGGCGGCCACCAGCCTGTGAGGGGGGACCCCGCAGAGCAGGGGTGCGGGCACACGTGCCCTCGCGTCCATTCTGCGGCTGACGGGCGGGGTTCCGGGGTGTGGGGCCTGCACGAAAACACTTTACTGAAAATAGAAGATCCTGAGGAAATAAGAGAGAAACACACGTTTCACCCACAAAACAGACGGAAAACAAAGGCCAGGAGGAAGTTTCCCGTCGTCCGCGGTCCCGGGGTCCCGGGGCCGTGCGTGTTTGCAGGAGTCCTTTGGGCAGAAAACGGGGGCACGCGTGGGTGGGTTGCTTCCATGATCTCGGCGGCTGCTGGGGGCCCCACCACCTCCCGGGGAGCACGTCGTGGACAGGAGGAGGGGAGCCGTGTGTACCGTGGACGCGGGTGTGACTGACAGGTGAGGGCTCCTCAGGGGCACAGCCGAGCTTCTGGGTTCCAGCCTGACTTTCCTGGAACTCGGCAGTGATGGTGACGGTCAGGTGGAGTGTTGGTCCTGTTCCTCTGTTGCGACCACGAGTGAGCCCGGCCGGAGAGGCGCGTGGGGACGGAGCCTCCCTGGTGGCGTGTCCGCGGCTGTGTGCTGCACAGCCGCTGTGCGTCCGAGTCGCGGTCCAGGGGACGTTCCGGGGGGCCCACGTGCCAGGTGGGAGCGGCATTCACAAGTCTGTTGAACAGCAGTCGCTGCGGGCACAGCTCTGTGCTCCAGGGCCCTGCTGGGGCGTCAGTGGGGTCCTCGGGCCGACTGAACCTGCCTCCTCCCCCTCTTGTGGGGTCACAGGCCCCCGATCGCCTTCCAGCTGGCATTCAACAGCCCGTGGGGCTCCAGGCACCGGCAGTGGACACACGGGTGGGAACAGGAAGCCACCGTGGCCGCCCTCGCGGGGCAGGTGCCTCTGGCTGTGAGTCCCCAGAACGCTGATCCATAGTAGACTCCCTCCGTCACACCACACGGCGGATTCCCGGCAGCCCTGTCCCCAGGCGTGTCCGACCCAGCCACGCGGCCCTGCCCCTCGCCCCCCGGGCAGGGACATCTCATGAGCCCCTCACAGCGCTCGCTGGCCCCACCGCCCCTACAGCAGCGCCGGGCAAGGTGCTTACTCCCCTCCTCTCCCACAGGGGTGCTGAGCTCCCCGCTGAGCCTCCACGAAGCAGCTGTGGCCCCGTGGCTGCACGTGGGCCACGGTCGTGTTAGAAGAAATGAACGCTCCTGGGCTGGCTTCAGGGCCCCACACACAACTCCATGTTCTTCCCTTCTGCAGCTGGGGTCATGGGACCCGGGAGACAGGAGGGACCCTGGTCCCTGACACTTGGCTGGGAGGAAGGCCCTCATCCAGAGAACTGGTGTGACCATAGCGTGCAGGGCAAGCGTCTGGGAGAGCTGCTCTGAAGCTACTTGGAGGCAGACCCCTGCCAAGTAGCCCGACTCCAGGGCGGTGTCTCTGGAGCCGCGGTGTCCCCACGGGCAGCTAGTCAGTGCCATCTCCGGACTGGCGAGAAGTATGGATGTCTGAGCTTGGAAATGGGGGGGCGGGGCGGGGGGTTGGGTTGCAGTATCTGTGTTTCAGCAAGCCCTCTGGTGATCCTGCTGGAGCCGATGTTCCAGAACTCCTGCTCAGGAGGTTAGCGGGTCGGTATACTTGAGTTTTGTGCTTTCACAGAGCATGAGAGAGAGGATCCCAGGAAGGAATTTGCCAAATAGAAACGACAGAAAATAGAAACAGCCCAGTCACGTGAGCCTTGAAATGTGAGGAAAACCCACTGCTTCTAGATTCCAATCAGAAACAAAACTCAAAATGGCTTCGAATGACCCAGAAAGACTTCTCAGTGGGGGGAAAGACTCAGGTTTGCTGTGGAGATAAGGCCACCACATGCGGTGTGCCACCTTTGCACAGATGTGGGGTGGGGGGCCACGCACGACAAGGCAGGGCACGTCCTCATGCTGGAGGAGACCCCGGGCGGTGACCCGGAGCAGCCACCGGCCACGTCGGCCGGAGGCAAGACCGGAGGCCCCGCAGTCTTCGAGGCAGCCTGTTGCCAAACGATCCAGAAGCCGGGACCGCCTTTGGCCACTGAAGCCCGGAAGCCACCCCTGGTGCCACAGATTCGCGCCAGCGGGCAGAGGGCTGAGGAGGGCCCTCGGGAGAGAGGCCCCTGGGGCGGGGAGCGGTGGGCGGGAGGTCTCTGTCGGATGGGGCACCAGGGGCCGGTCAAGGCGCTTGGCCCACGCCCCCTGTGGGCAGGATTTCATCATCTGGGCGAGTGGCACTGTGTGTGGTCTTCCCTCCCGGGCGAGAGTTCCGTGGCGGGAAGCGCGTGCCTGCTCTGTTCCCCTCGGATGGCGCACGTGTCCCTCCCCGCCCGGCCGGTTCGGAAGCCCAAGGGTGATGAGTGCCCGTCCTCTGCTGGGAAGGGACGGAAGCCTGGCTGGGCGCCTAGAGGCAGATGGGATGGGGCTTGTCTGCCAGGCGACGGGACCCGGAAGGGGCTGAGCAAGAGGAAGCCCAGGAGACGCCCCAGATCAGCTCTGGGCTCCTGGTCCCGAGGGATCCACACAGCGGCTTCTCCGCCCACCCTGTCCCTGGAAGTGCCGGGCTGAGGAAGCCTGAGCAAGGAGGCGTCCAGCCAGGGGATCTTCGTGGGGCCTCACGGAGTCCGGCCCTCCCTCGTGGGTGCTGGCGGGGGACCGGTGAGCCCACAGGCGCCGTGGGGGGACCAGGTGGGCTCGGCGTTCGGGACCCAGGGCAACGGTGGTGACGCCGCAGCGGAGGGCAGGTGCACCTGTCGGAGGAGGAAAGCGGGGAGCGCGGCTGGCCAGATCTCCTCCCGGGGACTCACTAGACCAGGACAAGGATTGCCCTGAACCGGCGAGCGCAGGTGGGGGCGGGGGCCCAAGAGCCCAGCTGACTTAGATGGACGCGGTTTCCGTGTCCACAGCTGCTTCCACTGCGTGGGGCGGTCGCTTTCCCCAGCGCGCAAGGTGGGCCTGCTGGTGTCGGTTTTCAGGTGAACCCGGGCCCCAGGTGCTGAGAGATGCGATCCGAGTCAGGCTCAGGTCGCAGGCGGTCCTCGCGGCAATATGCTCCTCGCTTCTTTGGGGAAGTCAAGGCCCTGGACGCGGAACCCTTCCCGCTCGCTCCATCGTGCAGCCGAGGGTCCTGGGAAAGGGACGTGGCGAGGACCCGGGGAGCAGACTCGGGTGCGGCGAAGACTGGTCTGGGGATGATGCCCGGGGGGGGGGACGTGTAGGTGTGCGAGCCCACACGGTGTGTGAATGTGCACGGGTGCGTGAACCACACGGGTGTGTGAGCCCGCAAGGGTGTGTGAGCCGCACGGGTGGGCAAGCTGCGTGGCTGTGGGAGACCGGGGTTGACTCTCCTTCTGAGGAACGAAGGGACTCACTTCCTCTGCTTTGCTGTCCACGCGCTTTCCTGTGACAGCTGGGTGCCAAGCGGAGCCCACGCGCTTGCCCGACGCCCGCGGGGGACGAACGAACCTGGCGCCGTGCTGGAGGACCCGCCCCCCCCCCCCCCCCCCGTTCCCTCCCCCGTCAGAGGAATTTCATTCTTGGCTCAAGACCTTGGCCCCGAAGGCCCACAGGCCTCCGCCCCTCCGTGTTGCTGCCCCCCATGCGCCCCCTGGGTGAACGCGGCGGGACTCTGGTTTCTGGGCCTGGCCCAGGGTGGGTGACTGCCCAGCCCGGGCCTGCGGTGCAGGAGGGAGGGGGCGGGGAGAGTCCAGACCCCGTCCCCACCCCCCAGGGCCGCTCACATCCTGTCCCTACCTGCTTGTCGGGCTCCAACCAACCAGCGTGGCTTTCTAAGCTTGTTCAGATCCCAAAGCCTCCCCTGTCCCGGGAAACCCTTTACCCGTCGGGCCGTCTGTCACCTTCTCTGTCCCTGCACGTGGCCAGCTGTGCTCCAGGCGGCGTCCCGCGCTCCGTGGGACCCCAGCCGGACGGCCCCCCGGCTGCTCGGAGCTCCTTCCTGCTGCCAGAACCCTGGCTCCCTTGGGGGGGGGGGCGTGTGCACGCGACTGCGAGGTTCGTGTCACCGTGCGGGGCCCCGCGGTGGAGCAGCTGGGCGGACGGCGCGCAGTGGGCGCTCTGGCTGCCGCACGCAGTGTGTGTCCTGGGGCTCGGGAGGGCGCCCTGCCCCCCGGTGGTGCCACTGTGTCAGGGGTTCGGTAGCTGTCGATCTTCTCTCTCGCCTGGGCCCTCCGTGCCCGCCGACCGTTCAGACGCGTAGGTTCCGCAGCTTCAGGACTCAGCTCAACTCGCCAAACTCGCCACGGACGGATGCGCCTCTGCCGTCCGAGGCCGCGGGTGCGGTGGGTCCGGCAGAAGCAGGCTGGTGTCGGCCCCGCACCGCGCTCACCTCCCACGCCAGCTGCACTCCAGCCCCGCGAGCCTGCGAGACGCCTTCCCGACACCCCCTCAGTCTCTTGGGCGAGCACCTCGGGCCTCCTTCCCGCCTCGCACACCCGCAGCCGCGTGAATGCAGGATTGTGGAGGATCGCCACACGGGTGCCCCCTGCCACGGGGGCCTCATCTGGTGCCAACAACCCACCGCACCGACTAGGGAGGACAAGTCTGCGCGGCTCAGCGAGGACTCCCGACGTGTGTCCCCCACGGCCCGGAGAAGGGACCCCCGGCTGAGTGTCTGGGAGACGCCTCACGCTCCCACCTCGCGGCTCGGTGACGCGTGCCGGCCTGTCAAGAACACGTCACACAGCACGGAGGCTGTTGTGTTTTCTATACGGTTCCCTGACATTTAGGCCACTAATTACCCTTTCCCTCGAAACCGCTGTTAGTCTCTTCACGGGGAGTTCTGGCTTGGGCTTTGGAAAGCACGCGTATGTTAAGGAAAGGTGATGGGAAGGAAGGATTCAGACCTGGGTTAAGGTTCCAGATCCCAAACACACCTGTAAACCTTCTCAAGCGGCTGGACCTTTGTTTCCTGGCTGGTTAGCGTTTGGTCCAGCCCTTAGAGCCCACTCAGAAGACATCAGCGGGGACGAAGGCTGGCGCGGGAGGGAGGCCTTGTCTGCCAGCTCTCTGTCGGAGGGGCTGGGCTTTCCACTCTAGAGGTTAATAAAAACATAAAATAAAAATAAAAATTGCTACGCTTTCTGAATGACTTTATGTTTTTCCCCTGAGACTTTCCTGAGAAGATGATTCAGTCTCCTGTTTTGTAGCTGCAGAGATTTAAAGCAGGAGTTAGACCTTCGGTGTTTGAGAAAACGTCTAGGTCACTTCCCTTGGGTGCTCGCACCGGGCTGGGTCCTCAGCACCCCGAAGCCCGCAAGCCGACCGTAAGCGGGTGGCAGTGAGCTCTTGGCTCCGTGCCCCTGGCCCCAGTTTATCAGAAGATGTGGGCTTTGCTGGAGCCTTCGGGCCCATTTGCCTGGAAATGGGCTTTTGTTTCTCTGCCTTGGTCCAGAGGAAGGAGACCAAGTTGGCCAGGTGCCTCCTGACCTTTCCTTGGCCGAGGTCCTCCTGACCTTTCCTGACCTTTCCTCGGCCACCCTCCGGGGGAGGGGGTGGTGGGAGGCAGACGGAGTGAGCTCAGCTCTGTGGGATTCCGAGTCCGCAGATGCCGGGACACCGGACATAACTCTGGTTTGTCAGAACACGCTAATGGGCCTCTGGATTTAGGAGAAGAACCCAAAACCTTTTCTTAGGAGACAGCTTCCAGAACAGCCGAAGGGATCTTCAAAGCAAGCCGGAAGACACAGGGTCTTTGGAGCAGGGCGGCTGAAGGATGTGGGATGGACAACATTCCGTGGCCCAGACTTCCAGAAATCGGCCCCACACCCAGCGGTCCTGTGTTTTCTGAGTGACCTTGGAGTGTGGAACTCGGAGGAATCGTGTCCACTGCCTGGGTTGACGTTGAGCAGAGACAGCATGCGCGAGATGACCAGGAAGGAAATACACAGGCCGCCTCTGAAGCCAGTCGGCACCCAGACATGGGGAGACCCCGTGGGACCCCATCCAGAGTGAGGAAGGACTGAGCCACGACCCTGGGCTGGTGCTGGCCGTGCGCGATAAGGACCGAGGAGAGTTCACGGTCAGAAACAGGAGAATGAAATGGCTGGAAATGCGCAGGGTGGCGTGCGGAGGGAGGGCCAGCCGGTGCAGGTGTGGTGGCGGACAGGAGGTGGCGGGAGTGTGGCTCCATCGTGGGCACGGCGAGCCGGCCCTGGCCGCGCCTGGCTGTCTATGCAGGAAGCGGCCGTGGGGCTGTGGAGGGCACAGAGTTTTTCGAGCACGCCGGCTCCGCGCACGGATGGGGACACACAGACCCGCGAAGGGAGAATGGGATGTACTTCCAGGGGCGCCCATGAGGGGTGCGTATTCCGCCCCGCAAGACGTGAAGCTTTGGGAGGGTGTAACACACCGGGCGCCAAGAGATGAGGACAAAAGCCCGGAGCAGACGCGGGCCCCGCTGGCCGGCCTCTGAGCACCTGCTCGTCCGCGGTGCACCTGTCTGCTGGAGCCCCGGGGGGGGGAGGGGGAGGCCAGGGAGCTCTCAGCGTGTTCTGTCACCGAGGTGGCGCATGGCGAGGGCGAGTAGGGTACAGGGTGAGGTCACGTGCCTACGAGCACGAGACGAGCGCCCATTCCCACGCCCCCCTGCGTTGCCATCCCCCCCGAGACCCTCAGAGAGGATTCCTCATGATGAGCGAAGTGGACGCTCCGACCCAGTCCCGTTCTGTGCCAGGGTCACCGCGGCCCCTTTGAGCCAAACCTACCCCACGGGGCTCCTGCGGGGGCTCCGCCCTCCAGCCCTCAGGTGTCACGGCCAGCTTCCCGGCTGCGTGCGCCCCTGCCGCCTGCTCCTGGAGCACCCGCACGACGCTCCTTTCCCTGGAAGGTCGTCGTCGACATTCCCTCCCAGCTTCAGGGAACGTCCTGGCCCCGGAGAAATGCCGCCGTTCTTCCATCAGAGAAGGGACAGTGTGGCCCTTGGACCCTGTCCCCTGGGCGTTGAGCACAGTCGTGCAACAGGCCGGGGGAATGGGGCAGACACGCGCACTGCTCACAGCCGGCCGTGTGCCCGTCACCTGCGCGCAGACTTCCTGGGCTCCTGTGTCACGGGGACAGACGCAGACTCAGTCGCCCGGGGCCTCACGCCCGCAGGGCAGGGTGGATTCTGGGGTCAGGAGCAGCGTTTCTTCCCTGGATTTCGCCCGAAAGATCGCCCTCGCTGCCGGGACGCGTCTTTGAGCTCTGAGCCAGGTCTCCCAAGACAAAGTCAGTGATCAGAGTGGCTGATTTGCATACTGACAGAAAGTAAGACTAGAGCCAAAATGGTTTCATTGGGTTCGCTCGGCAGCTTCTCAAAAAAGTCCACTCGAAGGAGCCCAACCTGGTCTGTGTGAGTCGAGAGCGTCGCTGGGATTGAGGAGACCCTGCCATTCGCCTTGACGCCAGATTTCGACGCACGAATTGTCCCTTCAAGACACCCTCTCTCCCTCGGCAGCCCTTCCGCCCCTGCCCACGTCCCCCTCCGCCTCTGCCCACGTCCCCCTCCGCCTCTGCCCACGTCCCCCTCCGCCCCTGCCCTCTTCCCCTCCGCCCCTGTCCATGGCAGCCCCTCTGCCCCGGCCCTCAACCCCCTCCACCCCTGCCCACGTCCCCCACGGCAGCCCCTCTGCCCCTGCCCTCGTCCCCCTCTACCCTTGCCCTCGTCCCCCTCCACCCCCACCTTCAGGTTTCAAGTCAGTCAATCGCTTTGTTCTCCTACGTTCAGAAGACGGCCTGTGTGAGTTTGCTGAGCGCCTGAGACACCCCCACCCCCACCAAGGTCCCGGCGCACGTGGCTCCCACCCCACGTCCTTCCCGCCTCCCAGGTCCGTCTGCCTGTCTGTTCCTCCGGGCCGGCCTGAGTTTTATCACAGAGACCTCTCCTCACCTGTTACTTCTCTCTCTGTCTGCACACTCTGGGGAGGGCAGGCCCCGTCCTTTGGTCCTCACAGACGCCCCTGGCGTGTCCGGTGCCCGCCTGTCTGTCTGGGAGCTGGCAGTCCACGTGAACAGAGCTCGCAGGGCTGCGTCCTCGCCGCGAGACGCATGTCACTTGTACTTCGCGGTGTTTGGAGAAAAACAAACAGGACACGGAGGTGGGGGTCCGGGGCGGTGTCTGTTCAGGGCGATGCGAGTGGCTTCACCGACAGGATGGAGGTTTGGGGACAGCGGAGAAATGACGGCTGCGCGCATGGGTGGCTGCGGGCTCCCCCGACGGGAAGCAGGATGCGGCGACCCTGAGGCAGCTTCACGAGGAGACGGCAGGGAAGCTCCCGCCTGAGCGGAGTGCGGAGGGTGGAGGGGGCTGACCCCAGAGGCCACCTGTCTGCAGGGGTGGGGCGTCCTCGCGACGAGGCCCCAGGAGGCTGCTGCGCGGACTTGAAGGCCGCTGGCGCACGGAGGGTGGTGGACGTGGTGGAGTGACTGGGCTTCCAAAGCCTTGCCCTGGTGCCAGGGGGTCAGTCGGTGAGAAGTGAGAAGGCGCACGCTCTGAGGCCGCCCTTGCTCTGGACTCCGGCCCAAGGTCTGGCCTCAGGTTCAGAAATCCGCTGAAGAGCCACGGGCCACGTGGAAACTGATCTAGAGACGGCCACAGCTAATCGCAGGGGGAAACAGAGGAAACCCAGTCAAGGGTCGGGGTCGGGGGGGAGCCGGGGGGAGTCCAGGAGCAGGACCGCGGTGGGGCCTCCAGTGCCCTCTCCTGAGGCCCCTGGGCTCTGCCAGCCAGCATCCTTCCGCCCCTGGTGGTCAACCAGTCAGCCGCGCTCAGTTTTTCCTGGGGCTCCGTTACGTGGGCGTGATTGACCATCCGTGCGGCTGAGGCGCACAGGCCCGCGGCCCCACCACCCTGTTACCGCCTGGCCAGCCCAAGGCCCAAACACAGACCATGTCCTCGGACCCGAGGACCCAGGCCGGACCTCTCCCGGCAGGTTACGTTCTTTTCTGCGCGTCTGGCCACTGTGTGGACGGGAGACCATTAACCCTCAGGGAAGGCTGTCCGCTCTGACCTGAAGAGATCTCAGCCAGAGCAGGGGTTATGCAGCGTAAATACTGGCCGGGCTTCCTCGGGGAAAGATGAATTCTTCCAGGCTGATAACACGTCCGTGTTCTCTGACTGGAGAACCGTGGTAACGAGGGAACGGCCAGCGGGAGGAGTGGTGGCTTGTCTTCCCCATCCCGCAGGTAGGACGGCTCACAGCCCGGCGATTCTGGCGACTGAAGCACACTGTGACCCGGACGTAATGCAGGACAGACTAAATATTTCCGGTTGGGATTCCGCAGGAGACGGAAGAATCAGGAGAGACCCCGCACTTCGGAGGAAACACACACACCGTCTGTGGATCCCGTCACCCGAGCGCCAACCGCTCTGGGCTTCCTGGTCCCGCCAAAGCCTTGCCCACTCGCTGTGCAGGGACAGCGGCTCAGGGCCCAGCCTGGCCCTGACTCCTGTGTGACCGTCGAGGTTATTAAGCCTTTGGGACCTCGGTCACGTCCCTGTTTGGAGGCTTCGGAACAGGGCCGTCTTGCCAGGGGTGACTCCTCTCCGGGCTGATGAATCCCCGCCCCAGTGGACGCCCTGTGCCTTTACGACTGCTCTGTTTCTTGGACTTCCAAGTTTTGCAAATTGCAAGTATGCTTGGGAAGTGGTGCAATTTGTTTCTTAACTGCTGATTGTCAGCGCCAGAGCAATTCAAAAATGCGCATAAACTTTTGAAACCCAGGGTCAGTACAGTGGACATTTCTTGGTGTTGTTCTCCTAACACGTGAAGATTTAGCATATCCGGGACTTTCTTCTGTCATTTCTGATGATCACGTTCTTACATATTCTGAGCATGAAACTGTCCCACACTATTTGGTACTTCCTACACAGCTGCCACATTTTCTCTAGTAAATTATTTCACAGGCATCGTCACGTGGAGTAATGGGCCGTGTTCTCTTCCAACAACCTGGACCTCAGGCCTGGGACAGTGTTCTGTGTTAAGAGAACAAAAGTGTTAGTCCTATTAATCCTTGGAATAATAACAAGAACGATGCCTAATATTTATTTTTATTTTCCCTGGATCTTTTACAGATGGCGGCAAGAAAAATACATGTGGTCCTCGGAAGCAGAGCCCAAAGTCCGTGTGATCGTATTTGAGCCGGTAACAGGAAACGAGAAAATCATTTCCTGCATACAACACCGTTCAGTATTTCTCAAGCAAAAATCACTTGAATTGCCTGCTTTGTGTCCTACTTCATCACAGTCGGAATTATATAATACACAGTTATACTCCGCTACAGGATTTGGGGGTTCTCTTTCAGGACCTTTCATCAAAGTTACATCTGCATCTAATAATGTATTTCTACGTGTACATGCAATTTTTATTACCCTTTCCAGGGAGGAGAAATTTTGAGGCTTAAGTTACATCTGTAATGCTTTTCTCAAAAATAAAACCCCAAAGCAATATTACAAAATGACATGCAGTAGAGGTGTGTGGAGTGGTGGGTACATGGGTGTTTGTTGTATTTAATCTTGGTGGATTTATAGTTATTAGATTATTTCAAGGGCGGCTGCTGGTTTAAGTCTGTTTGTGGGTCGGGGGGTTTTCTGTATCTTCTTATCTTTGATCGTGAACAATAAAACGATCTTTGTGTCACCCTAACTAGCGGGCGTGCTTTTGGATACAGAAGATTCACCTGAAAATGACTGAAGAAAACATAAAGGCTGTTCCTTCACGTGATGAGAACCAGAAGTAGTGGCTCGTGCGGGTCGTGGAGGGGCCACGCTGGAAAGAGGGCGCTGGGGAAATGCCTGGGCCTCTCAAGACTTAGAAGAGGGTCAAGGAGAAAATGAAATCTTTTTCAGACGAAGATAACATATGTCAGAGCTTCTACTATTTTCTCACCGGTGTCAAGCATTCGAGAAAAAGCACCAGGCCAGAGCAACCAAGGAGGCACAATGACTGAAAGTCAAATAAGGGAAACAGACCTCTAGGTGACCTCAGCTGGGGACAGTGGAATACATCAAAACAGTGTGTTCAAGGAAGCAGAAGAAAATGTAGCCAATTCAATCCGGTCCCTGCGATCTATAAAGAATCAAAAGGACATTCTAGAATTAAAAACCAGGTTGGCTGACATTTAACACTCAGCAGGTGGATGTAACAGCAGGTCACGTGTAAAACGAAGAGAAGAGAGCAGAAATCTCAAAGGACAGGTGGGCGTCTGTGACGCTGTGATGTGGGAGACAAACTGAGTTCTAGAACCAGAGGAGACAGAATGAGGTAGTAGCCAAGCTAGAAGCAAGAAACACTGGCTGAGATTTTTCCTAAATCAAAATGAATGGCATCAAGCCATAGATTGAGCCTACAACCCTCGAGCAGGGTGGGCAGAAGGGAAGGTCACTAGTCACTTCACAGGAAGACCACCGAAAACCAAAGATGGAGAGAAAAATCTTAAAAGCAGAGAAGAAAATGACTCGGATCATCCTCAAAGGAACTATGACAAGAATGACCAGAAACCACGACAAACACAAGAACTGGGAGGTGTCTTCAAGGTACACGGAGGAGACAAGTGCCCATGTAGAATTCTACAGCTGATAAAGATGTCCTTCAGGGACAGAGACGCTTTAGAAGAGTAAAAACTGGTAGGATTTGTCACCAGCAGATCTGCGTGAAGGAATCACAAAAGGAGTTTCTCAGGAAGAGGAAAAGAGAGGGGAAAGTGGCCCGTAGAAGAAATAACACACCAGAAAGGTTACACATGTTGGTAAATCGGAAGGAGTATCCAAAATGAAAGGGGCATCATTCAGAGTTTAAAATATGTGCGGAGCTAAAGTGTTGGAGACAGGTGCATGCAGGGTACAGGGGGTGGAGGTGGGAGACAGGGGGTGAGGTGCCGGAAGGTCTGTGGAACCTGAGACGCACGAGGAGGCAGTGCCCGGGGCCTGCGGAACCACTGAAAAGAAGCCATGTCTGTGGCCATGTGACCTATAACTGTAACCTAATGGATGGAATACAGGACTAAAAAATCTGAGTCATTCGAAAGAGGAAATGAAGGAAATGAAGAAGAAAGTATCCTATATACTCTGAGTTCGTACTCAGATTAAAAGTTGGAAATTCTCAGATTCATAAGAAGGCAAAATCTGTTTGCTCTTCCAAGAGACGCATCCTAAAAATAAGGATGCAGAGCGTTTGAAAGTGAAGAGGTGGAAGGAGGTTGTGTCATTTCACTTGGTACAGTGTCCTCAGGGTCCATCCGTGTTGCGAACGACAGCAGTCCCTTATTTTTAAGGCTGAATAATATTCTGTTGTGCGTATTTACCACGTCGTCTCCATCCACGGGTCTTGTGAATAATGCTGCCGCGAACCAAGAGTGTGGATGTCTTTTCAAGACCCGGATTTCAGTACCTCTGGGTAAATAAATATGAAGTGGGGTTTGGGGATCATACGGTAGTTGTATCTTTAACTTTTTGAGGAGCCACCGTACTGTCTTCTACAGCGACTGCACCAGTTTGCCTTCCCACCAGCAGTGTAAGAGGGTCCCTCTTCCCCACATCCTCGCTGACACTTGTCGCTTATTTTTTAAAATAACAACCATCTTAATTGGTGTGAAGTTATATTTCACTGTGGGTTGATTTCCATCTCCCTGAAGATTAGTGACGTTGGACCCCTTTTCATATACCTGTTGGCATTCTGTATGTCTTTTTTAGGAGAAATATCCGTTCAATCTTTTGCTCATTTTGTAAGGTTTGTTTTTTTGTTTTGTTTTGTTTTTGCTATTGCATTGTGGGAATTTCCCATGTAGTTTAGATATTAAACCTTACCAGGTACATGGTTTGCGAATATTTTCTCCATGAAAAGGTTGCCTTTTCATTTGCTTGATGTTTTCCTCTGCCCTGCAGCTTTCTGGTGTGATGTGGTCCATTTGTTTACTTTTGCTTCTGTTGCCTGTGCCTTTGGCTCGTATCCAAGAAATCATCGCCAAGACCCGTCAAGAAGTCTTTCCCTCATGTTGTCTCTTAGGCATTTTATGGTTTCAGGTCTTACATTCAAGTATTTCATGTATTTTGAGTCAATTTTTTGTATGGTAATAAAAGGTCTGTTTTCTTCCTTCTGGGTTTGGATGTCCAGTTTTCATAGCGCTGTAGACTGACAAGGTGTCTGCTTCCCATGATGTGTTGCTGGTGCCTTTGCTGGACATTAGCCGACCGCATAGGCACAAGTTTTTTTGGTGTTTCTGTTCTGATCTGTCAGCCTGTGTGCCTGTTTACAAAACACCACACTATTTTGGTTACTGTAGTTTTGTACAAGTTTTGAAGTTGGGAATTTTAATTTTCAAAGTTGCTTTGGCTTTTTGTTTTTTTTTTTCGGTGTTTTTTTTTTTTTTTTTTTGGTGGTTTCACTTGAATTTTAAGATTGTTCTATCTTTGCAAGTCTTCTTTTCTTGGCTAGTCAAGCTGAGCGCTTACCAGTTTTGTTTATCTTTTCAAAAAAACTATTTTTTCTTTTGCTTTTCTATCATGTATTTCATTTATTTCTGCTTTAGTCTTCATTATTCCCTTCCTTCTGCTGACTTAAGTCTTAGTTCTTCTGTTTCTAGTTCATTGAGGTATAAAGGGAGGTTATTTATTCAAGAATTTTCTTTTTTTTACATTTATTCATTTTTCAGAGAGAGAGAGAGAGAGAGAGAGAGAGAGAGAACACAATTGAGGGAGGGGCAGAGAGAGAGGGAGACACAGAATCCAAAGCAGGCTCCAGGCTCTGAGCTGTCAGCACAGAGCCCAGTGCGGGGCTCAAACTCATGAGCTGTGAAATCATGACCTGAGCTGAAGTCTGATGCTCAACCAACTGAACCACGCAGGCGCCCTGATTTTTCTTTTTTTTTGATGAGCATTTATCATTATAAACTCTGCTGTTAGCATTGCTTTTGCTGCACCCTGTAAGTTTGGTGTGTTGTGAGTTCATTTTTGCTTGTTTCAAGATATTTTCTAATTTTCCTTTCAATTTCTTCTTTGATTCTTCAGGAATCTTCATGTTCTTCAGGAACATGTTGTTTAATTTCAATGTGTTTGTGAGTTTCCCAACTTCCCTTGAGTGTTATCCCTTGTGTTTAGACAAAATACTTGGGATGATTTAACCTTGTTTGGTTTAGTAGGACTTGTTTTGTGAGCTAGCGTGGGATGCATCCTGGAAAATATTCCAGGTGCACTTGAGAAGGGCATGGGAGCTGCTGCAGGGTGGATTTTCTGCGTCTGTCTGTGGCTGGTCTGCGTCCATCTGTGTCCATTTGTGTCCATCTATAGCTGGTCTGTGTCCATCTGTGTCCATTTGTGTCTGTCTGTGGTTGGTCTGCATCCAACTGCATCCATTTGTGGCCATCTGCAGCTGGTCTGCATCCATCTGCGTCTGTCTGCGTCCATTTGTGGTCGTCTGCAGCTGGTCTGCATCCATCTGTGTCCATTTGTGTCCATCTGCAGCTGTTCTGCGTCTGTCTGCATCCATCTGCGTCCACTTGTGGCCATCTGTGGCTGGTCTGCATCCATCTGTGCCCATTTGTGGCCATCTGCGGCTGGTCTGCGTCCGTCTGCGTCCATTTGTGGACATCTGCGGCTGGTCTGCGTCCGTCTGCGTCCATTTGTGGCCATCTGCGGCTGGTCTGCGTCCGTCTGCGTCCATTTGTGGCCATCTGTGGCTGGTCTTCGTCTGCGTCCATTTGTGGCCATCTGCGGCTGGTCTGCGTCCGTCTGCGTCCACTTGTGGCCATCTGTGGCTGGTCTGCATCCATCTGTGTCCATTTGTGGCCATCTGCGGCTGGTCTGCGTCTGTCTGCGTCCATTTGTGGCCATCTGCGGCTGGTCTGCGTCTGTCTGCGTCCATTTGTGGACATCTGCGGCTGGTCTGCATCTGTCTGCGTCCATTTGTGGCCATCTGCATCTGGTCTGCATCTGTCTGCGTCCATTTGTGGCCATCTGCGGCTGGTCTGCGTCCGTCTGCGTCCACTTGTGGCCATCTGTGGCTGGTCTGCATCCGTCTGCGTCCACTTGTGGCCATCTGTGGCTGGTCTTCGTCTGTGTCCATTTGTGGCCATCTGCAGCTGGTCTGCGTCCGTCTGCGTCCACTTGTGGCCATCTGCGGCTGGTCTGCGTCTGTCTGCGTCCACTTGTGGCCATCTGTGGCTGGTCTGCATCCGTCTGTGTCCATTTGTGGCCATCTGCGGCTGGTCTGCGTCTGTCTGCGTCCATTTGTGGCCATCTGCGGCTGGTCTGCGTCCGTCTGCGTCCATTTGTGGCCATCTGCGGCTGGTCTGCATCCTTCTGCGTCCATTTGTGGCCATCTGCGGCTGGTCTGCGTCTGTCTGCGTCCATTTGTGGCCATCTGCGGCTGGTCTGCGTCCGTCTGCGTCCACTTGTGGCCATCTGTGGCTGGTCTTCGTCTGCGTCCATTTGTGGCCATCTGCGGCTGGTCTGCGTCCGTCTGCGTCCACTTGTGGCCATCTGTGGCTGGTCTGCATCCGTCTGCGTCCACTTGTGGCCATCTGTGGCTGGTCTTCGTCTGCGTCCATTTGTGGCCATCTGCGGCTGGTCTGCGTCTGTCTGCGTCCATTTGTGGCCATCTGCGGCTGGTCTGCGTCCGTCTGCGTCCATTTGTGGCCATCTGCGGCTGGTCTGCATCCGTCTGCGTCCATTTGTGGCCATCTGTGGCTGGTCTGCGTCTGTCTGCATCCATTTGTGGCCATCTGCGGTTGGTCTGCGTCCGTCTCTGTCCATTTGTGGCCATCTGTGGCTGGTCTGCGACCGTCTGCATCCATTTGTTTCCGTCTGTGGCTGGACTGCGTCCATCTGTGTCCATTTGTGGCCGTCTGTGGCTGACCTGCAGGGTTGCTCACTGTGCTGCTTCGGGGGTAGAACTGAGGAAGAGCCGGCATGCCTCTCTGGCTGCATCCACCAAGACTGCAAGGTGCACAATCTTGGAAAACCATGGCTCTCAGCGTGTTTCCCTTAGGCACACAATGAGCTGACATGCTTTGTGCAGGAATCCGCCGGGTGGTGCTGGAAAGTCTGAGTGCAGATACCTCAGATGTACTTCATGAGAGAACCCCCCCCCCCCCCCGCAATTTATATAGAAAGGTTATGTTTGATGAAGCGAAGAGAATAAACACCAAGAATGTATTTTATATCTTTGTTAATAATTAATAATTAGACTATATTTACTGAAATGTGAGTTTGATGTTCCTCATACCACTGATAAACAACTAAGTTAAGACACTTTCTAGAAGTTCTGAGTGGTATGTATTTGTTTTAAAAATATTAAAATCAACTTATAGAAGTTTGGGACACTTATTTATTTATATATTTTGGCCTCCCTGAAGCAGGGCTATATGAGATGGAACTTTATTGGCTGAATTATTTCAGTGTTCTGTGCTCACCTTCCCTAGCAAATTGCTTGTGGTTCATTTACATTGGACATACGGACCTGGACAAAATGCCTCTTACTAAAAATTATTTGGGGATATAAACGTAAGTATTACTTGAACAAAATGTTGTAAAATTGGATGGAAATATACATATACATTTCCAAGTTCTTTGCTGTTCATTATTTAACCAGGCTCCAAAGTTTCCCAGAAAATACATTCTAGTTTTGAAGCTTGTCTCCTGCAAAATTGTTTTCAGTACAGTTTTCCTTCCCACCTACCTCGATCCGTCCCGCTCTGCATCAGCCTGCTGTCGCCTAGCAAAGCAATTGCAGATACCCACGTGTCACAGCCAACCTTCCTCCACAGGATGTGCTCCTCAAAGTAAAATAATATTAATAAAAACCGAGTCAAAACCTGAGTGAATATGCCATTGTTCCTATTATCTCTGATCTGCTGTCACCACTGCACACTGTCAAGTTCGGGGAGTGACCTTCGGGAAAATTTATCCTTTTGGGGCCAAAAGGTAAATTAAACAAGATAAACCTCGGTGTGCTGAAAGGAAGGCAGTTGCTCAGGACAGTTTTCATAACCCTGGCAAGTTTTCGTTTGGTTGGAAAACAATCAGACATGATGAAAATCGCATTTCTGCCTAGAGTCCCAGCGCATCATCAGTCGGGACCACCTCATCCTCGGGGTGCGCACAGCTCTCCCGTGAGCCACTGAGCCGTGTGGGGCAGAGAGAGAAGACATCAGTACCCACGAGCTGTGGTGGGGAGAGTTGTTGATGTGTCCCTGTGTTTGGTGCTGGTGGGGACGCGTGCAGGTGGCCCGGCTTTCTATCCTCAGCTGCTTTCGGTCCTCAGTTTCTCGGCAGCAGGAAACTCTGAATTGTTTCTCTGCTTCTTACTTCTGTGAAAAAAACCGCCACATTTTGGAGAAGATGATGAAATGCAGAGAAATAGGTATCATGATAACAACGGTGAGAAGATATTTTACTCGAAGTATTAATAAAGCAATGCACGCGCATTTCTATTTTTACATGGTCAAAATGCAAATCATAACCTCCCTAAATTCACTCTGATTTCACAGGTTACCATATGCAGGGAAATAAATGCAGCACCCAAAGATAACAGCAGCGTCTTTCCTTCTTGCTGCTTAGTCCAAGGGAGCAAAATATTTTCCACTTTATAAAACTTTTAAAGCCGCCAGGGGAGATGTGCTGGCCTGAGTGTTGGAGCGGAGTGAGCTTCAGCTAACCACATGGAAAAAGCATAAGGAGACCAGATTTTTCCAGACCGTAACTCAGAAGAGCCGGGGCCTCCCTCCCAGCACCAGAAGTCTTAGGAGGTGGTGCCTGGTAGCCTCGTGCACTGCCGGGTTCACAAAGTGGGATAAAGGAGAGTGAAGAAGGATACTTGTTGTACACGTGAAGCTCCTTTTTAAAATCATTTTACGTCATCTTATTTATTTATTATTATTTTTTTTTGTGATAAAATCCACCGACCCTATCCATTCATCAGTCGATGGACGTTTGACCCTTTCCATAATTTGGCCGTTGCAGATAACGCTGCTACAAACATCAAGGTACACGCTTCTTTTTGAATTAGCGCTTTTGTATTTTTTGGGTAAATACTCAGTAGTCACTAACAGCTACCCTTGTTGCTGAAATTCATGGCTTTGTTAAAACATGTACAGGGCAAAGGCCCTAATCCAATGAAGTTACCACTATTTCTGACAGGTTTCTCTCCCTCGTCCCATGATATTATTGTAATTTATTTTATCCATATCAACTGTGGTGTATAGTGTGGCTAAATAAAAACTTTAAACACACTGCCTTCTGTTTTTAATCCAGCAGAACGTCTGAGAACACCTAACTTGTGTTTGCCACCATACCTAAGTCAAATGTGCCTTCAGCATATTTGGGATTTTTCTACATATGTGATCACATATGAATAAATGAAAATAACTCACCTCTAAAATTATGTGAATGCTTTTTTTTTACTATTGCTTGGAGTTCTTCCTAGAATAAAAACACATACAATTTACATGTGTAATCCCAATCCTATTTGTTCCTCAGAAAGCTGATTTCTTTCAAAAGTGCATTCGAAATAGAGGTACAAGTGTCTGAAGTGAAGGCTGTTCCTGAGCAACCATATCCGACGTCACAACAAATACAAGTGAAGACGGAGATTCTCGAAATTAAACGTTCTGACAAATAGAAAACGTAGTGTCGGGACGCTGCAGTGACAGGGCCCAGGAACGCCAAAGGGGGTGGGCACAACCGATCCACAGCCCGCTCTCCAGCTTCCCAGGTGACATCCGACGGGGGCCCCACACGCGAGTGCAGGGGCAAGTGAAGAGGGACACAGCCCCTCCCCCACGGCAGGTGGCGAGTTTGAGAAGCAAGGGGAACTTACACACAAGGCTTGGGTGACATCGAGAAGAGTAGACCCCTGCGCCTGCCCACGGATCTGAAATGTTTATGAAGAGGCTGTGACTGGGCTCCGTCACCTGCATCGTGAGGCTGTGTCCTTGGGGCGGCTTCTGGGGGCAGCACGCGGACCCATATCCACAGACAGGGGATGGGGTGATGGCTGGGGTCCAGCTCACAGGCCAGCCAGTGGTCATGGCCTCTCAACGATCTCCTCCAGCACTCCGCCCCTCCTGATCTCTAATAATCTCCCTCACCCCCTCTTTTGACACAGGTCCCCAGGGCTCAGCAAGGGGTGTCACCAGCATGGGGGTGGCTCTTTGGGTGGCTGGCTGGCTGCCTGGAAGGCAGAGGTCACAGCAACAACATAGGTGCTTGCAAGAGAAAACAGATTTAGACTGTGATTCCCCAAATCGCTGACAGCGTTTTCACCAGGAACCCCATGGTCTGACCTATCGATTTATGTATCGAGTCCCCTAGGTTGGGGGTCAGATCGCTCGGGGCACTCCCTTGCGTCCTACGTGTTTTAGTAAAGAGGATACATCAGTAGACTCATCAGGTGTGAAAACACGCGCTCTGTTTGGATAAATGCACAGGTGCCTTCTTGCGAGGTGGTGACTGTGTCCAAGGCCACCCTCTTCCGAGGACAGCTCTTCTCATCGGAGACATTTCGGTGTTCAGTGAGGACGGGCTCTGCCGGCTGCTGTTCAGGGCTTCTGTGTGCACTGTAACTTCCTCCAGGGCAGTGGAGGGACAAGGATCCTGTCAGTGGAAGACAGAGGTGCCCACCTGGCCTTGGGGAGGATGGCAATTGTTGTTACCTAGGCCAGATTCTCCCCTGTGCCCCGGGGGCACCAGCCCAACCGTCTAGGGGGAAGCCACGGCCAGGGATTTGTGCCACAACCACTGGGTCTCATTGGGGGCCACCCAAGACACACCTGGGCAGGGAGACCAGTCAGTGCTGGGCCAGTCACTGTCCCTAAAGTGCCCGGATGACTGCACATCCCTGTGGTTTCCATCCCCTGTTGCTGGCACAATTGGGCATTGTTCCAAGTGCTCAAATGTCTGTAACCTTGGATAAGCCACACAAACCCTTCCCAGATCTCAGTGTAGTCACCGATGGCTCTGGTGACATTTCCAGGATGCTTCTGGTCAGCAGTTTGATGGGCTGCGTGTGGAGCATGATTGACAGAGAAAAAAAAACACCCACGCCTAGTGTCACCGGTAGCGTGCACAGTTTTCTGGGTCAACACCGGTGATATCAGGCGAGCTAAGAGTGCTAACCCAGCTTGTTCATCCCTAATGTACTGCTTTCGGGCCTCCAATCCCTTCCCCGGTGGGGTGAGACCCGCATGGCAATCCTGACGAGCCAGAGAGGGGGGCTGCCCACACGCTGGCAGCTGGAACGATTTCTTTGTCGGACATATGAGTGGGCCTTTCCATCAGGTGCCCATCCCATGACCAGACACCATGAGGGCAGCAGGAGTCTAAGTCAAAATGATGGATACTTAGGAGGAACTTGTGTGTGTGAGTGTAGAGTGTGTACATGTGTGAGCCTTGGGCACGTGTGTGAGCATGTACACACGTGCATGTGAGCATGTGCACGTGTGTGAGCATGTGCACGTGTGAGCATGTGCACATGTGTGAAAGCATGTGTGCACATGTGCATGTGTGAGCATGTATGCACATGTATGTGTGTGAGCATGTGCAGACATGGACGTGTGAGCGTGTGTGCACTGTGTGAGCATGTGTCCACACATTTGTGTGTATGTGTGCACATGTGCGTTCGTGAGCATATGTGTACATGTGCATGGGTGTGAGCATGTGTGTGCAGGTGCGTGCGTGTGTGCACATGTGCATGTGAGCATGTACACGTGTGAGCGTGTGGATATGTGTGTGAGAGCGTGTGTGCACATGTGCATGTGTGAGCGCGTGCACATATATGTGTGAGCGTGTGCACACATGTACATGTGAGCGCGTGCACACGTTTGTGTGTACATGTGCACATGTGCGTTCGTGAGCATGCGTGCACATGTGCGTGTGTGTGAGCATGTGTGTGCAGGTGCGTGCATGTGTACACATTTGTCCATGCCTGTTCCTGGATGGAGAAAGCACTTCTCTGAGATGAATGAAAGAATCCCTACAGCAAAACATATTCTGGCAAAACATTTTAAAAAGAAGAAAAAAATGTTTGCGACGTTCTGATGGAAAACACACTAATTAAAAACAGATTACAAAAATCTGGCTGGCCCGTGTGACGGTGAAGTCCAGAAAACCAGGTGGTGACATGGTGGGGTCTTGGGAGCGTGTGCCGCCCCGTGGGGCTCCGGGGTGGGGGCCGCAGCAGATCCCGTAACTCGTGTTGGCTCAGGAAACCTAGATGTTCTTGAGTAAAAATTCCCTAAAGAGATAATTTTACACTGTCGGTGACCTAATGGGAAGTGAAGGTATTTGAGCAGGTAAATTGCCTTAAAAACCTGGCTGACGGAACCTACTGAGGCCGCACGAACGCCTGGGGCCTAACACACACCCGAGAGCCGTGCATCGCTTGTTTGCCTAAAAACACGAATGAGAGGTTCTTCTTCTCGCCATGATGGGTAGCCACCTGTTTCACCTTTCTGTTTTCAACAACTCTCATGCTAGATAAGTATTCGAATCATTAACGTGGGATATTAAAACCCTCTATGAGTTTGAAAAAGCTGAAGAAAATAAAACAGAATAACAACCACAAGAAACACAGTTAGCGTAATAAAATCACTCACAAGAATGACATTCGGCTCAAATGGTTTTATGAGTATATTCTATGACGCTTTTTGGAAATGGTAAATATTCACACTATTTGAGCACTCCTAGCATCTAGAAAATGTAAAAAAATTAAACTATCCATTTTATGATGTGAGCGTTGCCCAGTTACCAAAACCTGACGGCAGCAGTCACATTGGAGGCTAAGACAGGAACGTGACGGGAGATGTTAATAAATAAACCCAGATTATTTAAAAGCATCAATACATTATGACAACACTGGCTTCATTGCAGGAAGAAAAGGTGTTCGGTGTTATGCCCAGAATTCGTGATCCCCAAAGACCACCAGGGAGCCGAGTCCGATGCAAAAGCAAAGAGCCTTTACTCGAGCTAGCTCGAGCTCGATCCCCTACCTGCACCGACGCAGCGGTGAGATACCGGGGAGAGAGAGCGAGTTTCAAAAGCACAAAGGTTTTATAGGGATCATGGCCTTAGCCGATTGGCTGGGGAAGGGTCGTGGCCTCAGCCGATTGGCTGCCAAAGTGTGGTCCCAGATCAGCAATTATCAGCATCACCTGGAACTTGTTAAAAATGCAAATGTTGGGCCTGGTGGTCACAGACCCACTGAATCAGAAACTCTGGGGGTGGGGCTCAGCAATCTGTGTTTGAACAAGTCTTCCAGGAGATTCTGATGCACCCGAAGTGTAAGAACCACCGTGTCTGAGGGTCTCTAACATGTTTGGCCTCAGTGTATACAGAACGTTTCTCACTGGTCACCTATGAACCATTGGCTGTCAGCCTTGCTGTGCTATGTAAATACTTAGCACCAAACACCATCCCCAGAGACTCTGATTAATTGGTTTGGGGAGGGGAAAATGCTCCCGGGTCATTCTAAGCCTGGACAGGGTTGAGGGCTCCTGCCTCAGGCCCCTACCTGAGAGAAGCCCTCCCTCTTCTACCCACACGTTCCACACCTCTCACACTCCCCTTCCTCCCTCCTCAGACTTCGGAAGAATGCATCAATCGGTAGCCTGCTTTCTTAGAAAACGTAAGTTACTCAAGGGGAGGAGGCGTGGTCTGAGGTTTGAGCGGGAACCTCTTTCTGCGGCCATGTCGGGGACATAGTCACTAGTCAGCCGGCCTAGGTCTGCTCTTTCGTTCGGTATTGGAAAATGTGTTAGCATAATTCACAGCCAGTCGTGGTCTCGACAGCAGCCAGTTGAGATCATAACTCATTAAAATTCTAAAGGTAATATTCCACCTTGACGGAAACCCAGCAGATGACCCGGCCGCTGCCACGGAGGCCACAGAGCTCAGCAGGGTAGGCCCGGGTCAGGGAGCGCGTCCACATGCTCGAAGGAGACCAGAGAGACGGGGCCGTCGACATCTGGAACGACAGGATCGGCTCCTCGCAAACCTGGCCAGAGTCACGGAAGCGTAAAACACACTGGGGACTGTCGTATCCACAGTGATGATGGGAAACCCTCGGGAATAACCGGACGAGAGACGTAAGGCCCTTCCTGGGGAGAATATAAACACTTTCCCCAGGGAGTGTGGATAAAGGGTGAAGACACTACAAAGTATTTCAGGAGTTACGTTGTTTGACAGGAAACTGTCACTTTTGTATTTGGTTCAAGTAAGAGCCCAGGCGGAACTTCAGGAGACGATGAAAACACTGATCTGTGTTTCTACGTTCTATAGTGTTCAGAAACAACCCGAAGTGGAAAGGTCTGAGGCCATGCCATACATTCAGAGGTTGAAAAAAAAGTGCTTACCAAAACCAGTGAGGTTCTCAAAACGTGCCTGGGGGAACAGAATAATGTGTCCAGAAATCCGCTCAAAAATATGCAGGAGTTTGTAGACCTGAAGTGATACCTCCAACCAGCGAGTAAAGAAGGGCTTATTTTCACAAGTCGCATTTGACGAGTATCAGAAAACAGCTCGGGAGTCGATGAAATAAAGTTAGGGCTCTTCCTTACACCTTCCGCTGGGACTGAATTTCACAGGATTTAAAGTGTGAGTGTTAGAAAAATAGAACAGGGGTGGCGGGAAACACGGGCTAACCGCTGCTCTTCTAGGCCCGACACCACGGGTTGCGCGACAGGAGGGAGGCGGGCTGGAAGACACACGAACCCCAAGTTCTCCTGTGAAGAGACGTGAGCCGTCAAGGACAAGGTCGCCGCCTGGATAGACCCAGGTGATGCGCCAGGACACGTGTGCTTGAGGACATGGCCAGGCTTCATTCCTGCGGGTGGGGCGCAGGCCGGATGGCTCAGGTCTCCGGGTGCCACCCGCCCAGCGGGGTTGGGGCCCCGGGGGAGGCGGGAACGCGGTCCTAGGCCCCCGGAGGGAGCCTTGCAGCGGCGTCACCTACCCCCGCCCGTGGACACGGGACCCTGACGACCACAGACACGGCTGAGAATAGAGCCAGGTTTTGTCTGCGCCCCAAACCTTTGATCTCGACACCTCTGAGCAATTCAGTTTGTAAGCGCGAAAGGGACGCGCGGTGAAACTCACGCTCCTTACTCGCTGCCCCGATGTCACAGACGGGGAACCGCCCTCGAGTGGGTGGGGGGGTCAGCTGGCCAGTGAACTGGCACGTGTGCCACGGACACGGGGCCGTGTTCACCAACCGTCGCTGGTGCAAGAACGTTGGAGACGAGACGAGACATCTCGAATCATCCTCGGGATCAGGAAAAGCTGATCTACGCTGGCACAGCCCAGGCGGCGCTTACCTGCGAGGAGGAGCGCCTTCCTGGCCGGTCGTCTGGGCCCCCTTCTGTAATCGTCCCCCGGGTGTGAGGCTGAGCAGCTGCCCTCTGCTCTGGGTGCAGCAGAAACCCAGGGGCTCCCTGACCCCAGGGGTTATGGTTGCCGCCCTCCTGACAGACCGTCCCGTCCCGTCCCAGCTGTTTGAGGACATGGTGTGCTGAGCAGGCCAGGGTCCCCTCCCAGGATGACTCTGGGTGGGAGTCACGTGTGGGGGAAACTTGCATGAGGGCAACTCCTCCCTTCCTTCCTCTTTCTTTTCCCCTTCCTCCTTCCTCTCTCCTCCTTCCTTCCCTTTCTCCTTCCTTCCTTCCTTCCTTCTTTCCTTCCTTCCTTCCTTATGCCCTCCTCCCTTCCTCTGTCCTCCCTCCTTCTATCCTCCTCCCTCCTCTCTTCCTCCTTCTTCCCTCCCTCCTCCCTCCTTCCTTCCTTCCTCCCTCTTTCCTTCCTCCCTCCTTCTTTCCTCCCTCCTTCCTCCTCCTCCCTCCTCCCTCCTTCCTTCCTTCCTCCCTTCTTCTTTCCTCCCTTCCCCCTCCTTTTCCCTCCCTCCTCCTCCCTCCTCTCTCTGTCTGGGACCCCAGGCTGGGAAGGGCCTACCCGTGCATCCTGTCACCCTGTGCCTCCCGTCTTCTCTTCCCTGGCTCGCCCAGGAAACCCCTTCCCACTGACATTTTACAAAAATTAGATTATTTTCTAGTGGGTTTTTTTTTTGGTCCTTTTACACCCGGTTTGAAAACATTCAGCCACTCTTGCCAAGCGCTGCGTGAGTTTGCTGTTGCTGCTGTAACAAATCGGCCATGGGGTGGCGTCCGTGTGGGGGAGCCGCCCGCGACTGCGTGCCTCCCGAGGCGCTAGGTGCGCGCTTCCTCCTGTCCAGGCACACAGGACCCGCCGCTGCCCATCCCGCCCCCGGAGGCCCGTAGGGAACCCCGTGACTGTCTGGCTTCCACCCAGACCATCCGGGTGGGCTCATTTCCAGCCCGAGTTCCCGCTGCAGCCCCACCCTCCCTCTTGCCACATAACCTCACACGTTCTCTGGTTCCAGGACTTAGGCGGTGACATCCCCGGGCCACCACAACCGCCCACCCTGTGGATGCCGACCTCACCTCGTCTGACGGCCGACCTCCGAGAGCGAGCTCGTCTTGCGGAGGCGCAGTGTGGTTTGGGGTGACATCCGCGAGGGTGGCAGGGGGCTCTTCCTCCAACACGAAAGGGAGCCTGGCTGTTTGCGGGGGGCCCCGTGCACACCTGTGGGGAGGTGAGAGCAAACTCCCCGAGGCCTTGTGTGAGGAGAGTGGGGTGTGTTTACGCTGCGGTCTGGGGAGAGTGGTCCACACAGCTGAGCCGCTGGCTTCCCGGGGGGGTGGGGGGGGGGCTCCAGAGGGACGTGGGGGAGGAAGCAGAGAGGTTCACCAGCCCAGGCACGGGAGGAATCTGGGGGAAGGTTAGATTTTAGGTGGAGAGTCGGTTAAGCACCTGCAGATTCCTTCCCTCAGTTTCCCCACTAAACCTGCAGCTCCCGTTATGAGGTCTTCCCGATGTCTTGTGAAGTTGGGCCTTTCTGTAAGGGAGTAACGAGGTACTAAATGCGGCCCTGACATCCGCGTGAGTCGAAGACGTGGGCGATTCAACTACCGGCTCACTGCACTCATTGAATAAATTGTTTATTTTCTCGGAGCGCTTGACCAAAGTAAAGGGCCGGGTTTTCACGTTTCCTTCACTGGTGAGTGTGGTGCTTCTGGGTGGAAAGGGCGGGAAAAAGTGGACTCAGACTGTGGCGGACGCTAAGGCTGCCACGTGCTTGGTGAGACCAGACCACAGCGGACGGGGGTAACTGATTTTATTTGTTCATCCTGACGTTCATGAGATTAACACCACAGGTCTGGACGTACCGGACATATCAGGAAAGCGTCCAGGCCCCGACAAGGCCACGGGCTAGTGAGCACAGGGGCAGAGGAGCCACAGCACAGCGTGGAAAAGGCCTTGTTGCAAAGAAGTACTGGGGGGCTGGGGGCCTGGAGGCGCCCACGCCGTCTGGGGCGCCTTCTGCACCACCGTGAGGACCACGTGGGAGCCTTTGCAGGAGGAGAGGACAGCAAAGGTCAGGAGAGGAAGCGCACCAGTGTATTCTGGAATGTTCCAGGGCTAACAGTCCTCTAAGCTGCGTGCATGAGAAAGGAGAGACGTTTGTCCCCATATCCATGGTCCTGCTTTTTAGCTCCCGGGACTCCTGCCGGCGTGAGCACTTCTGCTGCTTTTCCCTGCTTGGCCCTGACCCCCCACCCCACGCCCTCCCACGCACATGCCCCGCGGCCTGCTGGCAGACTTGGCCCCTCCACACCCCCCCCCCCGACTTTTCACACAACATCCTGGGACCTCTGGCTCACCGCTGCCTGACACCCAAGGGAAGGCATCTATTCTCGTCCAATTTCTGCTCGTTTTCAGCTCGCCGACCCCAGCGGCACCTGCCTGCAGGTTCTGGAATCCAGGCTGCTCGGGGACGTCGCTGCTACGGTTCAGCCCCGAAAACGTGGCTCGAAGCCCAGCCAGAAACCTGGGCTCAGCCTGCCCCAAGGTCACGTGTGTCACCTTTCTCCAAGCGGGGCAACATCTTTTTTTGTTTTTATTTATTTTGAGAGAGAGCAAGGGCGAGCGGTAAAGGGACGCAGAGAGAGACAACATGCTTGCACATGAGCAGGAGAGGAGCAGAGAGAGAAAGAGAGAGAGAGGGAGGGAGAGAGAGAATCCCACACAGGCCCTGCACTGTCAGCACAGAGCCCGACACGGGGCTCGATCTCGTGAACCGTGAGATCATGACCTGAGCCGAGACCAAGAGTTGGACACTCAACTGACTGAGCCCCCAGATGCCCTGAGCAGTGTGGCATCTAATCATTCACTACAGGCTGGACCTGAAAGTGAAAATGCAAAATATGTTTTCCAAACAGATAACACATTTTTGGAATGGTTACTTTCAACATCTTGGATAAAGATTCACATACAGGACTATTTTTAGATGTATTGTTTCTGCCACTTACCACTCTGATTTCCTGGGGGAGAGAAAAATACCTTTTAAAGAAGAAATGTTTTTCGGAAAAGAACAATTCTAAATCTCCCCCTTAAGAGTGAAATACTGTCTGTTCCTCACGCCCTGAGGGGGCCGCCTACAGGAGGACTCTCCTGGGCCCGTGTGAGCGAAGACGTTTGTGAACGTCCGTCTTGAGTGCAGGATGGTCCCTGGCTGATGAGGCCGGGCTCTCCTGCCCCCCGGGCTGTAAGCGTGTGACCTAGAAGGACTCCCATCAGATCGTGTGTCCTGGAGGCTGGGAACTGGAGTCCGAGCTGAAAAGTGGGCGTGGGAGCTGCGGTGTGGCCCTGTCCACGTGGCTCCAGCCACACGGTACCAGGAGAGAAGAGTGGTCACGTGTGTGAGGCCAGCTGCCCTCGCCCTCCCCCTCCCCGGCGTCGCCAGCTGCCCTACGGCCTTGCGATCGATGCCCCATTTCTTTTATACCAGTACGAGTGGGTTACTATGTACTGCAACCAAATGGCCCTACTGAGGCCCGCTACATCTTGTGGTCAGTACTGGATGTTAGACACTCGCGGACGGGTTCCCGTGGATGGGACTTCGTGTCCCAGCTGCAGAGGGGGCCAGCCGACTGAGAAGGTCTCCTGACCTCATGTGCAGGCACCGTGAGAGCTCACACTTGGATCCCGCATTTGGGGACGGGGTGGGGACACGGTAGGTGGCCATCATGGTGCTTCTCCAGCGTTCTTCCTTCCAAAAATTAAGAAATGTGAGGCTGGACCCCTTGTCTTCAATTTCAGAAGATCTCGGGGGTGTGAAGGAGCCTGTGTGGGGACTTTGCGAGCAGCACGCCTGCCCCACGGTGCCACGTTTCCCTACGCGGTGACTTCAACCCGGGGCCTCCGTGTTTTCAGTTGACGGTTTGCGAAGCACTGGCTGGAATCTTCACAAGGGGATTTTGGAGCCAGGAGAGGCTCTGGGGAGTATGCACACTAGCCTCTGCATTTTAGACGCAGAAGCCAAGGCTTTGGAAGGATGAGTTAATCCCCGAAGTTACAGAACTAATTAGAAGCAGATTCTGGGACTAAAACTCAATTTTCCCCAGATTTCGGTCCAAACACCCTTCACGGTCTTAACTATTTTAAATTACTTTTTAATCACTCGTATTCGCCTCACCGAAGTGCCTCTTTCAACTCGTCCCGAATCGCTGCCTTGAGCTGGATGGTAACCGCCTCGCTGTGCGTCCCTAGGACGGCTGAGAATCAAAAGCCCTGTCTGGGCAGAAATCCACGGTTTTCACTAGCTTCCTGCCAGCTTAGCTACAGACACTTTCTTTCTCCTGGACTGTGTGAAATAATTAAAATTTCCCGTTCCTCCTGTCTTGTGTTTTCTTCTCTCTGACCGAAGGAAAACCACAAAGGATCCTCTATCTGATCATGACTGGAAGCGAAACGTGTCTACACATCTAGCAATGTGAATTCGCAGGTCTGCCTCATCTGAAGATCTGAAGAAACCGTCTTAACCTCACTTCTCACGTGCGTGTGTACGTATTCATCTTCGGTCTGTTCAGCAAAGCTGCTGCTTCAACATTGAGAAAGTACTGAGTTTGCTCAAATATGCTACGCTGTTTCAAATGCCTTCCATGTCGGAAATGCTAGGAGAATTTCCACAAACGTTTGAGCCAAATTATGGGCTAACGTGAGAACAACTAATCCACAGTCCACTTCCACAGAGCTTCCCGAAGCACAGAGATGTGCACGCTTGAAGGAAGCCGACTTTGCTATCAGAACCCAGAACAGCACTCTGCCTGCCGCGTGCTGCTGCCTTCCGATGCCTTTCCCTGGTCCCCCATCCTTCACACAGAGGTGTCAGGAAGAGTGTGCCCGTGCATGTCCACAGGTGTGGGCATGTGTGTGCACGTCCACAAGTGCGTGCATGCGTGTGCCTGTGTGCATGTCCACAGGTGCATGCATGCATGTGCATGCGTGTGCCTGTGTGCATGGCCACAGGTGTGTGCAAGCGTGTGTATATGTGTGTGCGCATGTCCACAGGTGTGTGCATGTGTGTGCATGTCCGTAGGCATGCATGTGTGCATGTATGTGCATTTCCACAGGTGTGTGCACGTGTGTACGTGTGTGCTATGCACAGGTGTGCATATGTGTGCATGTGCTTGCATGCATGTGCACGTGTGTGAGTGCATGCACACGTGTCCGCAGGCATGTGCATGTGTGCAGGTATGTGCATGAGTGTGCCTGCGTGCATGGTCACAGGTGTGTGCATGCGTGTGCATGTCTGTAGGTGTGCATATGTGTGCATGTGTGTGCATTTCCACAGGTGTGTGCATGTGTGTACGTGTGTGCTATGTGCAGGTGTGCATATGTGTGCATGCGCGTGCACGTGTGTGAGTGCATGCACGCGTGTCCGCAGGCGTGTGCATGTGTGCAGGTGTGTGCATGCGTGTGCACGTGTGTCTGTGCGTGCGTGTCTGCAGGTGTCTGCAGGTGTGTGCGTATGCTAGAGCATCCATGAGCATGTGCATGTGTGCATGTGCACACGTGTGCACAATGCATCTGTGGGTGCATGCATGTGTGCAAGTGTGCGAGGAAGCACACGTATGGGTGGGCAAGTGCCTGCTTGTGAGTGTGTGTGCGTGTTTGAGGTCACCCGTGTAAGACCGTCCTACAGGCAACGAAGGGATCGCGGATCCTGACTGACCTGAAGAGATCTGAGAACCTACCTGTAACAATGGCAGCCTATGCTCAAGTGTAAGGGAGGGTGAGCGTTTCAAGAAATGGTCAAGACAGTCAAGCTTTTCTGGACAATGTGAGAATATGATCTCTACCTGAACCAGAGTCAGCTCCAGATGTGTTGGGTTGTATGCAAAACTCTAAGTTGGAAAGGAGTGTCTCAGTCTATGGAGCGGAGAGAATTGGTTGAAAACATGATCTCATCTCTCATTCCCTCGTGGAAATGCACAGATACCAGAAAAGGGAATCTTGTTAAAATAAATAAATCCGGAAGGATCTGATGTCCAGGAGGGGATAAAATGGCGATACAATTTGGGGAGATGGAGAGAAGTCGGATTAAGGGGGGTGGGTTTGGCGGACATCATGGGATCCTGAGGCAGCCACGGGCCGAGCTGGGACCCCCCTGAGAGCTGTGTCGGCGGGAGGGGGGGCTCTTCCAGATCCCCAGGCACAACAGCACCAGCCACCTCCCAGCTGGGGACCTAGGGAGCTAAAATCAGGCTCGAGATCCCCTCCTGGTTCCTGCCTGGGGCACAGCCCTGACCTTGCCTTGCAGGTGCCCTGATGGTTAAGGGGCCAGGTTCTAGAGAGGGCGTGGCAGCTGTTCCAGAATGCAGGGCTCCTGGCACAGCCCCCTCCCCATTTGGGTCTGTAGGTACAAGCAGGAAGTTAGAGCACTTCGTGTCCACCAGCTTCTGGAGAACTGAAGACGGACACCAGGTGCTTCCTGCCAGTGGCCCAAGCAGACAACCCCCAGCCAAGTCCACCCCCGAGCTTCCCAGCAGCTTCTTGCCCCCTGTCATAACTGTGACCAGATAGCCAGGATGGAATGGTACTTAAGGGGGCCTCAGGCATGAAAGACAAAATTGAAAAGTACAAGCAGAAAAATACAACTTGGAAGGGTCAGAAATTATGCTCACAGAAGAAAAGTCAGTCTGTCATTAGCATCCCTAGAGATGGAAAGAGACATTGCATCCATGAACCAAGAACAGGACAATGTAGAAAAGGAACATTTAGAAAAAAGAACAACTCAGGGAGAAAATGTGGTTTTTACTGCTGGCAGAAATTAAAAACTCATCAGAAGATTTGAAAAATAAAAAAAAATCATAAAAAGATGGAACATGGGAGAGAAAATCATAGAATATTACAAGATCAGCCCAGAAGTTTCAATATCCAGATAAGAGGTGATACAGAAGGGGGAAGAAAGTATGGAAAAACTAACGATCGCAAAAAATGTCCCCAGGCCAGTGAGACCTGCGTTGCCAGATGGAACCAGGTACCCAGGGTGACAGGTGCAAAGGGGACCACCGTGGTGAGCCGTCGGAGCACAGGGCCAGCAGCCGGTGCCTGGTGTCTCAGCAGAATGACGGGCACATACGGACCTTGGGCTTCCCAAAAGAAAGGCCTGGTAGCGGGAAGGCCGTGGAGAAACACCTTCCTGATTCTGAAAGAGACTGATTTCTAACGCGGACCTCAATGCCGAGTGTCGGGATAGAGGGAGAGCATTTTTCAGACACGAGGTCTGAACACTTGTGTTGCCCGAGCACCATTTCTCATGCAGCTGGTGGGTGATACGTTCCAAGAAAATGCAAGGGTCACCAGAAGCTAAGAGGCTGGGAGGACAAGGGGCTGCCCTGCGGAGGAGAGGTGGGCACCGGGCCGGACCCTGCACCCTTCCACCCCTGGTGGGGCGCCTGAACCCCGAATTGCTCGCCTGGCCTAGGTGATGAGCTCCCCGCCCGCTCCCACATGCCAGCCCCGGATGGCTGAGTCTCTGGCTGCACCTGCAGTTGAAGCACGGCCAGCTCGGGGCGAGGACCGGCTCTGCCCAGCTTCCCGTGGGGCGTCCCCGGCCTGGTCGCAAACAGCCAGCGAAGGGGCCCTGGCCGCGGTGGTGCTCGCGGGGGTCCTTGCGTGTCTCGGGAAAGCCGCCACCGTCACAGCCCAGAGACCCCGGCCTTCCTTGGGAGCTCCTGGTGCGGGGTGCCCTCACCTGCATGAGGTGGACTGATGGACCGGTCCTTACCTACGTGCATGCAGAACTGGTACATTTTTGAAGATGGCCAAGGCACATGTCCAAATAGTGGCTGCCTCTGGGCACAAGGTGGGAGATTTGATGGCGGAAGGACTTTTTCCCTATGAATTTGGGTAAGTGTAAATGTATAATTAATTACGGATAATACTGAAATATCCTCCTTAAAAAGTCAGCACTTGACCAAAAATTTCCAGTAACAGATTCCTCCTCCCCCCAATTTGGTTGTTTTGTTTTTTTTTTTTTCATTTCAGTTCAAAAGCATAAATAGGTAGATGGATGCTGTATGTATCTCTCTCTCTCTGTATCTGAGCATTATTATTTTTCGGATCCAAAATAAAAGGTGACTAGGAACCACACCACTGATTTGTTTGTTGTGAATTATCCTCCAGATTCAGCACAAGAATTCGTCTCTTAGGACAGCCCTCGGAGTGGGCGCAGTGGCAGTGACCGCGTACGCTCACCCGGGTACTCTGTGCTATGATTAAAATTCGGTATTATGCTTAGACGTTAATAGTAGTGTTATTGTTTTGATAGTTACGCCCACAACGAAGCCTTCATCCCTTTCTGGTCTTTAAACATGTAATAAAGCAGACAGAAACCAATAGAAGTCAATACTGGCTTTTGAACGTGCTCTCTCTGGACTTAATTACAGAAGAAAACGTGAGAGGAAAGGCGGAGGTCTGGCGAAGCTGTCCCTTGGAATCTTCGGATCCGCCGCCGTGATGCTCCCGGGCCGGGAGCCGCCGTGCTCAGCTTTGTCTTGCGTGACTTCGGTCACCCCGCCGCAGAGGGGGCCCCGGAGGTCCTCCGGATTCGGCCAACATTTCTAATTAAACACGAAACCTTGGCAAACACGGTGTCAGTAACGCTGCTGGGCGCTTCCCTGTTGACTTTTCCAAGCGTGATAATCCGGAGGAAAATCCCATCCGTGCGTTCGAACAGAGTAAGTTGGTAGCACTGAATGACTGGTTTAAAACCGTGAGTGCGTCAGAGGCTTGATTCCCTAAGACGAGGGGCCACCCCGTGCCATCCGCACATCTGCCGAATGAGTGTGCGCCCCGCATCCTGGGTTCCGCTGGCCTTGGAGGGGCGCATGTGGCTTCTGGGGGCGCCCCCAGCTCGGCCTGCCCTGGCCGGTGACTGGGCGTGTGGGATTTCACCTTCAGTGCCCCCAAGGCTGCCCCCACCCCATCCCCCTATGGCGCCCGATGCCCCTCCGCTCCGGTGTCCCCATAATGCGCAAAGCCCCGCGGCTCACGGGCGCCCTGCTCGTTGAACCTCAGTTCGGATGGAGGTCTGCGTGCAAAGGTGCTTCAATCCCACCCCCTCCTCTCTTCTCAGGTGGGGGTCTCGGAGCCCCATTGTCGCCAGAGTCCGTCTCGGGGCCTGGGTGGGAGGCCAGGGGCAGTCACTGCAGACCTGCCTGGGACGTCCCGCCTCGTGGCTGGCAGAGCAGCCCGGCGTGGCCTCACGTGGCAGGGCAGCCTCTGGGCCTCCCCCTGGGTGCACACGGGCCCTCGGGGGCTGCGGGCCTCCCTACTCACCTGCAGCCCCCTTAAGCTGACGGTCTAGGTCCTGTGCGGAGGCGGCCTCTCCTGGTGGGCGGTCCCTGGCGTGAGCTGTTGCCTGGGCTGCGTCTGGTGACCTTGACCGAGAACCCGGGTGCTCGTGGGTTCTTCCGGCACAAAGCAGAGCTCACACTGCTGTCTGCTGCCTCTGCCCCGGGCCGCGATTCCCGTGTCCCTGTTCGGATGGACACAGAGGGACGTCCCAGCGGACACGGCGTGGCGGGGCGTGAGCTCGCCGTCCCCCGGGTGGGGGCACGTGGCTTCAGCGGTCACGGCCGCCAGGTTCGTGGGCTCTTCTCTGGGGGCTGCTGGTCCTGCTCCCACAGCCACAGGTGCTTCAGCCCGGGGCGGGTGGGCACCAGGTCTCATATGGCCCGAAGCCACCAACCTCCCTCCCCGACATCTGGTGGTGACACAGGGTCGCGGCTGAGACCAGGCACTCCGCCTGGCCCGAGGGAGACCGCGTCCTCTTAGCGGGGAATGCGCGTGGGCAGCAGACTTTCCCCACGGCTGAAACTGCTTCTTTCTTCGTGGATGGATGTGCAGTGGGACCTGGCGTTCTGTGAGCCGACAGTGAGATTTAACTACTATTCCGTCGCCCCCCGGAAGATCTGATGCACGTGTTTATGAAGTTCAGGACCCCCAATACACATCACTTCCCACTAGCGTGTCACTAACAGTCCTGCCTTGGGAGCCTGTCTGTGCAGAGCGAGAATGAAGGCCGGCTTGTCAGGCCGCGGGGGCAGGGCCGCCGGTCCCCCTGCTCCGAGGCCCTGAGGGGCTCCCGGGGTTCCCGCTGTGCGCTGGGAGCGTGGGGGCACTTCCCGCGCCCCCTCTCCCTTCCCTGACGAGAACAGGTCTGCTCCGCCACAGGACCCGCAGCTCAGGGCCGCGCCTGCCCGTGTGAGCCCGTGTTCTCGTCAGTTCCTGCCTGCTGCAGGGGTGACGGGGCGAGCCAGGCTCCCCCACCACGGTGCCCACGTCCACGAGCAACACCCTGCCGCTTCCTGGAGGTGTGGCGGTCAGCGGGCCGCCTGTCACCTTTTCTCCACCCCCCACCTCACTGCCGTTGATTCCGGAGCCGCGTGTGGAAGCAGCCGCAGAGGATCCCCGAAACGCATGCAATTATGGTAGGGACAGCGTGTAAACAGTCAAACCTTCTTACGCAGGATGCTTCTGTTGCTTTATGTTTTCCTGGGCCTGATTTTGACGTTGGGCACTAACAGACCTAACCGTGTTGAAGACTGTCAACTACGTCAGCAACCGCGCGTGCTGGGCGCCGACGAGGTCTCCTCTGGCCCAGCGCCGCGTCTCAGCAGCGAGGGGCTGCTCACGTCCAACCGCGAAGTGTGGAAGACCAGCACCCTTGCCCCGAGGGCGGCACTGTGGCGTGAAGGATGCTGTGTCCCGGTCCCTTCGCGGGGGGTCCCGGGCTTGCAGGGACTGAGGGGCGCGGCCCAGGGCCCAGGCCCCGTGTGGGGATGAGCCCCACGTGGGTGCCCTGAGGTCCCTCCCTCGGGAAATGACTCTGTTCCTCCTGCAGTCCTAGGACCCCGTCCCTGCGCCGTCCCACGTCATCACTCCGGCAGCACAAAGCCGCTGCTTGGTGCCGAGTTCGAGGTTGTCTGCTGTGCCCTGTTGAGTCGAGGTCTCTCTGTGCTGGCCCCACGGCTAACTATGCAGGATACTTTTGTATCTTTGCCAAAAGCTGGCTTCTGTTTGGAAGAAAATCCAGTCAGTTTTCACGCTCCAGACAGATCTGGGCGTCGGCGTGCTCACTCATCAACACGCCAGCCCTGCGTGGACTGTGGGCCGGACGAGGCCACCGGAGGGGTTAGTGACACACGGGAGGTCCCCGAGGTCCGGCAGGAAGGGACACGTGCTTTAATGCCACAAGCTGGAAAATTAGAGAAACCTGGGGAAACAGGTGGAACAGCCCATAGGGAAGTGGAGGAAAGCTGCACGGGCCCACTGTCACCTGTGCCAGGGACAGGGAGTGTTCCGGAGGGACCCAGAGGGGTCAACCGAGTGGACAGCTGCTGCGGTGGGACTGAAACATGTCACAGGTGCCAGGGACAGGAGTTGTTGGTAGTTCACTGGCTGTGGGGCCAGGGCCGGTCTGGGGAGAGGGTGGAGGCAGGAGGCAGGGCTGACCATGGAGATTTGAGAAGGTGCCTGCAGGCACCAGGGGGGCTCGGCCGGTCATCAGAGGGCTCGTGGGGGCCGCAGGGAAGTCTGAGGTGACGGCCTGAGCACGTGGACGTGTCACTGGATGGACGTGGGGCGCCCCCGAGGGGCGGGAAACCGGGGTCCCGGCTGGGAGAGCAGAAATCCCTGCCTGTCCTGGGAGCCCCATGACAGGAGGAAGCCTGCTGGGCTCGAGGGGACAGGATGGCAAGGGAGCGTGGGGTCCGGGGGTGTGTGACGGATGCTCGGGGAGATGTGCAGCTGAGGCCAGCGGTGGTCATCCACAGTGGCCTCCTGGGCAGGCACCGTGCGTGGCTGGCATCACCTTGGGGAGGCTTCTCCGAGTGGATGAGATGAAAAGGCGTTGGAAAGCAGGATAGGACCTCAGTTTTAGGCGGAGGAACGCCTGGCGAGGACGAGCACAGGGTGGCTCTGATGGCTAATTTTATGGGTCCCCTCGGCCGGGCCATGGTGGTCAAACACTTGTCTGGATGTTGCCGTGGAGGTACTTTTAGATGATATCAAACATTTAAATGAGCGGACTTTGATGACAGCCGATGAACCCCCCTCCATAATATGGTGTCCCACATCCAAGCAGTTGAAGTCCCACAGAGAAAAGTCTGAGGTCCCCGAGGAGGCAGGGTCCTCCAGACTGTAATGTGGAAATCCTGTCTGAGTTTCTAGTCCTCAGACTCAAGACGATGCTCCCCTGGGGTCCGGCCTGCGGGTGTGCCCTGTAGAATTTGAACTTCCCACTTCTCTCAACCCTTGAAATAAATCTTGACAGACAGACAGACAGACAGACAGACAGGTCTCCTTCAGGTCCTGCTTCTCTGGAGAACCCTGACGGTGCACCTGGCTGATGCCGAGCCCTCTGGGGACCCTGTGGGATGGGAGTTGTCAGATGTAGGGAGGGAGTGGAGGGGGGGTGGTGACCACGGAGCTCTGTGGGTGGCGCCGGGACCAGGGTGAGCCGAGAGGGCAGGGCTGGGGGGGTGTGTCCCTGTGAACGCGGGTTATCCAGGAAGGGGGTGGAGGGTGTGGCTGAGGGGGTGGGTGGCAGAGTAGCTGGTGACGGGAGGACGAGAGAAGGCGGCAGTGAGGGGGGTCCGGCTGCCTGATTTTTATTGGCACATCGGGGGGGAGGGTGTCTCTGGGGGAGGGGGGAAGAGCAGGCATTTTCGATAGGAAGGGAGAATATTTTGGAAGCAGAGGCCACACAGGACTTGTGGTCAGGCCCGTGATGTGTGGTCACCATGGAGAACCAGGGCCTCGAGGTCCAGGATCACATGAAGTACCCTCAGAGTTGGAGAGAGGACTCCAGAATGTTCTACGTCAGAGATCTCGGATCAGGGCTACGGGAGCGAATGCTTTTGAAACAAGATGGCGGTATGCACGGAACCGTTGGAACCGAAGCCAGCTTCCTTCGGTGGAAAGAACGACAAGGAAATTCTAACCCTAAGAAATGGTGACGTCCCTGAGGAGTGAGGTCTGGAAGACACAGATGAAAACGTCTTTGAGGTAATTTTAATGTGATGACAAATATCTACATGGAATTTGAAAAGGTGGAGATGAACCGACTGTGTGTATTTTTAATATTTGAAAAGATGCTTTAATATCACCATGAGACTTCTTTTCCCAAAATGTTTTTCTGATAAATGTCATTAGTGAAAAATAAGAAAAATGAAAACAAGCAATTTTGACTTCAAGTGCCTTCATAATTCCCCAAAAGATGACACTAAAACACTCCAAGATGTCTTCCTGCATTTATCTCTAGTTTCTTCTGTGCAGAGGACCCGATGGTGGGGACCGTGGGGACGGTCTGATTTTGATTTAATAAACGGGGCAGTCCCCTGCTCGATCTGGAACGTGTGCTGGGATCAGCGCAGGGGCTTTGTAGTAAAATTAACTGTCTGTTCAGATTTTCCTCACCAGAGATCCAGACCATCCTGTTCACAACAGAGCGATCACGGAGAGCGCGCTCCCGGAGAATCAAGTCTGGAGGCCCAGTTTGGGATAAATTCAGGAGCGGGGCGATGGAGATGATGCGTCGAAGCCAGAATGTCACAGACGTCCGTGGTCACGCGCTCTTGGCGGGACGCAGGGCTGTTTACGCCAGGCGGGACAGGTCGCTTGAACTTGTGTCCTTAATCGGACATTTTTTTATGAGACCTGAGGAAATGACTGGTAACAGCGGTGTCCTGGGCAGGGAGACGGTGCGTCTCCGCGGGGATTTTGTAAGAGAGGTTCTGCCTTTCATACTCTGGCCCTCAGCCCCCTCGCTCTCTGCCTCTCAAACGCTCTGCTTTTCAACCCGACTCGATGTTATCTTTTAGACCAATATTTGCCCCTCTCCCCGGCCAACAGGAGTGAGAAACACATCTTCGTCGTCGGCCCGTTTACCCAGCGTCTCCTGGCGGGTCTGTTTGCACCTCCTGACCCTCAGGAGGCGGGGATTTCCTAGGGACACACAGAAAGCACTAAAATAGCTCCAAAAAGAGACGAGCTGGGCCTCCTCAAAATTACAAACTTCGTCACAGGTCAGCGTCAAGGGCGCGAAGAGGTAGGACACGCTCCCCTGCGTCCACGGTAAAGACCCTCCACAGATCGGTCAGAAAACCCGCCAACCCAGCCTAGCGGGGTACCGACAAGCCGCAGGCTGTGTGAGGGGCTGATGGGGCCCGTCACCTGCCGAGAGGAGGCAGCGTGCGTCCGCGGGAGGGGAGCCGCACCGTCCCCAGGAGGGTCGGTGACTGGAGACACGGAAATAGCGCCCTGTGAAGATGTGCGCCGAGGACCCTCATCGTCGCGGTGCGTGGGTTCAACCTGTCTGGGTCAGCCGCCGCCCCACTTGCTGAATTCAGATACCCGACCCTGTACGCCTAGCGTAACCGCGAGCAAGCCATGAGCAAGGCCATCAGAGGACACGCCCGAGAGCGCTCACGACCCCTTCGTTCACGATGGGCCGAGAACGGCCCGAGCGCCCGTCGCCGGGCGGTGGCACCAGGTGGTGGACTGGCGTGGAGTGGGAACACCGAGCCAGCGGCACACGCGGCACAGGGGTGAACCCGGCGGGCGGCACGTGGTGCAAAGAAGACAGACGCAGTGCTCACCGTGCGTGGGTCCGTTTCTGTGAAAGCAGAACAGAGTGACAGAAATCAGAGGAGCGCTTATTTCCGGAAGGGCGTACGGCCCGGGAAGGGCAAAGGGAGAGCACGTGTCCAAGTGTTGAGACGCATACTGGACCCGGTGGACACTCGAACCCTGTTAGCGGTGGATGCGTAAGTGGTTTCTGGTGTGTGTGCAATGTGTCTGGGAGTGGCATTCTAAGAGTTGCACGCGGGTGATTTCCCCGAACTCCTACAGAAACCCTGGGTCAGTCCTCAGGCCTCCTGTGCCTCAGTTTCCTCATCCATTGGAGGTAATGACGGCGTCCACACACAGCGCCCCCACCAGAGTGGCTTTTGCATTTTGCGGTCGGTATCCCGCTCACGAGTTCGATCTTTTATTTTTCCTCCGTTTCGCCTTTGGAGGGTTTACCTTTCCTTTTTATTGGTGAGAGGGCGTTAGTCCTCTGACATGCAGTGCAAGGGTTTTGGCGTGTGCGCTAACGCTCATGAGCCTGGACGCTGCTTCGCTGCTGTTCTGAGACCGAGCTGGCAAAGTTCACTGGGGACGTCCTAAGTGCCACATCCCACGGGTCCCTCTCAGACTTCACCTGCTCCCTATGATGTCGGCCCGTTCTTCTCACCCATCTCCGCCATTTCCCTGTCTTGTCCTGCACAACAGCACTCCCGCCAGGTTCCCCTGCCGCCTTTCTGCCCCTTCTCAGTCTCGGTTATAGGCTCCTTCTCCTTAAAATACCCCAATGTCCCGGGGTGCTTCAAACCGACCGTCTTTTCTGTTGTCAAAATCTCCAGGCATGACCGTCCCATGGTGCAAACGCATCGAGGAAGGCACGCGCTGGCCCCCAGATGTCGTGGCCGTGCCCCCAGAGACACACATGGGGAAGAACGGGCAGGGAGGTTGAAGCTCTGGGTTACACAGGCATGACGACCCAAGAGGTCATAACGGAGCGTCCTCAAGTCACAGCCGCGACTGTCCCAGTGCTTGGGGGAGCCTTCAGTCTGGGGAGGACACCCCACTGACGGGTGGGCTGATCTCGTCCTCTCCTAGATGCGGCTCCCAAAGGGGGCAGGGTGGACAGCCCACCCCAACCCACACGCTTGCGTTTGCAGACCGTGGTCTTGAGTGTCGAGGTCCAGGAGAGCTTTGCAAACAGCTGGAGCTTCTCCCGGCGTCTGTCTTATGCACCTGCTCTCCCCACATCTGTTCCCTGAACCTGCTCTCCCAGCATCTGTCCTGTGCACCTGCTCTCCCCATGTCTGTTCCCTGCACCTGCCCTCCCGGCATCGTCCCGTGCACTTGTTTTCCTGCAACAGGAAGTGGTGTCCCTTGCCCTGACCTTCCCCTCTTGGGCTGCTGTCCACGTGCCTCCGACAACATCCTCTGTCCGCGTTTGCGTCTCTTCCACACAAGAGCTTTGGGCAGATCTGTGCTTGCCCACCAGACGCTCTGCTCGCTGTCCTGCCCAGGCGTCCACACCCACACGCCCGAAAGGAGCCGTTTTCCCAGCGGGTGCCTCTGCGCCGTCCGTGCACCGAAGGCGCAGCCGTGCAGACTGTCCCTCCCCTCGCGAGCGGCGCACTCTTGGCTCCCCGCCTCGGTCTCTCTTCCCACGCCCCCGCGCCCCGTTCCCACACGGGTGGCCCAGAGGCTCTCGTTGCCCCTCGCGGCCCACGGTCAGCCAGAGCCGACGCCACTCCACCCGGCCGTTGTCGGGTCTCCAAGGTCAAGCAGCCTCCTGGAGGCCCCTGTTCCCGAGGGCAGGACAAAAGCCAGGTGTGCACCAAGCACTCCCCTCCGAGGTGCACACACACGCCCCGGGGTCTGCATGCAGTAAGAGCTCTGAGACAGAGACAGAGAGACAGAGACATCGGGGAGACATAGAGACAGAGAAACAGAAACAGAGTCAGAGAGAGAGAGAGACAGAGACATCAGGGAGACATAGAGACAGAGACAGAAACAGAGAGACAGAGACAGAGAAACAGAAACAGAATCAGAGAGAGAGACAGAAACATACAGAGAGACAGAGACATCAGGGAGACATAGAGACAGAGACAGAAACGGAGACAGAGACAGAGAGAGAGACAGAAACAGAGATACAGAGACATCAGGGAGACATAGAGACAGAGAAACAGAAACAGAGTCAGAGAGAGAGACAGAAACATACAGAGAGAAAGAGACATCAGGGAGACATAGAGACAGAGAAACAGAAACAGAGTCAGAGAGAGAGAGACAGAGACATCAGGGAGGCATAGAGACAGAGACAGAAACGGAGACAGAGACAGAGAAACAGAAACAGAGTCAGAGAGAGAGAGAGAGACAGAAACATACAGAGAGAAAGAGACATCAGGGTGACAGAGAGACAGAGACAGAGAAAAAGAAACAGAGTCAGAGAGACAGAGATAGACAAGAGACAGAGAGAGACAGGGAGACATAGAGACAGAGACAGAGACACAAAGATAGAGAGACAGAGATAGGTAGGGAGACATAGAGACAGAGACAGAGATCGACAGAGACAGACGACAGAGAAACAGAGACAAAGACACAGAGATAGAGAGACAGATCGACAGAGACAGAAAGACAGAGAGACAGAGCTAGACAGAGAGACAGAGACAGAGAGACAGAAAGACAGAGACAAAGTCAGAGACACAGAGATTGAGAGAGACAGAGATAGAGACAGAAAGAGACACGAGACACAGACGGAGACGGAGACAGAGAGAGGGACGTAGCTGTCTTTGCTGCTGGACAGATTACCCGGTCTGCCGAGTGCAGGCGGTCTCCAGGGTGGTCCCTGGGTCAGTGCTGTCAGCAGGGACGCTGGCCCTGTGCCGGTCCTAGCCAGACCTGCTGCTTCGGAGGCGGGGCTCTGGGGTCTCACGGTCTCCTTCGGGAGCCCTCCCGACCCTCGGGCGTTCCCTGGGGCCTCCGAACCACGGGCCAGGCGGCTTCCAAGTCCTCGGGCACAGGGGGCTGACGGACGTGGTCTGGGGCTCAGCCGAGCCCGTCGCTCCCGGCGGCCGAGACGCAGCCGGAGGGGCTGAGCGCTGTCCCCTGGAGCCTCGAGGAGTGACGTTGCGAGCCGATAGGACGGCTCGTGGCCTGGCGCTTTACTGAGCGGGGGCGGCCCCGTGGTCTCGAGTGTCGTGGGGGCGCTGGCGTCCTGGGTCGCGTGCCGGGGGGGCCCCGCGGTCCTCGGCGCCCTGCAAACCTGGGCGGCGCTGGCGTGACCGCGGCTCCGTGTGGGGCCCCTGCTGTCAGCTTGCCTGACCCGTTTCTGAACGACTTGTTTTCTTGGTGACGAGTTTCAGGTTTGTCTGTGGAGATGTGGTAACCGGGACGTCTCCCTTAGGAATGCCGAGGAGTCATCAATTTCCTACAAAACGTTTCCTGAGTGTCTCGTTAGCCTTGGCCGCAGGACGGCCGACCAGGACGGTTTTCCGTGGGCGCCACAGTTGTTAAGAGCAGCGGTGGGATGGGGGTGCGTAGTCGGGAGGCGACTCAGCGTCACCGCCACACAGCAGGGGCGGCTGGACGCAGCTGCCCTCGAGGAGTCGCGTCCCGGTGTCCTCCTCGGCGTCCAGGGGCCAGCGTCGCGGCCAAGCGCGGGGGCGGGCGTCTGCCACGCTGGGGGCGCAGCTCCGCCTCGTGGCCACAGCGATGCTGGGCCCTGTGGCTCCTGCGTAAGTCATTTCCCCGGTGGCTTATTTCCTCGAAGCAAACCGACAAATGACGTCGGTGGGGAAACTCAACCTTATTAACTGCTGAAGTCTACTGCAGACAGAAGAGCCGGAGTGAGGACAGTGGTGACCTGCTGTGGCATGACGTGGTGGGACGTGGGTGATGTTGGTAGCACCCGCCATTTCAAACAGCTGGATTCAAACATTGGTTCCTGCCCACTGGAATGTCGGGTTTCCAGAAGCCAGTTTTGAAAGCACACGTGGGGCTCCTCGTACCGTCGGGCACAGAATCGCGGGCACCCACACAGCGAGACATCTGCTCTGTGCAAAGCGCCCTCTGCCCCTGCTGGCCCCGCCCCCAGTCCTCCTGGGGCTCGTCCTGCTGGTCGCTAGGTTCTCCCCCCAGAAGAAAAAATAGCCAAGTGAACGTAGCACTTTGAAAACCCTGCAAAGGAATCAAACCAGAGGTGAGATGTCCGGACATGAGGTGAGCTTTTGTGTTTCCCTCTCTGTTTCATTTCGAGGCCAGAACTCTGTCCAAGCACCGTGGAAAGTTTAATAATTTGGAAAGAAAATTTTCCTACAGCAAATGGCTTTTTATTTTAGAAGGATCCATTTACACCGGAGCTAGCATTTATGTGGATTCTAGTCTTGCTCTCTACCTATGATGTCTTTGGCCACGCTGGTATTTATTGAAGCAGAGAGAAGCGAGCCCACGTCGCCGAAGGGAAACATCCGTGTGTGACTTTGGGTGCAGACGGGTCTGGCTGTAAGAAGCTCGGTCAGACCTCCACCATGGGCTTGATTGATTCCGTCCCGTGTGCTGTCTAAAGCTCTTCTGATTTGCCAATAGCGTGGCTCTCTGATCGCGTTCTCGGTGGTGAAAGCGTACTGCTTGCGTCACCCGCGGTCAGCCGTGGCCATTGTCAGCCTGTCCTTGAGAAACTGCCTTCAGTTGTTTGCCCCTACCCTAACCGGCCCTCTTACTTCCTCCCACTGGGTGCGCGAGACTATATATTGGCCCAAATTTTTATTTTTTACAGACTGCGATGACTCGAGTTGACATTTGCTCACTCAGCTGCAGCCGTGTTTACTGCAATCCTGGGAACAGAATTCCAGCCTTCAAATCCCTTGTCAGAGAACCGAGTAACCAGGTCTGGTGTGGTTTCACTATGTCAGGACCAAGGACCCAGTTTCTCCCTCCACTGGGCAACGTCTGTGGACAGAACACCTTGCAGGCACATCCTCAACCGAGCTTTATGTGTTTGCTAAGGCGGTCATGGCAGTAAGAATAACCTTCTCTTACTGTTACCCTAAAACCGATTTTTGAGATCGCATTTACTGTTTTACAACCCGTCATGGGGAAATTTCCAGGGCACCTCTCTGATGAGCCCTGTGTTCGCAGCGAACACTTATCGTTGTAACATTTTCTCCGGATTTCATTTCCGTTTTGGCTCTAATGTTGCCTGATGGTACTTGGTTGAAAATAGCTTTCGAGGCGCAAGTACTTTGCCAAAGAAAGTCCCTAATCTGCTCCTTCCCTCTCCTTCCCCTAGTCAGAATCAGAGGGCAGGTGGGTTAGTTATTTTTAAGTAACGTGAAATAAATAGTCATTCAACAACTCTGCCACCAGCAGTCATGACTTATTCTTCAGGGTTTCCAAAGATGACACTGCTTCTATGACTCATGTTAAATTATATATACATTTAATAGAACATTAGTGTAGACGTTCCCCCTCCTGTCCCCAGGGAGCCTCTGGGGAGGAGGTGAGTGAAAACAGGTTCAAGGTTGGTCGGGTCTCTGTGGGTCTCGTGGGACCCTGCGCGACCAAACAGGACGGGCTCCCCACTTCTCCAAGGCTACACCGTTTCCTGTTCCTGTTGTGAGTGAAATATGCCAAGCTCCATGCCTCTGATCCAGATACTGAACTGTAACCGACAATATTTCCGTCATGGGTTCTCTGTGCAAACACCAGTCCCATAGTGTGTGGGAGAGGTAGGGGAGTGTGAGGAGAGCTCGGGGCCGGATGAGGGCCTGTCATCAGCTCTGTCCGCACAGCATCCACATCCTTGGACACCTGCTACGTGACAAGAACCACACCAGGCACTGTTTTCACTTTTTAAATTTATTTTAAAACTTTTATTTTATTTTATTTTACTTTATTTTTTCATCATGATATGTGTACCCTTCAATCCCCACCCCCTATTTCAGCTGTCCCCCCACATCCCCTCTGGTGACCATCAGTGTGTTCCCTGTAGTTGAGAGTCTGTTTCATGGTTTCTCTCTCTCTCTCTCTCTCTTTTTCTTTGCTTGTTTGCCTTATTTTTATTTTAAACTTCACACACGAGTGAGATCATATGGTATTTGTCTTTCTCTGACTTATTTCATTTAGTACTATATTCTTTAGATCCATCCATGTCATCGCAAAGGGCATGATTTCATTCTTTTTTATGGGTGAGTAATAGTCCATTGTGTGTATATAAACCACTTCTTCTTTATCCATTTGTCTGTTGGATGGGCATTTGGGCTTTTCCATAGTTTGGGTATTGTCGATAATGCAGCTGTACACATTGGGGTTACATGTATCCCTTTGAATCAGTGTTTTTATATTCTTTGGGCAAATACCTAGTAGTGCCATTGCTGGGTTGTAGGGTAGTTCTATTTTTAGTTTTTTGAGGAACCTCCATACTGTTTTCCAGAATGGCTGCACCAGCTTGCATTCCCACCAACAGTGCAAAAGGGATCCTCTCTCTCCGCATCCTCGCCAACATTTGTTGTTGCCGGAGTTGTTAATGTTAGCCATTCTGACAGGTGTGAGGTGGTATCTCACGGTGGTTTTGATTTGTATTTTCCTGATGGTGAGTGATGTGGAGCATCTTTTCATGTGTCGCTTGGCCATCCGGATGTCTTCTTTGGAGAAATGTCCATTCATGTCTTCTGCTGGTTTTTAAACTAACTTTCTGTTTTTTGGATGTAGAGTTTTCTAAAGCCCTTATAGATTTTGGATACTAACCCTTCATCAGATATGTCGTTTGCAAATATCTTCTCCCATTCCATTGGTTGCCTTTTAGTTTTGTTGATTATTTCCTTCATTGTGCAAAAGCTTTTTATTTAGATAGAATCCCAGTAGTTCATTTTTGCTTTTGTTTCCCTTGCCTTAGGGGACATGTCGATGGCCAATGTCAAAGACATTTCTGCCCATGTTCTCCTCTAGGATTTTGATGGTTTCTAATCTCGCATTTGGGTCTTTCATCCATTTTGAGCTTATTTTTGTGTCTGGTGTAAGAAGGTGGTCCGGGTTCATTCTTCCGCGTGTCGCCGTTCAGTTTTCCCAGCACCACTTGCCGAAGAGTCTGTCATTTTTCCATTGGATATTCCTTCCTGCTTTGCGAAGATAAATTCATCATATAGTTGTAGGTCCGTTTCTGGGTTCTCTATTCTGTTCCATTGAACTGTGTGTCTGTGTTTGTGTCCGTGCCACACCGTCTTGACGATGACAGCTTTGGAGTACAGCCCGAAGTCCAGAATTGTGATGACTCCAGCTTTGCTTTTCTTTTTCAGGATTGCTTTGGCTATTTGGGGTCTTTTAGGATTGTTTGTTCTAGTTTTGTGAAAAATGCTGTTGGTGTTTTGAGAGGGGTCGCATAAATGTGTAGATTGTTTTAGGTGGTGCAGACATTTTAGCAATATGGTTCCTCCAATCCATGGGCATAGAATGTCTTTCCAGTTCTTTGTGTCATCTTGAATTTCTTACATGAGTGTTTTATGGTTTTCAGAGTACACGTCTTTCACCTCTCTGGTTAAGTTTATTCCTAGATATTTTGTTGGTTTTGGTGAAATTATAAATGGGATTGTTTCCTTATCTTCTCTTTCTGCTTCATCAGTCATGTACATAAATGTGATGGATTTCTGATTTTGTATCCTGTGACTTTACTGAATTCATTTATCTGTCCTAGTGGTTTTTTGGTGAAATCTTTAGGGTTTTCTATGTATAGTATCACGTCACCTGCAAATAATGAAGATTTTACTTCTTCCTTATTGATTTGGATGACTTTTATTTCTTTTTTTTTTTAATTTAAAGATTAAAAAAAATTTTTTTAAGTTTGTTTATTTATTTTGAGAGAGAGAGAGAGAGAGAGCAAGTGGGGGAAGGCCAGAGAGAGGCAGAGAGAGAATCCCAAACAGACTCCACACTGTCAGCATGGAGCCCAACGTGGGGCTTGAACTCATGAACCGTGAGGTCATGACCTGAATGAACCCAAGTCAGACACTAATAAACTGAGCCACCCATGCCTTTTATTTCTTTGTGTTGTCTGATTGCTGTGGCTACTGTTTCCGTTTAAAAAAGTCATTTATTCATGTATTATGTTTGTATTTGAAACGATGGCTATGATTATCATGCTCTTTGAAGGCAGGAACCGTCCCGGCCTTGGGATTATATCCCTAGAGTGTAATTCAGAACAGCACAGGCAGGTCCTCAGACAGGATCTGTGGACTGGAATGTCAGACTCGGAGACTTTGCTTGGCCTGAAAGACAGACAGATGCGCTCTGGTGTGATTGGGGAGGAGGTTTGCAGGAGAGAGGACGGCAGAGGATGAGTGGGCGACCACCTGCCTGCTGCTGCTCGAGGTCACCACTGCCCACCGTGGCAGCGGTCGAGGGGTGCCTGGCCTCCACGGCTGCCCTGGGCGGCAGGACGGGGGAGCAGCAGGCTGCGGGGCCTCACAAACCCAAGGACACCAGCTGAGTCACGGAAAGGCATTCACCGTAAGTGGTGTTCCCGTGCCGGCAGGCTGCAGAGTGACGTGCGAAGGATGGTCTTCTTCCTAGGTGTGCACGTGTGCAAACGTGCAGTGCGCGTGAATTCATCCATCCGCGCATCCAGCTCCACACCCAGCAGGTGTCAGCCTTCGTTGGAGGGGCTGGAGGCACAGCAACAGACGGAGAAAGTTCCTTTATATTTTATAGGAAAAAAGTGGAAGATACAAATGTGTAACCATGTTAACGGTTGATCGTTGTTTTTTAGACTTTGGATTACGGGTTATTGTTTCCTACGAATTTTGGTCTGTTGATATGATGCGGCTGTGAAACAAAATTTGTGACAACGTGGATGGCCCTTGAGGGCGTTGTGCTGAATGAAGCGAGTCAGACAGGGGAAGGCAAACGCCGCACGGCCTGTTACAGGCGGAATCTACAATGAGGCAGGGAGCTCCGCTGGTTGCCAGGGAAACGGGGGCCGCGTGGGAAGGAAAAAGGAAAAAAAGAGAAAAGGGTTGAGGACCAAATACTCAGGACACACGAAGTCCGCGGGAGGCACAGCGGGAGCCAGCTGGGAGCCGCAGCTGTGCTGGGGCCCCTGCCCACAAGTGTGCACCCTGGGTCCGGTGACGCAGCCTCGTACAGCCTCACCCCTCCTCGTCGCCTCGCACCTTGTCGGGCGGTGGGGTGAGGCTGAGGAGGACCAGCCCCCGATGAGGTCTGTGCTCTGTGCGCCTCTCAAGGTCGCTTTCCTTCTGCTTCCTGCTGTGTGTCCTAAACTGAGCAATAAACTTGGTATTTGGAGCTTAATTTGGCACAAGGGTGTTCAGACCATTTCCTCACGACCCTTTTCATGTCCGAGAAAATTAGACTTGCCAAGACCCGTGGACCCTGGCGGGTGAGCCTGCTGCCCCTCGCACAACCCCGGGGAAGGGGGTCCAGGGGCGCCGAGCCGGGCTCAACACCACCCTCTGTGTTACGGGGATTATTTCATTGCAAGGAAAAGAAACAGAATAAAATAGCTGTAGCTATTTTAAGAAAAATGAGATTTTGAAAATAAAGATTCAGAGGGGTGCTGTGTGCCCGCAGAACAGGAACCCTGCAGAAGCCACACAGGAACCCGGCTGCTCGCAGTGAAGGCTTTCCATCCAGGGACGGAGAAGCTGCTGGAAGGAGGTGACCCCTCCTCTCTTCCAGCCCACAGGGTCTCCCTCTTCTGCCTGAGAGACTCAAAGACTTACCCTGTCGGGGCTCCTGGGGGCTCAGTCCATAAGGTGTCCGACTTCGGCCAGGGTCATGATCTCACGGTCCGTGGGTTCGAGCCCCGCGTCGGGCTCTGTGCTGACAGCTCGGAGCCTGGAGCTGCTTCGGATTCCGTGTCTCCCTCTCCCTCTCTGCCCCTCCCCCGCTCGGGCTCTGTCTCTCCCTGTCTCTCTCAAAAAATAAAGCAAGAATGACCCTGCGTTCTCAGGACCGCACAGTAGCCGTGGCACAACCATGGTTTTGCGTCTGTCATCTGGTTCGGTCTCTGTGCCCTGATTTGCTCCATCTGGGCCAGTGGTGAGTCGGGGGTGGCCAGTGGTGTGGCCTCTGTGCCTGGCCCCTCAGCAGGGCGCTGGGGGCCTCTGGGGCCAGACCTCCAAGTGTGCCTGATGTCCCCTGGCATTTCCTCTCTTTGTCTTTGGGGAGGGGGATATTTACTCGCCGATTCTTATATTCTCTCAAATAGATGGAGTGATTCAGAGTTCTCGGTGAAATTCATTCCTATGTTCATTTGACTTTTCAGCACCGTTTACTGAGCACCTACTATTTTTCGGGGCGCCATGCTAGGTACTGGAGAACACCGGTGGGTAGAAAATGGTGTTTCTTCCCCATTTCATGAGTGTATATGTGAACAAGGAAGCAGTGATAACCTACAACTTAAAACAAAACCCACAGACATTCACTGAGCACCAGTGGCCTTCTCTGGCACTTTCCTACATGTTGGAACAGAAGCTGCTCTGGAAAGAAGAGAACTGCTTCAGATCTTTACGTCCTGAGGCATCTCGAGGGACCAGACGCACGTTAAATTAAAACCCCAGACTTTCCGCGGCAGAGAAATACCGTCCTCTTCCGCCAGCGTGGCTTGCGTTTCCAGGAGTTTCAGGTTTTGCCGATCCTTCCAAGTGCGTGCCTGAGGGCGTCCCGCTCGTCCAAAATGAGATGGAGGGGGGACCGGAGGACCCCGTGTGTCCCCTCAGCCAACGGCTGTGAAATGGCCCAGGTGGGTGTCGGTAGCACCGTGCTCTGCAGCACGTTGGCTCACACGGGAACGAAGGCTGAGGGCAGGTTTCTCGGGAAGCCGCTTCTGGGACTTGTCCCCACAGGAAGCTCCGTGTGCTCGGGCAAACGCACGGCGGACGACAGGTGCCTCCGTGCCTCCTGCGTGGTTCCCTGCTCTGCCTGGAAGATGCTTCCCCCTGGAAGATCTCCCCTTTTCCTGGGTGGACCCTCTTTATTCTCTGCGCCTCCCTCAGAGGCTCAGCGCCACGTCTCCCCGGTGGTCCTTCTGTCTGCTGGGCGCCTGCCACTTGCCCCCACCACCTCCGCCCTCCTGAGGGATGCACTGGGTTTCCTCCCTCCCCTCCCCCTCCCCGTCTTCCCCTCCCTCCCTCCTCCCCCTCCTTCCCTTGCTCCTCCCTCCCCCTCCCATCTTTCCCTCCCTCCCCCTCCTCCCCCTGCTCCACCCTCCCCCTCCCCCTCCCGTCTTCCCCTCCCTCCCCTCCTCTTCCCTTCCTCCCCCTCCCCCTCCGGATACTGTCTTCGCCTCCCTCCCCTCCTCCCCCTGCTCCTTCCTCCCTGCCCCTCCCCATTCTCCCTTCCCCTGCCCCTTCCTTCCCATCCTTCCCCTTCCCCCTCCCATCTTCCCCTCCCTCCTCTCCTCCCCCTGCTCCTTCCTCCCTGCCCCTCCCCATTCTCCCTTCCCCTGCCCCTTCCTTCCCATCCTTCCCCTTCCCCCTCCCGTCTTCCCCTCCCTCCCCTCCTCTTCCCTTCCTCCGCCTCCCGATCCTGTCTTCCTTCCCTCCCCTCCTCCTCCTGCTCCTTCCTCCCTCCCCCTCCCTATCCTCTCTTCCCCTCCCCTCTTCCTCCCCACCCCTCCCCCTCCTCCCTCCCCTCCTCCCTCCCTCCCTCCCTTCCCCTTCCCCATGCTCCTTCCCCACCCCCTTCCTCCCCATCCCTCCTTTCCTCCCCCTCTATCCCTCCACTGGTCTCCAGCCCTCCTTCCTTCAACAGATACCTGTGCTGGGCTCTTGGGCCACTTCTTGCACAGCGGTCAGAACGGCTGTCCCGCCACCAAGGAGCTCAGGATCTCCTGAGGGAGCAAGCGGGCCGGGGTGAGAGCTGGCCTGCAGCCCGTCCTTCCCGGCAGCACACGGGTCACCAGCCCACTTCGGGGGGTGGGAGAAGCCCTCTGGGAGCCCTGAAGGCTGGCAGGAGCTCGGGGTCTCAGGCGGGGCTCCAGGACCACCAAGACCGGGGTGGTAGTAAAGAGACCCTGCTGACCCAGGGCCTGGGGTGACGGGAAAAGGGCTGTGTGTTCTGAGAAGCTGTGTGCCTCACTTCTCAGACCAAGACACGGGGCAGAGCGATCGGAGTGGCCAGGACGTCTGTGCAGAAGGTGTCGCTGGCATCCTGTGAGCGCGCGGAACGCGTCGCCCGGGGCCTGGGGCCCAGCCCCTATCGGCCGCAGCCTCGGTGTGTTTGGTGCACAGAGGGGCACCTGCTCCGGGCACTCTGTCTCCCCCGGGGCCCTCCCCTCCTCGCCGGCACCTGCCCGGCTCTCTCTGCCACCTCCGGGCCACCTGCAGGGACTCTAACTTGTCCTCCCCTCCTCCTTCTCCTGTAAGAGGCTGAAACGCCGGCGGACCCCCCAGAGCCTCCCGTCTCCGTCCCCTCTCCGTCAGCTCTCAGCTCCTCTGGGTCATTCTTCCCGCCGGGGCACGCGCGGCCCGCACTCCCCACGGGGACGGGTCTCAAGGGCAGCTTTATCTGGGAGGAGGTTCGTTCTGATAAAACACGCCGTTAAGGAGACAGCTTGGACCCGAGCCTCACCCGCCTTACTCGCCCTCCTTGGATCGGTCTGTCCAGCAGGACAGTAGGTGAGGTCAGCATCCCGACCTACGTCATTCAGCGTCACCGCGGTTTCTCAGATGGAGCCGTTATCGGTGAGGCCACCGCTTACAGAGGCAGGCAGTTGACAAAACGAACTTCAGTTAGCTTACCTCAGTGAACTCTGAGTCAGGAATCGTACGTGTGACGTGACTCTCAGACAAACGTGAGAAGCAGCATTTACGGAATTGATGCGTGGAGGTTATTTGCTCTGTAAAAGGCTACTCTGCCTTACTAAATGATGTATCATGGTGTTAGTTTAATGAGTAAAACCCTTAAAATGCTCTTGAAAGACTAATTAGTACTTTCAGACCAAGGTTGCATCTTGCTAATGTTTCCTATACGTCTGCTACACATCAGGGAAACAGAAAAGGAAACACAAAAAACTAAAAAATGTGCTGTACAACAAAAGAACCGTCAGAATTTTATGATTCATGCAGCTGGGCATAATGGGGCAGATGAGTCTGAATTATAATTTTTAAAACGCTTAAAATCTTCCTCTCACGCAGCCTCTGAGACTAGGGAGTCTGGACCCCCCTTGTGTGCACCCGCCCAGATGCTCAGAGGTGGGGTCCCCTTGTCAGCAGCCGGGTGCCTGTCTGCTTGTCCCCACCACCACCAGGAGCCACCCTGTGCATGGACAGGAGACCACGGCCCGAGGCACTGAGACAGACACCCCTCGAAGTCTGTGAACTGCTAGGCTCCTGTGTTGCAGGTCTCCTATACTTGAAGCGTTTTTTTTTTTTTTTTTTTTTCTGGTTTAAGTTTGAAAATTGGACGTGGAAAATGGTAGAGACCTTGCAGGAGTCTGGCAGAGAGAGACTCAAAGTCTGCTGGACTCGGAACGGGACAGTTTCTCCAGCTGTCAGTGCACCAGGGAGATCTCTCCAGCGCCAGACTGAATAGAAAGCAGGATTCGTACCTTCCGTCGGCATAGACTTGAATTTTCCAGAGTTTGTCTCATTTGTGTTAGAAATGAGTTTCTATGGTATATCCGATTATTTTACCGTAAATTACACATCATAAAGTGTAACATGGCCGGTCCTCTGTCTCTTCCCTTGCATGATCTGGTGCTTTTTAAAAATGCTGGTCTTTAGGAGTCACCTTGCCTCAGGTATATCTGTTGGCAACAGAACATTAGTTGAGCATTGCCTTGACAGTTTTGGATTCATATTTGAATAATCACGTCATCTACAATAACGATCGCTCGCGTGATACGCTGTTTAAGCGGCCATTTAAAATATCTGCTACCAGTGCTGAAGTTATGTCGGCATGGCGATTTACGTATCTCGTCTAAAGCCAGAACCAGCTCCGTAAGGTAGGTTTTGATGCCCGTAGTTGACAGATTAAGGAGTGAGACTGAGATCCTAAACGCTCCATCTGAGCACATGCTCTCTGACACTCTTATCATTCTTCCAGTCATCAGGTGGGTCCCAGTTAGATGTCTCCAGTGTCTTGCGGAACTCTTGAAGATTTCAGGAAGGGCTTTATGGGTTGAATTGATCTCAGTTTGGTGCCGACTAGAGAATGTCTTTCTATGACTGTTGCGTTCAAACAATAATCTCTTGTCCCCCAGCCCTGTCAATCCCATGAGGGCAAGGAATCTGGTTCATTCATGGCTGTGTCTCTAGGAACTGGGGTAGAGTCTGGAGGACAGTGGGGATCATTGCATGTTGGTTGCATGAATGAATACGTGAAGGGAGGATTTCTATTTAAACAACCTTTCTTCAAACTGTGAATGTCACCCCATTGTTCTCTGGCACCTGACGTTGCTTGGGAACGGGAAGCCAGGGAGAGACCCCAAGATGTGGCAGAATCCTGGTGACGCCAGAGAAAAGCACACTTGGTCGGTGCTGGTTGTCTTTATGTCATTTGTCAGGAGGAGCGGAGCTTCCGCGAGGCTGACAGTGACCTGCCAGGTCCCCAGTGGTATGTTCCTGCTGCCGTGTGTTGTGAGATTGTAACAGGCATTTACGACTGCCTCTTTCCAGCTCCTGTTTCCGCTGTGGGAGGGCTCTAAGACCGCTGCAGTGCCTTTCTGTGTGGGCTAAGGGGAAGTGAAATCGGGGTGCGTTTGGTTAGCTGTAGTAGGATGTGTGACGGCGCTGTCACCCTGACACTGGTGTGGCTTACAGAAATCCTCCAGCCGCCAAGTCCGCTGCCCCTCTCAGAGTGCTGATACGAATACTTAGGGAGAGAAGATAATGCGGTGTGCAGAAAGTGCAGTTAGAGAGGACATGCTGTGCGGCTAAATGATTAAACCATCATGCTGTTTCCTGGACTGTGTGATGCTTGTGGCAACTGTCATCTTAAACAATTTTAATTTATGTTATTCTTATATTTTACATAAATATTATCATGTGTTTGTAGTTTTATGAGCCTAATTGTCTTAAGGAGAAAATTATACAACATTCAAACCTCATAAAACCTGAAGTCCCATGCCTATTAAAGTCATAAAAATTAAGAGGACTTTTAACAACTCTAGATTTTTATGCACCAAGTAACATGAAATAAATTTTTATGGAACAAAAATTTGTAGAGGTTACAAGAAGAGATTGCCAAAAAACACATTAGTTGTTGTAAGAAATAATATTTGTCTCTCTTGCCCAGCATTCCACAGATCAAGACGATAAAAGATATAGAAGATGATCTTATGAAAGATGCATTTATGAAAAATGTGTGTGTGTGTGTGTGTAAAACAAAAAACAAAAATCTGAGAGGAAAAACAGAAATGAATAATAAAATGCTACACTGTTTTAAATCTTATCAGTAATTACATTAAAAGTTAATGGTCTACACACTCCAAATAAAAGGCAGAGATTTTCAGGTGGATAAAAAGTGAGTAGAAGCTATATGCTGCCTACAAGAGACCAGTTTTCCATAAGCAGACACAGATAGGTTGAACATAAAGTGTTGGAAAAGGTCAACCATGCGGATGTTGAGAGGAAGTCATTACGTCAGAGAAAAGAAACTTCTGTGTGGTGGGCACGGCTGGGGATGAAGGGGGAAAAGAGGGAGCTTGCGGTGGTAAATGCTCTCCCTTCCATTAGGGAGTCAACACAATTACAAAGGTGCAGGTGCCCGATGAGAGGCCCCCAGTACATCAAGCCAAACTGAGCAAATCAAAAGTAGGATTGGTCATTGCACAACCGGAGCCAGATTTTCACCTCCCCTCTGGGCAACTAATAGAACAACTAGACAAATAAAGTCTAAAAAACCCTCGTCAGGCCAAAGCCTGACCCACAGCCCAGCATCGCTCTGAAGAAATTCCTGGCGTGAGCTGGTCCGAACGCAGGCTCGGCGCAGTGGGGACCTGGCTTGTGGTTGCAGGCCTTTTGTGGGAGAGGCTCCCCCTCTTGCACGGTGTTGGGCAGCCCTCCTCAGCTTCCATCTCAGGCGAGGCCCCCTGACCTCGCAGCACCTAGAGGAACCCGCTGTGCCCTTGGGGCGCCTCAGACTCCCCTGGGCGCCCCAGCTTCTCACCCTTCCATGTGCCCTTTGGGGTCGGGCCACCGAGGCTCCCGACTTAACTGGCCAGCTGTGGCAGTTAGCAAGATGATTTTCAAATTGCATTCAGCACCTTGTTTCCAGCAAGAGAGCAGTTTGTCCCGAGGGAGAGACGGAAGCTATTTTCTGGAAAACATGGTAATATCGGCAAATATTTGTACGCCATTGCCCATTACCCTGCTGTTTCCAGCAACAGAGAGAGAGACCACGTGGCTAGCAAACGGAGGGTTAACTGGGACGCCCGCTGAGTGCGGTTTTCAGCTAAGGCGAGCGGGGAGCTCACAGCCGTGGATGTGACCAGCAGCTTCCGAGAAGGAGCTCTGTGTCTCCTTGTTTGTTTCCAGCAACTATTTGAAGTGCTTGCCATTTGTAGGAGTCACCCCGGGTTCCCAGGGACCACAGGCCAAACACATTCCTCTGGAGCCGCCAAGCAGCCTTCCTGACTCGCTGCGGGTACGAAAGCGCAGCCTTTCATTCTCATGGCTTTGTGGAGTTTCAACCTGATGGATGGAGGGATCCGGGCTTGACTCCCCGCCGGACCCGGGCCTGGCCGTCAGGGACGAGCTCCAGCCCCCAGCTGGCGGCCCTCCTCTCTGCGATTCGTCAGTAGCTCCTATGAACCCACGTCCTCTATTTCTTCTGCGTCGTGAAAATGAATCGGGAAAGCAAGTATCACCTCTGAGAGTCACCGATGTCACTTTAATTAAATACACATCCCCTGTGGCTTTGTGAACAGTTCGGTCTGCCTTGAAATGCAGTTGTGAAGTCCTAGAACGGCGAGCATCGTGGAAACCACCCCCCTCCCGCTCTCCTCACCCCCTTCTGGACGTGGCAGATTGAATGCTCGCCTCCGTGTCAGAACGAGAGACTTGGCCGCGGCTGATCTCTCGCTGCTACTGCAAAGACACTAATAACAACCAGCTGAGTGAGGAACAGAGTCCAGATTTGGAAACAGACAGAGAGAGCCTCCCTGGACGAGGGCCGCTGCCGCGGCAGAACCCTGTGCTGCGTGGGCCCCGCGTGGTGGGGGGACCCGGGGTCGGAGGGCCGTTCTGTTCTGCCCCGAGCGGGTGACCAGGCCTCTGCTGGTTTGCTAGGGTGCGTCTGAAATAAATGAGCACAGTGGAGGGATTTTAGAAAGGAAAGTCTAGGGCACAGTCGCACGATTGCTTCCTCAGAGGAAAAGTAGCAAACGGATCAAGTCAAAGTTTGATGCTTTAAAGCCAATGTATTTCTTAATATGAGTATGAGTGGAAAACAAAACAACTTAGCCAATATTCCCCCAAGCTGCCATCATCCCTCACCTCGGGAAGAGATTCCATCCCAAAAATAACAATAAGGAAAATCAAAATAAATATGAAGCAAAACTAACCTTCGCCCACAAGTGAGTACTTCAGCGAGTGGCCCGATTTGGATAAAGCAGGAGTTGGCGGCTGGCGATGGGCAGAGGGCCCCGCGGCCGTAGGGACTCGGGGGGGGGGAAGGTGTGTCCGTCCTGCACCAGCGCCCCCTGGCTCCTGCACGCCAGGACGTGGGGCAAAGCCAGCTCCCGACTCAAGCTTTGGCACCTTGATCCCTCAAGCAAGGGGGGCTTTCTCTCTAGAAAATACACGTACAATAAATACGATCTATTCCTTTAATGAGAGACCGAGGGAAAGAGAGGAGGGACAGCGACAGAGAAAAACAGCATTGATTGCAGGAACATTTCAGAACGTACTTCAAAATTCTTTAATTAATTGAGTTCTGGATGTACAAATTTCAGTCTGCGTTAGCTTTCCACAGCGGTTACTCTGATGATATTCTTTTTTAAAAATTTTTATTATTTTTTCATGTTTTATTTTATTTTTGAGAGAGAGAGAGAGAGGCAGAGTGTGCATCAGGGAGGGGCAGAGAGAGAGGGAGACACAGAATGTAACACAGGTTCCAGGCTCCAAGCCGCCAGCACAGAGCCCGACGCGGGGCTTGAACTCACAACTGTGAGATCATGACCTGAGCCGAAGTTGGATGCTTAGCCAACTGAGCCACCCAGGCGGCCCAACCCTGATGATATTCTTGGCTGTGATGTCTCTCGCAGTGTCCCCACCTGATCCAAGCATAGAGCGTGAACCAGCCCTGTGGAGCTGTGCATGGTGGGAGACCCCGAGACCTCGAGTAATTGTCTTCTCCAGCAAAGACTCGATGTGTGTAATTTCTATGTTTTAATGAGATAAGAAAAGACTTAGAACTGTAAGTCGATGTATTTTGTTAACACAACACTTCAAACCAGGATGAGCGTCTTCTCAGGATGGCCTGCTTTCTTCTCCCATCTCCAAGGGTGGGAAGCAGAGGAAGAGGGCCTGAGCTCCGGGTCCCTGGCTGCCCTCTCGATGCCCACGTCTGAGGCACTTTGGGCCTCTGTGACACGGGGAGTGTCACGTCAAACATGTTTGAGTAGTGCAGGGTTTTAGCTTTTAGCCAGCTGGATATCATCTCTTAAAATAATTTGAGAAGCATCTATAACTGATTTTGATGTGTAGGACCCCGGGGTTATTGATAGTTTTATCTCTTCTCTTGCAATCAGCTTCAGAACAAATGTCTCTGCTTTGATCATATGCTCATTCTAAACCTTCGCGTAGCTTTGCATTTATCGTGGGATGAAACTCACACCTGTTCGGGTTCCAGAGCCTGCAGCGGGTGGTTTTATCGGAACGATAAAGGGCCTCCCTCCTGCACGGGGCCGTGGGCTGCATGTGGGAGAGGGTGCCAGCTCCAACGGGAGGCCCTGGAAGGTGTGGGCGCTCCGGGCCGAGGCTGGTCCTCCAGGGTTCCCGGCGTGTGGAGGCCCGTGGGGCAGCCCCGAGCAGGCCCTCAGCCCACCTGCCCCTCACCTCGCGGCTACACGACCACGCAGGTGGGAAATGGAAGGTAGCCCACCGTCCTCGGAGTCCGCGGCTGTCTGTTTAGCTGAGCAGGGCCGACTGGTGCGGGAGCCACCTCCTGCCAGAGCGTCCGTCCCGGGTCCTTGCTGTGCGTGCGTCCCTGGGTCCTTGCCAGAGTTGTTGATTTGAGTCACAGCCCGATTCCAGAAGCGACTTTTAACAGAGGCTGATAGAAGACAGTGCCCCACATATAGTGAGGAAATCTAACACCTACACCACCAACACACACGCACGTTGAGCGTCGTATCTCTCCGGGAGCATAAGAACCTGTCCCGTCCACCACCTGTTTCCTTGAGCTCATGCCTAACTTCTCCTGGGGCCCCACAGCTGGGATGAGTCAAGTTTATTTCACTGTGGAATCACTGAGAAGATAATAAAGGAAAAAAGTGCTCAGGGGCCAGAGCTTCACGTTTGACCCTGGCCGGCCTGGGAGGCCGACCCAACGTGAGACATTACCCACCTTTCACATTTTTGCCAACCTGATGGCCAAAAATAGGTATCTCGTTTTCACCGTATTTTCCTATTTAATAGTGAAACCGCAGATTTCCCACTCATCTGCCATTTTTGTGTCTTTCTCTAGATTGTCTCTTGGCATCTTTCAGGTTTCTTTTGGGCTATTTGTCTTTTTCATAATCTTAAAACATTTAAGATTAGGGGCGCCTGGGTGGCTCAGTCGGTTGCGTGTCTGAGTTCGGCTCGGGTCATGATCTCACAGACCGTGAGTTCGAGCCCCACATCGGGCTCTGTGCTGACAGCTCGGAGCCTGGACCCTGCTTCGGATTCTGTCTCCCTCTCTCTCTGCCCCTCCCCTGCTCATGCTCTGTCTCTGTCTGTCTCTCAAAGATAAATAAACATTAAAAAAAAGAAATGCCACTTTGAAGGGTGTTTCAGTTTTCTTGAAGGTATTTATACTGTGGTTTGTGGTACGATAAATTATGTACTGGCTTAATTTTATCCAATTAGATGCTAGGATCTCGGAGAGTAGGAGCGGTGCGTGTTTCACCTTCTATTGCTCGCGGCACGCGGCACACACTCTCAGCCGCGTCTGGAACAGTAAGCCCTCCTTACTCCCCGCGCGTTTCAGGAAGTGCAGCCTTGAGCAGCGCCCACAGGCTGCCGACGCCGCCACGCCTCTTGCATTGAGGGAAGTCCCAGGACCTCGTGGGGTCCTCTCTGCACGGACGGACCTATGTACATCTCTAGTCTGTCCTTCCTTCCTCAGAGTTTATCCACTTTCACGGCAGAATTGGAGTACTGAGGTGAAAAATTCTTTGAATTTTGGTAAAGACAGACATTTGACAAGAATGTGATTGCGTGTGTGTGTCGGGGACTTGCTTGTCATCTTCGGAGAAGTTCGGGGAAAGTCACCCAGGGCTGTGGGCGGGAGGCAGAAAGAGCCAGTGGCCAGCAGGGTGGGCTCACGTGGGCAGTGGTCAGGCCAGATGACGAGTCCTCAAAAGACAAAAGGACCGATTTTGTCACGTAAGGTACAGCTCCTGTTGGTAGACCGACGCACGTTTATAATTGAGACATTTACCGTGAACCAGCCTACACTGCCTGGTGGTCATTCGTGATTACGATGTCTTGTGCTGTCCCCGATTTCCCCAAAAGTGTAGAGAACACTTTGACTTCTTAGTTGGAGGGAAAATGCAGAAAAAAATGGCATAGTTTTCCTCAGTGTCACAGTTACAGTTTTGGCTCTTTGTTCTATAATTAAAGGACTTATAATTGTGGTCTCTTATGGGATGGTCCGAACGTGTCCTGTGCTCATGGGTTTTAATGCTTCCTGCCAGGGAGCCAAAATTACTGCATTTCTCATTTTCACCGCATCTTATTTCTTCAACGTTCTTGTACTGCTGTGGTTTATTAAAGTGTATTTTACGTAAGATTGAGTTATTTTAAACGGTGTTCATACTCAGAATACCAACACTAGTAATGCTGATGGTCAAATGGTCGACGCGTCTCTCTTTTCATGAGTTAGCGGTGCACGTGTCCTCGTGGGGTGTAAGCGGGGTCCACATAGTTTATCACCTGGATGGGGACACCGCTCAGCCTGTTGAGACCCCTGCACCACCGCCAGAGACCAGGACAGGCCCTGGGAGAAGCCGCACAATGGTCACGCTATGAATAAGCCCAAATATAAATCTAAGATCTGCCTCCCGGGGCTCCTCCCTGGGCACCGTTCAGACCCTCGTGCCTCGTCAGCTCCCTTGCCTGGCTCTCTCGCCCGCTGCTCTTTCTGAGCGAGGGCAGGAGGGATGTGCCAAGAACAGCCCACTCGGAGAAGTGGGGAGTGACGTTCATTTAACAAACGGACCCTGAGCTCGACCCTCCGGAAGGCCAACCTAAAGAGCACCACCCGGACCACGGTATCATCTCGCCTTCAAGACTGGAGCCGTGTCCCCTGTGGGGTCACCTGGGTTGAGGAGGACGTGACACAGGACAGAGGCAGAAGCCACATCCCGAAGGAATTCGTATGCCACGTCAAGGAGTCTGGACAGGGACCAAATCGGGGAGTTTGAGGGTGGAGAAGCCTGGCCAGTCGGGGACACCAGGCGGGGGCTACGGCGATGGTGCTGGCCATACAGGCCCGGGATTTGGGGAACCTAAAACTTACGTAGCCTAAAGGGCTTTCTTTACAAGAAATAAGGAATTAAAACTGTGAGCACAAAATTCGTCAGGACGGTATTTATTCCCACGTCAATACAGTTGGATGCAGGCAGATTCCTGAGGCCGTTCCTGCTTCAGGACCGCCAGCAGCGAATCACCCACACAGAAGCACTCGGGGCTGTGCGGTACGTCTCACGGAACCAGAACCGAACACTCCCCAGTGCAAAGCCTCAAGTGAGGCCCCGGGTCACTCTGATGTCACCTAACACAGAGACGGACGCAGTGGCCTTCACCATTTGCTGTGACCGTCTCCAACTTTTGCAAGTAGAACAAGCATGCACGCACCCACCCAGGTGAGAAGTCTTACCATTCAAACTTCTTGAGCCTCATGGCAAGTGGGCCAGGGGTTTTCAGGATCGGAACACTCCAGTGGCAATAACAGAAAACTAATGGGATATTTGGGGAAACGGATCCTCAGGACGGAGGTAGTTGGTGGGTGTGGCCAGCAGGGGAGCCCCCGGTTCTGACGAAGGCACAGATCACGCGCTCAGAAAGTTTATTTTTTGGGAGGAAAGACTTCTTCTTTTTTTCTTTAACGTTTATTCATTTTTGAGAGACAGAGAGAGACAGAGCACGAGCAGGGGAGGGGCAGAGAGACAGGGAGACACAGAATCCGAAGCAGCTCCGGGCTCCGAACTGTCAGCGCAGATGGGGCTCGACCGGAACCGAAGTCAGACGCTTAACCGACTGAGCCCCCCCGGGCGCCCCGGGGTCTTAAAAGTCAGAACGTGTCTGTGAGGCCAGCAGAGAAGAAAGGCACGGCGGCCTTGCGGAAGGAACGAGGACCACGCCAGCTTGTGATTTTTGTCCCGCGGCTGTGGCCCTGGCTTTCCCCTTCCTCCACGAATCGCTGCCTCAGCACAGACGGGGCTGGAGAGATCTGGTGCCAAGTGAGGCCATTCTGCGGGGGGCGGGATGAAACAGTGGGTGGAAATTTCAGACGGTGAGATGGTTTTCGTGCCCTGACTCCATGAGCGGATTGTCCACGTTTGGACCCGATGTCAGTGATGCGTGACGCAGGATGTGACGTGACAGGCCTTGCCTTGCCAGTAGTTAACGGTCCGCGCTCTCCTACAAAGAGACCGTGATGTGCACCTGCCGTGGCGAAGCCCTACCGACCCTGGTGTGCGAGGGAGCGGGGCTGGGCAGGGCGATGTGAAGAGGCCCCGCAAACGTCTCAGTCCGGGGACCACGCACGCGCGTGTGGCTGTCTGCACACAGACCGTGCCGCGGGGGACGCGTGGGAACGGCACCCAGGGTGGCCACACAGCAGGGTCCCCCGGGGAGCAGTTCAAGGGTTGCGGGAACATCTGAGTGCCTTGCCTTTCTTACGCTCTCTGAGTCCACGCTTGAGTGTAATGGCTTACGTTTGGAGTGAGCCCTGGTTGTCACCAACAAGAAGCGCTCACTGACGGACGCATCTTGCCGAAGCCTCAGCCGGCCCCTCACTGTGCCGCTCACGGCCTGACCTGCCAGGGGTCAGGGGCTCCCCGGGGCTGCCCTCTCCGGGGAGCAGGCACGGACGGGCGCCTTCCACCTGTTCGTGGACCCAGCCTTCTGGGAGGATCGGTGGCGTCCTCTCCGGAAGAGTCTGGTGTGGGAGGATTGTGCAGCTCCCGGGGAGAACTTTCCGGAGCAAGCTCACCTACTGAACGCCCGGCCCATCTGCTGTGGGAGGAGGGGGTGCGCCCCACCGGCTCTCCTCGGGCTCCCGCAAGGACGCAGAGAAGCCTCACCGGGGGCGGGCACGTCGTTGGCGCTCTGGGCCGCGAGCCCCCACGTGTGTGGGGGGCACCGTGCTCACCGAGCGCATGGAAGACCCTGCCCGGGCGGGGGCGCGGCGGCCCGGCAGGTGAGACCACCCCAGAGCCGGCAGGGGGAGGGGAAGCGCTCGAGCCAGAGACGCTGGGGACGCTGTGCTGGGCGCGGGGGTCCTGCGCCGGCAGGTGAGGGCGGGGGCCCGGACACCCTTCCCTTGTGGGCTCCTTCTCGGCAGCCACATCCACTCACCGATTCTGTCGCGTGGTTGAGGCTCCAAGTGGCTGTCCGCTCACAAGAATTCCAGTTTCAGGACAGCCGTGCCACGCTCCGTGGTAGCCACGAACGGTGGGGTCGGCAGGTGGGAAAGGAGCATCTGGTGATGTCTGTGCACAGGGACGGGGGCTTTGTGACAGTGCCTGGCGGAGATAAGGCCGCTCCTCGGGGACGCTGGTGACGGGCAGCCCCCCAGAGCCGGGGCCCATCGCCGGGTCCATCCATCGTGTCGGGAAGGGCCGAACAGGGTACCCCGTGCTCCCCTGGCAGGGGGCTCGCCACCCCCTGAGAGGGTCGCACGACTTAGAGTGTCTTAAACGCTCGGAAGGGAGACGAAGACGGCAAGAGGCCGTCCGTTGTGAGGCCTCTGCTTTGGGTCAGTTAACATGCTCTTGGCATTCTGTTCATCTGCGTGCGTGCTGTCCTCTCGGGTTCCACCTCGACGAGCGTGAAGTCGCCAGGCCTGCCATTTGGGACGCGGCTCTCAGGATGCCACCCTTGTCACGGAAACCGCCGGCGCCTCCGCTCCCCTCACAGCGAGCCAGGGCCCGCAGTAGCATCTTCCCTGCGTGCACCTCCCGCCCCACCCCTTCCCACGGCCTCCCGGACATTCGCCTGCGTTCCTCTGTTCACACCCTTCACAGACGCACAACCCGCCTGACAAAGAAAAAGAGGCACATCCGATACCCTCTTACTTGGACTTCCCTGATTTTGTCCAGAAAGAAGTTCTAGTGAACTCCGGGCATTTCCGGGGAGGGAGGTCCCCACGGCCACCCTTGCGGTCGTTCCCCGTGAGGCATGGAGTCCGTGGCGTCACTGGCATTGCTAGCGCTTGAACTCCACACCCGAAAACCCGTGGTGGGGAGGGGTCCCTGGGGGCACTGGTGCGGGCGCAGCAGGGACTGTGAAGGACGGGATGAACCTGCATGAACGGGGGACGTTGGGGGACGTTGGGGGACATTGGGATCCAACTGTAACAGGGCTGGTGAATTTCTTTCTTTTTTTTTTTTTTGGTAATCCAGCAATTTCTTTTTTTATATTAAATATGATTTATTGTCAAATTGGTTTCCATACAACACCCAGTGCTCCTCCCAACAGATGCCCTCCTCCCTGCCTATCCCCCACCCCCCATCCCCTCTCAGTTTGTTCTCTGGATTTAAGAGTCTCTGAACGTTTGCCTCCTCCCTCTCTTGTCCCCCTTCCCCTCCCCCACGGTCTTCTGTTAAGTTTCTCAGGATCCACATATGAGTGAAAACGTATGACACCTGTCTTTCTCTGCCTGACTTATTTCACTTAGCATAACACCCTCCAGTTTCATCCACGCTGCTGCAAATGGCCAGATTGCATTCTTTCTCTTTGCCACATAGTATTCCATTGTGTACATAACCCACATCTTCTTTATCCATTTGTCACTTGATGGACATTTGGGCTCTTTCCATAACTTGGCTATTGAAAGTGCTGCTATAAACATTGGGGTGCAAGTGCGCCTGTGCATCGGCACCCCTGTATCCCTTGGGGAACTTCCTAGCAGTGCTAGTGCTGGGTCATAGTTTCTTCGGAGCTGTTGAAAGTCCCAGAGAAGTAGTTTTCACCGCGTAGACGTGGCTCGTAGCGTGCATCCAGGTTTGCTTGTGTGGATAAGGTGGCGCCTGTTTCTGACCCAGATGGCATCTCCCGCTCTAGGGGGTACGGCCGTCCCCTTCTGCTGGCACACGGAAGGCAGATGATGTTGCCCTCGAGGGCTGTGCCCGTCCTGGAGGAAGGTGGGCACGTTCAGGGGCAGGGATGGGGGACCGAGGTCACCGGCAGGCCTGCCTTCGGATGGAGGGGTTAGCGAGCTGTCGTAGGCGCACGTGGGTAGTCTCGGGTGACGGGGCGCGGGGCCAGGAGCCCACGGGGGCTGCGCGTGGCCCTGGCGGCCGTGTTGGAAGTGAACAGCTGCTCCGGACTGCGAGCAGCCCGTGCACGGGCTTCCTGTGCCTGAGACACCGCGAGTGATGGGGAGGGACAGGAGGGGAGGGTCCGTGGGGGCACGCACACCCGCCTTGCAGGGACCAGGGCCGTACCCCAGAGCTGCCTGAAGCTCCTGCGGCCTCCAGCAGCAGGCCGGCGCACAGGGGCCGGCCCCGTCACCTCAGTGGCTTGCAGAAGTGTCCTTGTCTCCCCGCACCCTTAGACTGGGTGGATCCTCTCAGTGTGGCCGGTGCTGGTGTGCTCGGAGTTCTGCCTGCACGCTGACCCGCCGCGACAGAGGGACAGCTGCTGCCCCATGCCACCCTGCCGTCCTGATGCCCCTGACGAGTGGCCAACAGCCCCGTGTGAAGTGCCCGTGGCAGGGGCGAAGTGAGTTAGGTCTGGGGACGTTCTCTGGCTTGCCGACCCCACTTCTGACAGAGGTGAGCTGGGAGCCCTGCAGAGTCCCCTGGACGGGGATGCAGGTGCTCGAGGGACGTGTCACTGCACTTCTCCCTGACAGGCGCCTGCTACCTTGGACCCTGCAAGCTCCCAGGAGTGTCTGTGAGTCATTGTATCCATGTGCCGAGAATTATGTGTTTTCCTGTCCCACCTCCCGATTTTCCCAGGGAAACTGAGGCAGGACAGTAGAACTGATGACTGATACATCTCGCATCACCCACGACAAGGTCAGGGCAGGTGATCCCGAGCTCACGTCTGAAGAATGAGCAGAGGCGCTCTGTGCTGCCCTCCCATGATTTCATATCCCCAGCTCAAGGCAAAAGGGCGCTGAAAACTTCCTCAGTTTGGAGCCTGGGTTAGGGGCTGAGATGGGGAAGGGAGGAGCCCCGAGACCGTGGGTTCCGGTCAAACATCCGAGTGCCGCCCTCTCTCCCTCCCGGAGACGGGACCTCACGCTAGCAAGACACGGGTGGACGGTGACGGGCGCGGCTCCTACGGGCCGGAGCGCAGCGTCTCCAGGAGCTCGGGAGAACCCCGGGGGGCAAGATGACAACAAATCATGAGACGAGTTCAGACACCAAGGGTAAGGGATACGGTCGTGAAATCTGCAGGGCCAAGAGCAGACTCAAAATGTTTCCAAAACCAATTGTCCGGAGACCGCTGTTGATGGAACCGGAGGAAGGCGTGGTTGAGAAAAGGCAGCAGATGCTCCAGGAGAGCCCTCTGGATGCTGTGTCTTCTCTCTGAGCCGGTGGCCGTATAGACCGAGAGCGGACGCGTGCTTCAGAGCCAGAGGCTGGTGGGGACACCACGGAGGTGGCCTTTCTCCTTCAATAACCGTTACTCCTTCATGAGTCTCTAGACAGACTTCTCTTAATGAAATATGTTTCTATTTGATGGTATCCCCCTCGTATTACTCCATATTAAACGATTAAATAGTTGGCATATCCAATTTTTGAGAAGACTCCAAATACATTTTGAGATTGATTCCACATGATGTGCGTCTTCGAATCCAACATCACGTGGTCCAATTGAAGAAATATTCAAATAAGATTGGAAGCACATGCTGGTTTCTCTTTTATCATGATTTATGCAACACGTGTTTTTTTTTTTTTTAAATATTTGGAGATTTAGAGAACATTCAGTAGAATTTTGTTATTCTAGTAGTAAATTTAGAGTAATTCTATTGTGTCATTTAAGAATTTTGGGTGCGTACGATTCGTGTGTTCCTATGAGGCAAATGTCCTTGTATTAGAGGAATTGTGCATTTCTCAAATCCCTTGATTAAAGCCACCGATTTTATTTGTTCATAATTCTCTCAGTATCATCAAATAAATTTACCTTTAAAAGCTTGTGCCACAAACCACGAGTTGGGTCCAGGCGCTCAAGGGTCATCACAGGATTCTTGTTGTCCTTCTTCCCAAGAGATCCTTCCAGGAGCCACTGGGATAAAGCTGGGAGCCAGGAGTCCAGGCCTTGCTGTGGCTGAGGGTGAATACAGGTCTTTCCAGCCGATTCGAGATTCACTGACCCCTCCAGAAACACAGCCCCATGACTGGTGTCTCGCTGGCAGCCTGCTCTCAAATGCCACCGGACCTCAGATACACGCACTGTGGGTCTGCAGGGGCCAAAGGCAGAAGGGTGTCTTCCCACCTCAGTCTACACCCGGATTATTCAGAAAACAATTAAAATACCTTCATCGTTCTGTTTTTACTCATCTTTCATTACCTTGTTTCCATAGGTTCTTCTGAGGCGATTCCTGAATGAGCCCACATGCCACCAAGCATCGTCTGGGCAGGTCCCCCTGGTGCCACCAGGAAGTCACCATCAGTTCCCCTGTGACGTCTCTCCTGAGAGCTCAGTGTGCCGTCAGACACTGCCGAGCAGGGGACCAAAGGAAGGTGAGGCTAGGTGGCATTTACGGTCTGTTTTTCTTTCTCCACTCACGGGGCTTCTATTCGAGAGGGCAGCAGCGGGCTCCGGTATTGTCTGCAGCCTTCTATGTCTCTCGAAGCAAATTATACTTTGCTTTGGCCTCAGGTACCTTGAGTTTTGTGATTTAACTAGATGGCCAAAGCTACATATGCCCTTTATAAAATAAAAATCAAATAAAACCAGATATAAGGACAAGAATTCAAGATATTCATGGGTAGCTTTAAACAGACACCAGTAAATACGGTATTTGTGTGCATTCAAAAACACAACCTCGAGTAACCATGTGCATGAGAGGAGCTAATCAAATCTGTTGCTAATATTTTAGCTTTTTGCCTATATAGCTCTGTGTGTGCATGTCTGTGTCCTCGCCAATGACAGAAATTAAGGACACCACCCAGTTTTGGCATCCTTCTCTCGTTCCAAGTAGATTTGGGATAAATTATAATAAAAACCATCATTGGTGAATAATTTAATCTCAAAGTGAATTATATATACACACAAATATATTTTATATGTATCTATAAATTATTTGTGTGCATATATATATATATATATATATAAAATTTCTCCTATACATGATGGAAATTTCTCCTATACATCATCCCCTATACGTGATGATGGAAGATAGTATGGAGCCTAGAGCCTAACTGCCAGGGTTCAGATCTCAGCTTCATTCTTACTTGCTGTGTGACCTTGGACAATTCGGTTCACTTATCTTCCTTAATTTCCTTACCTGTAAAATAAAGATAATGATAGCACCTCCCCACCTGTTGTTAAGATCTTTGAATGAGTTACTATTTGTAAAACATCTAGACGGTGCTACAGAAATGTTTGCTAATGCATGCACACTGTCACATTTAGTTTGCTTCACGGCGCTGTGAGGTGATTGTACTCCCCCTTTTATAGAGAATGAAGATTCTGAACTCCGAGAAGGGAAGGGACTTGCCCCAAACTATACAATGTCTTTATTCTCTCAGCCCCGGATTTTTTCTGCTTTATTTAAACAGAGGCATGTTGTGAAGCAGTATGTTCTCAGACATTTTTCAGTGTAGATGGAGAGCTTTTTAGACCACCATCACCATCACCACCATCGTGGCCACGATCACCATCACCACCATCATTATCATCACCATCGTGACCACCATCATCACGGCCATGATCACCATCACCATCATCACCATTACCACCATAACCATTACCACCACCATCACCATCCTCACACTCATCATCACCACCACCATCATCACCACCGTCATCGTGAGCACTATCACCATCACCATCATCACCATCACCACTACCACCGTCATCACCATCACCATCATCATCGTCATCACTGTTACCATCATCACCACCACCATCATCATCACCATCACCACCCTCACTAGCATCATCATCACATCACCATTATCACCATCACCTCATCATCACCACCGTTATCACCATCATCACCATCATCTTCATCATCACTGTTGTCATTAAAAGACCTTCATTCATTGCTTTGCTATTGCACTGGTCTTCTAGAAGCTTTGAAATGAATCCAGTACATGTTTTCCTTATTCTCTCCAGTGTGTCTATCAAGCACTAAATAGAGGCACTCTCCTATGGAAAATGTCAGGTTTAGTGTTTTTCTTACTTTTCAGCCTCGTCCTTCTTGTGGCTAGAGCCTGATTCTTTAAACTATTACTGATTTTACATAATCCATTTCACCTGCTCCCCAGGACTCCCAGGACTCCAGAGCAGCTCCTGACTCCAACCTGGTCTCAGTCCCGTTCTCATAGTAAGAAGAAAAATCCATTGAGCCAATTAATATCAAGCTGCAAATGTTTGCTATTACATATGTAAATGGTTAGAAACCAAAACCAAATGTTTCAAATGTTTTTCAGTCCTCAGATTTTGAGTTTATTCCATCTGATGACCATGACCATGGAACAATTCTCAAACTATTGGAAGATGACACACTTATGAGTCAACAGTGTTGTCCTCAAACAGTCATAAACAGTGATCCATTGGCCATGGAAAATACATTAAAGGTATTTTGTGTTCATAGAAAAGCTTTGGGTGGAGAAATTATTTCAGAATTGTCTATAAGTTACAACCCCACAAACACCTGCTTTCCTGACTACCAGTATTACCCAGTGCATAAGTGAGAGGAAAATATTCTGAACGGTGTATATTTTTTCCCATAAAATGATGACCCTCACAGCGCCATGTTGGATGTATGCATGTTTGCAGCTCACCTTGTACGTTTATAACATTAAAAAGTGCGTGTGTCTGTGTGCACTTTTATTATGTCTACTCACAGCCATGCGAAGGGTGTGAGGGCTCATGTGTCAGTCTCATCTCACGGATGAGAAAGCTGTGGTGCGGCGAGGTATTGCGGGGACCGGAGCATCCTGTACGGGGACCGGAGCATCCTGTATGGGGACCGGAGCATCCTAGCTCTCGGTCTGGGAGACTCTCCACCTTGCTTCGTGACCTCCACCTTTGGAATAACCCTGTGACCTTTCCAACCAAGGCCTCTATTTTTTCCTTTTTTTTTTTAATTGAGGTGAAATTCACAAAATGTAAAATTAAGCGTTTTAAAGTGAATAAAATAGTGGCTTTCGGTGCGTTCACAACAACAGTGTTGAACGCCCACCACCTCTATCTGATTCCTAAACATTTTCACCACCAGCAAGGAAACCCACACCCTGTAAGAGGACCCCCCTTCCTGGCACCTGGCATCGGTCACTTAAGCATCCGACTTTGGCTCAGGTCACGAACTCGCGGTTCATGAGTTCCAGCCCCACATCGGGCTCTCTGCTGACAGCATGGAGCCTGCTGGGGACCCTCTGTCCCCCTGTCTCTCTCCCGCTCCCCTGCTTGCTCTCTCACTTTCAAAAATAAAAATAAAAAACATTAAAAAAAAAGAGGATCCCCTTTCCTGCCATCCCAGCCCCTGCCGATCAGAAGTCCCCGGGGATTTCCTATTTGGGGCATCTCGTGTGAATGGAATACTCTGTGACCTTCTGTGCCCGGCTTCTTGCACTTAGCGTCGTGTGGTCTGTGTCAGAACCTCATTCCTTTTATGGCCGGGTAACGTCCCGTTACACGGTTATGCCCCATTTTATCTGTTTGTGGATGGACACTTGTTTTTTTTCGGGTTTCAGCCGTCGTGAATAGTGTTGCCACGAACGCACGTGTACATCTGCATGTCTGACCTCTAACATTTAAAAAAAAAATTTTTTTTAATGTTTTATTTATTTTTGAGACAGAGAGAGACAGAGCATGAACGGGGGAGGGGCAGAGAGAGAGGGAGACACAGAATCAGAAGCAGGCTCCAGGCTCTGAGCCGTCAGCCCAGAGCCTGACGCGGGGCTCGAACTCCCGGACCGCGAGATCGTGACCTGGCTGAAGTCGGACGCTTAACCGACTGAGCCACCCAGGCGCCCCTGACCTCTAACATTTTTGAAGCCTTACTAAAAGGAAATTTCGCCTTTGGAAACAACGTGAATTCATCAACAAAACATCATTAGACATTTAATGTGAAAAATAGAAGATAATTAGTTGTATCAAGATACTTTGTGCTTTGATGCTCCTTATTAAAGCATCAGTGGTTATTTAGAACCCCGCGGGACTTTTAAACTGCACTTGCTGTCCTAAATTGTATGATTATTGTGGGGAATGGTATTTATGGTTGAACATTTTACAAGCATTAAACATGTAAACTCTCCACCGTGACTACTTCATCTGATGCCAGAAGAATCGCCCTGGGTCCTCACCGTCTGCAGAGGGCCAGGGTTCAAACTAGTTAGAAACCAGCAAATTGAAAAACGCTGCACTTTTATGGACATAACCTGAGGTTCACAGACTGGAAGGTCGTTATTAGCAAATATGTAAACAGCTTTATCTAGGCTACCACAGGAGATTTCTGAAAATACCAGGATGCATAAACATATTGAAAAGCATAGAAAAGAGCTTCACGCTGTTGAGAGAAAAGATTAGGGGTGCTATTTCCCTTACTTTCTGTTCCTAAGCAGAGACAATACACAACATATGGTCTTACAAGGCTCACGCTACACAACTTGCCTCTCTTTGTCTCAGGTTTGTGACTTACCTCTCCAAATAGAAACTTGGAATTATTAACGTACTTTCTTTGGACTCGTGGGTTCAGAATCTGGGGCTGTGAATTCAAATTGTTACAGGTACTTTGAGTGAATTAGAAGGGGGTGCCTGGTAATTATAATTAATTCACTCAGTAATTTATTATCTATTTAACAAATACGATTTTGACGTGATTTCCTGCCCACCGCATTGCCTGGTGGGGAACAGAGGGTAGGTTCTGTCGTGGCCCAGGTAGATGTTGAGGGAATACTTTCTCAGCATTAATTGTCTACCCCTCCTTAGAGGTGAGTAGGGGTAGCTGTATAAAATATTATAATGTTACAGAGTGAAATATTTACCTAGTGAGGAAACTTACACCGTCCTATGGGATCAGGAAAAGAGGCAAGTGTCTTCAATGACAAATGATGTCTTTATCTTGTTAAAAGGGAGACAGGATACCTTTAGCAGACGGAGTCGCTGCCCTAAAATAGGAACACAGCTCAGGAGGCAACTTGAAGTTGAATACTCAGAATCCACACGCTGGGCCCACGCACTACGGACACACCCTCAGGCACCAAGATGCTCGGCTGAAGGCGGGTCACACGCATCCTCAGAGACACACGTTCAGGGGCACCTGGGTGGCTCGGTCGGTTAAGCGGCCACCTTCGGCTCGGGTCATGATCTCGTGGCTCGGGGTTTGAGCCCCGTGTCTGTGCCCACAGCTCGGAGCCTGGAGCCTGCTTCGGATTCCGTGTGTCTCTGTCTGCCCCTCCCCTGCTCACAGTGTCTCTCTGTTTCTCAACAATAAATAAACATTAAAAGATAATCGAAAAGCAGACACACGTTTGTTCCTCTTCCTCAGAGAGCAGTACGTGGGGGCTCCCGATGCTGCGTGGCCCCTACATTTCTGGTAATATCTGGTGCAGGTAAGTCGCTGTCGCGTGAAAATAGGTGTGCGTGCCCTGAGACGGGCCTGGAGGTTCTGGTGACTTGTGGTGTGGTTACCGTGGACGCCTCTGGCGGTACCGGGTATTTGCCTTGTTGGAAACCTGCACACCCGACCTCACACCGAAGACGGGCTGAGGGGGCAGTTAGGTAATTCTCTATGGCATGCAGGGATGGGGACAGGCGGGGCAAATGCCAGGCGGGGCTGGGGGGCCGGCGGGGAAAATGCCAGGTGCTCGCACAGGAAGCTGTTACTGTCTCAGCTGCTGCAACGGGTCATTGAATTCAAGGTGAGCGGAACCCCAGCTGGCGGCCTGAGGTCGGACTTCGAAGGGCGCAGATTCCAGTCGAGGCGAACTGCAGCTCTTTGTGGGGGAAAGGCGCCCGGTGCACCAACCTGCCACCAGGCGGCTGCTGGGTTTTCTCAGAGGACACTGACAGGCTCAGCCCAAGTTTCTGTGACGAGGGATTAAAGCTCTGGCAGCAGATGCAACAGCTGTGGTCAGTGGAGCCCGTGCTGCCGGGCCCCTTCCCTCCCGAGTCCGCGCGGCCCCTGTGCCCGCACTGGGCTGGCTAGGGCACAGGCAGTGAGTCATTTTGTCCCTGTGACTTGTGCGTGTGTGGGCCGCGTTGTGGATCTTCTCGGCACAGGAATGACACATGTGTCCTAACAGGAATGTCACTCCACAGGTGACCTCCACTTCCAAAGGGTGTGTGCCCAAAGCACAGGCCATGATGCCTACGTCACTCAGGAGGTGCCCTCTCCGCAGGTGACGAGGACAGTCCACAGGTGATGGTGCCCACTCCTCCACGGGGGACGGTGACACTGAACAGGTGACGACACTCCGCAGGTGCACCCACAAGTCCCTTCTTCTCCAGTTCCCCCACGTCTATCACCTCTCTCCCTCCAAGGCCCTGAGGGAGACGTGGGACCCCCCCCCCCCCCCCGCCCCATCTCTCCACAGACGTGGGGCAGCTTGTGTCCGTGTGTCTATACGTTCTCACTCCAGGTGCTGAGATGACCAGGCGTGTGGCTGAGCTCCAGGGCCACCCCGACCAGCTGTCATGCAGGGACAGCCCTCTGTTTTCGGCTGGTCCCCACATGCTGCCGTGTCCCAGCCGTGACTGAGCCTGGCCCTGCCCTCCTCCATCGTCGGGTTCAGGGCCTGATGGAGTGGCCCTGCCCTCCTCCATCGTCGGGTTCAGGGCCTGATGGAGGCCGCAGGTGTGAAGAGGGGCAGGCGCTGGGTGGACGGTGGGGGGCGGCATGGCTCGCTGCACACGCTCCGTCACGGGGGGCCATCTCCAGCTCTGGAGCCCGCCTCACCACCTGGGTCGCCTGTGGATGCAGGTCCCTGGACGTCTCCAGACTAGTGACTCTCCAGGACCCGCCTTTACGAACGGCAGATCACCTGTCTCCCGTGAGATAGACTTATCCTAGCAATTCAGGGGGAACTCTGGGATCCTCCTACTGGGGTCTGGTGTGAAGGCTGTGCAGGCGCCCCCCCCCCCCCCCCCCCGGCACAGATCCGTCTAAGCCCACGGAGCCTTCCGGGCCGGACTTCTGCTGGAGAGATCACCAGCAGCTGCGGGCCCCTAGCTTTGTGGCTAAGGACCGAGCCCCCAGCCCTGATCCCACAGACACCTCTCCCTTTTACAATATAGGGGAAGCAGTTTTGGGTGTTGGCAGCGTAAGGGTTAAATTGTAGTGTAAGGCTAACACCTTAGCTAGAAAAATAACAGCTTCCTTCTGACCCTGAAGGTCAAGAGGTAACAGCCTTGCTCTACTCTTGTAAATTACGCGCCATTCTCTTGTAAATCAGGCTTCACCAACGAAGGAAACAAAAGCTCAAAAAAAGAGCATCAGAGACAAGGTCAAGGAGATCCACTGGTTGCCACTTAGCCGCAGAAAGTCTAAAATCATCACCTCATCCGGCAACTGTTTCTAACTCGTCTGGGAACTCTCTGTTCTGTTCCCAGGTGATGATAAAACGATGTGATCGGCTGTGAAAACTCTGTACCCCGGCTGTTCGAGGCCACGCTCTGATCAAGAGTGTTGGTCCCGATCGGTCGGCCTTGCCTCTCATTGCGATAAACTTTGTTGTGACTGTCGCTGGTGCCCGTAACATTCTGTTTCAGGAGTCGTGTGGATGCAGCAGCAGTGTATTTTCTGTAACTCACTCTAACGGCGGTCTCGTTGAGGAAATACTTATGAGTAGTAGGAAATGTGAGCGTTTCTCCTTTGACCCGGCTTGACCTCCCGGCACCTCCAACTTTCCAGTTTTTAAACCGCACATTAGGAATCATTTAAGTGGACGGCAGAGCAGGGTTAGGCTCCGCAAAGTGTTTTCCTGCAGGCTGGAATTCGAAAATCGCGGACGACCGTGACACCGTTCCTACTCATCAAAACAAGGGTAAATATTGTATTCCCGGGGGATAAGAAGTCACCGGAAATGAGACCAATAAAAAAAGATTGTATAACCCGGATCACTTACGACTTTTTCATCTGCTGCCGACCCAAATGACTCCTTGTGATAAAATGGGCAGCATTTTCTCGCTGAGTGTTCAAAGCGCAAAGCCCGGAGACGCACCCCTCCCTGCCATAGCGCCAAAGCCCTCTGGTCAAAGCTGCGGGAGGTCTGTCACTCGCCTAATAGTGTCGCCTGAAGGAAGAAAATGTGAAAGTATTTACGTAACACTTTAGTAATAATTGCCAATTCCAGGAAGTGTTTCTACCCAGGAGCTGAGTGACCCATCAGCAACCTTGCCAGGTTCTTGGATTAAGTTTCTGGATCTTTCTTTGTTTTCTTTCTCTTCCTTCCCCCTCCCTCCCTCCCTCCCTGTCTCTCCCTCTCTTTCTTCCTCCCTCCCTCCCTCCCTCTTTTCTTTCTTTCTTCCTTCCTTCCTCCCTCCCTGTCTCTCTCCCTCTCTTTCTTTCTTTCTTTCTTTCTTTCTTTCTTTCTTTCTTTCTTTCTTTCTTCCTGTCTCTCTCTCTTCCTTTCTTTTCTCTTTCTTTCTTTCTTTCTTTCTCTCTCTCTCTCCCTCTCTCTCTCCCTTTCTTTCTTTTTCTTCTTTCTTTCTTTCTTTCTTTCTTTCTTCCTGTCTCTCTCTCTCTTTCTTTCTTTCTTCCTCTCTCTCCCTCTCTCTCTCCCTCTTTCTCTCTCTCTCTTCCTTTCTTCCTTTCTTTTCTCTTTCTTTCTTCTTTCTTTCTTTCTTTCTTTCTTTCTTTCTTTCTCTCTCTCCCTCTCTCTCTCCCTTTCTCTTTCTTTCTTTCTTCCTTTCTTTTCTCTTTCTTTCTTTCTTTCTTTCTCTCCCTCTCTCTCCCTTTTTCTTTCTTTCTTTCTTTCTTTCTTTCTTTCTTTCTTTCTTCCTGTCTCTCTCTCTTCCTTTCTTTTCTCTTTCTTTCTTTCTTTCTCTCTCTCTCTCTCCCTCTCTCTCTCCCTTTCTTTCTCTTTCTTTCTTCTTTCTTTCTTTCTTTCTTTCTTTCTTTCTTTCTTTCTTCCTCTCTCTCTCTTTCTTTCTTTCTTTCTTCCTCTCTCTCCCTCTCTCTCTCCCTTTCTTTCTCTCTCTTCCTTTCTTCCTTTCTTTTCTCTTTCTTTCTTTCTTTCTCTCCCTCCCTCTCTCCCTTTCTCTTTCTTTCTTTCTTTCTTTCTTTCTTCCTCTCTCTCCCTCTCTCTCTCCTTTTCTTTCTCTCTCTCTTCCTTTCTTCCTTTCTCCTTCCTTCCTTCCTTCCTTCCTCCCTCCCTGTCTCTTTCTTTCTTTCTTTCTTTCTTTCTTTCTTTCTTTCTTTCTCTCTCTTTCTTTCTTTCTTCCTCTCTCTCCCTTTCTCTTTCTTTCTTTCTTTCTTTCTTTCTTTCTTTCTTTCTTTCCTCCCATAAAATAGGTTGTAGATGACAGAGCCGACAAGTACATTTGGATTGTTTTTAAAAATTTCCTTTGATTTTCCTCATGATAATTTTTGCACACAACTAGAAAAACACTGAAATCTGCTTCTGTCTCAGTCTTCTGCGGGACGCCTGCTCTGGGCATCGGGTCTGTACCCTCCTGCCTCTTGCAGTTGGCTTTGTCCAGGGACCAGCTTTACCTTCATGAACGCTGTTTTTAGCAGCATGCATTCCCTCCAAGAGGAAGGAACCCGCTTTTCCAGAAGGAGAGTTTTGATCCCGGCCATGAGGAGATTTAATGCAAGGCAGCTGGGACACGCGGACTTGAGGACACATGCTCCTTTTAGGCGCTTTGGTTTTTCATGGAAATGACTGTCAGTAATCTGGTATCCACATTACTCTGTGTTAATAAAAATGGGGTAAGCAAGGAAGAGGTTGTTTCTTCACATGTGTGCAGTTGGAGGGAAATGGCTCTTTGGAAAGATGGTAACATATTTTTACAGTGTGCTGAAATCAGAAGCTGCAAACACTGGATGCCTCAGAGTTCCCAGCTGCCGGCCTCGGCGTGGGTGCCCCTCTGCTTCCCCAGCCGCGGGGTCCTTCCTGACGAGGGGGCCGGGCTGGGGCGGGAATTCTCGAGAGGCGAGGCTGCCTTCTTGCTCCCGGAGCACTTAGCTCTTTTGGGGTGCCTCCCTGTCGCCGCCCGCATGAACGGCAGTGGGGCTCACCACTACCTGTGTCTCCCTCGGTCCAGGGCACGTCAAGGTGACCGAACATTCCACTCTCGCTAGCTGTCATGCCGTGAAAAGTTGTCAGGCCTTACGGCCACCGCAGCAAGACTGGCTTAAAAAAACAGATTTAGTTGAATTAACTAACCCTGGGGCAAATACCTCTTTGACGTGGAGGCGGAACGTGTCTGGCCACAGATACCCAAGAGGGAGGAAAGACGAACATATGCAATCCGGCAAAGGGGGTCGTGTCCATAAATTATCTGACAGTTTGGAGCGTTCCCGCCCAGTCACTCTGAGCTCCATGGAAACGATCAGGCTTTTGTCACCCCGTGGATGCTGTGGTCGCCCCGGCGGGACACGCTCCCTGACGTGGGGAAGTGATTTGGCCTCTTTCCCGGTCCTCCACCTTCTGAAGCTCGGAGAGGAAAGAGGTCTCACCCCTGCCTGGACTCCGCTCCGGTGGCGGAGGCTCTCGGGAAGGCCCGGAAGATGCCGAGGCCCGGAGGGAGCCAGGCCGGCCAGGCTGCCTCAGAGCTGCAGCGTCCTGGGGAGCCCATCTGGTTACGAGGATTTATTTCTGTCCCCTGTTGAGTCAGGAGCTTATAGAGGAATGCATTTCTGTCTGGTGTCTCTTTGAATTTCCCAGAATCGCGGCTGGTTACCCTGCCTGACCTCAGCCCACTACAGTCTCTCCTGATTCCTGTGAGCCTCTGGATGCCGGGCCTTCCCTGAGGATACCAGGCGCCCGAGCTGCCAGAACAGAGGCCCCCGATCCCTTGGTCCACGGCGCCCTTAGTGCCGCAATAGTTTTCCTTCATGATGCCCCTAGGCTCAAGGAAACACCCGACAGTTCCATTTGTGAAGTAGTTAGTTTCAAAGGCTAATGAACCTGTGTCCCCTTGAGCGTAGCGTGCGTGGTTTCTCGAACTTTGAGATTTTCTTGTACTGTTTGTTTGAGAGAGAGAGAGACAGTATGAGCTGAGGAGGGGCAGAGAGAAAGAGGGAGAAAGAATCCCAAGGAGGATCCATGCTGTCAGCACAGAGCCCGACGTGGGGCTCGATGCCACAACCCTGAGATCGTAATCGGAGCCGCGCTAAACCAAATGAGCCACCCAGGTGCCCCATGGTTTCTTGAACTTTGAAAGTAGACTGGACGCGGCCACCCTCGCGTCTTCACTTCCACAGTAATTTTCGAAGGGTACTTGCTTTCAGTCACGACGACCGGAGAAAACCCAGCCAAGATGTGCCACGTGGAAAGGGAGGTGGGCGTCGATGGAGGTGAACTTTCCCAGCTGGCGGTTCCACAGACAGACGTCACCGCATCTCCCAAGTAGCAACAATCACGCTCCAGAGAAACCTCATTGGCTACGATACTGCCACTGGGCAAAGCTCATATTTCTCAATTTAAAATACCCTGTGGCGACCCCGTGAGTTCACTGTGACACACAAGGAGCCGCGGGACAGCGCTGGGGACCTTGGACCAGCATTTTCATTTAATGACCCTCCGGTGCCCTCTGGGTGGAGCGCCCAACTGCCCATGGGTCACCATGCGACAGCCTGTGGTCCTGTCCTTGTGCGGTGCTGTCCGGTCTTCTGAAAGCAGGGCCTCCGGCCGGCTCTCGGGTGGCACTGGCTGGGCTGAACAACCTGGGAGATGGTCAGAGGCAGCGGGACGGAAGGAGGAAGCAGTCCGACCAGGAGGGAGGAGAGGGCCGTACGGCTGCATCTGCCCAGGTAGCTGCCTGGACAGGGAGGCTCGATCTGTGAGGCGGCCCCTCCGAGGGACGGTGGCTGGGGCGCTTGTCCGTGGGCCCGCTGCGCCAGCCGTGGGGCTGCCCTGAGGTCTCTCGCTTGCCTCGGATCAGAGGAGCAGGGTGAGGCAGGTGGGGAGCACGCAGGACCGCCCAGCACGGCTGTGGCCGTGAGCAGAGGCCACTCAGGGAGGCGACACGGGCACACGTTCTCTGCTGCGCCACTGACTCGCAAGGAGCCCGGGGTTGTGGTTGTGATCCCATCAGGGGGATGACGAGACTGAGCCCCGGAATGGCTGCTGAGCACCCCCAGGTCCCGGTGGGTGCCGCTAGGGGGTGTGGAGCCTCCGGCCTTGCCGCGGCGCTTCCTTCACCGCTCGGGCCTTCACTGCCCACTCCTTTCTCTGCTTCTGTGCCACGCGCAAGCCGGGGGTCCCCCGAGATTGCCCGCGAAGCAGGCCCTGAATCCCGGGCGGAGGCGCTGCGGGCCTTTCTCTTCCTGACTCAGCTCCGCAAACCACCAAGGGCAAACTTTCTGTGTCCTAAGTAGTGGTGAGCTGTCCTCCTCGTCATTTAATGGAGGCGAGCGGGCTCCCGGGCCCTGCTGATGAGCCCGACTTTGGGGAGGGACTGGATCGCTCGTGTCCAGAGCCCCCAGGCCTTCCGTGGAAGGCAGGACGGTCGGTCCTGCAGATCTGGGCGAGTCCCGCGCGGAGGCCCAGTGTGAGGAAGAGAGGCCACCGGCTTCAAGGCACGACTGCGGGTGAGGGAAGGGGGTCTGGGCCGAGGTCCCGGATGCTTCCACAGACACGGGCCTGAGGACGGGGACCCCCGTTTCCTGTTGCCGTCGTCACGAATTACCAGACACCCAGTGGCTTCTAGACTCTTCTGCGTTTATTATCTTGTAGCTCTGAGGGTCACGAGTCTGAAACAGTTCTCAGAGGATAAAATGGAGGGGTGAGCAGGGCTGTGTTTCTCTCTGGAGGCTCCAGGGGGAGAAGCGACTTTTCTTTTCTGTTTTTGTTTTTGCCTTTTCCAGACACTGGAGGCCACCTGAATGCCTTGGCTCGTGGCCCTTGGATTTTCAAAGCCAGCGAAGGCTGGCTGAGTGTTTCTCAAGATGCTGTCCCTGGGTGTGTCCCTCCCATGTTAGGACCCTGGTGATTGCATTGGGCCTGTCTGGATAATTAGCCTCCCCATCTAAGGCCAACCGGTGAGCGACCCTAACCACCCACAACCCTAATTCCTGTTTCCCGGGTAACACAGCACACTCACTGAGGGGATCAGGGTGTGGGGATCTTTTGGGGGACGGGGGCCACGCTGGTCCCACAGGGCTCGTCCTAGCAGAGAACAGGACTACAGCTGGAAGCCCCCTCTGAACCCCCCAGCAGTGCCCAGCACCTCACGGAACAGCAGCTCGTTCGTGTGCGTCCGGGAACGGGGCGCCAGGGTCTGCATGAGCAAGGCTGTGCCTGGACCTGGGACCACAAGTGGAATCAGCTATGCAGGGTGAAGGCTGACAACTCCCTTGCTGTGCTGTCAGTCCTGCTGATGTCTAGGCCTTCCTCCTGATAGATGAGCTCATTTTCTTGCCCCTCCTTTTCCGTAGGAATGCTGAATGCCCCATCCCCTATCAGTGTAGCCCTGTGCATCCACTTTTAAGTGCCTTCACGCTGTATTTTATATCTACTTTTAAGCTCATGTGCCCTTATGCTTAATATGTGCATTATTTTTACAGCATATAGGTGTTTCAAATCCAGCCTGACAACCTCAGTCTTTTTGTTAGAGTATTTAGTCGATTTATAGTTAATGTAATCGCTGTTATATTCAGGCTTATAGCTACCGTCTTCCTATTTATGTTTGGCTTGAGCTATGCAAGAACGTGTGTTGAGCGGAAACACTGTTGGAGAGAGGGGTGTGAGCAAGGTCATCCCGTTCTCCAGGACTGTGTTGGCGGGACGTGTCTGCTGTGTGGAATTACAAAAGGCTCCCTTTGGGCCTGGACTCTCCCGGGGGTCCGGGAGTACGTCTTCTGCAGGTGCTTGTGTTGGGTAAATTATGTGTGGCTCACATGGGAGTCACATGACTTCCTCTATTAGTGATGGCTGACTTGGTTTGTCCCTGAGCTGGTGACACTGGCCATGGCCCTATTAGTTACGAGCCTGTCCCGGGTTGTTCCTTAGTTTCCCACGTACCTTGGTTTCCCACAGCTGATGCTGTAGGGGCCATGACTTCACAGAAACGTGGTGGCACCCTGCATCTCTGAGACACAACCACATTGTTCTGGACTCATGACACTCACATTCAGCCAGTCTTGTTTGTTTGATTCCAACAACTTTAATATAATTTCATCATTTTCCTAGATGTTTTAGTAACCGGCAGATGTGATGTCCCTATCAGACAGAGGGTACTTGGGAGTACGATAAGCATCCACATGTTATCCTGGTCAGTGGTCCCTTCTCCACAGGATTGATACTTCTTTCACAAGTAGGGTGTTTACTGAAAGAAGGTGCTTTACGTCTGGTGTGTTAAGGCTTCAGAGGTTTCAAGGGTGAAGCTTGGGTGTGAAGGCGGCATGATAGGTCACCACGTGGCTTGTGTGGTCAGGCTGTGGGCTTTTAGTCGGTTCACCTAGAGTTGGTCAGGCTCTGGGGAAGGGTCCCTGCCACCAGACTCCATTGACAGTCTCCTGTGAATGTCACAGCCAGTAGGAAGCTTGCACCAGTCACACGCACTGGGCCACCTTGTGCCAGGGAGGTCTTCCCCGATGGAGCATCTTGGTCCACGTGGAAGTCTCAGAAGATCCTGTGTCCTCCTCTGCGGCGAAATGGGGCGGAGGGGGCTCCGTCTGCTTGCTCTTTGGTGTTCTCGTGAGGGAAACGAGTGGCCATTCTTACCTCCTAGATTTTTCGTGAAGACTGCGGCGTGCTTGGTGCACGGTCATCACCCCTCTGCCTTCTCATCCCTCCCACCTTCAGAACGCCAGCTCATTGTCACGGAGATGAAAGGTACAGCCTGGAGAAGACAGCCAGTGACACGGTAAGGGCACCGTATGGTGAGGGGAGGTGGCCGCACTTGGCCAGGAGAACACGAGTAAAGCACAGACCTGTCCAATCACCAAGCTGTCCACCCGAGACCAATGTAACCCGTGTGCCAGCTACACTCAGTGATGATACGACATCTCAGCTCTTTGGAGATCGAAGTCACATGTCCACATTAACTTGCTCACAGACGGCTTCTGCTGAAATAGTCAATAATTGGCTCTAGACATGAGAATCGAGCACGTCCTTTTCTCAACAGCATTGCAGACGTATACATTAAAAAAAAAAAGGCATTACCTCCTAACTTTGCTTTTTTTCATGTCTCCCTGTTGCCCATGTGACAGATGTGTCCATACTTCCTCAGGGCACAGGGTCTCATTCCTGACTCTCATGATCATTCCTTTTGACCCACAATGTGTGCAGATATTATCAGTACCACCCTTACGACTCATTATGTCACCCTGTGTTTGTTCCTTCTTCAACGTTCTGTTCATAGTCCTATAGGTGATTCCTAACCACCGAACCCTGGGTGTCCTGCTCGCGCAGGCACCTGGGCACAACCTGCCTCGCAGACACTCTCCAATACTTATGTGCACTTGGAGTTTTACTAGAAGCTCTTGAATTCATTAGATAGTGTTCATCTCAAGATCACTTACTGAAATAGGGACCCAAGTGTGAAATATGCTACACATGGCTTCTTAGAATTTTTTTAATTATGAAAAATAAGGCAGATTGGAAAGCGGCTGCTTGGGAGTGTGAGGAAAGCTGAACCCCGGATCTATGATAACACATCTGTGGAAATACTTTAGTCCTCACATACCGAAGGACGTCATGTCCCTGGCTCCCCGTAGGAGCGGTGGGGCCCGCTGCTCGGCAGCTGGACAGCAGGCTGGGATGATGTCTAAGGTCTTGGTCAGATTTTCTTGAGAATCAGAGGGGAAGCCACAAACCTGGCAGGTTCCAGAGAGCGGGAGGGCCAGCCGGAACTGCCTCCCCTAGAAAGGCAGTGCCACGACGTATAGCCCAGAGCCCTGCCCAGGGGCAGCAGCGGGCACTCCTGAGAAGTCTTCTCCACAGGTGCGCTGGTGGACATCGCATGGGACTCCCAGCCTGTGACGAACCCCCACTGGGCGATCCCTAGGAAGCACGTGTTTTCTGCCATCTGAGGTTGGGAGGCCGTCCCTCTGGGACATCACGGTGTCGCTCCGCTGCACAGGCCCGGGTCCGGGGCCGCTTTTCCTCTCGCTCCTGGCACATGGGAGCCCCCGGGACAAACCCCGTAAGCTCCTGGGTGGACATCCACGGGAAACCCTGGGCTCTGTGTCGGAGGGCCCTCCCCTGGGCGTCTCCCTCTGAGGAGGGAACGGACACGGAGGCCGAGTGAGCCAAGGTGCTCCCGTGTTATTTCTTGCCCTCACCCTCTCCACGTGCAGCAGGCTCTACCTGGAGCCCAGTGCCATGCTTGTATAATGTCAACACCAGGAACCGAATGGAGAGGGGCCATTCATGGCAGATAGACAAGAAAAGGGGCTGGCTGTGGAGCTCTTCCCTGACGACCACCTCGCTCTCACAGGGACGGCCGCTCAAGTGTAAAGAGCCCCTAGGGAAGGTAGAGGGCACGGGCGGGTGCCATTGAGCCCCAGTGAACCCCGAGTGGGGAGGCGGAGCTGGAATCGGAGGAGAGTGTGACTTCCGATGTTACCTCGGGCGGGTGGGACTCCCAAGTTGGACTGGCTGCTCGGGACCCCGGCAGGGGAGCCAGGTTGGGAGTGACAGATGGTCTGCTCTGTCGGTGACCGTCTTCCCGTCCAGCTATAACTCCATGGTGGCAGTGAACAACCCAGAGGACCCACTCTTCCTGCAGGGCTTCAGGGCTGTGGAGTGAATGACCTCGCTGTGAGGTCTCAGAGGACTGGTCTCGTGTGCACCACACTTCTGGCTCTGGCCTCCGTGGCGGCCCCCGATTCTCTGAGAAGTCCTCTACTGCTTTCTTCCAGCCTCCTTTCTTGTCTGAGTCTGGGACGCCCTGGCACCCACTCATCTGTGCCGATGTGGCCAGGGCGCGCCAAGTTGAGTGGAATGCGGACTGGTGGAAAATACCGAAAATCCAGCAGGCCATTAACCAAAGCCAACCGACCCCAAAGAATTTCCACAGGATTCAGTTTCAAGCTTTGACCAAGACTTTGAATACTTTATTCCCGAGCCACTCTGGGGCAAAACTGAAATTGAGTAAAACGTGGTTTGGGGATGGAAAAGCCTCGTCGTTTCCTGCCGGTGGAACCTCTAGTGTCTGAGCCCCGTCCGTGAACGTTCCCACACGCCCCGCAAGCAAACTCGGGGCTCTGTGTGTCTGGGTTACGAGGTTGGACCTTTGGCCTCAGGGAAGTTTCCATCTCCTTGAGGATATGATACACAAAAAAATAAAATATTTAATAACAATGAGACAAAAATAGGCCATTGTCCCAAAGTAGCACATGCTATAAAGGCAACAATGGTCGCAGGTGTTTAATTGAGAGAATTGTTTCAATCTAGGTTACTGCAAGGAAGCTGTGCCCTCCTGCAGACGATTAGAGCCATACCTGCCCATGTTGCAATGTGGGGAGAAACCCACAGGTTGGTGCTTTAAACACAATTCTATTGAAAGTTGGTCAATAAGGGAAGCAAGATACAGTCGGAGAGGGACAGGGCAGTGACTGTGATTAACTTCTCTCTAACTTCAGCATCTCCAGAGGCATCACGTCTGCACAATTCCCAGTTGACCCCATGAGTCAGAGCCTATGTTGGTGTCACAAGGCCTGAAGGCTTTAGATCCTGGGAGACCAGGACAGGCCCTGAGGTCAAGGGTAGTTGGGTGGTCACTTTCTGACCTGACCTTGCAAGCATGTGGATGATCACAGCAGTGTGGGGGAGGGAGCGGGAGGTGGGGTGGGGTCAGAGGGCATTCCAGGTGGGCCGGATGGTGGGAACGTATCAGGGACATGGGAGAGCGAAAGGTTTCCCAGTGTTACGTTTAAAAACTTCATGGAGTGTATTCCTTATGTTGAACCTATTTGGAAAGCGGATCCACCGGCACTAAGTTTCAAAGCGTGGGCTTCGGACGGAGAGCGTCATCTGTGGATTCCACCTCCTTCTCGGCCCATTTCTCCTCTAAAGCTGTTTCTTTTGTGTCTGTGACTCATTCTTAGAAAACTGCGTGGAACACGTGTGTGAGGACCGCCCGTGGGGGTGTAGTGTGGGTCACGGGGGTTCATTGACGTTGGTTGTCCAGTTGCCACACTGGTGATATTAATTCAATAGTATGTATCATTTAACACAATATATCCCAAACGTTACCATTTCAATGTGTAATGAACATGAAGGTCATATCCTATTGTTCTCGTGTACCGCGTGTACAAACTGCTGTGCGTTAAGCACTTCCCGCACATCAGCTTGGATCCCGCGTGGCCCCCGAATTCCTCCCTGGAAGGAAGAGGGTTCACGTGGTTAAACTGGTGTTTACAGTGAGCAGAGCTGATGTTCGATAAACACCCAATGCACCAGGTTCTCCTAGCCTGTATTTTTTCCTGTCTGGCTGTATTTCACATACACTTTTCATTAGGCATTTTACGATCCTCACTTCGGTCACTGTGCTTTTGAGAACAGTCTGTATCTTTCCTCGTAGGTGAGCCAGCTCTACTGGGGCGTACAGCCACACATCAACCCCACATCCCAGCTGGCTGAGAAACGTACACCACTGGTCAGAAGAACTGGGCCGTGGGTGCGGCTGGGTCAGCGGGAGTCCGCCTGTGCTTGTGGAAAGGAAGTTAGAGACCTCGAGGCTGAGAATAAGGGCCAGCCTGGCCAGGCACAGGGATGAGGCCACATGGGAACCCGCAGGAACCTGCCACGTGGCAGGCAAGTTTGGGTCTCTGGTGACTCAGTGTCTGGTCATTGGAGCAGATCAGTAAATGTCTGGGGAGTGTGTAGACAGGTGAATGAAGTAGTGAATGAAGATATGATAATTTAAAAACATCTTTTAGGTCTGCCTGCCCATGCCGATTAGGTGTGCCTATTCAGAACCAGCTATCAGAGTTTCCATCAGAATTATTAAGTTTTAGGGAGAACTCTTATTTATTTTTCATTTTTTTGAAGCATTCATCCCAGTACATTTACTTATGTTTTATACATACATACTCCTGCCAATCTATATATTCAAGAACACTAAAGCTTAACTTCTTATGTTGAGTTAAAAATAAGCATAAATGAAGTTCTTCTTTAAAAATAATTTATTGTCAAGTTAGCTAACATACAGTGTATACAGTGTAGTCTTGGCTTTGGGAGTAGATTTCTGTGATTCATAACTTACATGTAACACCCAGTGCTCATCCCAACAAGTACCCTCTACAATGCCCATGTCCCATTTCTGTGCCCCCAAGCCCCCACCCCTATCAACCCTCGGTTTGTTCTCTGCATTTAAGAGTCTCTTATGGTTTGCCTCCCTCTCTGTTTGTAACTTATTTTTCCTTCCCTTCCCCTATGGTCTTCTGTTAAATTTTTCAAATTTCACATATGAGTGAAAACATGATATCTGTCTTTTCCTGGTTGACTTTTTTCACTTGGCCTAATACCCTCTAGTTCCATCCACATCTTTGCAAAAGGCAAGATTTCATTCTCTTTTCTTTTCTTTTCTTTTCTTTATCACCAAGCAGTATTCCATTATATATATATACCACATCTTCTTTATCCATTTATCAGTTGATGGACATTTGGGCTCTTTCCATACTTTGGCGATTGTTGAAAGCACTGCTATAAACATTGGGGTGCATGTGCCCTTTCGAACCAGCACTCCTGTATCCTTTGGATAAATTCATACTAGTGCTATTGCTGGGTCATAGGGTAGCTCTATTTTTCATTTTTTGAGAAACCTCCACACTGTTTTCCAGAGCAGCTGCACCAGTGTGCATTCCCACCAACAGTGCAAGAGGGTTCCCTTTCTCTGCGTCCTCACCAGCATCTGTTGTTTCCTGAATTGTTAATATTAGCCACTCTGACCGGTGCGAGGTGGTATCTCAGTGTGGCTTTGAGTTTTATTTCCCTGATGATGAGTGACGTTGAGCATCTTTTCATGTGTCGGTTGGCCATCTGGAAGTCTTCTTTGGAAAAGTGTCTGTTCATGACTTCTGCCCATTTCTTCACTGGACTATTTGTTTTTCAGGTGTTGAGTTTGGTTTTTGATACTAGTCCTTTATCTGATATGTCATTTGCAAATATCTTCTCCCATTCTGTTGGTTGCCTTTTAGTTTTGCTGACTGTTTCCTTTGCTGTGCAGAAACTTTGTATCTTGATGAGGTCCCAATAATTCATTTTTGCTTCTATTTTAGGGAAAACTTTTCATAAAGGGTCAAACCCCAGAAGCGGTTCCCTTGATTCTTTTCTGACACTTCTCCAAAGAAGGTTCCTCCCGGGAAAACAAACACATTTAACTGGGATTGCTCGAGAGTCCTCATGTGCATCAGAAAGCCTGAGGGGCGCCTGGGTGGCTCAGTCAGTTAAGCGTCTGACTTCTGATCTCACCTCAGGTCATGATCTCACAGTTTGTGAGTTCAAGCCCCACATTGGGCTCTGTGCTGACAGCCCAGATTCTCTCTCTCCCTCTCTGTCTTTGCCTCTCCCTGCCTCTCTCTCTCTCTCTCTGTCTCTCTCAAAATAAATAAATAAAAGTGAAAAAAATTCAAAAATATAAAACAAAGCAAAAGTAAGGCTGAAAGCACACCCAGGTAGGAGGTGTCTGGACTGTTGACGGAGCCGCTCCACGGCGGGTGTAGCAGACATGCAGCGGCTTCGGATACAGGCAAGGGGGTGTCTGGCAGGCCCACCGTTAAGGCGATGCCTGGACTTGAAAATTGTCTGGACGTCACATCACAGTCCCTGGTGGCTGTGTGCTTCATTATTTTCAACCTTCTTCTCTTCTGTTACAGAAAAAGACAAAGGCCAAAACTCAGCTTGAAAAAACGTAAATCTCTACTAGAAGAGTCACCTGATAGTCATTTCTTTCATCGTCTGCTTAGATAAACATCTTTGTCGGAGCATCACGGGGCACGGAGCATCTTGCCGAGCACACGGGGAAGTGTGCACGGGGCCAAGGGACGATCTTTACCTCTTGCTTGAGAAATAGGTGCCCACGGGAGCTCAGCCGTGGCCAGAGCGGTGGCCAGTGCCGCCCGCCAGCCCACACTCCCCTGTGAGGTGCCCCTTGCTGGCTTCCAAGGATATTGTGGACACGGGACATTCTGTTTCAGCTTCTTTCTCACCCTGTTGTGCAGCGAGGCTCACTGTTATAGTGAGTAGCAGCCCACCGAATAAACATACTACGATTTATGTCCCCGCAGTAGGATGGTTTCCAGGTGGGACGATGAATGAGATGGCTCCGTACATGTCTCCCGACCCAGGCGGGCACGGGGAGCCTTGGGCGTCACGTGGAGGCAGGGACCTTGGGCACCGCACACCCACGCCCCGGGCTGGAGCAGGTGCGGCCGGAGGTCCTCACCAGCTTCGGGTCAGACTTTCAGCCGCCCCACTTCTTATTATCAGTCGCTAATGTTACCCATTCCGGCCGGTATACAGCGGTACCTCCTTCTGGATTTACTCACACAGATTTCCTCCCACTACTCCTCTGGTGCGTGTGATTCCCCTGTTCTCACGTTTAGTGTCCGGCTTTCTTTATTTCTCTTATTTTAATTTTGTCTGTAATCCTGTTTTCATTCTGTGTAATATCTTCAGAAGTGTCTTCTGGCCTACAAAATCTTTTTAAAATTATATCTATAACGTCGTTTAAAGTAACGGATTTTTCATGTGAAATATTCATATTACGTGTGCATGTGCGTGTGCGTTTTGGAAGTTCTGTTTGCTTCTTTCCCAAGTCTACCTGTTGATTTTTATTGTCTCCAGTTTCTTCCTTATATTTTTAATTTTTCATCTTTTAGGTTGTTTATGCATACTTGTTGTATATGCTCCATCTGATAATTCTAATGTCTCAAGTCCTCCGGGGTCTAATTTCCCTCTTGCTTTTTCTTGTAGAATCTTGCCTATGGCAGCTATTTTCCTGTGTGTTGTAATTAAAGACTTCAAACTCGTAATCAGCTGATTCTGTGGAACTCTAAGGGGGCGGCAATATGTATGTGCTCCCTCAGAGAGAATTACTGGCCTCAAGGGATCCCTTCAGGTTCATTTCTTTGCTAGGGGTTTACAGCATCTGTGGTAGCCGCCAGCCAAACGTGGTCACTTAAATAAAAGTCAATTGAAAGTAAGTAAAGTAAAAGCAGTTGCTCATTCCCACAAGCCACATTTCAAGTACTCAACAATCACACGTGGCAACTGTAGCCTGTTCCCGTCACTGCAGAGAGCGGGAGATGAAAGTTCTGTCTCGGATCATGACATTGATACAAATTTGAACCCCAAATCAACATGCAGGACTATAATGATAACTTCTGAAATGAACGGTGTGTCTTCCACATGGAAAGGGAACTATTCAGTCCTCCAAGGAACTTATATTTATACAGGGGCTTTGTTCCAAATCCTTACTTTCTTGGGCTGAAGACTTGTCGCCATTCCACGGCGTGGTGAGCGAAACCCGAGGCCTTAGATTTCTCGTAGAGTCAGAATCATCCCCAGGGGAGCTGAGACTTCAGTTCTTTCTACTCCGTAGGAGTGTCTGGCCTCTGGGATTTCCCTTAAAATATCTTTGAGCTTAACTAAGCATTAAAAAAAAATTGGTTGTCATTCATACAGTTTTCTGAAGTATTTGGTAGGACGGTACTTTCTTCCCCCCCCCCCCCCAAAAACCAAATTCCCCACTTATCCTCAGCTCAGCATATGTCAGGAATGAAATGTTTCCCCCTTGGAAGCATTTCCTGACCTCAGGACAGGAGGCGCACATCTCCGCATTCCTTCTTGGTCCCTCTCTATACCCTGTTCACGCTGTCGCTGTGTCCTGACTTTTATGGCTGCTTTCCCGCCAAGTCTGTGATCTTCATCAGAGCAGCAACTGTGCCTTCCTCACCGGTGCAGCACCTCCACCCGGCGATGCCCAGCTCCAGAAGCCACTGATCCACATTCTTTATTTTGGCATTTGAAGCATTATCTGCTCAAGTCATCTTATTTGGGAGGTCTTTTGCATGAATAAAAGGTATCTGCACAGAGTTGAGAATACCACAGACTTGGTGACCCCGCTGTCACTGCTGTGTGTTTTCCAAGGCGAGAGCTCTCTGCCCTTACGAGTTCACAACTGAGGACTTCACTCCTGGATTTTAACGAGCATAAGTCTGGAGGAGGTTTCATCTGAAGAACTTTGGGCTGAAGACGAAGAGTTGGTCAGTAGTCACAAGGGAGCTGATGCTGGCCACCTCCCGCTCTGTTTCTTGAGCAGTCATTACTCACCCACACCTGAGTTATGCCACCAGGAGACCACAGTAGCGTGTTTTCCTTCAAGGTCTGCTAGACAACAATTCCTTAGCAGAGAAGTCACAGAAAGTCTTTTTAGTTCCATTTTTAATATTTTCCTTGTTTGTTTGTTTGTTTTTTTAACAAAAAATCTGTAACACAAAGCAAATATCTAGGGCTGGTCACTCAGTGTGGTTCTTCGATGAAGCTCCACTCACCGGTCCTCAGTTACCCACTCGAGGGCTCCTGTAGTGGGATTGAGTTTGTACAGAACGTTCCTGTTGATGTTTTTAAAACACTCTCCCATAACCCCCGCAGCCAAGTTGTAGACCTTGTTTTCAAATGTGATGCTTATAGGAAAGTCAGACCTTTAGATAAGTACCACCTGAACGTTCCCCCCAACACAGAAACACATTTATTGGACTTAAAAAAAACCTTTATTTTCTTTTTTGGGAATTGCCAAGCATGAGGCATTGTCTAGTGTGAGCCATTCCTTTACATGATCAAAAATGGAATGTGTTTGGTTAAAATAATGAAAATTGTTAAAGTAGCAAAGCAGTCTTACAGCAGTAAATGGCCAGCTCTGTGCTGGGAAGAAAGTGCCTTGGTCTTCGGTCATAAACCCGCAATCTTAGAGACATTGAAGGCACACATGCCTTACAGAGGACACGGGTGTTGAGTAAGACAAACTGAGGTTTGCGTCTGAACACGTGGCTTTCTAGGTGTATGACCTGGAGAAAGTTACTTCTGAGAGTCAGTTTGTCATCTTTAAGTCAGAGACAATAATTCCTGCTGGATGAGATCATTTGGAGGACTAAATGAGATCAAGTGTGTAAAATCCCTGTTGTAACAATATCATCGGATAATTCCGTTAGAGCTCCCCTTCTTCCATGCAGGTGTGCTTCCGCGAATGGAGCTAAGTGAAATGTTTTGGGTTATGATCGTGTGCTGTATGGTTTTTTGCATTAAAATCAAGGGTCAGTATGGAAAACACTATATAATATACCATTTCTTGTAAAAAAGAAGGATGCCAATGCATATAATAAACCAGAGAAATTGTGCAGTTCTCTAGTTTAGGGTAGTGCATGTATCATAATACTTTATCGTAAAACAGTACAGACTTCTCTGAATATAACTTGCACATTTGACTTTGGTGTCATACAAATTCTTTACATAAGCATAAAATGCAAATAGATTTTTAAATTTCAATTGCTCGAATGCCAAGTATATAAAGAAACAAATGAATGTTAGTGTGTATATAGTTGGTAAAATAACAACACATAGACAAAATATTAAAATGACTCTAAAACACGGTAGATTGTATGTTCTTTGTAAAGTACATATTAAGGATAAAAAGAACTGTAAAAAGCTAATACTTTTTTGTTGTAATCATATTGTTGGATGAGCATGTTGACGTTGTTATTCTAAGACTTTTGGGCGTGGTATTGTGGGATAAGGAAAATTAGTAATTATATATTATTTCATTCTGCCATTTACAGTATTATTTAGAGCCAAATTTCTTGGCATGGGATAAGGAAAGCACAGATGTAAGATATAAGAGGTTTAGAACAACCCCGAATTATGAATGTAATTTGCTGCATCAAGATGAACTCATGACGTATTTTATATTTAAAAAAGAACCCCTTAATTTTGTTCAGTGGTAATGAGCACCTCTAGTGCCCAAACTGAAGTCCTGCGATACCATTTCCCACTAGAAGGAGTCAGACTCCTTGAAGAATTGCTATGTCTAGACCCACAGTCAGAAATGTGTAAGACGACCCTGGACCGTCTGGACGTACTGCCAGCAAAGACACAACCAGAGACAATTGGATGGTGCCGGAAGGTTGCGGGAATAAACTGAGCTAGTTCCAGCTGACCAACTAATGGGTCCCAACTCCAGGACGTTAATGGACTAACTCATTATTTTGAAAATGGTAAACTAATATAGAAAATCCAACAGTTATCTGTCCTTTCCTGTGCTGACTGTAAGTTAACCAATCGCAGATCATGGGGGTTTCTTTCACGGAAGTATGATAGCTAGAGGGTGCAGAAGGGACAGGAGGGTAAGATTCTTCCGTAAACCCTAACGAGTCAGTCAAGCTAGACGGTAACCATCAGTGGCTGCTCATCACACAAAAAGAGGCAGCGGGACATTTTGTTCCTTCTTTGGATGAAAATAATCCATCTTTTATAATGTAAGAGAAGTCAGAACAGAACCTCATCAAGCCTCTATAGCCAATTGCCAATCCACAGGAGAGAGGACAGAGGAGCCTGTGAAGGTGCCATAGGGCACAGTCACAAAATGCAGGCTGTAGACAATGGTTAACACAAGAAATCCAGTCTCCAACAACTGGAAACAAACGAGAGACATGGATGCAAGATCTGTCGATATAAGAGATTTAAGAGATGTACGAACCAGTCACGGTATGCGGATCAGAGTCAGTCATTACTATCAGAAACAAGTGGCACGAGATAAGTGAAAATTTGAACACTGAGAGGATGTTGGAAAATAAGGATTGACAATTAATGTTTAAGGTACGATAATGATATTTTGGTTAATTTAAAAATAGACCTTGTATTTTAGGAGTACATACTATATTATTCACAGGCGAAACTTTGTGGTGAGTAGATTTTGGGAAAGATAAATATCGTCGGGGCCAGGTCGGGGGAGCAGGTATGGCAGTAGATAAAATATAATTAATACGACATGATTAGAAACAAGCAGTGTTTCCATCTCTAATCTATAGGAGTTAAGATAACAATGCACAATCTCTAGTTTCACTTTCTAAATATTATATGGACAAATATAAACTATACCTTGAAAAGTCAAAATACATCTCATTTTACATAAAATAATAAAATTACCACATCTGGGAAGTAGCGTAACCCAATATGAAGACTTTTTGGGATTTGAATAAAGATGAATACACATGATGTAAGTGGACAGACCTCACTGACACCCTTGGAAGGTGGTGGGGACCCGGAAATGTCACTTTTGGTTGGAGCTACTGTAGACCAGCACTGGTAAAGCCCCAAATGAAGCTACAGCTGCTGCACGTTGATCGACCAGTTTACCAACTACTTGTGGAAACACAACACTCTTTTTTGTGGTAAAAATTTTTATATTTAGAATTAGCTAGCTAGACTCGGTTTCGGCAATCCCCATTTTGTTGGCACCATCCCAAGCATCATAATCAGGAGAGGTTGAACATGTGCCTTCTTCTCTCCATCACACTCGACCAGGGCATTGGCCTTGGCCCCTTCAATGTCCTAGGCTTCCCCACAGCCGTGGACCACGTGCTTGCTGACCTTGATACGCACAGTGAACACAGTGTTGTGTTTCCATCTCCCATCTTCTTCATGGCCAACTCACTGCTTAGAGCGACCTCCATGGCCACACAGCGGTCACGCTTGCTTCTCTAGGGGTTGCACTTCCAAAACTACGTGTGCTGTCGTCTTAGGCCACAGGAAGGGGGGTGGTACCTCCCAGCATTGCTTCCTTGGCCTTCAAGGCCTTTGCCTTAGCTTTGGCTTTGGGAGGGGAAGGCCCTGGGAAAGCAGACATGTGAGGGTGAGGGATGTAGAACTCCATAACTTCTGGCATCAGACAGTGAGTGCCCCATGTCACATGTGCCCCACTGTTCCCTTGAAAAACTCAACATTCTTAAAGGAAGGAAAAACCACCCAGGCTTTTTATGGAGAAACATTTACCATGTCATTAATCAAATCAAAGTGGATAAACCATTAGAAAAAATCACTAGTTAGGCATAGAAGCAGGAAAATGTGGTCTGTGAAATGGATAGGAAGGCAGCAAATAGAAACCTACTCCCAAACGGCACAGATTTAGGTAGGCAAAAAAGGGACTTTAAAACAGCTTTGCAAACATGCTTGTGGATTTAGAGTTAAAGGTGTAGACATTGAGTAAACAGAAGAGAGCTAAGTGGAGAAATGGAAAAAAAAGAGAGCAAATGAAAACTCTAGAACTATATAAATATAATGCCTGAAACTAAAACAAAACAAAACAAAACAAAACAAAACAAAACAAACGAACATTAAAAGTCTCAAGAAAAGATTGAACCCATAGAATAAAAGATCAGTGAAGTTTAACAAGTCAATAGAAAGCCGTCTGGCAGCTAAGCCTCCAGTGGAATCCCTGCTGACTTCCTGGTGGAGGAAGCATGGATAGAAGCCATGGACGTTGCAGGGTGAGGCAGGAATCCAGGAGAGGAATCTCCTTATTCTGTGTGTAAACCCACACCCATCTCAGCCTGAACCCTGACTTAAGGATGCATGGAATGACCCAAATTAGCATAGCCAGGATTCAGAGAATTAAATGTTGATTTGAACTAGTGCTCATAACAGGTGAGAGAGAACTTATGGACTGAATTTAACCAGGTGGTTAGCTTGCTAAAACAAAACTAACCATGGTTTCAAGAAGAGCAACACATAACCAAGAGACTATACAAGATAACATTCATGATGTCCAGCATACAATAAAAATTTATGTAATATACAAAGAACAAGAAAATGTGACACAGTGTCAAGAGAAAAGACCATGAAAAGAAGCCAAACTTGAGATGATTCAAATGATGGAGCCAATGATGAGTTTAAAACAATTGCTGCAACTGTGTTCTTTGAGATAAAAGGGGAAAAAAACCCACTTGAAATGAATGCAAATATAGGAATTATCAACAGATAAATGGAATAATAATATCAAATGGAAGTTTTAGAAGTAAAGAATACAATCTGGAAAAAGTCTTGAGATGACCTTAATGGCAGAATGGAGGTAGGGGCGCCTGGGTGGCGCAGTCGGTTAAGCGTCCGACTTCAGCCAGGTCACGATCTCGCGGTCCGTGAGTTCGAGCCCCGCGTCAGGCTCTGGGCTGATGGCTCGGAGCCTGGAGCCTGTTTCCGATTCTGTGTCCCCCTCTCTCTCTGCCCCTCCCCCGTTCATGCTCTGTCTCTCTCTGTCCTAAAAATAAATAAACGTTGAAAAAAAAGAATGGAGGTGACAGAAGAGGGAACTTGGACAAGGCCAACTGAAATTATCCATCTGAGGTTGAGAGAAGGAAGAGATTTAAGAAGATGAGCGGAACCCAAGATGTGTGGACTGGTATCAGATAAGGCAACATTTGGAATTGGAATCCCAGAAGAAGAGGAGAGATTGGGGGAAGTGTCAGTCCCCTAGGGCTGCTCTGACAGAGCACCATGGCTGCTCCACATCGGCCTTGACTTAGCAGCCAGCAGCACACCTGAAAGCAGCTGTACTGGGATGCAGACCCATCCTTGGGCACACGCTCCTGCCGGCACACCAGCAGCAGGGACTGTGGCACAGGTGCAACACGTAATGCTATCTAACCGATGCCACAGACTGTCCCGCCATTGACCCCCACTCCTGGTACACAGCAACATGAAGACGTGCGCAGGAGCATGAAGGGGTGCGAAGGGGTGCACAGGAGTGGAAGAAGCTCACAGGTGCACGGAGACAGCGCACAGGAGCAGGAGGACACGCACAGGAGCATGAAGACAGTGCACAAGAGCATGAAGGGGTGTGAAGGTGTGCACAGGAGCAGAAGAGGCTCACAGGAGCATGGAGACAGTGCACAGGAGCATGAAGACGGTGCACAGGAGTGGGAGGACGAGCACAGGAGTGCGGTGATGTGCACAGCACTGTTACTGACTGGAGGGTGGAGGCTCTGTACAACAGATCCGTGTAAATTTAACCCCCAAAACCCTAACAGTCTGTGACTCTTTCTTCAGCTTCCCAGGAACACAGATGTACAGAAGAGCTTAGCGGCACTGACTGTAGCAAATGCAGACTGTGTCTGTGGATCAGGTTTCTGTGGAAGCCTTCCTCAGCAGCCTCGGCTACTTTTCACCGTCCACTTAGTGGATCCGGTAATTTACTCTCTACGTGTGTAGGGCTGATGCAAGCAGGATCCTAAAAAAGCTCTGAACCCTGATGAACCCTCCTTCAAAAAATGAAAACACACTAATTAAAAATTTTTTTAAATTAAAAAAAAAGAAAACACACACAAACTGTATATTGGGAATAAGCTTTGTATCCTAACTTACACACATTAAGGGAATTTTCATTATTTAAAAAATTTTTTTAACGTTTATTTTCAAGAAAGACAGAGACAGTGTGTGTGAGCGGGGGAAGGATAGAGAGAGAGGGAGACGCAGAATCCGAAGCAGGTTCCAGGCTCTGAGCTGTCAGCACAGAGCCCGACGTGGGGCTTGAACCCACAAATCATGAGATCATGAGCTGAGCTGAAGTCAGATGCCTAACTAACTGAGCCACCTGGGCACCCCCATTAAGGGAATTTTTAAAAATCTATGATGTTTGGATGAACCGACCACTGTTCAATTTTGTTTTTTGGGTGCAAACGTGGTGTATTTTGGGTGATGCTCCATGTGAGCTTGCTGGATAGTTCTCTCTGAGCGCTAACTAGATCGAGTTGATGAGTAGTTCTGGGCAGGTCAGCTCTGACCTTGCCGATGCTTCTGTAACGGATTGGCGTGTAAGAGGCACTGACGCCCCAGCTGTAACGGGCGTCTGCTTCTCCCTTGTACCTGTGTCGGATTTGCCTCACGCATCTGGAAGCCTTCTTGCTGTCTGTACGCATGTTAAGCATTCTCACGTCTTCTTGGAGATGAGTCCTTTATCATGATTTCACGTTCTTTGTTATTGCTCTATATTTTTCTCGTGACGTTTGTTTTCTCTAAAATCCGCGTAGCCAATCCGACGGTCCTTTGGTTAGTGTTTCTGTGGCACAGCTTTCTCCATTCCCTCATTTTTAATCGTTGAAAAGTTCTTACTTTGAAAGTAGATCTCTTGTAGACAACTGGTCGTGACATCTTGTTTTCTTATCCACTCTTAAAATTCCTCTTTCAACTGGTGTTCTGAGGCCATTCACACTTCAGGTGATCGATTACTGGCCCAGCTGCATTAGTATCACCACGTCTCTAGCTATTTTCTAGTCTCTCTGCTTGTTCTTTGTTTCCATTTTTTTCATCTTTTCTTCCTTCTCTGGCTTCAGTGAAACATTTTATGATTTGATTTCAGCTCCTATCTTAGTGTATTATTCATACTTCTTTCTCAAAAAATCTTATGTGTTGTCTTACAGTTTGCAATATGGGTTTTCATCGAATATGAATCTACGTGTGAATAACACCGCACCGCGTCACGGGTGATGTAGACGTCTGACCTCACGGTGTTCCCAGTACTTCCTCCGGCCTCGATGGTACCTGTGCCACTTCCTTCATTGTCTATACGCTACGGATGCCCAACACATTGTTGTTATTAGTGCTACGACATAGACACCTTCTCTCTTAGATCACTTAAAAATTAGAAAAATAAAAGATCTTACGTTACCTTCATTTATTCCTCCTCTGGCACTCGTTCCTCTCCTCAGGCATGTTCGCATGTCTGGCACGAGTCAATCCAAGGGTTTCTCGTGTGCTCTGCGTGCGTCAGCTGGCGATGAATTCCTTCAGTTTTTGTTTCTTTGAGACGTTTTTTCGCGCTACTTTACTTTTGAAGGATACTTTTTCTGAATACAGAATCCTAGTTTGATGGAGTCTTTATCTCTTCACTTTTAACATTCATTCCACTCTCATCTGGCTTGTGTGGTTCCTTAGGAAAATTTAGTTATAGTTTATATTCTTGCTCCTTATTCCTGTTTAGGTAAGTTGGGTATTTCCCCCCCTCTGATTTATTAAAAGATTTCCTCTTTGTCTTTGTCTTTCTGTAGATTTTATTTTTTTAAAGATTTTTTACATGTTTACTTATTTTTGAGGGGGAGGGAGGGGCAGCGAGAGGGGGAGAGAGAATTCTAAGCAGTTCCTTGCTGTCAGCACAGAGCCTGATGTGGGGCTCAAAGCCACAGACCCTGAGATCGCGACCTGAACTGAAATCAAGAGTCAGATACTTAACCGACTGAGCCACCCAGGTGCCCCTGGCTTTCTGCAGTTTAAATATGACTTCCTTTACGCCAAAGTGTGCATGTGTGTGTATGTGTGTATCTATGTATTCAATATTTATTCTGCTTGGTGTTCTGAGTTTCCTGGGTCTGTGCTTTTTGCCATTAAATTTCAAAAGCTCTTTTTCTTCGGGCAAATACCCGGTATCTCAAATACTGGATGGTAGGGTAATACTATTTTTAACTTTTCAGAAGCCTCCACACTGTTCTCCAGAGCGGCCACACCAGTGTGCATGCCCACCAGCAGTGCAAGAGGGTTCCCGTTTCTCCGTGTCCTCGCCAGCATCTGTTGTTGCCTGGGTTGCTGATGTTAGCCACTCTGACAGGTGTGAGGTGGTGTCTCAGTGTGGTTTTGATTTGCATTTCCCTGATGATCAGAGATTCTTGGCTGCTGTTACTTCAAATATTTTTTGAGCTCCATTATTTCTCCTTCTGGTATTATAATAATGCGTTTGTTAAACATCTTAAAGTTGTCCTTCAATTCTTTTATACTCTGTCCTCTTTTTTTTCAATTATTTTTTCTGTTTGTATTTTAGTTGGAAAATTTCTGCTGACGTACCTTCCGGTCACTGACCTGTTCCTCAGCTGTGTCCAGTCGACCAGTGGACCCTTCGGAAATTTTCCTGATTTCTGTTACAGTCAGTGTTTTTTATTTATGGCAATACCTCTTGATGCGTTCTTAGAGTCTCCACCCTAACCTCACAGGAGCCATTTTTCTTGCATTTTGCACACTTACTTAAATTAGAGCCTTACTGTACCGATGACCATCACTTTAACGCTGGTCTGATAATCCCTACACTTGTGGCGTATCTGAGTCCGGTCAGTGCGCGAATTCTCATCACCCTGCGCCATTTCTGGCCTCTTGTTGCTGGCTGGGTTACAGCGGACGTAGTGAGCTGCACAGGGGGCCTTCCATGGACAGTCGGGTGGGACGTGGGCTCGGCTGTGTCCTGTGGCTGTGGTGTGAGCTGCCCCCTACCCCTCGGTGACCCTGTGATCGTTTCCCTAAGATGTTCTCCTTAGACAGAGTCTTTAGGCCGAAAGCAACTGTTGTAATACAGGCGCCCACCTGCCCAGCGCGGTGTGGGAGAGGAAGCGTTTCATTTATTTACTTTTTCATTGACTTTCCGTGTGTACCGGGCTTACGCCCCCAGGCTGTCCCCTTCACCTGTGTCTTAGCTGTCTCCCCCTTAACTGACCCAAGGTCCCATCTTCAGGTCTGTCCACACTCAGCTCCCGCGATGCAATTCGTCCAAACTGCCACCGTGTGTGGCCCGTGTCCCCGTGAGTCTGGGTGCACCGGGGTGGAGGCTTTCCCTGTGACCCCAGCTCTCCCATGGATCGAAGCAAAGTCGCTGAGTTTCAGTTTGTTCCGAATTTCACTGTTGTGGGGATGATACCAGCGTCCAGGCTCTGTGTGTCAGTCGGAACCTGGAATTCTGTTATCATGTGCTTCATTTTGGGGGCTCTGCACGTGCTCTGACATTTCCTGCTTTCCTGAGGCCCATGCTTGTTTCATGGACGCAGTGTCTTCTCTGAAAATATGAATTATAGTTTCTAATTACTTTGAAGCCATCTGCTGCTTTTCTAAGGTAAAAAGAATAAAAACAAAAGCCACACACCGGGAGAACGTGTTTGCAAGCCATACATCTGATCAAAGACTTGTATCCAAATATAAATAGTTCTGTCAAAACTCACAGTAAGACAACAGCCTGTTTAAAAGCGGATAAAAGGGATGCCTGGGTGGCTCAGTTGGTTAAGTGTCCAACTTTGGCTCAGGTCATGAGCTCTGGTCCGTGAGTTTGAGCCCCCCGTTGGGCTCTGGGCGGACAGCTCGGAGCCTGGAACCTGCTTCGGATTCTGTGTCTCCCTCTCTCTCTGACCCTCCCCAACTCTCTCTCTCTCTCTCAAAAATGAATACATGTTTAAAAAATGTAAAAAATAATACAAATGAATAAAGTATTTAACTGACACCTCATCGAACAAGATATGTGGGTGACAAAAAAAATGCATGAAAAAGTGCTCCCTATCACTGGACGTCAGGAATACACAAATTGAAGCCCCTGAGGGAGCACCGTAAGCCTGTTGGAATGGTCATGATCGGAAGGTCTGGCCCCGGCGAGTGCCGGGGGGGGTCTGTCGGAGCCAGCGGTCTCTTGTCTTGCTGTTGGGAACGTACAGGCTGACTGAACACAGACTCTCGCGTGCTCCCGCTCGCACTCCTTCTCACCTAGGAGAAACCCAAGCCTGCGCCTTCACCAAGATTTGCACGTGGATGGTCACAGCAGCTTTATTCTCAGGAGTCAAAAACTGGAAACAACTCAAAATTTCCTCAGAAGGTGAAAGGGCAAACACTTGTAACATCCCAACAGCGGAGCCCTGCTCAGCGTCCAGGTACACGCGGCAACTCGGAGGACTTGGGACTGGGACGCCGACTGGGGGAGGCCAGGCAGAAAATCACGTGTCCTGCTGGTTCCAGGTACAGAGAGTGTAGAAAACTCAAGCCGGTCTATAGGGGCGATGGCCTGAGGACCTTGTGGGGGCAGGGAGGTGCCAGGGACAAAGATCCAAAGGGCCTGTGGGGTCTTGTGGGGAGTGAAGCACAGACTCATTACATTGGTCCTGGGGACGGTCTCACTGGTAGCACACGTCAGAACGTGCAGATTGTACGCTTCAAATATGTGCACTGATCTCACTCTCCTTATCCGTCGATAAAGGTCCTCGAGAAAAACCACCAAGGGTCACACACTGTGCAATTCCGTTTATGGGAATCGTGGAGAAGAAAAAGCCAACCCTTGGTGACAAGGAGGAAGTCAGCATTTGCCTAAGGCCCAGATGGTGGGGAAGTGTCACTGCAGAGGGGCACGTGGGAATCTGGGGTCACGGGAATGTCCCGTATGGTGAAGTTTCGCCTGTCAAAACCTGTCGGACTGCACACTTGAACTGTATGCGTTACCATGTGTAGATTACATCTCAGCGTATTCTGTCTGGTTCCTGTGCATGGTGCCCTGGGGCTCGGCTGGGGACAATCGCAGGCCTGCACGGCCGCCGTGGCGGCCGTGGACACACAGGTACCGCACCGACCGGTGCCATCTCTTCAGGGACCGAGCGGCTCATACGCTGCTGTGTTTTTGAGTGACTGGGCCTCATGTCTGCGTCAGACAAATATTTGTAAGATATTTGAGACAGTGAGACTGTTCATTTTGTTTTCGTGCAAGGAAACCCCACCTTAGAATTAGTGTTGGCATGAATACAGAAACTATTTGAACTATAAGGAATTCATGGGGGCAGAGGATACACTCTGTTCTGAGATTCTGATTCAGTCCACCTAATTTTAATTATTATTCTGCAATGGGTGAATGAAAACCATCTGATTCAGTCATGTTTGCAAAATGCTCTGATTAGTAACTACTTTGAATTTTTTAATTGTCTCCTTTTATAGGAGTTTGGTAAAAAGACCCCTCCCCCCACCCCTGTTTTAGTTCATATGTACAGCTTGGGTGTCACGTGAGGAACGTCCACGACTTTCAGTGCCTGGGACAGTCACGTGTGATGTCCAGGAACATCCTGTTAGCCTTTCCTCAGTGGGCTCCCGCCCCGAGAGGCTATGGATGGTTTCAATTATTTGTTGAGAGCACAAGTCTATAAAATGCTAAACGATGATGCAACGGAAAGAATATTTTGAGGCAGCTACAGACGAAACCCTGCCTGTCAAGATGAAAGGCGGAGTGTGACTCACGAGCAGAGGCCGATTTGGTCCCGTTTCCTCTGCGAGGGGTCACGGCTGCGGGCCGATTGCACAACCGGGTCGGCCTTCTCAGCACGGTCCCGCCGGGCCTGGGTGGGAGGCCGGGTCAAGCCCTCGGGGCAGAGTGGCGCCACGGAGGTCCCCACACCGTGCCGAGGGGCACCTTGGGGATCCCCGGTGCGGCTCCGTCTGCTTCAGAGGAGAAGACCCGGGTCTGAAAGTGTGTGCTCGTGGACGAGCTCGTGGGCGCCCTCCCCAGTCCTGGCAGACGTCGCTTCAACGGCATGGAGGGTTCACTGGAGGTCCAGGCACGGACAGTGTGGCTTTCATTCAGGTTTTGGGGGCGAAATGGTTTAAATGAGGGAGTGACAGATTATGGAAAGGCTAAGGAGACTTTTAACCAGGATGGTGCCATGAATTCACGGTTTCAATACCCAACCCTACGGCGAACACGGCAGGGACGTGAGAGCGATGAATAACAAGCTGAAATGTCCGTGAGAGAGAGTGGAAGGAAGCACCATTAGAAGCAGGCTTGGAACTTCCGGCAAAAATCTTCCACTTGGGGAGGCTCAGGCTGGTGACGGGGGCCTGCTTCCTGCACCCCGACACGAGGCTGGGTCACAGGTAGAAATCCTGAGCGCGGAAGACGAGGGCGCCAGTGTGAGTCACAGGCAGGGGGACGTCAGTCGCATTTTGATTATGACCGAAAACCTTTTCTACTGTTTCCATGGTTTTTCACTACCTCATCCAAACATTTGCCCCTCATCTGACTGAGCGGCTCAGCACTGTCATTGCCACCCTTGGTGTGAGTGGCCTCTAATGTGTGAAGGGCTAGCAGCTCCTGGGACTTCATTCCTGCCACTGTCAGAGGCCACAGGCCCTGATTTTATTACCCTTTACGGCGGCCACACTCTAAAGGGGGTGATCACAGCACTGAACCGTGATGTGATGGGGGCTCCGAGAGAGGCTGGCGAATACCGGTGTCACCTGAGAACCAGGTAAGTGTTTCTCCAAGAGGGCCCAGCCGTAAGGGTGCCCGCGGCACTGGAAGGGGAGCTGGCCGCTGTGGGACGGACCGGGAGGAAGGGACTGCAGGACGCAGGGCAGCACGTAGGAAGTCAGTAGACCGACAACCCTGTCCTCGAGTCAGCCACGTAGATGGGCAGCGTGTTTGCTGTGGCGCACGTCACAGGGTGTCACAGGAGCGTTGGCGGGGACGGCACCTACCCTCGTTGCTGGGAATAAGGAGAAGTTTCCAGAGGAATTCCTTCGGGCTGAGTGTTGAAGGAGAAGAAAGTGGTGCCCAGGTGGAGAACCAGGATGGGGCGGGAAGGCCGTGCAAGACAGCAAGGGCACCGAAGGGCCGGAGAGAAAGGACCGGGCGGATCTACAACCTGGGCGTCTTCGGAGGATAAGGGCAGGTGTGCAGGCTGTGAAGGTTCCACAATGTTTCCTGAGAAACCTAGGGTTTGTCTGTTGTCAACAGAGCGCCGCTGGTGGCACCAAGAACCGGAGGAGACCAGACCTCCTCTGAACGGGACCTGGTTCGGAATGACGCGGGTGGACTCGAAGGACGGCCCGGCAGTCAGAGATGGTGGGGGGTCACATCGGCAGCTCTGAGCCTCCGCTCTTCCGTGGGAACACGCCCCGAGCCGTGGCCACCTCGTGCTGGGACCCCAACGAGTTGCTCCGTCTGCCTGGAGTGTTGGCTGCACGGAGTGTGGTGCTTTGACTCAGAGAATGGGTTTGCAGCTAGACAGACCTCACTCCAACGACGGTTTCCTGCGTCGCCAGCTGTGCGCAGCAGTTGGTGGGGTTAATTTCTCGGAACTTCAGTTTTCTTATCTATAAAATCCAAGGAATAACAGTCAGCCCTTCTGACGGTGGCGGGGGCTAAGTGTGCAATAGCTGGGAACTATTAACAGTGCTAATTACTCAGCTGGCGTTTCTCCCCTGCGGGCGGCTCGCTGAGGGTATAACGACATGTCCGGGTGACCTCAGGGGACGAGGTCACAGGATCAGGTTGGGAGACACTCTGGAGGCAGGTCTGTTGAAGGAGCAGAGAAATCCTTGCTGCCGCGACCTGTCCCCGGAGATCCGGGGGGAGGCTCAGGACAAGATAGTCAAGGTGCTCTGTGTTGGAGGCGAACCCGAGACACCAGGAAACATCTGGGTCAGAACATCAGCCTGTGACCGGAAACGCGGACCTCAGAGCACGTGTGGGTCCGGGTTGTGGATTTCGAAGTACATAAGTGAACGCCGTGGTCACGGGACTGGATGAGGTTCTGCAGAACGTGCGGGAAAGGGACCCCCACGAGGGACCCCGCGAGGGGCTCGGGGGGAGGGGCCCAAGCGCGGGCACACCGCCGGTGTCCCCTCGCCTCCACACCAAACACGCGGTGGAGACTTGTGATTGTTTCGGAGTTCAGCAGAGTCTACTTGTTAACGCACATCCTTACTTGCCCCGAAAAATCCACTGATGGTGTAGTTAGGCTTGTGCTTCCTGCTTGAGGTATTGGAGCAAAGTGCTGTGATCACGGGACTCAAAATCCCAGCTTCCAACCTGATAAAATACGTAGCCTGTATTTGCTAACCAGCGCACTCTTTTCCCGCTCTTTTTTCCCTCTCCAGCATCGCAACTCGAGAACCCCGCGCAGAAGCTGTTCTCGCGGTGGAGGAATGTGGGGGCCGACCGGAGGGAAGCACGTCTGGGCTTGTCCAGGAGCAACGGGGGGGGGGGGGCTGCTGGTTCTGGAGCGTGTGCACTGCCCACGTGAGGGGCCGCGAGGGGGTCTCTTCTCACGGGGGTGGGAGGGGGCTGTCCGTCTGCCCCCGGAACCATCCCTGGGGCGTCTCCACAGGAACCGGCAGAGGAGCAGAAGCTCGGCGTCTGCGTTCACCACAGATCACACGTGCCGTGAAGACGCGTGTGTGCACACACACAAACACGTCGTACACACCCTACACACCCCACCGTCTTGCCTCTGGCATCACCCGAGCTTCCTGCCGGGGGGTGAGTGACTGGGCCGCTCCTCCGTCAGGGGCTCGCTTCCTTTGGAAGATAAACAGGTTCAAATGGTGTTGAAGAGTCTCCAAAAATCAAATATTTAATTAACAACAGCTCTGTTCTATGCTTCATCCCTGCAAAGCCTTGAGTCATAGATGTGTCAGCACACGGGTGAGTTAGAATTTAATGCACTGCGTTGTGGGGACGAGCTTTACAAATGGAGTGTGTGTCCCCCCTACTTCCTCTCCCAAGGCCGCCTACGTGTTATCTGTTCTGTGTGTCAGCTTTGAAGAGCGTGCAGTGTGGACTGGGACTGAGTGCCGTGGAGCCTCGCCCGGGTGCACCGGGGCTCTGAGTGTGAGGGGAGGAGGGCACGGCAGAATGGATGTCTGCAAGGCCTGGCTCGTGTGTCTGAGAAGGAGGCCAGTGACTTTTGTCATAGCGTCGGGTTGTAGCAGTGATCGGCAATGAAAACTCATTTTACAGAATAAAATTATCATATATCTGGTGTCATGTACACGAGTATCAACTTACTAAATATCTTGCAACATTACCTGTCAATTACACCTGAGTAAAGCTGGAACAAAACAAGCCTATCTTTTTTTTTTAATATTTTTAATTTTTCTTTATTTTTGAGAGGAAGAGAGAGACAGAGCACATGTGGGGGAAGGGCAGAGAGAGGGAGACACAGAATCGGAATCAGGCTCCAGGCTCCGAGCTATCAGCACAGAGCCCGATGCGGGGCTCGATCTCACGAGCTATCAGCACAGAGCCCGATGCGGGGCTCGAACTCACGAACCGTGAGATCATGACCTGAGCCGAAGTCGGACGCTCAACCGACTGAGCCCCCCAGGGGCCTCGTTATAATCAAAACAAGCCCATCTTGTGGCAAAGCTTCCACAGGAGCTTGTGGCAAAGCTTCCTTGATGAATGCGTGCTTTTATTTCTTTCTCACTAACACTTTTACCATAATATTGATCATAAACTAGTAAATAGGGGAAATCAATTTAATCAGATTGATATATAATAAGCTGTGTTGACTGAGAGCTTTTCCATGGTTTATGCTCGAAAAGTAATGCTCATTAGCTGTCCCTCCTAAAACTAGAAGACACAGAGTTGGGGCAGCGTGTGAGGTGACGGATGGCAGCCACGCTTGTGCACAGGCAAACACGCTTGTCGAATCCCCGTGCTGTACACGCATCGCTCAAGCAATGTCTGTCGTGTGTCAGCTACACTCAAATAAAGAAATTTAAAAAATCTCCCCCCCCCAGGTTGTACATCTTGGGCTTCAGGATGAGAAAGGGAGAGGCACCAGCCTGCTTCAGGGGCGAGTGCTTCCGTGTCCCAAGTGTCACCGGCGGTCGAGCAGCTCTGTGTCGTGGAGTCCCTCCTCCTCGTTTGCACATGTAGGGTTGTGATCGTCACTTAACTTGGGTTCACTCGTGTTGCTTCGCTGTAACTCGGAAAGACTGGGGTTTCCCATGGAGGTGCGCGTCTGAACACCCTGATTTTGTTCTCAGCACAATATTTTGGGGAAGTGGATGGTGCGTATCGACTGGCCTTCACTCGGGGTCTTAATGATAGAACTAACAGGACTCACAGGTGAAGCACCATCGAGTCGTGTTTGTGAACAAAGCCTTCAACTGCTTTTGTAGGTTGGCATCCAAATACTCTTCCCCTGAAAAGCTGATGGAAGTGAAGCAACCAGTGGTGAAGCCACCAGCGTCTGGCTGCTGACCCAGGACACGTGCCCCCAGCCCGGGGAGACAGGGCATCGCGGTTGGCCCTTGCACATCGGTGCCCAGGTCCAGGGGCCCGAGAAGTGCACTGACCGTAAAATCCGTGTCTGATCACGTGCAGCTTATCGTCGTATGTTGAGCGAAGCACGGTATTCGTGGGAACACACGCTTTATGGCCTGGTTTTGTACCTGTCTGCCTCCACCCCAGGCCAGGAAAGGACATGTCTTTTTCTGCTTTTTCAGCATCTTGGCGACATCAGATCCAGTTCCAGCCCAAATATACTCGGCAGAGAGAGGTGGCTGAGAGGAGCCGTGAACAGAAAAGTCCAATGCGTTTCATACCACACATGGGTTGGCTCGAACTTGGCAATGAATATTCAACTTGACTCTTTTGTCGGAGCGGTTTCAGAGGGCTGTCTGGCTGCCTGGAGGAGGATGGCCGTGCCTGCCTCTCCTCAAGTGCTGGGTGGCATCCACGGGACTACCTTTCCAAGTTGACTGAGTCACGCCAAGTGAGTATGGCCTTTTCAGAAGTGTGCTGGAGAGGGCCCGTGTTGGTCAGTCAAACATGATATTTGAATTTTCAATGGATTGAAGCTGTTTAGATTTAAAAGTGAAGACTCTTCCTGGGAGATTTTGCAACTTTGAACTTCTGAATGTGTGTTTAAACACCGTGTAAGGTTTGCTGTCAGGAGTATGTCACATGAACCTTCATGCGAACATATGAACCGAAATCCAGAGGTGCATGGGAAACTGGATATTTGTAACAAGAGCGATTGGGGTTTCGGAAGCAGAGGGCTGAATAAGGGTCTCTCACTGCAAATATCAAAAGGGCGGAGAACGCACAGCTGTCAGAAGCTTAAAACGGTGGGTCTGTGAAATCGACGGTGAGTCTGGCCTCCATCCGACCGCCATGCTGCCTTCTCATCGGGTTGGGCTCGGGGAGCGGTGGGTGTCACTGCCTGAGACTCCAGTAGACTCTGGGCCACTGTCCTTTCTCGGAACCTCAGGACGCCCTGCCCGTCCCCTGGCCTTCATGCATTGTCTGGTCAGGCCGACCCACCTCGTGGGAGCCCTCTGGACACTTCTGGGCCGGCGATGGAGAGAGCCCACCGCTGGGGGAGTGTGACTCACGGGTCAGTGGTCGTGCAGGTGTGGGCAAGTGTACTCATTCCAGCTCAGGTGGTGCCGTGGCCCCAGACGCAGGGGGTGTGTCATTCTCTGGGGGCCCGTGGGGGCTGAGGGCGCACAGAGTCTGTCTGAAGGACCCTAATGCTCCTAAGTGGCTCATTAGTGTGTACAGAGGCCTGGACAGGAAACCGCGGTGGTGTGCCCTTAGGGTCCTTAAACGTCTCCCACGCCGAAGCCTTTGATGGTGGACCCAGGGGCATGATGGGAAACTCCCTGGTCTCGAATCGTACCCGAGAGGCTTCCACGGTGTGGCTTTGTGTCATTTCAAAGGACACTTGGTTTATAACGTTAAAGGTGGCTTCTCCCTTGAGGTAACACCAAACACACGTGTTTATTTGCAATGGTTCTGAGGCTTCCTTCTTCATTTTGAAAAGAGAAAAGTGTCTGTGTTGGCACGGCAGCTCTGTCTGCAGAACAAGGGTTACGCTCCCTTGTTAAAGTGTCAGGAAAGTAACGGTTTCTTCCACCTGGGATGTCGACCCGTGACTTCGGAATGTAGAACATACTCACTTTCTGTTCGTGTGAATAAATGAATGACTGAACTGTTCTCACTTAGGTGGGACGTAGATGTACAAAGGTGAGAATCCAAAGGAGGGTCCATTTCAGTGGAGACACTCACAGTGCTCGCTGAGAAAGGCCCCTCTGAACTGGTGGGCAGGGGGCAGGGGGCAGGTTGGCCGGGGGGCAGGAGGCAGGTGGGCAGGGGGGCAGGGGGTCAGGCAGACTGGTGAGCGGGGGCAGGGGGAAGGGGGCAGGAGGGGCAGGGGCGAAGAAGCACTGGGGCAGGTGGGCAGGTGGGCAGGGGGGCTGGTGGGCAGGGGGCAGGGGATACGGGGCAGACCAGCACTCAAGCAGCGCCTCGTCAATTTGGAGCCTCAAGTCCTGTGTCATTAATTCCCCCTCCTGCTCTGAAGGATGAAGAGGGGACAGAGGACAGAGGACAATGAGGGACACGGTGTCAGTCGAGTGCTATCATCCAGTGCGGGGCCGTCTGGAGGACATGGTGGGGTTTACTACCTCCTGCTGGCCACGTTGTGCAGGAGACCGGAGCGTGAAAACCACACCTGATCGTGCCAGGGAGAGAGAAAACACGGTGACTGGTCGTCCCCAACGAAAGGAACGTCACGGAAGTGTTCTGGGGATGCAGTGGGTCACGGGCTTCTCCAGTGTGGAGCCCCTGCTCCACAGGCAGCAGAGATGACAAAGCTGGGCATCCAGCCCGCCCCGGGGGACCAGGGGAGTCACGGATGGGGCCGTGTCTCTCCCCACTAGAGGGGCTGATAGGTGAGTTGGTTCTGACCATCTGCACACTTTTTGCTTCTGTCACTTGGCTCAAAGCTGCTTTGTTCTAGACCTTTCTGGGTCCCACAAGATCAAAGGTGGTGTTGGCCGTGTTCCAGATGTCAAGGATTGGTGACCAAGTGAAGGGAACGTATTGATCCCAGCGACCGGCATTTGCTGTGAACTTCATATGACCGATTATTCCCTGCTGTTCAAAGTCCCACCCCCCACAGTCACTAACATCAGGATGCATACAATACTGCTCTTCTCGTGCTATCAACACGTGCTCAGCCAGCCCACGGGGCACACGATGTGGTTAAATGTAATAATACAGCAATGCCATTATCTTTATTTTTTAAAATTTTTTTAAGGTTTATTTCTGAGACAGAGAGAGACAGAGCACGAGCGGGGGAGGGGCAGAGAGAGAGGGAGACACAGAACGCGAAGCAGGCTCCGAGCCGTCAGCACAGAGCCCGACACGGGGCTCGAACCCACAAACTGTGAGATCATGACCTGAGTCGAAGTCAGATGCTCAACCGACTGAACCACCCAGGCGCCCCGCAATGCCATTATCTCGACGTATCCCTGGGGTCTTAAGTTTTATGTAAATTACTGCATATCAATTTATTTAAATACATCTGAGATGCGGTGCAACCCGCCCACCGTGACACGGCTGCTAGGTCCCCGATCCCAGCTTGCACAAATCGGCAGTACCAGTCCTCACTGCCTATTAACCCAGAAATCAAGAAATAGAAGAGAATAGCACTTTTCCGATTATCTGGCACGGGAAACAACAGAAGCAATGTCAGGGCAGAGCTTCGTGGAAATAATTGTGCATGGTAAGTGATGTCATCACAGGATATTTAACATTTGGTGTAGACTTATTTCCAAATATCTGGTTCTCGAGAATCGGTAAAAACAGTGAGTCATGTCACTATGTTTTGATTGAGTAGTTTGGGGCCATTCGGGAAGTTGCAAAATTAATAAACTTGGATTAAAAAAATCACTCCATAATTATTTATAGCCTCTTGACTGAGTAGAAGCCAGCAAGGTGTCACGTTGAACTGGCCGGAGAAGCCGGCACTCAGACCAGTGTGGAAGGCAGGATGGAGGCCGGGCCCCGCGAGGCGGCACCCTGCTCTTTGCTGTGGACATGGGCGGCCCCGGCCACACACCCTCTCAGGACCGGTTGCGTTCCGGGGTTGCTGCTGGAGTCGATGTCCAGCCGGCCGGCGATGCTCCCTAAACATGGGACGGATGTCCTCGCTCCCTAGGCGGTGGATGATGCCGGGAGAACAGAGACAGGCTGGCTTTGGCAGCATTTCGGGTGATGTCGTCACAGGTTCATAGCTGCAGCTCCCGGGAATCTCAGCGGAGGGAGGAAGGGACTCCTGGAAGTCAGCACACGTGTGCGGGGTCCTCACGTGAAGGCGTCAGCCCCTCTGAAGGCCGTCTCCGGGGTGCTTTCTCCTCCAACAAGCCAGCAGAGGTGGTCCTTTCATCCAGAACGGGAAGGATTCTGCGTCAGTCCGCGTTTATTTGGCTGAGGGGTCTCGAGGTGTTGCCGGTGTGCCGGGCTCTTCTCCACGGCCCCTGCCTCCCTTCCCGCTCTCCCAAGTGCTCTCTGTGGGCCTCCCAAACCCAGGTCCACCTCCAGTCCCCCGCTGACCCTCTTCTCAAGTCCTGCACCCAAACCAACGTGTACCTGGTAGGTCCTCAACTAGCACCCCCCTTTGTACCCTGACCTGCCTGAATCCTTCCCCTTCCACGTGTGGCCCACGGTCAAAGTCTCAGCCCCCGTCAGTCATGGGACAGACAGGCAGTTCTACCTTCCCTGCACCCGCGACCCAGTGCCCCTCGGCCACGCTCCCTTGTGGCGGAGGAGGTCTGCGTGGCCCTTGCACGGACGAGGACAGAGCTGGGGCCTTTCCCTGTGTCTCACGCTGTGGCCAGGACGGTCCTAGACGTGGACCCGGCCAAGGGATACGTCTGGTTAAAAACCATCACCTGCCCTGATACTTGGCTGGATGCAGGGTAATGGGGCACATTCTGCAGAGGGGAATTTGGCCATAGTTTTCAAAATTAAAAATTCACTGTTGTAGGCCACGTAGGGCACACCAGTGGCATAAACGCTGGAGCAACGTGTACATCCGCAAAGCCTGGAGGGGTCGTGACCGCGCCTCAGCAGGGACACTGGCTGAACCTCCAAACAGTGGGGTGGCATTCATTGCCACCAGAGCTGCGGCTCATCCTGTGCCCCACAGGGAGGCCTCCGGGATGTGCTGCAGCCCCGCCCAGACCCCAGAGCCCCCGGCCCCTGCCCCCCATTTCTGTGCGCACTTTCACCAGCTCTGAGGTCCGTTCTGGCCTGCTTCTCCAGGGAGCCCCGTCTCAGCTCTCTCCCATGACCCCTTTTTAACACCTGCTTCTGGGAAACCTAAGTGGGGACAGTTGTTCAGCGGAGAAAGTGAGCTGCAGAGCAGTACCTAGCCTATGCCGCCCACGCGAATGACGTTTGCCCGTGCGTGGCACGGGCTGGTGATCACAGGTTTGTCTTCTAGCAGACGCGAGAAACTGGGAGCCCTGGCGGGTGGGGCAGGAGTGCACGCGGACAGAGAGGCTGGCTTTTCACAAAATACCCTTTTGGATTTGTTTTTAATTTCATACCATAGGCATTTATTATGCATTTGAAAAAAATGAAAGAATATTGAAACAGACAAGCAAAATCCCGAGCCCCAGTGTTGACAGAGTGGAGGCTAAGCTCCTGTGGGTCCAGACCTTCGGTGCGTGGGCCACCCGGCTTCTGCGGCCTCCCCGCCTCTCGCTCCCTCCAGGAGCCGGGGCGCGGCTTCCGTCCAGATAGGCCTCGCACACCCGTGTCCTCCCCTTGCTCAGGTAGCCTCCTCCTCCCAGGGCCTCCGCTGCGCCCTCTCGCACTCGATCCTTCTGGCGTCCCTGCAGCCGTCCTGGCCACCTCCCCGGAGCGCTGGTCTTTCCTCCTACCCGACTCCGCTGCAACATGTTTTCAGCAATATATTTAAAAATGTAAATAGAACATTTCACACTTTAAATTTCTAACAGAGCGTACCATGCACATAATAGAGGCCCACGAAACAGTAAATGACTCCAGTCAGGTTTTTACCTCTAGGAGCTGAACGTGTAAAGTCGAGACACAACCTCTGGGTCTGTCTGGAGACACAGACATGCTCCTTCACGTGATCTGTAGCAGGAAACGTTCGGTGCACGGCATGTGAGTGCGGTAGGTGGAATCCTGCCTCGTGCGTCCCCCCCGGAGGGAGGCCGCCGTGGGCGTCACCTTGACAGAGCTGTGCACATTTCACGACAAGCATTCCCATCAGCAAATGCTACTGAGGCACCTCACCTAGTAGCTTTGTGTATTGGCACCTAGCTGTTGACTTTTCCTTTAGAAAAATGACACACTGTCTCCCCGCGGGGCCTGACTATGTCCGGAAATTAACTTTGATTTGGGGCCAATTAGTTCAGAGTAAATAAATGCTAATAGAAAAAACTTACAGCCGATGTTGACTCCTAAAATTCTGTTTGAAATGTGGTCAGAATCATATACAAAAATATGCACAGCGAAGCAAATGAGGAGATATTCCAAAATCTCTGGGATATTGAGAGATGTCAAAGATGACTTTGGAATGGTGGGGGCGACCAATTACTTACTTATTTCTAAATTCTTCCTTTGATTGTCTTGATTTTCTGTAGTGCCCTTATATAATAATGGAAAACCAAGTTTCGAAAACTGGCTAATGGACGTGCCAACTTTATACGCAGCAGCTCTGACCTTCGAAAAGCGATCAGGTGGCCTAGCAGGTTTTGAATGTCGAGGTGTCTTGTAATATTTCTTCAGTTGTCCTCGTAATCCTTCTAAAGACTGAACGCCTGGCAGGTGATTCGGATCAATACCCTTTACCCCACTTGACAGAGAACAATCATCGTTTACCCAGTTCTGTCCTTCTTAAAAGACAGTTTCGGGACCCCCTGTGACCTTCGAGGAGATCCTTAGGGGCTCACGGCTTACGGTATTCTGTTTATCAAATCTTCGCGGTGTTTAGCCTTCTGTGTCCCTTGACGGCTGTGGGGATACTTGGCCGTTTCTTGCCGATAAAGCGCCAAGGTTAGCGCCTGGCTTGCTCGTGTGCACTCATCTGTGGGGAGGGTTCAGTTCACAAACACGCTCAGGTAACGGCGCTCAGCCTCCGCCGCGTGTTCCTGCGTCAGGTGCTCTTGTAGAACTCTTCAGAGTTTGAAAGGCAGAGTGTCGTGCCATGATAGGAACAGCTGTAAACGCGTCTGCCACGGTCAAGGACATTTGGCAACATTTTAGAAGGAAAATTCACTAGCATCATCTTTCTCTGCAGAATGTGTACCAACGTCTCAGAAACATATTCCTGGATGTGGACCGCGGTCACGTTGCCGCAGGTTACAGGACATCACAGTGACGACCCCGCCTCACGGTAAGGACTTCTGGAGTAAATGGAAACGGACACGTCAGGACCCGGCAGCGAGCTCTTTGACGGGACTTGTGTGGTTCGTGTTTCCTCAGGACGACTCGGCCGAGTGGGCCCGGCGGCTCTCAGGCCCTTGTGGAAAACGGGACCGCAGACCGTGACACGGGCTCAGTGGCCGTGTTGGCTCACATGCCAGCAGGACCACGTAGAGGGTGTAATTACACTGAAAACTCTGTGAGTCCGTATGAGCTCTGGGCTTCGTGCTGGTGTTAATCGTGTCTTGTACTTTCTAAGTGCTGCGTGCTCACCAAGCCTGTGTGCCGATGACACCAGAGGGAGGCGGACGCACGCTGTCGCTTGGAGGAAGGTGCTGATTACAGAACGACTTTCTCCAGTGGAAAGCTGGGCGGTGTGATGCAGCGGACGAAACATGCAGACCTCTCTTCCTGTCACTCCCTGTCTTATCTGATTGAAAAGTTCTGGGTAAGTGTCCAGACTTCGGTTTAAAATCTGTAACGCTTAACAGTGCAGCTCAGCCCTCAAGGACATCGGGGCCTGGACGGGGCCTGGAGGCAGCGGCCGTTGGCTTTGTTTTGGTGACAAGAGTCCTGAGTGAGAGACTGCCCAGGTTCGTACAGCTGTCTTGTGACATGACCGGTCCCCCCAGCCCAACAGATTTCTCCTGTGTGGGACGTGCCTTCCCATGTGCAGGTGGGTCTATGCCAGCTCGACCCCTCGGCTGGGTCTCCGAGGGGATGCTGTGTGCCGTGTGCTCGTAGGCCTGGCTCGGGGACCCTGACCCTGTTACAGGGTGATTAAACTATGGGCCAGTGACGACACTGCTACTTTCTGGAAGCCGTGACCACGTTCTAGATCTGTGTGCCGGTTCAGCCCCCGGGTGGGAGCCCGCAAATGTGGGCAAGTCCCTCCTCGCGGCTCGTCACCTCACTGCTGCCTGGCGTTTGTCCTTCCTTCCAGGATTTTCACAACAAGTTGTGTAAAAACCCCTACAAAATGGGGACGTCCTTGCAAAGGAGTTTGTATATCTAACAGTTGTTAACACACAGCTAGCATTCTGGATCAACCAGACCTCAGAGAGGTGCTGAATTCCAAAGCAGCTCGCGGCGCTGTTTCCCCCGCCCTGGAGGACCGCGAGAGTGATGGTGTGGAGTCCAGGATTTCGTGCGTCAGTTAGATGCTCTGGCCTCACCCCCATCCTCAGAAGGGGCCGACGAGCCCAAAGCTGTACTCACGGCCGCCGCACAGATGAGGAAGGCCACGCTTTGAGAGGTGAGGATTGCACCCCAAAACAGCGAGCGGAACTCACACCTGGGTCTCCCAGGCTTCTCCCCTGAGCTGAACCTCCTCACCAGATGCAGATTCAAGGCAAATACCATGATTGTATTTTTCCCTCAGTTCGCTAAATGCCTTCAGGCTCAGCTTTATGCACATTGGGATACTTGTGCTCTGTTTAAAGTTATGAAAATACTTGTGGACATTTAAAATTCTCCTACAAATTAGGCACACATAGTTACTCTTTTGCAATGTACCCAGTGCATTTTATGGTTGGAAACTAAGTGTCTTGGACAGATTTTTCATCATATGAAAATGATCATGAGCCTACTTACGATTACATTGAAACAGATGTTTGAAGGTACTATATTATAATCTGAGGGCAAGATGTGCTATATAATGACCTTGAAGGCATTATGCTCGGGGAAATAAGTCTGACAGGGAGACAAACACTGTACGATCTCACTTACATGTGGCATCCAGAACCAAACAAACCAAAGCCTAGGAAAAGAGATCAGACTTGCGGTCACCAGAGGTGGGGGTGGAGGAGGGGTGGAGGGTGCGTGTGGAGAAGGGCGTCAACAGGTGCCAACTTCCAGGTGTGAGAGAAGTGAGTCCTGGGAATGTCCTGTGCAGCGAGGCGACTACAGTGGACGTGGCTGTGGGGTGCACAGGACAGCTGCAGAGAGAGTGGATCTGAGAGTTCCCATCACAAGGAAAAACCTCTTGTTTGTACCACACGAGACAATAAATTTACTGCGGCGATCGCTTCACGATGTACACAAGTCGAATCAATATCTTGTCCACCTTAAATTCATATGGTGCGGTGTATCAATTACATCTCAATAAAGCTGAAAAGAAAAAAGTTATTGGAAGCTTGAAATACACATAAGTGTCGAATGAGGATCGACTACAATAAAAAGAGACAAAAACGCGAACTAGAATGTTAAAGATACATCTACAGAGGACAAGCTCCCTCAAAAGGGGGGCAGAAATGCCACGGAAACGGGGAAGCGGTAAGGGCCGCTTACACTTACATACGGTCTTTTCTGCTCTTCCACGAAAAGGGTTCGTTCGTAGCCACAGAAAATGTGCTTGCTTTTACAAACGCCACCTGGCATTTTTAATTATTAATCTGCCACCTGCTTTGGGAGACAGAGAACCAACCACTACCGTGATTTAACGAGCATGCCACTGATACTAAAGCAAAGAAATAATTTTAAACATCGAAAATTTAAAACGCTCCTTTTAAGTCCATCACAAATGCTGCACACACAAATAGTTATTTACTGATCTTCTTGTTCTGCTTGGATAAAACAAAACCAGAGACTACACTGTCGTTGGAACTTCAAGTTTCATCATAAAGTAAGGAAGCAGCGTAGGTGGACAAAAGCTAAGAATCTTCCGGGGTCTTTCTATGTAGAAAAACGCATTGATATAGCTAGCACCCAAGTAATTTCTATCCTTTACAACTAAAAATTAGAAGTAGTTAGATCATCTCTTCCTATAGAGCTTAACAGACTTTCACCCATGTTTTATTTTAAGCCAAGTGCACTCCAGGGTGAGTATTAAATCATTCATTCATTGATGTATCCATAAAAGATGAACTCACCACAGCAAGTTGGTACCCGGCCAGACACTGAACCTCTGCTGGGGAAGAAATGTGATTTCTGCCCTCCTAGAACCAGGCGTGGAGTCAGATGAGCAGAGGGATGGGGAGATGGGGGGAGAGTTTTCCAGGCAGAGAGAACACTGTGCTCAAAAGAGCACCGTGTTACCTATATGTAATCAGATAGTTTATATGTTACCTACGTGTAACTAGAAATCAAAAGGAAAAATATTGTCCACAAGTGACTCCATATCCTCTGACCCTATCTTTATGCTCTCAGTCCAGCGTTGTCCTGGCAAATGTCTGTCAACCAGCCTTTGAGGAAAACAGGCGTATGAACAAACGAGCTTCTTTCCGTCACGTAGGTGGTCCCAACACAGGGAATCACAATCCACCGATGTGATGCTGACTGGCTCACAAAATCATGAACATGTAACAACTGGATTTTGCAAAGCAGAACAATGTTCTAGCACGTTGTTATTGTTTTCGGCTTCAATGAGTTCTGATTATGTGTGATAAATTTCCTGTATCTAAACTTTAAGAGCATATGTTTTAACATATTTATATGCTCAAGAAGCCATTACCACACACAGACAATATCCCCAGGATGTCTGTCGCCACAGAAATTTTCTCCTGCCTTTTGTGAGTCCTTCCTCCTTGCCCCCCAAGCCACCCCTGCACTTGAAGCAGACCTTGATCTTCTGTCTGTCACTATTGATTAATTTGCACTTTCTAGAGTTTACATAAATAGACTCATACATTACATATAGATTTCTTCACTTGGAATGACTATATTCTGTTGCATGGACCACTGGCTCATTTGTTGTTATGGATGAATAGTGTCCGTTGACTGGATATGCCACATTGTAGTTAACCACTTACTTATTGACGGACATTGGGTTGTTTCCGGTTTCGGGCTACCACCTAGAAATAATAGGAACATTCTTGTACAGGCTGAGTGGAAACATGTTTTTATTTCTCGGGAGTAAATGCCTGGGCATGGAATGGTCAGATCTTAGGAGAGGCGTGTGCTTACCATTTGAACAAATGGACAGACTGTTTTCAAAAGCAGCTGTGTTACTTTCCCTTCCCAACACTGGTGTATGAAATTTCTAGTTCAGTTTTCCCACGTCCTTGCTAATACTGGGTAAGAGCAATCTTTTTAATTTTAAACATTCTCGCAGGTATGTAGTAGAATCTCACTGGGATTTTAATTTTCATTGACTTGGTGACTGGTATACTGAGCATCATATATTCTTCGATGAAGTGCCTGCTCAAATCTTGTAAAAGATTTCTCTCCCTCTCAAATAAGGATCTTGCTGTATTCTGGATATAAGCTCTTCATCTGATATAGGATTTGCAAATGTTTCTTACCAGTCTGAGGCTTATCTGTTCATTCTTTTAACATTTTTTCTTTGAAAAGCAGTACTACTTAATTTTGATAATGTCCAATTATCAATGCTTTCTTTTTGGATTATGCTTCTGATGTTGTAGCAAATAAGCCTTTGCCTTAAGTACGGTTTCAAAGATATTTTCCCGTGTTTTCTTGCACAATATTTAGAGTTTTAGGTTTTACATTTAGATCAGTCATTTATTTTGCATGAATCTCTGCATATGGTGCAAGATATGGATCTAAGGTTTAATTTATTTATTTTGTTTTTGTATGTAGATATTCAATTTTTCCAGAATCATTTGTTGGAAAAACTATCCTTTCTATACGGAATCTTCTTTGCAACCTTGTCATAAATCAGTTGTTCATACACATATGGATCTATTTCATAACTCTCAACTCTGTTCTATTGAGCTTTCTATTTTTTCAACAAAAATTGAAACTGTTCTGTCAATACAATCTGTCTTGATTGGTTTTATAATGAGACTTTAAGTCAGGTAGTATTAGTCTTCTAACCTTGTTCTACTGTTTCAAAACGATTTTGTCTATTTTAGTTCTTTGCATTTCCATATGGGTATTTCATAATCAGCCTGTTGATTTCTACAAAAACATATGCCCATATATTGATTGAAAATGTACTGAATTTATAGGTCAGTTTGGGGATCATTATCATCTTAAAAATATCCGGTCTTCCGATGGATGTACATGGTATATCTCTTCATTTACTTAGGACATCTTCAATCACTCTCACTGTTTTATAGTTGTAAGTGGACAGACATTGCATTAATTTTGCATGATCTCTGAGTATTTCCTATTTTTGTTATTGTAAATGGTATCTTAAATTTCTGGTGATTCATTACTAAATGTGTAAGTACAATTGTTTTTTGTATATTGACTTTATCTTCTGCAACCTCACTAAACTCATTATTCCTAGAAATTTGTTGTAGTTTCTATTGGATTTTTTACATAGATGATCATGGTGTCTGTAAATAAAGGGACAGTTTTACTTCTACTTTTCCACCCTCAAACCTCTTTTTCTTGCTTTGTTGCACTGGCTAGCACTTCTAGCACATGGTGAATAGGAACAATAAGAGAAGACATCCACGTCTTGTTCTGCATCTTAGGAGAAAACATTCAGTTTTTATCATTAAGTATGTTGTTAGTTATAGGATTTTTACAGATGGCTTGTATCAGGTTGAAGAAGTTCCCTTGTGTTCTTATTTCCCTCTTGTATTTTTATTTTCTTTTGTTTGATAGACTTCTTTTAACATTTTGTATGTTGCAGGTCCACTGGTGATCAATTCTTTCCAATTTGTTTATCTGAAAAAGTATTTGTTGTCTTTTGTTTTTGAAAGATATTTTTGCTGGGTATAGAATTCTAAGCTGATAATTTTCATTTCAGTACATTAAACATGGGGCTTCAATGTCTGCTCATTTATATTGATCGTCTCTTACAAGAAATCTACTGTCATTGTCAGTTTTGTTCTTCTAAATGTAATGTGTTGTTTTTTTTCTGGTTGTATTTACCCTTTTCTCTTTATACTGATTTAGACAATTTGACTGTTATGGACCTTGGTACAGTCTTCATTTTACTTAGGAGTGGGGTTCATTGGGCTTCATCAATATGTTGTTTCATAGAGCTCTGTACATTTGGGAACTTTTGGCATCATTTATTGTTTCCCCCCCTGCTGTTGGGGACTCCAATTGCAAGTATATAAGTCTGCTTGAGCTTGCCTTATAACTCACCAGTGCTTTGTTTATTTTAAAAAATCCTCTGCTTGCTCTGTGGTTTGTTTTTTTTCTTTAATAAAAAGTGGCTCTTGTTATGTCTTCAAGTTCATGGATCTCTTTTTCTTTGATGTATAATCAGAACACATGCATTTTCCAACTCACACATTATGGTTTTTATCTCTGAAGTTCTATTTGCATGTGTTTTGTATCTTCAGTGTATCTACTTAACTTTGGGGATACATGGAATACAGTTATAAAAGCTCATTTATAAATGAGTTATAAATGAGAAGAGGGGGAAATGGGGACCTGTTGTTAAATGGGCATAGAGTTTCAGTTTTGTAAGATGAAAAGATCATAAAAGATAAATCTGTCTTTTGTGGAGATGAATGTTGGTGATGGTTACACAGCATTGTGAATGTATTTAACATCACTGAAGTAAATCAGATGGCAAATTTTATATTAGGTATATTTTAGTACAATGGAAAACTGGAAAAAAATTGGCAAGATAAAGTCTTGCCCAGACCAACAAAAATTGAGGGAGTTTGTCCCCCAAGACCTGCCTTCAGGATATGCTAGAGGGACGTCTGTAGTGTGCAATGGAAGAACACTGGGGCAGCACTGAGGCACGTGAAGAATGAACCTTGTGGGCAGAATAAAGATGGGGCATGAACGGAACGCTGTGGTACTCCCAAGTGGCACATAAATCACTTTTAACCTTAGTATGAAGTTAAAACACAAAAAATCATTAAAATAACTGTATAGGGGCACCTGGAGGGCTCATTTGGTTAAGTGTCTGACTCTTGATTTCAGCTCAGGTCATGAACTCCTTGTCTGTGTTTCCAAACCCCACATTGGGCTCTGCACAGACAGTGCAAAGCCTGCTTGGGACTCTCTCTCTCCCTGTCTCTCTGCCCCCCTCCAAAAATAAATAAATAAACTTAGAAAAATAAAAAAATAATAAATAGCTGTATAAAAATAATAAATTTCTTTTTAAAATTTTTTAATGTTTATTTATTTTTGAGACCAAGAGAGAGACAGAGCGCGAGCAGGGGAGGGGCAGAGAGAGAGGGAGACACGGAATCTGGAGAAGGATCCAGGCTCTGAGCTGTCAGCACAGAGCCCGACGTGGGGTTTGAACTCACGAACTGTGAGACTGTGACCCGAGAGCCGAAGTCAGATGCTTAATTGACTGAGCCACCCAGGTGCCCCAGTAGATTTCCTCATTTGGCCAAAGACACGTATATTCGTAGAATAAATACGGAGAAACAAATGCTGAAATCCGAGTAAAGTTGTAGCATTTTTATACAACGCTTGTTGGTTCTTGGATAGCCCAAACATTACTTTGTTTTGCACAATTTTCCTTTGGCTTTGGACCACTGGCTTCATTTTTGAATTGACAATTTCAATGAAAAATGTGCATCACTCCTAGGTTCTTAAAACCGTGCCAGGTGCTTTATCCAATAAATTAGTAGACTCTTAAATGAAACATTTTAAAGTTTATTTATGTATTTTGAGAGAGAGAAAGAGCACGTGCACAAGCGGGGAGGGGCAGAGAGAAAGGGAGAGAGAGAATCCCAAGCAGGCTCTGCACTGTCAGCACAGGGCCCGACACGGGGCTCGATCTCATGAACCATGAGATCACGACCTGAGCTGAGATCAAGAGTCGGACACTTAACCCACTGAGCCACCGGGTGCCCCAAGAGAAAAATGAAAGGAAAACATCTCATGTGGCTTTTCTCAGTGCTCTTCTGAATCAACATAACAAAATACTTTATTAAACTTTTCAATTACAGAAAATATCTGTTATTTTTTCCCATTTTTCAATAGCTTCAAAATCAAAAGAATGAAATGAATACGATAAGAAGCACTTGCAGGATTAAAGATTTAGACCAACAGTGTTTGCTTTTATGACCTTCGTGATGTCAGCTGTGCAGACCGGTCCGTCCCTGATGTGGGTGGGCCCCCTCCGATCAGTGGAAGGCGTATACAGAACAAAAAGGCAGAGCCCCCCTGGGATAAGAGGACACTCCGTTTGCCTGTGGGAACTGGGACATTGGCTTTCGAACTCTAACGAAAACATTGACTCTTTCTGGGTCTTAAGCCTGCTGGCCTTCAGATGGCAATGACATCTGTCCTCCCGGTCCTCCGGCTGCGTAGTCAGGCTGGACCTAAACTACCGGCCCTCCCCCACCGGTTTCCGGCTGGATGCCTGCACATCCTGGGTCTCCAGCCTTGTTGTCACGTGAGCCAGCTCCCTCTGGCAAATCCTGTAGGTTGTGGTTCTGTTCTATTGGTTCTGTTTCCCTGGAAAGCCCCGGCTGATACGTCAGGTTTGCCAAGTGCTCTTGAAAACAATCCAAAATTGACTAGAAAATGAAGTTTGTGAGCCCTTCTCATGAGGTTATGCAGATTAGGACGTCTTGCAAAATGAGGCCTTATCACCGACTTGCAACGACATTGAAAAGAAAGAAGAAACTTCTGGACTCTTTCCTGTGATTGCACTTTGCAAGGTTAAGCTTGCTCAATACTGGGAGTCACGTTTGTATCTGTCCTGCTAGCTGGGGTGTTTTATAATCACTGGAATTCTTCTGCCCTTTTTGACTAAATAAAAATTCCATAATAACATGGTGCACACATACGCACGCCGAGTGAGTGGTGAGCGCAAAGCCGCTGGCCCGAGCGTCTCCCCTTTGTCTCTGTGCTCAGATTCCTGCCTAATCACAAAAATATTGTGCAAATGTCAGTCACATGAATCTGTTTGTGAAACCCCGTTTCCATGTGCGTGTTCTCCCAGGACAGCGCGCGGGGTGATTCAGCACCAACCCGATTCCCTCCCAGAAGACGCCGGGTGACACGATGTGGGGCAAAGCCCTCCTGAAGGTTAGCAAGTGTGGGCAAAGGCTGCAGAGACGCCCCCGACACTAATGCAGGTGCGCCGGCCTGGCCGCGTCTGCAGCAGTCGGGACCCTCTGGGGCCCCGGTTGTTCCGGAAGGTCGAGTGTAAGAGCGCGGCCGTCTCCAGGGTGTGAGGCAAATGACAGCACTAGTCATCCGTATCACGTTCGACAGCACAAACGTACGTAACGAAAATCTCCACGGAAAGAAACTGAGTGCACACTCTGCTCTCACCGGCCTCCTGAGCGCGGCAGCTGTTCCGCGGTCTGTGGAACACGCGCCGCCTGTAAGTGGATTTGGAGCCAGCTTCTGCTGGGGGTGACGTCTGCGGCCACCTTGCAGAGGCCTCGTCACCGGGTGTCTGGGCGTCCGCGAGAGGTGAGTGCCGATGTCACTGTCACCCGGTGTCTGGGCATCTGCGTGAAGGGAGCACCGATGTCACCTGTCACCCGGTGTCTGGGCATCTGTGTGAGGCGAGTGCCGATGTCACCTGTGGGGCTGGGGACGCAGCCTCTGACTTCTCCAGGGAGGGGTCACCAATTTCCTTCCTGCTTCAGTCACAGGAGATGCCCCTTTTTCTCTCTATACTCTTGTTTAATCCCAACTCCAAAAACCTTCTGGGATTGGAAGCTGCCCAAAGCCTGGTCCCGAGGCCACCCTGATCTGGCCTGTCACTGGGTGACAGGCGGCAAAGGCCAGCAGCCTCTACCACGCCTTGGCTCGTCCCTGGGGTTTGCCCTGCCGCAAACCCAGAACCCCATTTACAAGATCGCCGGGTTTTCTTTTGAACGTTGTTTCCTCGTCGAACCCAAACAAGGCCATCTGTGGTCCCTCTGGCTTCCCAGGAGCCTCACACCCTGCCTGGTTCCGCTCACTCCCTTCCCATGGGACACAGCAGCAAGCCAGGCTGGGGACACCCCAGCAAGCTGGTCAAGGGACACCCCGGCAAGCCGGGTGACACAGCAGGGCAGGAGGGCCGAGGCTTGGGTTGGTCAGCGCTGCTGCCCGGTGCCCCCAACAAGCTACTGTAAGTTCTCGACCCTTAGTTTCCATAAAATTCGGCTGATAACGTCCACCGCAGGGTCTTATTGTGAGAGCCGAGATGGGCGTCTAGGCAGCAAGGGGGGGGGGCTGGCACACAGTAGGCACTTAATAAATGGTGCCTTTCGCCGCCAGTGCAGAGCGTGGGGGCGACTTCCACCTCCGGTTTCCACCAGTGATGCTCCAGCGGCCGGTTGTTCGGAACCGGATCTGTCCTCCCCTCCAACCGGGGCCAGGCACGCCCCTCCGCTGGTGCTCTGTCTTCTGAACACGGCCGCTGGTTCCCTCCCCTGCTCCCCCTGCACACAGGGCCCCGGGGCCCAGTCTGTCTGTGTGTAACCGGCCCACCGTGATTTGCAGCCTGAGAAAGCAACGTGGACGGAGGGTTTCTGCCAACACCAGAATGAGCGCCGCTCCAGACAGTCCCCGCTCCCGGTGGCGGCAGCCGCACTTGCAGACTCCCTGATGCGTCCCCAGGCTCAGCTAAGGAGTTCGGTGAGAAGTCGGCCCTTGGACGCCCCCGCCCCTCTTGAGGCCGAGCCTCACGACTACAGTGAATACACTCAGTTTCCAGTGTGGTGGCTTCCGGCATGTGGTGTTTATTACTTCTATACCGATTGACTTAGCAAGTGGGCAAAGATGTTAATTAATGAGTTTCTGCTGGGCGATCAGACATTCTCCTCCGATAGCACATGTCAAGGATAAATTGGATTCCGGATGAAACATGTACGTGACTCTCCATCCTCCCCAGCTAGCCGCGTCCCACACACACAGCTGAGAGCAGGGACATCCTCACGGACACTTGTTCATTCAATTAATCTGGCCAGCGTTCACCCCAAGCACTTCCTCCAGGTTGGGCCACTGCAGTGGTGAGGCAGACGAGCCCTCACTTTCTGGGGCCTTCTGTTCTAGTGCAGAGCAGAGTGTGGTGAGAGGAGAGGCACACCATGGAGCAACAGGAAGTAGGGGAGGTGGTGAAATGCCATGCAGGGCGGTGGAGGCCAGTGCTGAGTAGCAGGGATGGGGGAGGGTCTTGGGTGGGCAGGGATGGAGGGAGGAAGGTCTTGGGTTGGACAGAATGGGTATGGGAGAGCGGGTCTTAGGTTCATCTGGGATGGGTGGGAGGGTCTTGGGTTGGCTGGGACGGGCCGGGGGAGGGTCTTGGGTTGGCTGGGATTGGTGTGGAGGGTCTTGGGTTGGACAGGACGGGTGGGAGGGTCTTGGGTTGGCTGGGATGGAGTGGGGAGGGTCTTGGGATGGAGTGGGGAGGGTCTTGGATCGGACAGAATGGGTATGGGAGAGCGGGTCTTAGGTTCATCTGGGATGGGTGGGAGGGTCTTGGGTGGGCAGGGATGGAGGGAGGAAGGTCTTGGGTTGGACAGAATGGGTATGGGAGAGCGGGTCTTAGGTTCATCTGGGATGGGTGGGAGGGTCTTGGGTTGGCTGGGATTGGTGTGGAGGGTCTTGGGTTGGCTGGGATGGTCCAGGGGAGGGTCTTGGATTGGCTGGGATTGGTGTGGAGGGTCTTGGGTTGGCTGGGATGGGCCAGGGGAGGGTCTTGGGTTGGCTGGGATTGGTGTGGAGGGTCTTGGGTTGGACAGGATGGGTAGGAGGGTCTTGGGTTGGCTGGGAGGGAGCAGGGAGGGTCTCGGGTTGGCTGGGAGGGAGCGGGGAGGGTCTCGGGTTGGAGGGAATGGGTCGGGGGGGGGGGTCTTGGGTTGACTGCTCCTGGAGGAGACTTTGGACCTGAGACCTGAATAACTATTAGTAGAAAGAACCAACCATCTGAGCAGCTGACAGGAAAAGTTTTCAGGCAGAAGGAACAGTGTTTGAGACATAGAAAGGCGATGGGGCCAGGGGAGGAAGCCTGAAGGAGGCAGGAAGTGGGCAGGGTTGACCACAGAAGACCTTGGGAGTGGGTTTATTCTCTGGACGATGGTGGCCACTGGGGCTGTAGCAGGGCACAGCCGGTGTCATTCACGCAGTGTCCCTCTGGGCCCCCCGGGGAGAGGGCAGAAGGGCCCAGCGACGGGAAACCCAGCAGCAGCAGGCAGCTCACACGTCCTCAACGTCTGCCAAGCAGGCTGCTGCAGGGGCTCTCGGTCTCCCCACGAGAAGGCATTTTCCTTTCCCTGCTCGCCCGGAGTCTTGTCCTTGCAGAAGGATTAGTGGGACTCCTGGGGTGCAGCTGCCCGCCTCGGTGCCTGCTGTCCCCGGGAGCGTCCTGTCGCGGCAGGTGGAAGGCGCAGCTGGCGGCTGGGGCCAGGGTTCAGCAGGGAGCCAGGCGGGGGACCGCGCGGGGCTGCCTCACAGCAGCGGAGCAGGGGCCTCCCCGGAGAGAGAAGCATCTGGAAGACGGGCTGAGAAGCTACGTCCCCAATGATGCCTGCTCATCTGCGAAAGGCGGGTGGACGGCCCTCTTGTCCGTGGGGGCGGGGAAGGTGAGCGTATCAGGGCCCCTTTTGTGGATGTGGGGTTCGTGTGGGGCGCGTTTGGACAGAGGCGGGTGGCAGGGCCTGGAGCCACATGGGCGGCGGCCGGCGAGGGTGAGGTTGAGGCCCCTGCCCGAGGCGAGGGCGCAGAGGCCGGGAGGGGGCCGGCGGGCGTCAGCGCCCGGAGCTCAGCACCAGCATCCCGACCTCGAGCAGGGTCCTCCCGCGTTCCCCGGGCACCCCGCGGCTGGCTCAGGGGGTTCGCGGTCCCCGGGCCACCTACGCAGCTGGAGAGCGTGCAGCCCCCGGCGAGGGGTTCTGTTCTTTTCGCAGCACCTCAGATGTGTCCGAAGGCAGATGCGCCCCGAGGGTGCAGGGGCTTGCCGCTCCCGTGTCCACACCCGGACGGCGGGGCGCCAGCGGCCTGGCCTCGCCCCTCTGCTCCCGCCTCCTGCCCGAGTCCCGTCCCCGCTTCCTCCGCGGCCCGAGGTGTGTGGGGACCCCTGACAGGTTGCTGACGCCCTGGGCTTGCTGCGTCACCAGAAGGGCAGAGGGGAGCCCTCGAGGCCGGGGCTTCTCCACCTGTGCTGTGCGCCCAGGCCGCCCGGGCCGGCTCCGAAGCCGCTTCTGACTCGATGTGCTCTGGTACGCGCCCATCTCACAGAGGAGAAAGCCGAGGCCCGGAAGCGGACTTAACGTCACAGAGCGGGCGTGGGGCTGCCCCCGGGCTTTCTGCCCGTCCCGTCTCATTTTATCACCTCTTCCAGGGAAAGGGGTCTCCCCACAGCCCCTCTGCCGCCTGCCTGCCCCGCGGCCCCGCGCATCTGACCCCCAGTCCCGCCTCTGGCATTTTTGTGTGAGGGCTCGGGACACGCCAAGAATTTAAATAGCCCGTGACCTCATCCTGCCGGGCCTCCAGCCGCATGAGCTTTTTTTTCAGGAATTTTCTCCTCCTGCTACCAGCCCTGGGCACACTCACAGACGAGTCATACTCCGCTGCGCCTCCCCCTTCCCGGAAGCCTGGCGCCCAGAGCGGGGGCAGGAGCAGCCTCTGCTCACTCCGACCCAGGCGGGGACGAGGGGAAAACACGTGTGTGACGCTGTGGGATCGCACGAGCCAGCGGCGCCCGGCCCCCGCGTGTCGCGCAGACCCGGCCGGCCCGTCACGGAGCCCGGGGCTCCCCACCCCCGTGCCCTCCGCGCCCGCCCCTGCCCCCCCCCCCGCCCCCGCGCACCCAGCACGGGAGGGCCAGTTGGCTCTCCCCCGCCAGCCCGCGCCCCTGACCCCCAGCTTCGCGCAGGGACTCTAGACCCTCTGCGGGTTGGCCTGGAGCCCTGCGGGCACCGGCCTGGGCTGCCCCTTCCTCCGATTCCATTAAATGCCCCCCCCCCACTCTTAAACTTGCTGCGTGGAAAGGACCCCAGAGGCCATTTTATTCATTTGTGAATCCATTCGTTCACCCTTTCACCCAAAGATATTTATTCATCATCTGATAGGCACCGGACCCCGTCCTCAGGTGCTGGGCCGACAGCCATGAGCCTGCCACAACCCGCCTGCCTTTTCGTCTAGTCCCGCCCGCCGCCCACCACGTGGACACCCCCAACCCCACCAGCCGTGTGAACCGCCTCCCCCACTGCATGGCCCACCCCCCCAACCCCGCCCACCGAGTGGCTCCCCTCCCCCACTGCATGGACCGCCCTCTTCCAACCCCACTCGCCACCTGGAACCCCCCCACTGTATAGACCACTTTCCCCTCAACGCCACCTGCTTCGTGTCCCCCAACACTGCATGGACCACCCTCTTCCAACCCCACTCGCCGCGTGCCCCCCACCTGCTGTGTAAACGACAGTCCCCCACCACCAGCACCCCCCCTCCCTCTGCCTGTGGTGCCCATCGGTCGGTGGACCCTCCAGTACCCCTCCTGAGTGGAGAGTGGCTCAGCAGGCAGCTGTCAGCAGTGAGCAGGAACCCTAACTCTGCTTCCCTTGGGCATAAATCCTAAATTTGTCCTGAACTCACAAACTCCGTTTCCCCGTGCTTCTCCAGACGGCTCTCCACCCTGCGGTCCTTGTCCCCCAGCACCAGGGTCACCTCTGTCCTAAAATCCATTCCTGGACCTGAGCCAGTGCCCAGGGGCCATGAGCACGACCCAAGCTGGCACACAGGTGCCCACCCCACCCCCTTCCGCCGAGGATGCCGGGATGAGGTGGAGTCTGAGCCCCAGGGGAGTGTTCGTTTTATTCTCCATAAGGCGCCGCCTGGACCCCCATCTGCCCCCTCCCCGTGACTTCCAGTCTGCAGACTCAGAGCAGCTCCCACGTCGGGACCGTTCGTCGGCCCGGGGGCAGCAGCTCAGAAAACCCACTCCTCGCCAATCTCCATGCTGGCGACTCTGGCCTGGGGCCCGACTCCAGAACCAGCCCCCCGCAGGGCTCCAGTGCTGAGAGCACCCCTGTCTCCCCTCTCCTGTCCCCCTGCTCCGTGCGACTGTCCTCCGTCACAAGACCGTTCCCGGCGGTCCTGAGTCACACCCTCCCGGTTCGGACCTGGGAGCGCCTCGTCTGCTCTGCCGCGACCACAAGGAAGGCTGGAGCAGCCGGCCAGGGACCACCTGTGGGATGCGGCCGGGGTCACGCACTGGGGGGGGTCACCCCGGCAGGGCAGTTGTGGGCCCGTGCGCTGCTCCTGAGCGGCCGGGCTCTGCGCCCCTCCGGGTGCAGCCCGCCCTCTGTCGGGTGTCCCTCTCTGGTCTGTGAACCCCCTGAGGGGCAGCCATTCCTGTCACCCCTCATGTGTGTCCTCCCATCGCCGCCGGCGCCCAACCCACAGTGGAGCCCGGTCACCGGCTCTTTACCAGGTGATGCTGCTTTTCTGCCCTCCGATGGGGCCTTTCCTCCGACCCCTTCCTGTGCTCCCCGGCCTGGCGACCGGCCTGGCAATTCTCATCCAGGTGCTCAGGCCTCACCTGCTCCTCATGGGTTCCATCTATGTCATCTGTGTCCAGGTCATGCCCTGTCCCCGGGGCCGGCCCCGGTTGTCCTGCCTCCCTTCGCCTCCCCTGAGTCTCCTGCTTTGTACCAAGTTGGGTGGTCTAGAAACTCTGGCCTGGCCCCACGCAGTGTCCACAGACAACTCTGAAGATCGGAAGAGACCCATTTTTTAGTCTGTTGGCATCTTTTGCTCTGTCACGTGATGCATTCACCGTCCGGGCTTGGCCAGCGCGGAGTCTGCTCGCTGTCCCCTCTGCGTGTGCCTCAGACACTGACGGCAGCGGTTACAGGCCAGGCCTGGGGGAGACCCTTGCACAGTCCCTGCCGTGCTGTTCTCAGATCAGCCCCCACGCTGTGCCCTCAGCACCCAACACCAGTCTGCTCCCCCGAGGAGCTCGCGTTAGGAACGTAGACCCCAAGATCCATCTGTCAGAGGAGTGTCCGCGGCACAGGGGGTCGACGGGACCACACTGACACTTGGAAAATGATGCCTGTGATAACAGAAGTTTCTGGACCGTGGCAGGGAATCTGCGGTAGGGTCCTAGGGTTGCCCTATTGAAGCACGATATGCGGGGGAGCTTAAAAATGACCAAAATGTGTCGTCTGGCACTCCGGAGGCCCAACGTCTGCGATCCGGGAGGGGCAGGGCTGCGACCCTCTGGAGGACACTTCGTGCCTCCTCCCACTTCTGTGACCGTATCACTTCCACCTCTGCCCTTGCGCTTGGGTGGTTCTTTCCTGTGTCCCAATGTCCCGCCTCTTATAAGGACACTAGTCATTGGCCTTAGGACCCGCCCTGCTCCCACGGGGGCTCCTCTTAACCTGACTACACCCGTAAAGACCCTTTTTCCAACAAGTTTGCTCTCACAGGTTCCTCGTGGACACGATTCAGCTGTGTGCGGCCCACTGTGGTTCTTCCCCTCTGTCTCCCTGAGATGCACACTTTCCCCCAAGACTCGACAGGCACACCGAGAATTCCTGGACTGTCCTGCCATGCCACCAACTTAGCTTTGTGGTTTCATCTACACACTTCACATCATTACTTACGGTTTATTTCTCCTGACCAGCTACGAAGGCGGTCTCGCTGGGTTCTTTGCCCTCTTCTCCCCCAAATGCTAACCAGGGCAGGATTTTGTGTTTAAAGCACCAGTCAGGGGGGCGCCTGGGTGGCTCAGTCGGTTGAGCATCTGACTTCAGTTCAGGTCATGATCTCATGGTCTGTGAGTTCGAGCCCCGCGTCGGGCTCTGTGCTGACAGCTCAGAGCCTGGAGCCTGCTTCAGATTCTGTGTCTCCCTCTCTCTCTGACCCTCCCCTGCTCATGCTCTGTCTCTCTCTGTCTCAAAAATAAATTAAAAAATTAAAAAAAAAGCACCAGTCAGGGAATGTATGTTAGAGGAGCAAATAGATGAAGAAATGCATTCAAAGCATCTTTTGATGACACGGCAGAGAGAGGTATAAACCTGCACTTTCTGGCCACCGATGAGACCAATCAGGATGCAAAGTAAGGTAAACTTGGAAACAGACGAGTATCCACCAAAGGTCCCTTTTCCCTCGCAGGGCGAGTCCATGTTTGCTTGTTGAGGAATTGTTTTCCAAAGCGGCTGCACCCTTTCACATTCCCGGCAGCACTGTAGGGATTCTCGATCTCTCCACTCCCTTGCTCTCGTCTCTTTTTTGTTATAACCGTCCTATCGAGGCTGAAGGGATGGGCTACGTGGGTGATGGGCATCAAGGAGGGAACTTTTAGGGACCGGCACCGGGTGTTGTATGTAAGAGGTGAGTCACTGGGCTCTACTCCTGAAGCCAAGACCACACTGTACGTTAACCAACTCGAATGCGAATTTTAAAAAGCACAAAGGGGCAGGATATGAGGATATGAAAAGGCATCTCTCCGGAGAAGGCATATGAAGAAGGCCAGCATACACATGAAGAAATGCACACTATTATTTTTTTTTAATTTTTTTAATGTTTATTTATTTTTGAGATAGAGAGAGACAGAGCATGAATGGGGGAGGGGCAGAGAGAGAGGGAGACACAGAATTGGAAGCAGGCTCCAGGCTCTGAGCCATCAGCCCAGAGCCTGACGCGGGGCTCGAACTCACAAACCGTGAGATCGTGACCTGAGCTGAAGTCGGACGCTCAACCGACTGAGCCGCCCAGGCGGCCCAGAAATGCACACTATTATTAATCTCTGGGAAACGCCAACCAAACCATGGAAGATTCTTGGAGGGAAACCGGGATACACATCCTTGGTTGGAATCAGGTAGCACTGACAGAGTCCACATACGCTTTATCCGAATGATGACTTTACGACCGGCTGGCTGGCCGAAGGAAGATATGCTGCCTTAAGACACACCCATTCTTTGCACACCAGAAATTAGTACTCTCTGCCGGGTGATATGTACAGAGTTGTGTTTGGTCAAAGGCTTTCAGACGCCAACACGGTGAGCAAGAGTCACCACCCATCGCGTCGCTGCCCCAGCCTCTACCCGCCCCATCCCTGGGCGCCGAGGGACCGACCCACAGCCTGGTGTGCTGCCTGCTGGCCCTCTACGGCCCCAACCCCACTTTCTGGAACACAGGAGGGACCCAGGTGAAGTGAAGGCCGGGTCTCTCATGATGCTACCCTGCTAATATGTATCCCCTGGCTTGGCGTGAACTCCATGCACGCTCTCTCACATGCTTTAGGAACCACTGGGCCTGGCGGCTGCTGTGCACATAACGTCCAGGGAACACGGGTGCCCTCTGTCCAGGAGCAGCCTGTGCATCTGACCGAATTCTCTGCTGTCCACTGTCCACCCTGGCCTCGGGTGCTGTCTCATTTTCCCCCTCTACCTCCTCCTCCCTCTGTCCACCTCCTCCTCCTTCTGTCCACCTCCTCCCTCTGTCTACCTCCTCTTCCCTCTGACTGCCTCCTTCTCCCTCTGTCCACCTCCTCCCTCTGACTGCCTCCTCCTCCCTCTGTCTACTTCCTCCCTCTGTCTACCTCCTCTTCCCTCTGTCCACCTCCTCTTCCCTCTGTCCACCGCCTCCCTCTGTTTACCTCCTTCTCCCTCTGACTGCCTCCCCCTCCCTCTGTCTACCTCCTCCTCCCTCTGTCTACCTCCTCCTCCCTCTGTCCACCTCCTCCTCCCTCTGTCTACCTCCTCCTCCCTCTGACTGCCTCCTCCTCCCTCTGTCCACCTCTTCCCTCTGTCCACCTCCTCCCTCTCTCCACCTCCTCCCTCTATCCATCTACTCCTCCCTCTGACTGCCTCCTCCTCCCTCTGTCCACCTCTTCCCTCTGTCCACCTCTTCCCTCTGTCCACCTCCTCCTTCTCTCCACCTCTTCCCTCTGTCCATCTTCTCCTCCCTCTGACTGCTTCCTTCTCCCTCTGACTGCTTCCTCCTCCTTATGTCCACCTCCTCCTCCCTCTGTCCACCTCCTCCCTCTGTCCACCTCCACCTCCCTCTGTCCACCTCTTCCCTCTGTCCATCTCCTCCTCCCTCTGACTGCTTCCTCCTCCCTCTGTCCACCTCTTCCCTCTCTCCACCTCCTCCCTCTCTCCACCTCTTCCCTCTGTCCATCTTCTCCTCCCTCTGACTGCTTCCTTCTCCCTCTGACTGCTTCCTCCTCCCTATGTCCACCTCCTCCTCCCTCTGTCCACCTCTTCCCTCTGTCCACCTCCTCCCTCTCTCCACCTCCTCCCTCTGTCCATCTACTCCTCCCTCTGACTGCCTCCTCCTCCCTCTGTCCACCTCTTCCCTCTGTCCACCTCTTCCCTCTGTCCACCTCCTCCCTCTGTCCATCTACTCCTCCCTCTGACTGCCTCCTCCTCCCTCTGTCCACCTCTTCCCTCTGTCCACCTCTTCCCTCTCTCCACCTCCTCCCTCTCTCCACCTCTTCCCTCTGTCCATCTCCTCCTCCCTCTGACTGCTTCCTTCTCCCTCTGACTGCTTCCTCCTCCCTATGTCCACCTCCTCCTCCCTCTGTCCACCTCCTCCCTCTGTCCAACTCCTCCTCCCTCTGACTGCTTCTTCCTCCCTCTGTCCAACTCTTCCCTCTCTCCACCTCCTCCCTTTGTCCATCTACTCCTCCCTCTGTCTACCTCTTCTTCCCTCTGTCCACCTCCTCCCTCTGTCTACCTCCTCCTCCCTCTGTCTACCTCCTCCCTCTGTCTACCTCCTCCTCCCTCTGTCTACCTCCTCCCTCTGTCAACCTCCTCCTCCCTCTGTCCACCTCCTCCTCCCTCTGTCTACTTCCTCCCTCTGTCCACCTCCTCCTCCCTCTGACTGCCTCCTCCCTCTGTCTACCTCCTCCCTCTGTCTACCTCCTCTTCCCTCTGTCCACCTCTTCACTCTGTCCATCTCCTCCCCCCTCTGACTGCTTCATCCTCCCTATGTCCACCTCCTCCTCCCTCTGTCCACCTCCTCCCTCTGTCCACCTCCTCCTCCCTCTGTCCACCTCCTCCCTCTGTCTACCTCCTCCTCCCTCTGACTGCCTCCTCCTTCCTCTGTCTACCTCCTCCCTCTGTCTACCTCCTCCTCCCTCTGTCTACCTCCTCCCTCTGTCCACCTCCTCCTTCCTCTGACCACTGTCCACACTGGTCCAGGAGATGGTGAGCTCTGGGGAGGGTAGGGTGTCTGACTGCTACCACTGTTGGGATTCTCAAGTCTTTATTCTGCAGGCTGTCCCGTTAGTTGAGCCCACGGAAGCCGATGATGGGTTGTCTGTGCCACTGGGGATGAAGCAGCGGCCGGACGTGGCCCCGTCCGGGGCCCCTGCAGGGGAGGCCTCCTGGGGGTGCAGCCAGCACACGATGTGGGATGTGGATCCTCTCTGTCCTATTTCTTAGTCATCTAGTTGCAGAAAGTAACATTTCCCGATTTCCCTTTAGGTTAAATATTTATTCTGCACATGATAAATTAATTCAGCCACAGAATAACTTCCTCAGCACATCGACCCCGGCGGCGTATGCTTTGCGTCTTCTCGGTCGTGACTTGTCTGCTTTGGAAAGACCTTCTCAGCCTGGCCGGTGTGAAACTTGTTTAAACCCTGGAACTTGCATTCTGTCTCTGAAGCCGAAGAGGGGAGTTGCAGCCAACCTCGCTGGTTGTATTTATAGCGTTTTATTTCCTGAGAGAAGACAGGAAAAGCCAGCGCCTGCCTGCCTTCCCCTCTCCCGTGGCTCCGCCTCTGCCGTCCCCCAGCTGGAGGGGCCGGCGGGAGCGGGCAGCCCAGCACCCGTGTGCCAGGTGCTCGGAGCGAATGCGAGATCGGAGGGGGATTATGTCACTCCTTCGAAGGATGGATTGAACGCGCTTCCTCCCGGGTCTGACTGACAGCACCACCCAGGAGACCGGAGCATATAAAGAGGAGGCTGCCGACCCCCGCTCTGCACGCCGTGGACCTGGTCCTCCGGGCTCCGTCCCCGGCACCGAGTCAGCCCTCGCCACAGCCGTTCGACGTCCCAGGTAAGAACTGTATAAAAGATTTACCTTGTAAAAGTTATTAGAAGGCCATTGCGTTGTACTTTAATTTTCAGAAAAGGCTGTTTTGGTTTCTGAGGAGGGAGAAGGAAAAGTGCAAACCGATCTCTGCTGTAAGGTGAAGCTTGACCGTTAACGCGTCTTCACACTTGGAAGCATTGCGTCCGCAGCGGCTGCGCCGCGAGCTCCCTCGGAGGTGGTCTGGCCCCACGGTCCTGGTGCCTTCCGCGAGCGTACCTGCCCGTGAGCTGGGGCGCACGCTTGTGTCTTTGTCATTGATGGGGGACCCCGAGGAGGGCGTTAGAGAAAGTCCTCCTGAAAAAGTGAAAACGGTCACCAGAGAGGTTACAGACACTGCAATTCTAAGCGTCTCTGACAGTGAAAGTGTGCTTGAGTATCAGGGAGGAGCAGCATACACTGTGGGTGTGTGAGGAGCCCGGGGATCCCCGCCCGGCTGTGGCTACAAGCGGGGGACGATCAGCACCAGGAGAGGCCCGGGCGGCACCAGAAGGCGCTGCTGAGCCACGGGGGGCAGGAGGCTCCCGGGTGACCGAGCCCCTCTCGAGGGAGGGACCGCACACCTCCCGGCGGTGACCGTCGCTCGGATGGCTCGTACAAACGGGTGTGAACACATCTGTGTGAGTTCTAATCACATTCTGCTGCAGAAAGTCTCCGGAGAAGATGGAGCCACGGACACGCTGTGAGTGTGTGTCCGGGTGCCTGACTGCGTGTCCTAGGACGTGACACGGCCCGGGTGCTGCCGTGGACCAGCCGTGGGCACGGAACGGCTGACCCAGGGATTCCTGGTCCCGCTGTGCCCTTGCCGCCGTCGCGCCCCCACCGGACAGCGTGGGGCCCTCTCACTCGTGTGACCGACGGCGGAGCGTGCATACCCAGAGACGCTCTGCTTTCAGGGGGCAGAGGGTTTGATTTTGTTGGAACGGAGTTCCGTTTGCGCTGTGTAGCTGACACTCGGGAAGCTGGGCCCCAGGACTTGAAAAAGCACATTTTGGACGGAGCCCTGTTTGCCAGAGCCAGCTGTCCCCTCTGCGGGGACAGACGGCGCGCATCTGGTCGAGGGGACACAGGGGAGGCGTTCCGGAGGTGCTGGCCCAGTTTCCTCCTAAAGCACGAACGCGGCGCTCACTGAGCGCCAGGTGTGGCTCTGAGCACCCGGGTGCTGACGCGTGTGGCTCAGTCCGTTGAGGAACCTATTAGCGGCACGGCTGCCCCCCGGAGAGCCGCGGGAAAAGCGGTCCAGGGGGCAGCCACGCAGCACGTTCGGCAGATGCCTCCGCGCCCACCGTGCGGCGTGAGCCTCTACAGTGTTAACTCGTTTCTCGCGGTGACCTTGTCTGGCACGGGATTTACACAACTATTCCTCATTCGGCAGGTGAGGAAACTGAGGCAGGGAGGTTGGGCCGCAAGGGCTCGCCCGCCGGGGCCGGCCGCTCGCCGGGGCCACATGAGAACCAGCGGCGCCCCGACTTGTTTGCGAGGAGGTTGTGAGCGGCGGGAGCCGGACTCCGGAGGGATCCCGGGGGCCTGCAGAGTGGCCTCTTCTCCTGGGGAACATTCCTCCAGCCCAGGAGGATGACTGTTTCCAGTTTACCAGATGCTTCTGGGGGGCGGGGGGGCACTCCTTAGGATTTCTGCGACCCCGAGGCGCTAACGAGCTTTGCCGTCGTCTGACAGCCGGGCCGGGGTCTCGGTTTGGCTTCGGTTCAGAGCCGGATGCCGCCCACCGCTGGGAGGGAGCTCCGTGCCCCGCGCGCCCCTGCGAGATGCTGGCACGGGAGCCCCGAGGCGGGGCAGGGGTTAACGGTGGAGCGGGCCTCCGTCCAGGTCTCCTGACTCCCGGCCCAGCGTCTGCTGGCCTGAACCATGCCAACTGAAAATCCTCAAGAATGGAAAAACAGGCCTGCAGGAAAATAGAACAGCCGAGTAAAAGTGATGGCTAAGTAGAATGCTATGTTTTTCTGTGGTTGGGACACACCGAGTTCAGTTTATTTCTCCTGCGTACAGTTAAGGTTTATTCTAAGTTAGGCCTGACTTTTTTCTTCTTGGCCATCTGCTCAACGGTGCCTTCATAGATTATCGTCTCTATGGTGCCGGCATTTTTCTAAATTCACACTTCCTGGGTTTCAGGCCTGGCCACGCTCACCAGCGGCCTTGCTCTGGGCCAGCGCTTAACTTTTCCGGTCCTTCACTTACCCATCCGCAAAGTGGGGATGATAACAATAGTGTTTGCCTCTCGGGTCGTCGTGAGATCAGATAATGTGAATATTGGGAATGTGATCACGCCCTGCTTTGTCAACAAATGCTCGTCCAATGATAGGAGCTCGGGTCGGAAGAGCCCCACTTGAAAGCCCCGTTTCTTACCCGGCTTTTACTTCCCGCAAATGCACTCACTGCTGGTTTCGACGCACAAACCGCGTAAACATTCGTGTGAGTGAAGACTGCGGTCGACACTGGAAATCACTGCCGTGCGTGTCGTGCGCCTGCGTAACCGGGGCCTGGCTTGTCCGCAGGGTTCCTCCGCCGAAGCAGGATGCTCTGGGATCTGGTCCTGCTCGCCCTCTGGGCCGCGTCCGGCGCGCGAGGTGAGTGCGGACAGCGGCTCTGCTTGTCGGGGCCGCTCGCGCCCCCGCAGGTAAGGCTGTGGCTGAGGTTCCTACCAGGGTAGAACATTCAGAACTTCCTTTCAAATAAATATTTACTTATTTCTGAGTCCACGTAGGAGGAAATTATTTCTTATTTTTAAATCTTTGCTTAAGTTTGTTAATTAATTAATTAATTTAGAGAGTGCATGTGCATGAGTGGGGGGGGGGGGGGGGAGGAGCAGAGAGAGAGGGAGAGAGAATCCCAGGCAAGCTCTGCACTGGCAGCACGGAGCCTGACGCAGGGCTCGATCTCACAAGCCACGAGGTCACCACCCGAGCCAAGATCAAGAGTCAGGCACTCAAATGACTGAGCCACGCAGGTGCCCCAGTAGGAAATGATCTCTTTTCGGAAAATCTAGGTATTAGAGAAACACGCTCTTTCGTCTGGTGACACAACGCTGGCCATGCACAGTCAGCTTTTACATTTTTACACGCTAAGTTTCTAACACTGGAAGGGCTTCGTGTTCTAGAACTTCTTTTCTTCCTACTTTTTTTCCTACTTGAAAATGCAACATCCGTGTTCTTCCGTGTGCTTATTTTCACACAACACGGCCTTTAATGACCGGATGATACTCCGTCCAAAGATAGATCGTGCCGTTGTTTAGACCGGTCTCCAGGTGCAGCATTACTCCAGCGTCGCCAGTGTAAGAGACGCCACGGGGAACCCAGCGGTGACTGCGTCTCTCCCGGTATTTGAGATTATATCCCAGGACAAGTTCCAAAAGGAACGTTGCTGAGTCAGAGCCGTTAACTCTTTGAGCATTTCTGGCGGATTGCCCAGCGGCTCTGCCAAGGAGGTGGCCGGCTGACGCCTCTGTAAGCAGCTCTGAAGCTCGTGCTTTGATTCGCCGCACAGGGGATGAAAAGCCACGCTTCGTTTGAACCTCCTGCTCAGTGAATTGCGTTGAATCATCTGCCCTGCTACATTTTGGGGAGGTCCGGTCATCCAGATGGTGACTGAAAGCCCCTTACTCGCAGGCCTGAGACTCCCGCTGTCTCAGAGCCTTCCCCGGGGTGCTCAGCGGGGTTGCGGGTAAACTTCCGCAAAATGGAGACACCGGCGTAACTTGTGGGAGTCAGGTGGTCTCCATAAGAGAGCGACGGAGAGAGCGTGGATGGCAAGGGCAAAGACGCATTTCTTGTGCAGGAATTTTTTCTGGGCAATCAAATGGTAGAAGCAGGGCTGCGCCCGAGCCTCCTATCTGGGTGGGAGAGCAGGAGAGAGCCCGGTGCGGGATGGGTTCCGGAAGGCGTGCCAGGGCCCCGCTCAGGGCAGCGCTGCCTCCCCCCCAGGAGGCCTGGCTGCGGAGTGCGGGCTGATCCGGACACAGCCTTCTGGCGCCGGCTCGCTCCCGAATGGTCACGGACGAGCAGCAGCTGCCTCCGGGGCCCCACTGTGGGTAGCGGCCCGGGGAGAGAGAGGGTAACGGTGCCGCATAAAAGCTGCCATTAGCACCCAGCGGAAAGGGGACACCCCCTGGGATCAGGGTCTGCTGCCCCGTGTGTAAAAAGGCCCCTCCGGGTTCGTGCCCGCGGTAACCTCCCTGCTCTGTCCCCACGGGCAGCTGGCGACCAGGACGAGGACACCGCCTTCAACCTTTTCAGCATCAGCAACATAAACCGGAAGACCATTGGGGCCAAGCAGTTCCGGGGGCCTGACCCCAACGTGCCAGCGTATCGTTTTGTCCGCTTTGACTACATCCCACCCGTGAGCGCAGATTACCTCAGCAAGATTGCCAAGATCGTGAGGCAGAAAGAGGGCTTCTTTCTCACGGCCAGCCTGAAGCAGGACCCCAAGTCCCGGGGCACGCTCCTGGCTCTGGAGGGCCCCGGCGCCTCCCAGAGGCAGTTCGAGATCGTGTCCAACGGCCCGGCCGACACGCTGGACCTCACCTACTGGATAGACGGCGCTCAGCACGTTATCTCCCTGGAGGACGTGGGCCTGGCTGACTCCCAGTGGAAGAACATCACCGTGCAGGTGACAGGGGAGACCTACAGCTTGTACGTGGGCTGCGACCTGATCGACAGTTTCACGCTGGACGAGCCTTTCTACGAGCAGCTGCGGACAGAAAAGAGCAGGATGTACGTGGCCAAAGGCTCTGCTCGAGACAATCACTTCCGGGTACGTACAGCAGGGTCGCGGCCGCGGCACGAGGCACGGGGACGGGCTCTGCCGGGGGCTGAGCGGCGAGGGCATCTCTTAACGTGATGCCGTGTTGGAAGAGGTCAGGCCCGGGAGACACGCACCACGCAGACATACGTGGGCTCCCGCCACGTGCAGGCACACAGACGTGCACACACACACGCGTGCACACAAACACACCCACATGGATACACATGCCCACACCCAATCACACGCATGTGCACACACCCACCCACCCACCCAATGGCACCCATGTGCACACACTGCTCATGTGCACACGCACCCACACAGACAACACCACACACGTGCACACGCACACACAGAGCACACGCAGAGGTGCACACACTGACACACCCAATCACACGCATGTGTGCATGAACACCGCACTCATGCACATGTGTGCACACCCACACTCACATGGACAACACACGCACACACACACACACATGCACGCACAGAGCACACACCCCTTTCTAAACCACAAATAAGCAGGGCACGTGGTCCCGGTGTGCTTTTTACCTGGGCAAACGGCCGTCATTTTTCCGGCCGAAGACGGATTTGATGGCCAAGGAATCGGCCCCCTTGGAATGTTCTGGTAATCTCCAGACTCCCCGTTTAGCACTGAGAGGCGAGGAGAGCAGAGTAAGAGCCATGCTTTTCAAGGAGAGGGCTGTTGGTTTATGAGGGAAAAATTCCATGTTCATCTTAAAATGTGTTCATGTTAAAATAGTTTTTGGAAGATCTTTCTAAAACCACACGGGTTTAGAACCTACAGCGCGGTGTTGGCACATCATCGTGTGTCTTCTGGGGAAACGATCGTGCGTTTAAATTCAGTTGAGCCCGAGGCTAGCGTCCTTACCCGGTTGTTGAACTGACTTCTGGTGGCCGTCAGGAAGGCCCCGTGGCCCTGCCGTGGGAGCACGGACGCTCACCTTTGAGACCGAGTGTCCACGTCCGGGACCGCGTGCCCTTCCGAGCCCGCCAGCCAGACACCAGACTGACCCACGATAAAGAGAGTTCCAGCCTGCTGCGTGTAGCAGCACAGGAATAAGATTACATCTTGTGTTTCTAAAATGTCATTTAGCTTGGCATCGTTTGATGTGTATCTGTTGCTCTATTTGTCTCCTCACGTGCATTCCAGGGTTTGCTGCAGAACATCTACTTAGTGTTCGAAAACTCAGTGGAAGATGTTCTAAGCAAGAAAGGTTGTCAGCAAAGTCAGGGAGGTAGGTGTGTTTTGAACAGTGTATTTCACATCTCATTTCTCGTCTTGGATGGATTCCTGCTACCACAGGAGCGTGTATGTGCACGTGTGTGTGAGTGCGTGTATCCGCGCGTGGGTGAGTGCGCCTGTACATGCATTTGCGTGCCCGTGTGCATGTGTGTGCATGTGTATTGGGGGGCTAGTGGGGATTTAAGAAAAAATATTGTAATAAAGTGCCATTATTGTCTCTGAAGGAGTTAGCTGGTCAACTCAGACATGTTGACATCTGAAAATGATAAACTGCTTGAAAGAGTAATTTTGAATATATTTTAATAATGCAAAATAATCAATTTCATAAACCAAAAGACCAATCTCTGCATTTTAACATGATTACACGCAAATTTTCCTGTCTGTTAATGGGTGACAATCATCTCTTTGGGTAAAGGCGTGGGTATCTGTCGGCTACGTTGATGGAGGTTTTCTTCACTCTTCACGGCTGTTGACACAGCCCTATTCTGGAAACATTTTCGCTGCCTGAACCATTGACAGATAATCCTGCATTGAATGCTAATCGCAGTTTGAATTTACCTCCAGCCATAATTGCCTACATTTTCTTGAGCATTTAATATATGAAGTTCACTCTGCTGGGCTCTTTAAACTCAGTGTGTCACTGAATCTTCAAAACACCTTAGAGACAGGCTCGTTCATTTTACCATAAAGAAGCAGAGGCCCCGGGGGTCCCACCGCTGCCGTGTGTGACCACCTGTGTGCCCACCTGGGCTGAGAGTCTCCCAATATGGTTCACGTTGTGATTTATTTGCACTGAGGCCCCTTCCTCATGTCAACTGTAAATTATGACAAAGATAAATCGTTTTCTCATGATCAGCGTGTCAGGAATACATAGGATGTGATGTCTGTAACGCACAGGTGCGGCTCTGGGACCCACACCCCCCTGGAGCTGCGAGCTGTCCCTCCCCCATCTTAGGCGTGGGGATGCCCGCTCTGTTCCTCAGCCTGCATCTGGCTGGCGGCTGGGGGTCCCCCACGGAGGCCTCATCTTTATCTGAGGCTATCCCCTGTCCTTCTGTCCTGTCCCCTGTCCCTCTGCCCTGTCCACTGTCCCTCTGCAGATCTTCCACACTCACTCAGTGGAAATTCAGGGCAGGTGAGGATTAGAACAGCGCGTTTGGGCCGGACTGTGGCGTGAAGGGACATTTGTAAGGCTCCTGTGACCGGTCCCTCGTTTGCCGCAGCCGCTGCGGCTCAGACCTCACCCCGTGTCTGCAGCTTGGCTAACGTGCAAACTATTGGCCTCTGTGATTTTAGCCGCAGACTTTCTTGGGGGAGGAAGTGGTCATTAAAAAGCAAAAGTTTCAGGAGGGGCTAAGATAGTGAACAGACATAGGACACTAACCCCTCCGGGAAGGCTCAACAACACGGAGGCAGAGAGCGGCTCTCGGGACCCTGAAGGACGGACTGTGCTTGTGTTTACGTAAAAGCTGAGCGTCATGGCTGGTGGTCTGCTCTGTGGGCGGGGGGGACATTTCACCCTTGAGGGGGGGAAGGGCACCCCGGTCCCGGTCCCAGCTCTGCCCCCGGGCGACCCTGCCAGGCCTTTCATCAGGGGGAGTAGACGCCCTGACTGTGTGTTGTCCTGTCCTGCTCTGGGTCTGTCTGAAATCAGGCCCCGGGGCACATCTGTGGGTGCGGGACCGTTTCCCATCTGATACCTATGGGCAGTGACTGACGCGTTTATGTCCATGTGGTCTGTGCCCTTTTCCATGCAGCGAGCCAGGGGAACTCCCGAGGTCAGAGTGATTGCGGCAAGGATTCATGACCAAGTAGTAAGTCCCCAGCAGTAGTCCTGGCAGATCGGTAGCTTCCGGAAGGTGTAACTCAGTAGCGAGATGCTGAGAGAAACAGGGCATTTCACTCCTGTGACAGTGACTGGAGGGCTGGGGACATGGCTGGGCCGGCCCGGCTCCCTCGGGGGATGACACCTGTCTCCGGACCGGCCCAAGTAGTTTGCTGTTTGTGTCCTGGCCACGTACGTCCCATGGGAGAGCCCCAGGAGGTTTGTGCGGTTTCAGGGGCAGCGAGGGGGAGTCCCCAAGGTCGTGCTTCTGGGGCGTCTGCCCTTCCCTCCAGAGGACACGGGAATGAGGGAGAGGCAGGTGAGGTCTGGTGGACACTTCTTGGCATGAAGACCACCGGCTGCATCCATCTTGATGTGGAGCAAGTGGCCAAAACAAAGGGTGTTTGGATAGAAAACAGAGTGAGTGAGGAGCTGCGGGGACACGTGCTGGGGAGCAGGCTCCGGGGCACAGGGACGGCTGTCAGCAAAGGAGGTGGTCACCTCTCCTCTGCCTGAGTCACGTGTGGGTGCAGAGCCCCAGCCCCGGTGTTTCGCTCTTTCGTTCCGTCCCCAAGCCCACGTCTGCGCGGCCGCTCTCCCCCGTGCTCACTGCACCCACTGCTTCCCGCAGCCGAAGCCAACGCCATCAGCGAGAACACGGAGACACTGCACCTGAGCCCTCAGGTGGCCACGGAGTACGCGGGCCCAGGCGCGCACAGGAGGCCGGAGGTGTGCGAACGCTCCTGCGAGGAGCTGGGCACCATGATCACCGAGCTGTCGGGGCTGCACGTCATCGTGAACCAGCTTCACGAGAACCTGCGGAAAGTGGTGGGTGCCTGGCGGCTGCTTCCTGCCACACAGGCGCGACCTCGCCCGCAAGCTCCCTCTGACGCACTGACAAGGCGCTTGGCCCAAGCGCAGGGCAGCGGAGGGCAGGTGGGCGGGCAGAGGACCCTGAACGACAGACACCTGTGGCTCCACGTCCTCCAGGATGGCTCTTACCCGGGGGACGCTCGTGTCCCCGAGCCTGAACAGGATGGGTGTGGGAGGACTGGCCGCAGGTCCGGGACGTAAGGGGACGTCAGAAGGAAAACACCGTCTTGGGTCCCTTCAGGTTTAGAAAAGGGCACTGACGGGAGCCATGTTCTCGTAGCTGCGTGACCCGAGACAGGCCCTCAGGTGGGCCCAGGGGACGGGAACACATGGTGCCTAACAGGAGTGACAGGGGCAGCGGGGAAGAGTGGCCGGGAAGGTCTGCAGGTCTGGGGTCGCCTCAGCCTTGGTGGCGTCGCACAGCCGCTCAGCGGGCAGCCGTCCCCACCCTCTGCTCCATGTCAAGGGGCCCGGGATGGGGTGGGACCCGATCACTCCCACTCCGTGGGCGGTAGGGAGAATGGGCACGGCCAGGACGCGCGGCTTGGGAAGCACCTGGAGGAGGCTGTGCCTCTTCTGGAACTTTCCAGCAGGCGTGTGCCCCTGGGGCAGGAATGGGGGCAAGAGTTCCAACAGTACCCCCGCCCGCACCCACTGCCTCCCGCTGAGCACCCACCGTGTGCAGGAGGAAGAGGTAGGGATTCGGAGGAGGGCGGGCAGACACCGTGGGACGCGGCCACGTGAGTGGAGCACCCCTGGAGGGTGACAGGCGGTCGGCTGCCCGCTGGGATCGCTGGGACGTGACCCCGCGTGGCGAGGCCTCACGTGGCCCCGACTCTTCTCCCGCAGAGCCGGCCGCACGGCGGGCGGTGCTACACGGGCCGGGGGCGCCCTTCCCTGAGGGAAGCCCATCTTTGAGCGCGATGAGGACGTTGCTTCCGCCCACACGTAAACGTTTCCCTCGATCTTCCAGTCCAATGACAACCAGGTCCTCTGGGAGCTCATCGGCGGCCCGCCCAAGACCAGGAACATGTCCGCCTGCTGGCAGGACGGCCGCTTCTTCGCGGAAAATGAAACCTGGGTGGTGGACAGCTGCACCAAATGCACCTGCAAGGTGAGGGCCGGGGACACCTCTGCGTGGCGCAGGGAGGCGGGCTCCCCGGTCTCTCCCGCTGGCCGCAAACGCGCGCAGGTGCGCCGGGACAGCCGATACGAGGGCGGGCACGGGGCACCGACCGTAAGTAGGGCTCCAGCCCACCTCACCGCGTCGCACATGAGAGACAAGCTCCAGGAGGTGACCGGTCCGGCTGGTGTCTCCCGGGAGGCGGGAGGGGGCCGGGCGTGTGCAGCTTCAGGCCGCTCTGGGGGGCCTGGGGGTGCAGGTCACTGCCCACACAGAGGTCGGTGGGTAGCTCAGCCTCTTCCCCTTAGCGAACGCACCCCGTTCTCACGATGGCGGCCTCGGGGGTCGGGCAGCGCACGCCAGGTTGGTCCCCCGGCCCGCGGTGTGCGGAAGGCCCTCCTCTGTTTCCAGGGCCTGCGGCGTCGGGACGGGCACAGCCGCCCTCTCGGCCCTTGAGTCCCGCCCTTGCCCTGACGCCTGCTTTTGGAGACGAGGGTCACACGACACCTTTCTCTGCTTGCAGAAATTTAAAACCGTTTGCCACCAAATCACCTGCCCGCCGGCGACCTGTGCCAACCCGTCCTTCGTGGAGGGAGAATGCTGTCCTTCCTGCTTCCACTGTTAGTGTGCGAGGAGCAGGGGGTGCCATCTGCTTCGTCCGCCTCCCGCCTGTTTGCTGTCCTCCCGGTGACCCGCAGGGGTGGAGGGGCTTAGCGGGATGGAGGGGAGGGATCAGGGCCACTTCACCACGAGGCCGTCCACACCCACGACCTCGGAGTTCAGGGTCTTGTCGTGTCACCTGGCGGGGAGGGAGCAGCGCAGAGCGGGGACAGTAGGCTCCTTGGCTTCTGTCACTCTCCGTGGGCATCCCCCCGTGCCCTCCGTCTTGCTGGGGAGAGCAGCTCTGAGTCCCAACCCCAGTGTGGGCGTCTGCCCCGCCGGGGACCCTGCTCGTGGGAGGGGACACACCTGCTCTCCTGAGCGCACGGACTCTGCCTCGTGGGCCACTTCACGGGCGGTCCATCCGTGGCAGGGTGGGCAGAAGCCCGACAGGCCCTTGTGCTTCCCACCAGCACTGGACGGTGAGGAGGGCTGGTCCCCCTGGGCGGAGTGGACCCAGTGCTCTGCCACCTGCGGGTCGGGCACCCAGCAGAGAGGGCGGTCGTGTGACGTCACCAGCAACACCTGCTTGGGGCCGTCCATCCAGACGCGGGCGTGCAGCCTGGGCAAGTGTGACCACCGAAGTGAGTGTCAGAGGCCACTCCTCGTCCGCAGGGCGGGGCCGGATCGCGGGGACGGGCTCTCGGGCTTGGGCGTGAGCAGACGCCTGGGACGGCCAGCCCCTGCTTCCCCCTGATGTCTCCGTGTTCCTCTGTGTGCTAGTCCGGCAGGATGGGGGCTGGAGCCACTGGTCGCCGTGGTCTTCCTGCTCTGTGACCTGCGGCGTGGGCAACATCACCCGCATCCGGCTCTGCAACTCGCCCGTCCCCCAGATGGGGGGCAAGAATTGCAAGGGGAGTGGCCGGGAGACCAAAGGCTGCCAGGGCACCCCGTGTCCAAGTAAGTGGGGTGGAGGCGGGGGGTGGGCCCAGCGCAGGACTGGGAAGAAGAGACGTGCTGTCCCCTGGCTGGCTCCTTGCTGGAGCTGGCCTGAGGGTACATCCTGATGGTGAACCAGCTCAGTTAAATTACTGCTGACCCACAACTAAGGGACAAGTCAGCCTGACCCCTGGGCAGTGTGACGCGTGCCCTTTACCGGGGGATGGGTAGACAGCATGGAACAGGGGGTCTCGGGAGACGGCCCCCTGCAGCCTGCAGCCGGCTGGCCCCGGGCCCCGGGGTGCCAGGACCCTGTTCCAGAAGCCCCGTTCATGAAGTGCAGAGACAGCCAGGGACAAGGGGAGTGCAGGGTGATCCTCTCACTGCCAAGTTGTCCAATAAGATGAACTTGAGCTTCCTGGGACGTTTCAGATGCGAACACCTCTCACCTGGCAGGTGTGCCTGTGTGGGCAGCTTTCCACCTCTAGACCCCGGCCTGTGGGACTTGAGGGAAAACAAAGCCAGCTGAAACCTGTCGTCCGCATCACCCCCGAGCTCAGGTTCAGGAAAGGACGCTCTTTCCAGTTTCCCTCCCACGTCTGGAGACCCCGCTCCATCCCGGCTCTTACCCCGGGAGCCCCCGTGTAGGTCAGGCTCCGCGCTGACCCTCTGTGCTCTCTGCCCTCAGTCGACGGCCGGTGGAGCCCCTGGTCCCCATGGTCAGCCTGCACGGTCACCTGTGCCGGAGGGATCCGGGAGCGGACGCGCGTCTGTAACAGCCCCGAGCCCCAGCACGGGGGCAAGGACTGCGTGGGGGACGTCCAAGAGCGTCAGATGTGCAATAAAAGGAGCTGTCCTGTAGGTGGGTGTGCGGGCGGGACACGAAAGCGCCTGTGTCCCTGTGGTCTGCACGCTTCAGCCCCTCTGAAGAAGCCACCGCGTTTTTATTCTGGTTAAAAACATAAAAATAGAAGACATAGAGAGTAGAAAATAGGAAATATAGAAGGGAGAGATTAGTTCTATGCTCATGAGGACACCTGCTTTTAACACCCGTGCTCCTCCACGGTTTTGTGGAACATCCTGCGTGACGACAATCACCCATCAGCCACCCATGTGCCTATGCGCCTGTAGCCTCTATCTTTATTATTTTTTTATGTTTATTTATTTTTGAGAGAGAGGGAGACAGAGTGTGCATCAGGGAGGGGCAGAGAGAGAGGGAGACACAGGATCCTTAGCAGGCTCCAGGCCCCGAGCTGTCAGCCCAGAGCCCGACGCGGGGCTCGAACCCACGCACCGTGAGATCGTAACCTGAGCCGAAGTCGGACGCTTAACCGACCAAGCCACCCAGGCGCCCCTATCTTTTACTATTTAAAGATAAATTCTGGGAGGGCAAGCACGTTGCCAGCATATACCAAGTGACTCAGTTTCCCCTTACCGAACTCGGGTGCTGGACAGACGCCTCCCCGGGCGCAGGTGATCGCGTCCCGGCGGCCTCCCGGGTGCGCCCGCCCGCGCCGACCCCGCTCTGTGCCGTCCTTCGCAGACGGCTGCTTGTCCAACCCGTGCTTCCCCGGTGCCGAGTGCAGCAGCTTTCCAGACGGCTCCTGGTCCTGCGGCGCCTGCCCCGTGGGCTTCCTGGGCAACGGCACACACTGTGAGGACCTGGACGAGGTGGGTGCCCGGCCTGGGGAAGGGGTGCCCGCGGAGCCGGGGTCGGCGCTCACCCCCGCTTATCCCGCAGTGTGCCGTGGTCACCGACGTCTGCTTCGCCGTGGGCAAAGCCCAGCGCTGCGTCAACACCAACCCCGGCTTCCACTGCCTGCCGTGCCCCCCTCGCTACAAAGGGACCCAGCCCTTTGGCGTCGGCCTGGAGGCGGCCAGGACGGAGAAGCAGGTGAGCAACTGACCGCTTGTGTTCTGGGAAAAGGCTGTAGGTCAGTCGGGAAGAGCCCAGAGCACTGGGGGGCAGTCAGAGAATACCAGGCGGCCTCCCTGGGCGAGGAGGCAAAGGGTGCTGACTCCTGGGAAGCAGGCGGAGGGCTGTCAGAGCCTGTCCACCACCCTGACCGATCAGCCTGGCAGGGGGCAGACCTGAACTTTCCCGCAGGGAGCCCGAGAGGACCGGCGTGACCACTGTATGCTGGTGACCCCGCAGGGTCACCTGCGGGCTTGGACCTCAGGATCGCTTCTGGAGAGCAGAGAGCACAGCTCCGAGGCTCTGGGTCCCTGCGGCACCCGGCGGGGGGGGGGGGGGCTGCACCCCTGCCCTCGTCCCGGAGCGTCCGCCTCAGACCTGCACGTGAGGGGTGGGGTCTCGGTGCGTCCTAACCACGCGGCCGCCTTCCCGCAGGTGTGTGAGCCTGAGAACCCGTGCAAAGACAAGACTCACGCCTGCCACAAGCACGCGGAGTGCATCTACCTGGGACACTTCAGCGACCCCATGTACAAGTGTGAGTGCCAGACGGGCTACGCGGGAGACGGGCTCATCTGCGGGGAGGACTCGGACCTGGACGGCTGGCCCAACAAGAACCTGGTGTGCTCCACCAATGCCACCTACCACTGCATCAAGGTGAGCGCTGGGGCTCCCGCCTCTGGCCTCCTGCCTCCCCCCTACTTCCACCTCCAGCCTCCCCTCCACCCTCTGCTCCCCCTGCCGCTCCCCCCCATCCCACCTCCCACTGGCTCCAGGAAGTCCCATTCAGGGCCCCTGTGGCCACTTGCAGACAATCTGTTGTTCTGAAGAGCTGGGGGTGCGAGGTGGTTCCCAGCTGCACCCCCGCTCCACCTGGGCTTCTGCTCTCAGTGAGGGAACTTGCTGGAGAAACTCAGGTTTCGCCCACGTTCGTGGGACTGGCGGAGCCGGGCCACCAGGCCTTCGCTGGCTGCAGACAGGCCCCAGGAGCTGTGCCTCGATGGGACCTAGGTCCCCGTGGATCTGTTTGGAGGCCACCCTGGAATTTCTGAGACCCAAGGGTGAACACGACTGAAATACACGCTTCACCACCGCCACGCAGGTTTGAATTACAACTCGGCTCGTTGAAGCCAAGTGATTTTTCTAATCACGCCGGTCACATGGGAGATGATTTGGACTCTGTGCCCCGGATTCTGAACAGAGGTCTATGCTTGACTCCTGGCACCTGTTGGCTGAGGAGGGCGGAGGGCACGGATGTGCAGAATGGGACTCTGACGTCGGGACGTGAAAGGTCTCCGGGGGTTCGGCCGTCCTCCAGGCTTCCAGAGCGGCAGCCCCTCCCTCTCCTCGGGTTTCTGCTCTCCCGTGGCCGCCGGGCTCCTGGGCACAGGGCATGAGCTTCCCTGGTCTGGAAGCATGGGCGGCGGTGCGGCGTCTCCAGGGCAGCCTTGAGGAGAAACACGCGTGTCCCTGGCCTCGCCCCCACTGAGGACGGCGCGTGACCCTGGCACCGTCAGCTCCGTGCCCGAGGGTTTACCCTCCGCCCCCCCGAGTGTTGTTATGACTCGTGCGTGCCCTCTGATTGCAGGACAACTGCCCCCTGCTGCCGAATTCCGGGCAAGAAGACTTTGACAAGGACGGCACCGGTGACGCCTGTGACGATGATGACGACAATGACGGCGTGGACGATGAGAAGGTGGGGGTGGCGGGGAGGAGAGCTTTGTCCCGGGGGCCCCGCGCTCGGTGGGATCTGCGATCCCGCACGCGCAACCCAGCCCTGACAGGGCGCAGGCCGTGTGCAGCGTGCGGTGACCGGCCGGCGCGACTGGCCGTGGGCGTCTGCGTGCAGGGGACCGCCTGCCCTCCTGTGGGTGCCAGCTGGGGCGCCGCTGTCCCCACCATGAGTGATGTGCTTGCCTTTACTGAAACCTGCGGGGAAACTGTCCACCAGGTGACTTCACATTCACAGAAGGGACAGACTAGGCTGCGTGTCTCCGCACAGCCTCACCGCACCTGCCTCTCCTGACCCACTAACCCCTCACTCACTCGCTCACGTGACGCTGGCAGACCTGTTGTCAGCGTGACGTATACGGTTATGTCGTCTCTGCCATGAAATGTCTCCGTTTCAGCGGCAGACGCATAAATAATCAGAAAGCGGTTTGACGGCAGGAAAGCGCGGGGCTGAGGCCGACTGGCTCCGTGTGGGTCGTCCGATCCTCCCGGAGTGAGTGATGTGCAGCCCAGCGACGTCCTCGCGGTGTCAGATGTCCTCGCGGTGTCCCGACCTCTTCCCTTGCCTTTCCGCAGGACAACTGCCAGCTTCTCTTCAACCCCCGCCAGTTCGACTATGACAAAGATGAAGTCGGGGACCGCTGTGACAACTGCCCGTATGTGCACAACCCGGCGCAGATCGACACGGACAACAACGGCGAGGGCGACGCGTGCTCCGTGGACATTGACGGAGACGGTCAGTTCTGCCCCTGCCGCGGACGCGTGTCTGCCGCCTGGCGCTCTGTCCCGTGGGTGCCACACAGGCTCAGCCACACCTGTGGACCGGTGCCAGGGTAAACGGTGCCTTAAGCTGTTTTGGCGGGAGCCCAGCCTCGCCAGGCCCGTCCTTCCCGGGGTCGCCGGCGGGGTCGCCAGCCTCAGGAACTCCCTTCGTGAAGCCATGGATGTGGCATCTGCCTTCCGTGACCCAGGCCCCTAGTCCTGTGCCCTGTGTCCTTCACGCTTGTGTCCCCTGTTGGCACTTGTGACCGCGTCCCCGTCAGAGGCCCAAGTGTTCGGTCCTGTGTCCTCACCGAACCACACCGCAGGCAGGCGCATCTGCCGCCCTGTCCCGGGTTTTTTCTGCCCACACCCTCACTTCCAGCTATTCGCGGCACGGCCGTGGCAAAGCACCCCGGGCGTCCCCGGCTGTTAGGAGCCTCGGACACCATCAGGCCACATTCAGCCGGAGAGGCCGGTGCCCCGGAAAGGAGCCCATCCGCCAGCGGCAGTGGTCGCCCGCCGCCCACCAGGCGTCTGCAGGCTGAGCCGACTCACGCCTCTCTCTGTCTCGGCAGCGGCTGGAGCGCGCGCCGGCCCTTCTTGGGGGTCTGTTCCCGCTGCCCCCCGCCCTGCTCCCTCCGGCCCCACCTGGCCCGGGCGAGAGGCGCCTCGGCCGGTCTCGCGCGCTCCTCTCGATGCAGCGATCGTGAGGGTTGGCTGTGCCATCGGACGGGGTGGCTGCCGCCGCTGTAAATTCAGGTCTCTCACGGCCCCAGTGTCCTGGGATCCACTATCCACTTCCAGGGCTCTTGAAGTAAGGTATTGCACCTGCCAGCCTCTGCCGCGGGCACGCTCCTCCGTGTATCATGTCCACGCTCAGTTCCTACGGGCTCGCGGCTTGTTTGTGGAATGGATCTGGAGGAAAGACTCGACACGGGGAGCTCAGAGGTGACACGTGTGAACACGGGTGACAGCTCCTTGCCATGCAGAATCACCCGGAAGCCTCCGAGAGTGGCTCTGTTTTAAACTAAGGCATCTTGGGCTTCAATGGGAAACCTGACATACGTTCTTTCACGATCTGATAATATTTACACTTTCCCGTATTCTTAGCTCCTTTTTTACGAAACCGAAGTTCGGCTGTAAGTTACTTAATGAGCCGGGAAAAGCTCTGTGCTTTTTCTAAGCTAGCACACTCATTTTCCCCGAACATCTGCAGACGTCTTCAACGAGCGGGACAATTGTCCCTACGTCTATAACACCGACCAGAGAGACACAGACGGGGATGGCGTGGGCGATCACTGCGACAACTGCCCCCTGGTGCACAACCCTGATCAGGTGATTGATTAGGTGACCGAAGGGGGTGTGTGTGAGCAGAAGGGGGGGTCAGGGCACCTAATCGTTCGTGGATATATGTGTCTTTGTGGCTTTCCATTAGTGCTGCCACGCAGGGACAGCGTGGGCTTTTCAGTAATTTTAATTGAAAACTTTCATTGAGCGGGCTTCAATCTCAGTGGCCACGGCTGCGTTCGTGGGCGTGTTCGTGGGCCCTCCCTGTCTGAGGGGACCGGGCACCCGCCCTCCGCTATCTGCCTGTTTCCCTGACACAAACGTGGGGACTGGCTTCTCTTCCAGACTTGCCTCTGGAAGACACAGCACATAAGGTGTTGCTGTCGTATGTGGGATACACTGTTGCAGATGACGTCACAAAGGCGCTTGCTGCTCCGGGCTCTTCTTTCCGGGAAGCGAGTCCATGTAGCTGGGTCACGCAGGGTGCTGCCCAAGTCGCGGACTCGGCCACTTGCCTGCAGCAGGGGGCGGCCCAGCCCCAAGGTCTGCGGCCACGACCAGCCTGGCGCCCGTCCACCCGGCAGGTGCTCAGCCCGTTCCCTGCCCTGTCCCCCAGACCGACATAGACAACGACCTCGTGGGAGACCAGTGTGACAACAATGATGACATCGACGACGATGGCCACCAGAACAACCAAGACAACTGCCCCTACATCCCCAACGCCAACCAGGCCGACCACGACCACGACGGCCAGGGCGACGCCTGTGACTCAGACGATGACAACGACGGGGTCCCAGACGACAGGGACAACTGCCGGCTTGTCTCCAACCCTGGCCAGGAGGACTCCGATGGTAGGTGCCCCGCCCCCTAGGATGATCCGTGCCCCGCCCCCTCAGACGGTAGGTACCCTCAGAGGTACCCTGCCCCACCCCCTCGGGCGATCCGTGCCCCGCCCCCTCGGGCGATCCATGCCCCTCCCCCTTGGACGATCTGTGCCCCGCCCCCTCGGATGATCCGTGCCCCGCCCCATCAGGCGGCAGGCGCTCCGCCTCTTCAGACAGTATGTGTCCCGCCCCCTTGGACTATCCGTGCCCCACCCCCTCGGCGACCTGTGCAGCAGCTTCGCGTGCCCGCCAGCGCATAGGCCACAGGCTCCACGCAGAAGCTATGAGCGGTCTCTGCAGAGACGTGCCCGTCACGAGCGGGATGAGGTGGGATCTGGGCTCAGAGAGGGTTGGGGATTTATTCTTTCAAGGACAAAGCAAAGGAGAAAGGGGTGTGAAATGTCAGGAAAAGGAACGGGGTTCCCCGCGCGGCCCGCAACAGTGGGCAGCGTCGGGGGCAGGGTCTTGAGGAAGTGGGGCCACGGGGAGGGTGTGGAGTAGGCGGCGAGGTGCACGCCGCGTTCGGGGCCCCGGGGGAGCCGTGAGAAGGTGGCTTCGGGGGCCCCCGCGCGTGTGGGCCGCCCAGCCTTTGGGACCGGAGATGGGGTGTGGGCGTCCTAGCCAACGTGACTCACAGGCGAGTGGGGGACCCGGGATCTGAGGGCGGCTCTGGGGGTCACGGCAGAGCCACGCGGGTGACTCCAACAGGGGGCGGGAACCCTGCCTGGAGCCAGCGCTGGGCTCAAGCTGACCCGCGGGAGCCCGGGGGCGGGCCGGGGTGGGGAGAGGCCGGCCCTGAGCGCACGGGGTGCTTTCCGGCTCCTCCTGCGCGAGCGTGGGCCTCAGGTGCGAGCAGCCAAGCAGACCCCGAAGGAGGCGGCGGGAATTAGCCGAGCTCGGTGCCTGTTCTCCTGGTGAAATGAGCTATAGCTGAGAACACTGCCGTCCGACCCCCCGGACGGGACAGCTGTGGGGGTCACAGGCCAAGGCCCCCCCCCCCCCCCCCCCGCCCCCCGCGCCTCCTCCCACCAGTGACCTGGGGGCCTGCCAGGCCCGCACCCCGCCCACCACCTCACCGGACAGGTTGAGAAGAAGGTTCCAGAGAAAAATCTGTACCTCCCCAAGGAAAGCCATTGGTAGAGTAAGAGCTCTGCTTTAAATCCGAATAGATTTCAGGCAAGGGTGATGATGAAAGTTGTCAGGAGACGTTCTGGAAACTGTCAGAGAATAAGCTGGAGGTGCAGCCCCCCTCACCCCCAGCCTGAGGCCTAGTCTTGGGGGACACCCGCGGGGGTGAGCAGGAGCCTGCTGTCCACACTCTGAGCACCGCGCCAGGCTCCTGGGAGCCCCCCAGCCCCACGCAGTAGGGAAGATGAGCATGGCCCCACAGAACACCAAGGAAAGGCTGACGGCCAACCACCCACCATGTGTTCTCTTTCTCGGCTATCCGCCGCCAGGGGACGGGCGTGGGGACGCTTGCAAAGACGACTTTGATAACGACAGCATCCCAGACATCGATGACGTGTGTCCTGAGAACAGCGCCATCAGCGAGACCGACTTCAGGAACTTCCAGATGGTCCACCTGGACCCGAAGGGCACCACTCAGATCGACCCCAACTGGGTCATTCGCCATCAGGGCAAGGAGCTGGTGCAGACGGCCAACTCGGACCCCGGCATCGCTGTCGGTGAGCCTTCGAGATTCGCACCACCCTTCGTGGTTCCTGGGGGCAGGGTGCCCACGGGGCATGCGGGAGGCTCTGTAGAGCCGCGTGGTGGGGTCGGGGTGGTCTCTCGGGTGCCCGTCCTTCCACGCCTGCCAAATGGTCTCGACCGAGGGAATGGGGAGGCAGGCATCCGTGAGGTCGTGCTCAGTAAGCCATCTTACGTGTGGATTTGATTTACAAAATACTATGTCATACAGTAACGGTCTGCCAGACTCAGGAAGTGGGGTCTGAAGTTGTTAGGTCCCAGACATTCATTAACCCCAGAGCCACGAAGCGGAGGTGGGTGTGAGACAAGGGCCCAGCCCAGCCTCCTCCCGCCCACGCCCACCGGTCCTGGGGCCGACCCGGGCACGTCCTCCAGGGCCGGGCCCACCTGAACCTCACCACCGAAAGTCCCCTTTGACATCAGGTTTTGACGAGTTCGGGTCCGTGGACTTCAGCGGCACGTTCTACGTCAACACCGACCGGGACGATGACTACGCCGGCTTTGTCTTCGGCTACCAGTCCAGCAGCCGCTTCTACGTGGTCATGTGGAAGCAGGTCACCCAGACCTACTGGGAAGAGCAGCCCACTCGGGCTTACGGCTACTCGGGCGTGTCCCTCAAGGTGGTGAACTCCACCACGGGCACCGGCGAGCACCTGAGGAACGCGCTCTGGCATACCGGGAACACGCAAGGCCAGGTGAGGACGGCGAGGCGCCGGGAGCACGCTCGAGAGAGCCGTCCTCGCCCCGGAGATGCCCAACCTTTGTGTTTTCCTTAATTGTAACCCAAGTGACAGTAATTTTAACAGTCTCGTATTGAGCGCCTACCTGATTAAAGACGCCATGCCTGGTCTTGGTGTTTCCGTAAACATGGCCGATGATCCTCTTGTAAGTTACGTGTGATTCTACTGTCTTCTAGAGGTGAGGACAACTGGGTTTTCAAAGGCTGTTTTGCCCAAGGTCCCATGTTGAGGAAGCAGGGGATCCGGAATCGCATCCGTGGCTCTGGCTCTGACGCCCGTGCCGGGGGCACTGACCTGCTGGCCCCTGTCGGCGGACTTGGGTCCGCTCCCTAGGCTCATGGCTGCGTGAGCCACGGGCGCCCCCGTCCGTGCTGTGAGACGGCACCTGTACTCAAGAGCGATGTTTTCTCAGGTGCGCACGTTATGGCACGACCCCAAAAACATTGGCTGGAAGGACTACACTGCTTACAGGTGGCATCTGACCCACAGACCGAAGACGGGCTACATAAGGTAAGGGGGCCCAGTGCCAGCGACTTCCACCCAGTGTCCCCAGCACCAGTGAGAGGCCAGGACGGGGGAAGCGCGGACTCACTGAGCGTGAGGCTTACTCGCCCACGTGCTGCCCTCTTGTCAGGGAGCCGTCAGCACGTGGGGTCCTGCTCCGGGCATTAGGTCGGGGCCCCCTCCCTACCACCCGGGCTCCAGCCTAGAGGGTGGGCCCAGCGCACGTGGCTTCAATGTCACCTGAAGGCCACGGGGAGGGAGGCCGAGGTGGTGGGGACCGGAGAGCGCTCTGGCTGAAGCACCTGTCGTGGGGAGGGGTGGGTCTTGGGGCGGCGGCCCGTGAGGATGGACCCTCCCGCCCTCTGCCATTCACACCTTGTTTCTTTCCCCCGCACCCCTGTGTTCAGAGTCTTAGTGCATGAAGGAAAACAGGTCATGGCGGACTCGGGACCCATCTATGACCAAACGTATGCCGGCGGGCGGCTGGGTCTGTTTGTGTTCTCGCAGGAAATGGTCTATTTCTCAGACCTCAAATACGAATGCCGAGGTGGGTGAGAACACGGCTCTATGGGCGGCCTGTGGCAGAGAGTGGGGGAGAGACAGACATGCACGTGACTTTGCTGCCTTGAAAGGCACATCACGGCAATACGCTGATGGCAGCTGCTTTGTTTGCTGGCTTGCGTCGTGTCCTGTTTCGTTACCTGTTTGTTTTAAATTGAACGTGAATGTCTCTGGTGGAGCAAACACTTTCCAGTTATTCCCAGGCTCTGCCCATTCACCTTGCGTTTCGTCCTGTGACTGTGGTGTCCTGTTTCGTTACCTGTTTGTTTTAAATTGAACGTGAATGTCTCTGGTGGAGCAAACACTTTCCAGTTATTCCCAGGCTCTGCCCATTCACCTTGCGTTTCGTCCTGTGACTGTGGTGTCCTGTTTCGTTACCTGTTTGTTTTAAATTGAACGTGAATGTCTCTGGTGGAGCAAACACTTTCCAGTTATTCCCAGGCTCTGCCCATTCACCTTGCGTTTCGTCCTGTGACTGTGCATTCCTTACAGCTTCTGGGCCCCCCATGGCATTTTAGATTTTAGATTGCTACCCTTGCTGAAAACAGGAAGGGGGGGGGAAGAGGGAGGAGGGAAAGAGGAAGGAGAGAAGAGGGAGGGAGGAAGGAGGGAGGGAAGGAGGGAAGAGGGAGGGAGGAAGGAGGGAGGGAAGGGGGAGGAAAGGAGGAGGGAGGGAGGGGGTTCTCTGTAGTTACCTGTCTAGAAAGATAATTGGCTCACCGTACTGTCTGACCCCATACCTTCACGAGGACATGAAAACATTCCCTCCTACAGATGAGGTCAGTAAGGCTCTGAGATGCTTCTCAAAATTCACACACTGAAAATTACCCACAAGGGGAGAAAGGGAACGCGAGCACATTGCTTCTGGCGAAGTCTCCTTAGCCCTCCGTGGGGCAAAGACCCGACGCGTTCCCACACACGCCACCCTTCGCACACCCGTCCATACTGTGGAGGCTTTTTAAAATTAAAATGATATTTCGGTTGCAGGTAAAACAAAACAAAACGAAGCAAAACCCATGGTGCAGCCACCCTCGTTCTGTGTATTGTTTATTTTGTAGATGTCTAAACAAGACCGGCTGCATTTCCAGAAACGTACTGTAGACGCTGTTGCCTAGACCCCTAGTCTGTGCTGGTGCTTCCGGCTTTGCTCTCTTTAGCAGCAGCTCCCGTCCTTGACCCTGACGCTGGGGGTCCTTCACCGACATCAACCCCACGCCCAAGCGCCTTCAGAGGGGACTGGTCGTGGGCCCCACAGGTGAACGTCCGGCCCAGAAGACAGCTTGATGATGCAGGAGACTCCGTGCAGTGACAATTGAGCTCGGCATTACATCGCTTCTTGTTTGTTTAAAAAGAATGACGTTTACATATAAAATGTAATTACTTACTGTATTTATGTGTATATGGAGTTGAAGGGAATATTGTGCGCAAGCCATTATAAATTAAGCAGAAAAAAATATCGCTGCACGACTTTCAGTGCTTAAAGCCATTTCCACTCTTGGGTCTGAGCTGTCCCACAGCAGCCAGTCCTGTCGGGTTCACGGAGTCTGGAGTCGTGCCGGTAGCAGAGGTCGGGAGACCTCGTCCGACGTGGGGGGCTGGCTCTCTAACTGGAACTTGAGCGGTGGTCACGAGGACAAACGGAAGCCCCTTCCCCCACTGTCCCCCCCTACAGCGGTGGAGTCCGAAGTCCCGTACTTGGCCTCCGTTGGTGAAGTTAGCGGAGAGAAGTGGGCGCTCCCACCGCGGCGGGCTGGAGGGAGCTCCGCGTGTCCCTTGGTTCTGCTCTCTGAGCACCAGGGTCTCTGTGCGAGTCTTTTCCGGGGCCTGGCTCCGGACCACGCGTCAGCAAGAGCACTTTAGCATCTAATTCCTCCTCTGGGCTTTGCAACTCTGCAAAAGTTGCTTACCTAGTTTGGCAACACTTTTCATTAAGGTTCCAGTTAGAAATGCTAATATTTATTAAATGACTTTAGGATGCAGCTTCATTCACCATAACTTATTTTAAATGTGTCAAGTAACACACGTATAGCATGATTTCTAGGGATACACGTAGAGCACACATATGATACAACGATGTAGTTACAAGGAAGTACCTTCCTGCCGAGATACAAGCTTTACAATATGCTGTTGTCACGACAAAGCGTATTTCAAATGAAGGGGAATAAATAAATGATAACGAAGACTTGATAAAGGAACCTTAATTTATACTGTTGCCAACGCACTAATCCAGTATGTGCCCCTGTTCTCTGCTGTACGTAGGATTTGAAACCTTAAAGGCTGAAGAAAAAAGCATCAAGCCTTGCCAGACACACCTGTTAATCAGTCATACAATGATATACACGATTTTTTGGGGTTTTTTTGGTTTTTGTTTTTGTTTTTTTGTTTTCGCTTTAAATTGCATGTTCTTTCCGCAGGAAATATTAATCTCCCTCCACATAAGGGGTTTAATAAGAGAAGTTTGTCTTACTTGTCTGATGCGGGCAAATCTTCCTTCCCTTTCTGTTCATAGTGATCTTGTTTCTATGTTTCTATCTCGATTCCGTAGTGTGGAATTCAGAGGATCCATAACTCTTGTCCTAACTTGCACATTTCATTTGATAAAGTTGTGTTTGTCGCTTCCTTTGAGGTTGACTTTTTGTTTTGCTGCACTTTCCACTTAGTTTTTGGAGCTGTGTTCCCAGACGGCGGGGGTTTGGGAACTGGACTAAATGTAACGGCCGCGGAGAGTGCACAGGTGTCCGTGTGGCTGTCGCTCGGACGAACGACGCAGTGCTGTGCGATGATGATGTGAATATTTAGAATGTACCATATTTTTTCGGTAAATTATTTATGTTTTTTTTTTTTTGAACAAACTTCTCTTCCAGATTGATGAAACCATTTGTTTTGCCAAAGACTGTAAATATTTATTTATTTGTTCACATGGTCAGAATCTCACCACTGAAACCCTGCTTTTATCTAGCTGCAGCCTCATTTTTATACTTTAAAGATTAATAACAGGAAATAAATTGTAAAAAGGTTTTCTATAAACGAATCTCTTTCCCTTTTTTAAGAAGAATTAGCAGGGTTCCTGCTGGGGGGAAGGGAGACATACCCCAACAGGGAGGGGGTGACGTGTTGCTCCCCTCAACGTGAGCCCGTTTGTCTGCAGGTCCCAGCTGTGCCCCCACCCCCCCCACCGAGGTTAAGGTGTAGGTTTGGGGTCGTCGTGGAGAAGGAAACCCCGTGTGGGGCAGCCCCACAGCCGAGCGGGACACGGCCAGTAGGTGCCCCTTCCCGCCTGCGGCTCGAGCTGTGCAGCGAGTTTCGGGGGGCGTCCCCGAAGGGACTCAGAGGAGCACTGACCGCCCGGGAGACGCCCCGTTAACGCGAGCGGGACCCGTGCGAGCTGTACTCGTTCCAAACCAGGGACGGAGGCGCACTGGGGCCGGCGGCAGAGACACAGACAAGCCGGCGCGCAGCGGGAGGGTGGTGGGGTTTCTCTGGGCTCCCAGCGGCCTTGGGTTTCTGTTACGTCGGAGTCAAATATGGGGGGGGAACACGGGCGTTTGGCAGAAAGAAGCAGGAACGAGTCACACGCTGGAGCTACGCGGCACGGGACCAGTCATCGGGGGCAGGAAAGCCCTGCTTTGATCTGGGGGCGCAGGGGGGATTCTGTGACATAGAGCGGGGGGACCGCGGGGCCCCTGCACCTCAAACGGGAGCCTTTGGCAAATTGAGAGAGAAGTCAATTAGGGAAGCGATTCGGGTTGGGCCGTGGTGGCTACCGGAGGGAGCGTCACGCACATTTTTCCAGAGACACAACCGGACACGCTTCAGGACGACGCTCGAGAGGCGGGTGGGAGGGTGAGACGCGTCTCTCCGGACGTTATTTCTGTGTGATTTATAGCAAGTAGAAGTGTGTGATGGACCCCGGGGCTGTCCTCTCCCAGGACTGACCGACTGACCGACAGGAACGCGGCACCCCTGGAACAGGACACATTTCGTGTCCCACTCTGTAGTCCTCTTTTCCTTCTGGGCAGGGTTCCCGCATGCCCCCAATCTTGTTTGTTCCGGAAAAAGCTGCAGCTGCATGGATGTGGGGTGGGCTTAGCTCCCGGTGCCGTGAATGCTGGACCCAGAGCCGGGTCCACTGAGCACTGGACCCAGAGCCGGGTGCCGTGTGCACACGCCTTCACTGGCGCAGGAGCCCTGGAGGAGGCAGTGCAGCAGCGTCTCACAAGGATCTGGAACGGGGTCTGTTAGTGCCGGGGAGGGGAGATGGTCCCAGGACAGAGTCCGGCCCTTGGCCATCACCGGCAGCCGGCATCCCCAACTGTAGGTTACATGGGGTCCCTTCTGGGGTTTCTGTGGGTTTCAACGTCTCAGGCAGGTCTTTCTCAGTTAGTCTGAGTTACACAGCGCGGTGTTTTTGGCCGGGACGGCAGGATGGGAACGGACGGCCACCCAGCACGCCCGGGCCCTGGGCTGGGGGCCTGCGGCGTGGACCCCGCGCCTGCCGGGTAGGGCTCTGCGCAGAACGGAAAGACCAAAGAGATCCGACTGAGCCGCAGCCTGGCATCCCGCGGAGGCGGGAACATCCCAGTACTCTGGGCACAGCCCGGGGCCTGGCCGAGCCCTGCTCCCAGGGGAACGACTTGGCGGACAAGGGGTCTGGGGACCAGAGTAGCCGCGGCCAGCGCCGCGCGGCGCCATCAGCTCCGGGGAAGCCGTGGGGGCATTCCTGCCAAGCGTCAGCCCACGGCCGCCGGCTGAGCCTCACTGTCCTCACACAGCGTGGGCAGCCCTGTCCCTCCACGGGGTCCCTGCAGGGGCCCCCCTGCGGACGGAGGCGGGCCGGCCCCTCGGCGGTCACGGGCCCGGTAGTCGCGAGCCGGCCTCGCCGAGCGGCGTCCAGCTCACGTCTCCCGGCACGGCAGCCCCGAAAACTCGGCGTATCCAGATCCTGCCTTCTCCAGAGCGCGACCTTTTCCCCCCAAGCACATCACACGCTTTAGGAGAAGTGATGTTTCGACACCACAGCCTTCATGCAGGACACACTCGGAATACACCGTGACGAGGCGGCTTCGGTCGGGGCACCGCCAGGAGCACGTCTAGGTCAAATGACTGCACGTGGGTGGACCCGGGTGGTGGGACCAGCTGCCCCGGAGGGGCGAGGGGGAGGGCTCCCCGCTGCCCGCGGGTCACACCTGCCTCATCCCTGAGGCCCCTGGGACGCGCCCACCTTGTCCCCTTGGTTCCCAGGCCGCACCCGAGGCCCCCGGGACACACCGGGGCTCAGCCCTCACTCCGCCCCGGGGGTTCCGTGCTGTGACGGCATGTCACAAGGACAGTGTGACTGCAGGTTAACTGTGAGCATACGAAGGGTTCGGAAAAGAAAAGTCGAGCAAAAAGACCAAAGGGTGTTAGGATGATAAAACTGGATTACGCTTTATTTTACACACTATTTATTTACTTCCAAGTTGTATTATTTGTATACATTTGTTTTATCGTTCTGTGGATGTATTTTTCTATTTGTGAAAATTTTTCAGTTGTTCTGGGTTGGGATACAATGCACAGTGGAATTATTAACACGATTAACACTGGAATTATTTTTCTTTTTAATATGACTTTCTGGAACAAAGACCTATTGTTCCTGCATTGTTAAACAGGACCTACATATTAAATACATTACTATATATTTAATATGGAATATTTAAAGATCTAAATTTAAGGTTGTATTTAATATTATGCACACAGTTGGGGTACCTGGGTGGCTCAGTCGGTTAAGCATGATTCGAGCCCCGCGTCGGGCTCTGTGCTGACAGCTCGGGCCTGGAGCCTGCTTCGGACTCTGTGTCTCCCCCTCTCTCTGCCCCTCCCCCCACCCCTCTCTCTCTCAAAAATAAAAAACGTTAGGGGCGGCTGGGTGGCTTAGTCGGTTAAGCGTCCGACTTCGGCTCAGGTCATGATCTCATGGTTTGTGTGTTCGAGCCTCGCGTCAGGCCCTGTGCTGACAGCTCGGAGCCTGGAGCCTGCTTCGGACTCTGTCTCCCTCACTCTCTGCCCCTCCCCACTCACGCTCTGTCTCTCTCTCTCTCTCTCAAAAATAAATAAACGTTAACAAAATATTATGCACACAGTCAATGTGTACCTTACAGAAACAACTTCTCCCTGACGAATAATCTTAGAAGTTGCTTCCTTGCAGGTAAGAATCGTCGCATTCAGGGACAGGTTTCCCGCTAACTCTGGAAGGAGGAGGCAGGGGATTCACAGGAGGAGGATTCCATCAGATTTTGGAGTTTCTCTCTTGTGTTTGGGGAGAATCAGCCCTCACCTGGTGGGCCCTGAGCCAGCTCAGAGCAGGGGTGGGGACCCCAGACTGAGGCTCGCCCCAGGCAAGGGGACAAAGAAACACGCTCAAACAGCCTAGCCTGGCAGCGTTTGTACAGCTCACTACCCTTTGGGCTTTTGCATGTCATACGACCCCCGACCATCCGGAAACCTGTTGCTAGAATGACCAAATATTTCAGTTAAAGGACTTTTTAAGGTAACATCCTTTTTTAATTCCCAAGATCTTTCTCTTCTAGCGCTGTAACTTTCAGAGATTAAAAAAATGGGAGTACACCTTAAATTTAATGACAGTGTTTACATCAATCATGTGCCAACACGGAGGAAACAGCGGGGAGCGCAGCAGTTGAAGAGTGACACCGGGCGTGTTTCGACATCCCTGCGATACGTAATCCGAAAAGGGAATGAAGAAAACCATCCGGCTTACAAAAGCATCGAAGGCAACAAAATTCGTAGAAATAAACTCAACCAAAAAGGTGGAAGTGGAGTAAAACTGGATAATAGCGCTGAAAGAGACTAACACCCACCTACTTAAGTGGAAAGACCCATCACGTTTACAGATGGGAAGGGTTATCGCGGGGCAGAGCCAGCACCCTGGGCCTACAGACTCAGTGCTGTTCCGTCCAAGTCCTTACAACCCGATTTGCAGAAATGGCAAAGCGGAACCTCGCATTCCTAAGGGGTGGCAAGGGCTCCAAACAGCCAAAACACTATTTCAGAGAGACAAGAAAGCTGAGAAGTCACATTTTCTGATTTTAAGACTCGCTACAAAGCTGCTGTGTTCAAAACTGCCACAAAGACAGATAGAAGAGGGTCCAGATGATTTTCAAAAAGAGTTCCAAGACCACCCGGTGAGGAAGGAATAATCTCCAATCAGGGACACCGGATTTCACATGTAAAAGAATGAAGTTGTCCCTCATCTCCCACGACATACAAAAAATGAACTTAAAATGAACCAGCCACCTAACTCGAAGAGCTGCGATCGCAAAAATCTCAGATAAAAACACAGGTAAATGTTCACGACTGTGAATATGGCAACGGATTCCTAAGTCTGACGCAAAGAAGCTTGAGTAACGGAGCAGTGGACAAAGTGGACTCTCCCCAAATGAAAAACATTTGTGTATCAGAGAAGTAAAAAGACAAATCACTAATGGGAGAAAGTATTTACAAATCGTGGATCTGACGGAGTCTAAGAATCTGTAAAGAACCCTTACAACCCAACAGCAACAAAGGCAAAAAAGAAAAAAAAACCCAAGAAAACAACAACAAAAAAAAAACTCCATTAAAAAATGAACAGCACACTCGGGTAGACATTTCTCCAAAGATGAGCAAATGGCCAATAAGCAGGTGAAGGGTGCCCAACGTCACTGGTCACCAGGGAGAGGAGATGCGAGTCAAAGCCGCCTGACACCCGCCAGGATGGTTACAATGAAAGAAAGATGAGTGTTAATTAGCAAGGATGTGGATATTGGGACCAACGGCTGGTCGGACAAAAAATGGATCGGTTGTTGCAGGAAAACCATGGCCGTTCTTCCAAAGGTTGACCGTGGAGATACCGCATGAGCCCAGACATACACCCTAAGGACGTAGAAGCAGAAGCTCAGACCGATACTGGTACCTGAAGGTTCTTAACGCACTGCCCACAGTGGTCCAACAGTGGAAACAATGCAAATGTCCTTCAGCAGGTGGAAGGTAAACGAAAGGTGGCGAACCGAACGCAAAATGCTGTTGTTCATCCGTAAGACGAGGCAGCCCAGACATGCTGAATGTGCATGAATCTGAGTAATGGAAAGAAACCAGACAGAAGGTTACATGTCGTACAATTAATTCCCTTCATTTAAAATACTCAGGGGGCGCCGGGGGGCCCAGTCGGTTAAGCATCCGACTCTGGGTTTCAGCTCAGGTCATGACCTCACAATTCATGGGATGGAGCCCCGCGTCGGGCTCTGTGCTGACAGCGCAGAGCCTGCTTGGGATTCTCTCTCTCCCCCTCTCTCTGCCCCTCCCCTGCTCTCTCACTCTCTCTCTGTCTCAAAAGAGATATATAAACGTAAAAAAGTAAAAAAAAAAAAAAAAATTCAGATTAGCAAAGTCTCCGGAGACACAGAGCAGATATGAGTGGCCACAGGACCGTGAAGCGGGGGATGGGGCTGCTTGCTCAGTGGGCACAGAAGTGTCATTTGGGGTGGTGACGTTTTTGGAACCAGATAGAAGTGACGGTTTTACAGCCTGGTGACAGCTCTAAACCCCAGTGAGTTGTGCACTTTACAGCAGCTAATTTTGAATTTCACCTCAATGAGAAAAAGGAAACCGAGGAACACACATCTAACTGTAGTCCATGAGCCAGACCGGTAACTCAGACTGATCTCAGGACGCTTACTTTGTGGGGATCAAGGCTTCAGGTGATCACGGACGCGTCGGCACCAGGCCGTGTGCCCCGCGGCTTGTGGCTTCGCCCTGTTTCCTGGTCCCTGTTCCCACCAGGCCTCCTCAGTGCCACTAATCGTGGTGGGATCCTGACGTGGGGGGAAAGAGAAAACGGACTTAGTGGTGGGAACGGGCTCCGGAGTCGTGTCTGTGACCTGATCTCTGACTGTGACTTACAGCCTGAGCCTCGTTCCTCTGGGCCCTGAGCCTCCCTCAGAGGAAGGGAGACAAGGCCACAGTGACCGGGGTGGCTCTGCCCCTCCGTGTGGGCGCAGACAGTGTGGGGGGAGTGGGGTAGATCCACCGAGTGAGGTGTTCACGGAGGCTTAGCCCCACATCGGGGTGGGGGGGACCGCTGGGCACGCAGCTGAGTCTCTGTGGCCCGGCCTCCGTCCCCGTGTAGCCCTGCCCCTGCCGTGGACCCCAGCTGTGCCATGTGAGCTACGGGTCTTGCTGCCACAGGGACTCCCAGACTCCCCAAAAACCGCCGTGAAAGATGAGGGACACGTGCACCTGCTGTTCTTCCGACCAGCGAGTCCGCGGTGTTCTGTGTTGCCCAGAGACCTCCGTGACCTCCAAGGGTCGACAAACGCCTACGTTGGGAATTTTGTAAGGTGCCAGTGGGGTCCTTGGAGAGACGACCCCCCAAGGCCGCTGCTGGACGAGGCGGAAGAGCGGGCCATGAAGGTCACCGGCTGCCTGTCCCCGTTGGGTTACGTTGCACGAGGCGAGGCGGGAGGGGAGGCTGCCGGGCCACAAACGTGTTCGCCGCACACATGGCGGGAACAGAGGGGCAGGCACACTCCTGGTGGGGCCCAGGAGCCCCTCCCTGCTCTGGCTCCTGCCCGAGGGGATATCACAGAGCCTGTGTTTGGCCCTGTCTCCCAGGAAAGGCGTCACATGCACAGCGGCGACTGGAAAGTCAGGACAGAAGGTGCTTTGCTCACAGGTCCCAGCCTCACGCCTCAGGCGGGCGTGACCAGACGCTGCTTGGAGACCCTGGGCCCTGTCCCCAGGCAGACGTGCCAGCCATAGGAGCAAGCCTTCGCCTTTGTCCCGCCCCTCACACACCCCGCCTCTGACCAGAGAGTCTAAGCTCCAGTTATAAGTACTTGGGACAGAATCCCCGACAGAGGGGAAGCTCTCCAGCCCTCGGTGTTGTGGTCGGGACGGGACGGGCGTGCCCAGGCTGGGTGCTTCCGGAGCCGCTCATCCACCGCGGGCTTCACAGACGGCCCTGTACCTGTAATGGAGCCTCTTCACAAGGAGAACGTCCTAAGGTTGCAGAGGCCCTGAGGAAGTGTGGGGAGGAGGAGGGAGTGAGCTCAGGACTCTGCGGGGCTCCGGGCTCCGGGCTCCGGGCTCCTCTCTGCGTCCCCAGGGCCAGACCTGGGCAAGTGTGAGCAGGGGAGTCGGTAGCCCTCACAGCGGGGACGCGAGGCAGGACCCCGGGAGCAGCCAGCCTGGGGCGGTGAGGCTGTGGCCAGCAACCCCGAATGAGGCAGAGGGTCTCAGGAACACCTGAATTCGAATCAAAACACCCTGGGTGTGACCTCCCAAATGGATGCGTTTTTGAAAACTTCGATGTGCGCCTCTGCAGGCTGGGTTGTGAAGAGAAGGCTGCGCTGTCCGGAAAAGGAGAGTCAGCCTTGGAGCCCAGACAGAGGGGCGGCGGGGAGGGCGGCCCGGCCAGAGGGCTTCCTGGGAAGCCTAGAAACGCCCAGACGGCTCCGGCTCCGTCCTCCAAGGACCAGGGCCGTCAGGCGTGATGCTTATCAGAGATTGGTGGTTACAGCTTTGATGATAACAAGAGATCAGTTTCCTGGGGTTCATTCTCTAATCACCGAGGAGACTTTGTAACTGGACTTTGTCTTCGCTTGGTTCCCCTAAAGCAGAGCGTGGCCACAGGCGTGGGATCAGGTCATTTATTTCGGAGGTGGTTCTGGGAAGCTGGACGGGAACTGGAAAGTGAGGGAGGATTAACACGCAGAGCGTGGGTCCCTGGGCGGCCCAGGCTGTGGGAGGAGCCGGGCGGCTCCTGTGCAAACCCGGCCCCATCCCCTGCCCTGGGCTGCGCTCGCCTGTGGGCTGACAGGCAGTCAGCGCCAGAGGCTGTCTGTCCGCAGGTGAAGCAGGAGGGACAGACGGACGGGTCACACAGAGCAGGTCCGAGGGGATGGTGGAGACCGGGCAGCTCCGGGCGGCACAGGGCAAGTGCAGCCGTTTACATCCTGTGGAGCAGCTGTGTCCACCCCGGAGCCCCGGACACGGTAGCATAGGCAGCGGGCCCTGCGGTCTACACTGTGCATCTGTGCTTTCATCCCAAAGACTGGCTGCGCGCAGGCCCGGCCCGGCGGCCTCTTCTGGGGGCTCATCGTTCGAGTTGTACCTGGGACTCCCGAGTCCGTTTCTGGGAAGGGGTCCTGCTCCTGGAGGGGTGGTCTGCAGTGGGTGGGGGGGCAAGGGGGTGCGGCCTGCAGGTGCAGAGGGGGAGGGGCGGCCTGCAGGGGCAGGGGAGGGGCCCCGCGCTGTCCCTGTTGCCGCTATGATGTCTCCTCATCTCATGCCGAGCCCCGTTCTGAACCCCGACGTGAGCACGGCTGCTTCTGGAGCATCAGGATATGAGGATTTTGTTTCGACAGATTTGACTGATTTGAAGGGTTCAAGACCCTCGCAAGACTGGGTGGGACTCGGTGCAGGGCCTGGAGCTGGACCCCCACCGCACGCGCCCCCTCTGTCCTGCAGGGTCTGTGTGGCACGGCCTCCCCCTGAGCCCCGCAGGCTGGTCCCTGAGGCCATGAGGCCGAACAGAGCCCCGTGGGCTGGAGGCGGAGCTCAGGCCCTTCCCGTGCGGGTCTGAAGGAACAGACAGTGGGGAGGAGGGGAGAAGCCCCCTCAGACTCAGGGGGTCGGATCAGGTCACTGGGTCTTTGGCCGGAAATGGAGCGTGAGGGTGCGGGACAGCCTGGGCCCAGGGCCGAGGAAAAGTGAGCAGACAGGACGTCCCCAAGCAAGGGGACGCCGGTCATCTGTCCCCCTCCCCATGGGGGGCACCACCAGAGCGTCCTTCTGATCTCCATCCTGACGCAGGATCGGTGGGGGCCGGAGGGCCGGAGGGCAGAGAAGTTCCTGCTGGGCGTTCACAGGGGCCGGCGGGAGGCGTGGGGTCTCCGAGTTCCCTGCCTCTTACTCCTGCCGCCCTCCCCAGCCTCCTGTGGCTCCTTGTGCTCGGCGGCAAGGCGACGAAAAAGAAATCGCCATCAAAATGCATTTCGGATGTAGTAGAATTAAACTCAAAACACGATTCCATTATAAAAAGGAAAAGCAGACGTTACTTAGCTTCTCACTCAGTTCTCACAACAAATGAGTTACCCTTCCTGCAACCGAGGGCCCGGACGGAAGCGCCCGGGAGCTGGGAAGCGACGGGGTGAGGGAACCAGGACCCCGAACTTTGACCCTGCGACTCTCAGGATGTTATTTTATAAGCTGTCTCTTGGAAAAAACACAAACCTTTCATGCAGGAGCACAAGTTGACTTTTGCAAAAAGCAGGCACAGCTTCGTGATGACAAGCAAGGCTTTCGGACACAAAGCCCAGCCGGTCCTTCCCGAGGCGGCTCTGTCCCTGGGCACCGGGAACCCCGCTTTGTCATCTGTGGAACCGGAGCCCGGCAGGTGCGCGGATCTCCAGCGCCCCCCTGGACACACACGGGATTGGGGGGGCCGCCTAGCTTCTCTCCCGCTCCTCCACTGAGTGCTCCCACCGCTCCCCAAACTCACGCTTTATCAGGGCCTTCCTGGGGTTTCAGAGACCCCACCAATCTCTCCTCCACCAGGATTTAAAAGTTCAAGTCCTTCTCTTTGTTTTTCACTTTTTCTTTTTTGAGAATCACTTGAGGAATTGCCGACGCCGTTTTGAGTTTATTTTGTGTCTGGATTTCCCTTGTACTTTAATAAACTACAAGTTTTGCATATTTTAATAACACTAAATTATGGAGTATTAATCTTATCCTGGTGTTTTGTGTATTTTCCTACTTTTAAACTGAGGTCGTGTCTTCAACATTTTAAGTCCAGAAGTCTTAGGCAACAAAAGCTCCAAACCCAGAAGTAGGTATTACATTACTTGCCAAAACATGACTTAAAAACCATTTCTTTGAAACAACAAATCAGCAAGTCCTTTGTGGTTCCCTTAATGGCTGGTGAGAATACATCTAGCTTTTTCTTTATTATGAAATGGAAAGTTTCAACATTTACCTTAAATAAGTAACATGAATTTCGTCAAACACCAAGATTCCAAGTTTCCCAGAAAAGAGCAATTACGATGACCCAAGACAGGAAGAATCCAGATTCCTGGGGCTGACGGCCTCTGGGCGCGCACAGAGTTCCCCACACACATACCCGGACGCTTGCCTCTTCTGCGTCCCCTGTCGTGGGAGGGAACCGACCCACCGGGCCTGTGGTCAGGGTCAGAGCAGACCCGGGGCGGTGAGCCCGGTCAGGCCACAGTTCGCCCGGCTCCCTGGAAATGTGTTCGAGGGCACCCCGGGGCTGGTGGAAGGGGCAGGGGGTGGCCCAGGGTTCGATGCCCAGCTCACCCTGAGGAAGCCTTGCTCCACGTGTGTGAGCATGGAGGACGCAGCGAACCCAGCAGGGGAGGAGCCCCCACACGTGGTCTTAGGAAATCTTCCCACCTCAAGTAATAAAGGGACCCCAGCGTGATCATTCGCGGCAGCACGAGGCTGCATCGTATCGGGTCCCGCTCTGAGACCCTGCCTGGGTCCGTGGGGCGTGGACGTGGGTGTGGACGACACAGGCCAGGGCCCTGTCCTCGTGGGTCTTTCACTCTCCGGACCTGCGGACAGAAGAGAACCGAGCAGAGCAGACACGGCCTCAGAGGAACGAGTCCACAGAAGTGGACCCAGCAGTCGCAGACGGTGTTCGGGCACTACGGGGCAAACCCGCTGGTCCCAGGGGGCTGTCCCGCGAGGTTGCTGTTGTTAGCAGGGGACGCGCTCGTGCCTCTGTGTTTGTCCACGAAAACCAGAATGAAGTCTTACGTGCTGGATACTAAATACATACTTTGATCCTCTCAAGTAAGAATTTGAATACTAACGCACAGAAAATGCACGAGTTCACTGAGTCCTCCTCGGAAATAGTCACACTTGGCAGCTTACCGTGTATCTCACGGCCCGCTGCGGGATCCCCACACAGACCGCGCGCCCCCGCTCTCCCCGGCCTGGACTCCTGCAGGTGCGCCCCGCCCTGAGCCAGGGCCCGACCTCACCAAAACTGGCTCCCGGCTGTGACTGCGGGCCTGTGCCCAATCGTCTCTCCCTCCGCCCCTCCCCACGCCCCGTCCGGGTGACCAGCCGGCTTCCCCAGAGGCCAGCCCACCGGCGCCTGGCATAGAGCTTGCCCCGTCCCGACTGTCGCCCCGCCGTCCGAGGGCCTGACACCCTGTGCGATTTGGGGGCTCTCCTCCTGGGCCCCGGACTCTGCTCCCGGACCTGGGGGGTCCTTCCATCCCGTGACCAGCATGCCGGGGCCTGGGGCTGCCCCGACTCCTGGAGACCTCTGGCCAGATCCCGGCTGCTCACTCTGCAAGTGTCGGTGGCACGTTCGTTCACGTGACAGGAGGCTCAGGAAGTTTCCTCATTTTACGGCTGAGGGACCTTGTCCAGCACCAGTGTTCCCAAGCCCCGGGCTCCTCTTGCTACGGCAAACACACAAGGGACGTCCTTTTGGTCACGGAGCCGACACACCGACGTACATGACGTAAACTAAGGCACTTAAGTGTTCAAAAAAACCTGATTTCTTCAGATCAAGACTTCTCCTCAGACCCATGCGTGTTTTTCACATGTTTTCATATATATTATGCTGTCCAAATGTGTGCACATTCTCTTTGTGTTATTACATTAAACTACATTCATCACTATTTTCCTGAAAACACACTATATTTTAGGCAGCAAACCCGTTTTGTCTGCTTACGATTCCAAATACGCTGTGCTGTCTTTCAGATGACTATAGATTCAATGCCATATATAGAAGTTTTTACAAGTCATCTGAGACTTAAATACATCTGCTTCTTCTTTCAAACGTGTGTTGTGGAATAGAGGACAGTGTTATAACCTATCTGTAGGGTAACGCACTTTCTGGGTCGGGTGCGGTATTTACAGATATAAATTGTTTCCTCTCCCACTTCAAGTGCACATGAGCGCACACCTCCAGATGCACACGGGCACGCACACACACACCGTGCACGCACACGCATATGCTGGGAGGGTCACAAAGCCGTCAGCGCACGTCTGCGAACATGCCAGCTGCAACAGACAAGGTGCCTCACGTTCCGAGACGCAGAGCGCACGAAGCAGGGGGCGTAGATGGAAAGGGGAAGGAGCCAGAGTCTGAAGGTACAGGATTGCTAACTATCCACGGAAAGGGGTTGTACTTTGTAGCTCTTGAAACTAGGAACCAAAAAACTCAGCAGGTTCTTTGATCGCTGTGCTGCGCATGTTTCTAAACTTGAGCAAGGACCTTGACACCCCCCCTCCCCCGCCCCCGCCGCCCATCCCACGGCCGGGGTTCTCCTGGGGCTGGGTTATTATGCACGGACTGTTTGTGCAAAAATACATGTGACTGCTAACATGTGGGGTTTGATAACATGAAAACCACCTTCCTCATTTCCTCTCCAATCTGTGTGCCTAGATCATTCAAAGTGGCAGTCACAGAGTAAAGATTGTGGAACGGAGCTGGAATTTGCAGGAAGCAGTCTGTGGGCCACAGTAACACGCACGTTGCTACAAAGTTGCGTCTACAGGCCGCGTTTTCTTATTGCTGTAGTGATACAACACTCATAGTTCCAGATTTCATCGGTAGGAAAAGTGACATCTGTGATTTATCCATCCATATCACTTACTGTTTGGGTGACAGACTGGAATAGAAAAGCTACCGCTATGGTGGGTCACGTCCATACTGGGCCCACTGAGATGGGCTTAGAGTTTTCTACAATTTCAAGGCTACTTCGCTTCGCAAATGCAGTGGAGTGCTTACTACGTTGTACTCCAGCATCTGCTTGTGATTCTGTCCTTCACGAGACAGAAGTTAACCAGGAACAGGGACCTTATTGCTTGTGCATGGACAGGTGTCAGCAGTGGAAATGGCCCCGGTTATCTTGGGAAAACAGGTTTGGTTGTAAATCTTCGCCCTGTGTCCTGGGCAGGGCCCCGGGGGGCGGCAGGCCCTGACTGTCACGAACAGATTTGCCTCCAGCAGCAGCTCTAGATGCTGTCCCCTTGCCATGCGTGCTGAGGTTTTCCAGAGACCAAGAGGAAAGGCGAAACCTCTCGACTCTTATTCAGACCGTAACACGCCTGATGCAGACTCTGCACGTAGTGGGCGCTTTTTCCTGGTCATGCAGCCCTGAACGTGCCTTGGGGTCGAGCAGCCGGGGGAGGGGAGGCCAGGAGATCACGGACATGTCACCTAGGGTCGGCCGCCCTTCCGTCTACGGAGGCCTGTCCTTTGGGGCCGAGCTCAGGAAGCTTCCCTGAGAAGCTGGCAGGTGAGCTCAGCCCCCTTACGGACTCGGGCTTGACCTGCACCCGTGATCTAGGGTTTCCTCGGCAGCTGCACAAGCGAAATCTGGTTACAAAGCGTGGGATATTTGACAGTCACCTATGCTCAGTGCCATGTCGCCAAGGACGGTATGACGCAGACACGTTGGATGAAAGACGGCGTCAAGGGTTAGCAACAAAGGCACCAAATTCCATGTATTTTGTATCCAATGGCAAAGACGTCTGAGTTGAGGGCAGGGGCTTGAGAGGGTCTGGAGGCTCGGGGTCGTAGTCACAACCCATTCAGGAGGCGCAGAGGCCGGGTGAACACAGAGGCGCCCGCGTCAGGGAAGGCCTGGCTGCGACCAGCCGGGCCGCGTCTCGCAGACGCCCTGACGTCAGCCCTGGCTTCCGGAACACCCGCAAACCTGCCCCACCGCGGCGGCTCATGGGACATACGCTCTGCTGAGTAAGAGAGCCGTCAAAACCACAGCCATAAAACAGGACGAGCCCCGCGAACGATCAACAGGCCACAGAAAGGGTTTTCCCACTGCGCGGCCACCACCTGCGCTCTGGGGGGACGCGGCTTTCACTGGCCGGCGGCTCGGGTTCGAGAGGCTCTGCCTGGCCCACGTCTGCGCCACATGTCACGGCCGCTGCTGACCTGTCTCCTTGTCCCCGGTGATAAAAACAGTGTCGGCCTTTCTGCATCAGTGACGTTAAAGCACGAATACCAGGCTTTCTGGGCGAGGTAAGTGAACAAAACCCCACAAATATCTGTTCCCGATCGTCTGGGATGGAAAAAGGAGCCTCATCCCAGGAGCTTGTAGGAGTTTCGTGTCCCCTTGGTTGTGAAGTGTGTCCGTTGCACATGCCGAGGGCAAAGCACCGTGGGCAGCAGACCTCCCCTCACGCAGGCCCAGCGTGAGCCCCGCGCTCAGTAGAGACGACACCCTTCCCCCTTCACTCCTCTTGAGCTGTAACAGACCGTTGCTAGGGTGAGTGAACGCTACCCTGAATCATCCAAGCCTCTTGTTTGAAAGTCAAGGTTTTTTGTGAAATGTGCCGTTGCCACGATCTGTGTGGCATCACTTTTTATAAGGAAAAGTCTCAGAGGGTGGCCTCCCCTGGTGCCACGTCCTGTAACTTAGGCCACTTGCAGGTATGAGAGACCGGTCATTCCTTCCTGGCCCCCTCCCCGCCCCCCTCAGCCGACTTCCCTCTGTTCTCCACCTAACGGATAGACGACCTCTTGAAAACAGAACCCTGGGGATGTTTCTTACCTGCTTAAAACCTTTTGGTGACTGTTGTTTGAGCTCAAGTCCAAGCCTCGACGTGAGGAAACGCGGGAGCCATCGCATGAGGTCAGGTCTGCAAAAACGGGGACCCGGAGGAGGGACGGGTCCTTTGGTGCTGGCTCCTCTGGGCAGGGTGGGGTCTTGCCGGGCTGGTGTCCCCCGAGGCAGTGACCCTGCAGAAGGAACCCCACCATGGGGTGCAGGATGCCATGGGACCTGGAACCACCCGGGAGAAACAGGGTCCTTCCTCCTGCCCGGCCCCTCCCCACGGAGCCCCCCAGGCCCAGCCCAGCAGGGCCCAGCTGGCAAGGCAGGTGTGCTGGCACAGTCCCGGCATCTGGCCCAGCTGACGGCCAGCCTGGAGGAGGCGGGAGCTGAGGAGCCGGGGCCCCTCACGGCCACCCCGCTCTGCCACGAGCCCGTCTGAAAGCCACCGCGGGAGACAGACTTGGGGAGTGGCCACGTCTCCATCCTGCTGACCTGGCCACCCTCCACACCCCGCTGATGTCAAACTGGCTCTCTGGTGCCTGAAGCCATGCTGGCAGGTGCCCTGGAGACCAGAAGCTGGGTCCTGTCCCCCCGGGGTCTCCCCGCCCGGAGACCAGAGGTTGGGTCCTGCCCCCCCCCCCCCGGGGTCTCCCCGCCTGGGACCAGAGGCTGGGTCCTGTCCCCCCGGGGTCTCCCCGCCCGGAGACCAGAGGTTGGGTCCTGCCCCCCCCCCCGGGGTCTCCCCGCCTGGGACCAGAGGCTGGGTCCTGTCCCCCCGGGGTCTCCCCGCCTGGAGACCAGAGGCTGGGTCCTGTCCCCCCCCCCAGTGTCTCCCCACTGGCCAAGAGTGCGGTGACCACACTTCCAGAGGCACCTGCACCCACGGGAGCCTCACCAGCATCCAACAGGGTGGGGGGCCAGGGCGGGGTCAAATAGTGGGTTTGGGAAAAGTCGTAGTGAGGAGAGTGGTGGGTCTTGCTGGTTTATGGGGTGAGGCGGGGTGACTGGGGCGTCTGGGGAAGCCATGCTTGCTGGCATGCTAACAGCAGAAGGGATCGCGGGAGGACACCGGAGGCACGGAGGAGGCTCGGTGTGGACGAGGTCAGGACCGGGCTCCCGCGGTGTGGACTGGTCCCAATGCCGCATCTGACGAGGAGGCCAAGAGAAAATGAAAGTGCCCAAGTGGCCGGGGTCTGGCCAAGCGGCTGGATGGAGCTTTCGTCTCTGGGCTCCGAGGGGGTTGTGAGGCTCCGGTCCCCGGCACGAGCCTGTTGCCCTGGTCCTCCGTTAGAAGCTGTCTCTGTTCAATGATGTCCCAGAACCATTAACTCAGAGAGCTTGAGAACCGAGGTCTTCAGAATATTATCAAGGGTTGTATCCGCAGGAACAATCCGGCCACATTTGCACACGCGTCTCCCCTGTCACCGAGAGGCATTCGCGTTCTAGGTGGTGTTTGAGGAGAAGTGGTGTTTTATGGCAAGAAGGGAGGGTGGAGAATGGGAGTATTTCAATTCTCTGAGCTTCTCCGTGAAACTTTGCCTCAAAAATTTGCTGCGAATCTGTAAACTTTCCCGAGGAAGTGAAACCAGTGCATGAGGCATACTCATAATTCGATCCGTAAGGAGACGTTCTTGCAGCCTGGGAGCCACTCCCCGCCCTGGGAACATGCTCCAGAGCCTCGGGGCAGAACAAGGAGGGCGCCATGCTGGATGGAAGGCACAGCCCGCGTGAGGCCCTCCTGGAAGAGGCGAGCGTCCTTCCTCAGGCTGCGTGTGGTTCGAGCCACGGAAGCCACAATGAGGCCCGTTTGCGACGGTCGTTTGCGACATCGTATCCCATTCATAGTCCACCTGCCGCCATCAGTGGTGACGAGGAAACCCACCTGCAAACTCTGAACCTTTCGGGGAAGAACAGAACCGTGATTCCAACCCAAAGGTGACACAGAATCCAGGGCTTTTGGTGAAGAAGCTTGTGGGTGTGGACGGGGCGCCTGGGGTGGCCGAGAGCTGAGCCCTGCGAGGTTTGCCGTCTCGGAGGGGGGGTGGTGGAGGAGGGGCGGCCATGGAGGGAGGAGGGGGCATCACTGACCTGGAACACCCAGCTCCTGCCAGCACACGTGCCAACGGCGTGCTCCCTGTCACTCTCCAGCTCGCCCTGGGAAGCACGCGCTCCCAACAATGGTCGGTTCTCAGCGTCAAGTAAGATGCGGGTTCTGGGAGGTTCCTTTGATGAGAGATGGTCCAACTCTACCAAGCAGGACTGTTTGCTGTCCCCTGAAGTGAGCGGACCGCCCTCTGTCACGGGCTGGCCTCTCCGTGCGGGGGGCCCGCACCTCGGCCGCTTTCAGGGAGGCCGGGAACAAAACGGGACCCACAGATCCCGCGTCTCTGTGCCCTGGAGACCACGTGGTCTGGAGCTCGGATACCGGGTCCGCCATTGCCTCTTGGTACCGTCCTCGGCTCTTGCCTCAACTCCTGGACGCCTGTCCCACATCTGCGGTGCCACCACCGGCCACATGCGGTGCACGTGGAAACCTCATCCGGCCTCTGGGAGACGTGTCCGCTTGCTGTTACAAACTCTTTGTCACGGGGATGCATAAACGTAATGCGGTAATTGTCATAACGAATAACGTTTATTTCTTCACTCCCAAAGGGGGATTTTTAAAAAATGTTGTGAGAGGTTACAGACGCGGTTCTGAGAACAAACAGCAAGACGATACGTTTTCAGGTCGTAAAATAGTTGGAGATTTTCCATGCAAAGCCCAGGCATAAGCCTAAACGTGCAATTCCTCCAGACAAAGTTGCTGGGGGCCTATTCTCAACCCTTCTTGGAGCATAAAGCCGACTTCTCTCTCCACTTCGGCGTGGCCGATGGCCCAGGCTGCCACGTTTTCGCGCCTGTGCTCTCCGGGGTGGCGCCTTCAGGGGCCCAACCGGACCCGCGTCTGGTCGAGAACCGCCGGCCGCCGCTCACGTCTTCGTGTGAACCCGGGCCGCTCGCTGGTTCCTTGGCCATCTTTCTGCAGGCGAGTGTCGCCCAGGTGCTCCGGGAGGGCCGCTGTCCAACGCCGCCGCTCTTCTCTGACTGGCGGCTCTCGGCTCGCGTGGCTGCACAGAACCCTCCGCTGCCCGCGCCCGCTTGCTTTCCGGGCCCCGGCCCCGATGCCAGCGAGACTCAGTCCGGACCTCAGCGTCTCCCACAGGGCACGTCCTCTCCCCTGTCGTCCAGGTGGAGTCCCGGCTTCTGCGGGGGCCAGCCTTGGAGCTCACCTTCCGTGGGGGCGGCGCCCTGACGGGTCCGGCTCCGCCGCCCTGGGTGCGAGGCGGGTGTGTGTCCTGTTCACATTTCTGCGATTCTTTGGGTTTCAGCGTCATCTTCTGTGAGGGAGACGTGTACCCTTAGGCTGACACGGTAAGAACAAGGACCTTGTCAACGGCTCAGCATTGTACTGATCGAGGCCGTGCTTCCCGTCCCTGCCACCCACCTCGTCCGGGGTGACCCCAAGGCCGCCAGCCCTCTATTCCCGCGTGCCTGTGCGGCACGGTCGCTCCTTGTGTCACACTGCGTCTCTCTCAATGACAGACTTTTGGTTCTCATCGCTGGACATCTTGGATGCCTCCGTCCTGTGGGCACCTGCCAGCACCTTCCAGGTCCCTGTTCCCCTAAGCTTGGGGTAGTTAGGGGCTGAGAGGTGGCCGGTCCTCGCCCGCACGTGCCAGGGAGCACCCGGAGTGACCCCTCTGTGAAGAACGTAAAGCATGGTGACAGCATGGAGGGGCCATTGAGGCGTCAGTGGGGACCTCTGTAGAGAGGTGACGTGTGACGGGCACGGTGCCTGGGCAGGGGCCAGTGTGGGTAGCAGAGGGAAGGTGTGTTTGTTTCAGGAGCCGAGCCACTGGGAGGGAAATGCGCAGGTGAGGGCTCGGAGGAGGACAGACTTCCCCGGGGAGCACGTTCGGCCCTCCCAGGAGTGTTCACTGGTGCTGACCGGCGATCCCTTTCCCACTCCGTGCGCACACGGTGGCCCAAGTTTGGCGGTTCTCCCGTGTCCGGGACACAAGGCTCGGCCACCCCCTTTCTCTCAGCCCCAAGGCTGACGTGGCACATTCACCCCAGGCTTTCCGGGCAGGGTGGGCAGGCCTGGAGCAGGGTGGATGTCAGGTCCTCAGGAAGTGGCGTGCCAAGGTGGAGCCCATCGACCCCAGGCACAGCCAGACCTGGTGCAGCCCGTCTGGGGCCCCAGACGGACTCCGTTGTGTCTTCCAACAAAGTCTGAAGAGGCAGCTTTTTAATTTCAGAACAACACTGTTGAACATTTTTCCTTTTTCTCAAGGAAGAGAAGAGGCTACATTGGGCAAAACGTCTTTCACGAATCCCTCCCCCCATCGCCTACCCTAGGGATCCGTGGGGGTCCCGAGTGAGGGGGTCTCTGCCTCGGAGGGTCATGGAGGCACAGGAGGCTCTCCGGCCCAGGATTCCCAAGTACTTCTGCACATTGTCGCCATCTCTGGACACAGATGTCAGGGTGCCCCGAGTGGACACCGAGAGCCCACAGCGGAGGGAGGGTCTGGCCCGGAGGAGGCCGGGAGGGCCCTGGGCGTGCAGCCCAGACAGGAAACTCCTATAGAGCTCTTCTCACCCTTCCCCATAACAAAGTCTGGGTGGATCCAAGACCTACTTTGCAAATAGAGCAAACAAGATTGTACCTCTGTGCCCTTCAGTGACCGGGAATCAAGTGGTTGCATGACTAATCGTGGTTATTAATAATTAACCATAATCCATCGTGGCTAATCACAGTTCTAGAACTAATGAAACATCATTTATTTTAGGACTATTTCCTTTCTCAGACTTTGATAAATCACTAAATTAATTAAAATCTTTAAAATATTCCTGCGGCGCCTGGGTGGCTCAGTCGGTTAATTGTTCGACTTCGGCCCGGGTCATGATCTCACGGTTCGTGAGCTGGAGCCCTGCGTCGGGCTCTGTGCTGACAGCTCGGAGCCCGGAGCTGCTTCGGATTCTGTGTCTCCCTCTCTCTCTGCCCCTCCCCCGCTTGTGCTTTGTCTCTCCTTTCTCTCTCAAAAATAAACATTAGAAAATTAAAATATTTTAAAATATTCCTTAAATATTTTATGCTTAAAATATTCTGTCAATGCTCTAAGGCATCCTTCCAACTAGCACCAGTTTCCTCCTGCCACATGTCAGCAGGTGAGCCCCCCACAGCCTGGGGGACAAAGAAATTCCCCTGTGGGCTTGCCCGGTCTGGGCTGTTACCTCCGACTTTGTTTTCGCTTGAACTTTCAATTTCTTATTTGCCTGTGATAACCTGTCATTAGTTACCACATTACGATTCCCAGTTTGTCAAAATTCTTGTGGCGGGAGCAAGAATGACCTAACGGGATATTTGGGGAGGAAGGCACAGCCTCCGTGCCCCCGGACGCGCCGGCCTCCTGGGTCCCTGGGCGTCTGGAGACCCAGGGAAAGCATTCCTCAGTGTTGAGCCAGATGGGGAAAAGCTTGTCCTATGGCTGGAAAGGAATAAACATGGAGTCTTCTTCCGCGAGATTGCAGATAAAGAGAAATCGAGGCGAGGAGGACCAGCTTGGCACACTGCCCACGGAGGCCGTGCGGGTGGATGGATTTGAGACCCCAGCCTCGCTCCCAACCGCTGCTGGCAGGACGTCAGCCAGAGCAGGGGGCCTCTGGGAAGGGGGGAGGCTGCGGAAAGCCTGTTGGTGCGTCTCGGGCTCGGGGGCCACTGACGCACTCCGATCGGGGGGCCAAGGACCGAACTCCGGGCGGGTGCTGCATTTCACCTGTGTTCACCTGGGCCCTCCCTCATCCGCCTGACCGTCCTCTGCTTACGGGGGGCCTGCCTGCGTGGGGTGTGTGCTCTGGCCCTTTCCCAACGTGGGCCTTGGGGAAGTCCGTCCACGCCCATCAGCCAGGCCCGGGGCGCGGGGACGTGCGAAGAGAGTCCGTGCCAAGTGGTTCCGCGGAGGCCGGCACCCGCGTGCTCTGATGCGCCGTCCGTGAGACGCCCTCCGTGACCTAGGTGGGGCGGGGTGACTAGCGATGGCCGTCGGATGTTCTGCGTCCTCCTGGCCTGGCCCTGAGCTGTGCCGACCTGAGCAGTGGTTGACCCCGGGCCATCCCGGTCCCCTGCCCGGGCCTGACGGGCCATGGTGGCCAGTCCCCGTGCTGTCTCTCCTGCCCCATTCAGGCCCTGCCTGTTCTCCAGCATTTCACTGGGGCCCAATTTTCAGACGCAGACATGTCAACCTAAAAACTCTCCCACAATGACAATTCTTCTACATCTAGCCACCCAGCCGTCACTCAGCCCAGAACCCGTGTGAACGAGGATGGGAGCTTTACCCAACAGTACATCCTAGAACATGTGTCCCATGGAGGTCTTCTCAAAGACACTCCCCCGTCCACGGTGCGGACGGACCCCAGACAAAGCAGCCGGCCCTGTGACCGACGGGGACCCGGTGTGGCTGGGCAGGCCCGTTGCTCAGGCTCACGGCTGTGAAAGCCGCTACCTTGACCACAGTTACCCCCGTGGTGGGAGGACTCACCTGCATGGAGGCCCTCCCTCCCCTGGTGACAAAGCACAGCTGTTCGGGAGACCGGCGGTTTGTGGCCAGGTCTGGAGCTGGCACCCAGGGAGGTTCCGCGGGATCAGCACCGTGTGCTGGCGAGGCCTCGCGTGGGCTTGCTGTCACGTGTGGCCTGAGGAGGGCGCAGGTTCTGTGGACGTTAGGACATCTCCGCACTGTGCCCCCCACACCTGTTCTAAACGTCCCTTCCCTGGAGGTGCCCTCTGGATTGGACACCACTCGGGAGGCAACGCCTCCAGGAGGGAGCTGACGGGGGCGGCGTGGCCACACAGGGCTCTGGGTGACCGGACGGAAGCAGCAGGGCCTCCCGGTGGGAAAGGTTGTAGATGTCCCCCCCTCCTTAGCCCATTTCAGTGGACAGACCTCCCTTCTTGGTGGAGGGACCAGGCAGCAGAGGGGATGTTAACGCTGTGTAGACTTCACCAGCCAATCTACCCACCAGGGAGCCAAGAAGTCAGCGGCGTCAGTCATGGGCAGCGCCGCACCGATGCTCAGACACGCAGGTATGTGTTCACACCTTTCGGGGCCCGGTGAGTCCCCCCGGCTTCCTAAAGCCTGTCCGGAGGTTCTTCTTGCTAAAGCTTCCTTTGCACGCCTAACTGTGGTTGTTCCATAGATAGGTAGATGATAGATAGATAGATAGATAGATAGATGATAGATAGATATAAGGATAGAGATAGATAGATACACAGGTAGGGACAGACAGACAGACAGACAAGCATAGATGCTGGCAGGTGGGTATCTTTCCCCCTCTCCTTAGTAAGGGGCAGTCCTTTGGTTTACATTTCACACGGTTTCTTTCTTTTTTTTTTTTTTAATTTTTTTTTTTTCAACGTTTATTTATTTTTGGGACAGAGAGAGACAGAGCATGAACGGGGGAGGGGCAGAGAGAGAGGGAGACACAGAATCGGAAACAGGCTCCAGGCTCTGAGCCATCAGCCCTGAGCCCAACGCGGGGCTCGAACTCACGGACCGCGAGATCGTGACCTGCCTGAAGTCGGACGCCCAACCGACTGCGCCACCCAGGCGCCCCAACATTTCACACGGTTTCTATATCACTTCTCAGGAAATGGTAGATGCATGTTTATTTTCTCGTTGAGTCCTGTCTCAAGCTGGGTATGAGATGTTATCCACATTATGGAGACCATGGCCGCAGGCTCGCGGGCCTTCGCGAGATGTTCTCCTCTGGAGAACCCACAGGGTGCACGTGGATATGTACGTAGGCATCGGCGCACGTGGTTGTGGGGGCTGAGAAGTCCCTCAGTGTGTGGCTTGCAAGCTGAGACGCAGTGTCGCCGGTGCTGGGATCGGTGGGGCGGAGGGCCTGGGAACCGGGAGCACGGTGTCCGGGGGCAGGAGAGGACGGGCGGCCCGGGTCAGGAAGAGGGTGCGGACTCGGTCTTGTTCCCACCTCTCGCGCCGTTCACCTGCCCACAGGGGTCAGGGCCCCCTTTATGTGCCCCTCGTCCACGGCCTCAACGCTCACCCCTTCTGGAATCTCCCTCACGGACACACCCGGAAGTGACATGTCTCCAGCTCCCTGAGTCCCTGTGTGGACACGCACGGAAGATGAGCCCTCACCAGTGCCCTATGGAGGAAGGACCTCGGGGCGCCACCATGTCGCAGGGGGCTAGCAGGGGGTCATTCGCGCATGGGAGCGGCTGACTGTGCAGTCTACACCGCTGACCTTTAAATGGCCTCAAATATGAGGACCAAGGAGGGAGTCTGTTTTGACCAGCCCAGGTCACACCAGAGCAACTCGACTTCAGCACCGATGAGCCTCCGACAGGTTACCTTTTCCAAGTTTTTAAGTTGAGGAAAAGGAATAAGGAACAACGGTTAGGTTTTTGGTTTGTTTTGCTTTTTAAGCCTCGTATCTGAAGACAGAGGTGAAACGACACGCTCTGACGCGTCAGCCACCTAAATTCCGTCACAAAATTGTAAATGTACCAGGGAAACCGGATCACTTCAGACGCGGTTTATTTTCAGGTGCAATCACGCAGTGAGGACTACGCCTCTGGGTCTGCACCGGGTACATCACTGACTTGTAGCACTGAGCGGAGAAAGCACAAGCACCCAAAGAGCCTAACAGAGTAGAGCACTGGCAGGACTTTGGTGAGAAAAAGTGAGTCAGAAATGAAGACCCTACGGGCCGCCAGACCCTCGGTCCACGTCTGGGCCACGTGCAATGCCCAGGGACCGGCCCTGACCTGTCACTGGGGGCGTTTTCAGGAATAGATTGGAGAAGAGTTTACAGTGACTCTCACCTGTCTACTGACACACTCTTTACGTAGTGAGCGTTTGACAAGACATTTCTAATTCTGTAAAAGGATAACATATTTAGAATCCTGCTAAGGTAACACATTTACATCGATAGTACGTAAGTGGCTTTCTAATTCCTATCTTCCTGTCAATACGTAACACTGAAAAGAAAACAAATAATCCAGAATGGTTATTTCCAAAATTGGAGCGTGATTCATTTTTATTAATATAGGGGTTTCACAGGCAGAAAATTGACTTTTATTATGTGTTTAAACAAAGCTGTGAGCGGAGAGCATCTTAGGGGTCGAACAACATAACAGGATGTTGCGAAGGCGAACCCCGTTGCTGTGGCTGGGGGCCACCGTCTGCGGGGAGCGTCTCGCTGGCGAGGGCACGTCTTCCTCGTTAGCCACCCCACGTCCTCTGTGAATGTGTAGTGTCTTGTGGAGGACGGGGCGCTGGACCAGGCCCGGAATCCGTTCCCCTCCGCTTCCTATCTAAGGATGGATGTGAGAAACAAATATGAGATTCCTTAAAAAATGCAATGCTTTGCGTTTTCTCCAACAACTTGACAGCTTGATGAGTAACGTTTTTCGAAAATAATAAAGCACTCGAAACCACAAACCCATCTAACTTTGGAGTGAATGTTCTGTTCTTAACTCCGTAGCTGGGAAACACAGCAGCGATTCCTACCGGGGATTTTCAAGATGCGTTAGTGCAAAGACCACAAATAATGTCGCTCCAGCAAGGGGCACACTGTTGTTTCTGTCCCTCACCTCCCCGTGCAGGAACAGTTTTAGCTGCAGGGTGGAGGCAGGGGTGGCTTCAGAGCCCCCTGGGAAGAGGTGATGAAAACAGCGCAGACGAGGCTCTGGGCCCCAGCGAGCCCTGAAAGCCCACCAGCACCGCCTCAGTGCTGCAGCCGGCAGAGTGGGGACACCGGCCGCGGGGGGCCACGTACGTCCGGGCCACCTGGCCCCACCTGGGTGGCTGTTGTGCAGAGGAAAGGTCACGCAGGCCCTGGCCACACTTGGTCATTTCTTCCTTCCATTTTTCTCTGTGACTCGTAACCTGCCACCAGCGTGAACGTGCCAAGGACCGAAGAAAATCAGGTAAACACGCCAGGTCCCTCCAGTTTCCTCTCTGGAAGGATGATGCCGTCTCTTCTTGTGCCTGAAGGGGCGATCGGTGGGCTTTTCCGGCTGACTCTCGTTTGCGTGTTAATCACCCCTCTTTTCCTTAAAATAGATGCTGCAGGTGCGCGGCAGACGGAAGTCGCCCGGGGGGCTGTGCCGCGTGTCCCAGAACCAGCGGCCCCGCCCCCACCCCCCCCCCCCGCACTCTGAGCCCTCAGGATGTCCCCCCACCCCGCGCCCTCAGGGGGTGGGAAGCCAGGTCTGCACATTGCTCCAAAATCAACACCCGCCACCCCTCCCAAGAGACAAGACCTGAGGGCTCTGGGTCAGACATGCCCTGGCAGGGGGGCCCCTGTGCCGGTGTGACCCCACCTGCTGTGCTGGTGGGTGTGAGGACCCTGCACCTCGGGAAGAAGGGGGGGACAGCAGAGCGTTTGTCCTGCTCTTTCCCCGTCTGGGAGGGGGTCTGCCAGTGCTCCCCCCACCTGCCCGGTCCCCCCACCTCCTGCCTGGTGCTGCCCCCCACCATATGCCTGGTGCTCCCTGCTGCCTGTTTACCCCCTGTGGAAGCCCCCCGGCCCTCCCCCACCCCAGCTCCCGCACCACCATCACCACCGCCAACTCTGTCCCCCTGCTCCGGAGCCTTCTCGGTGGCATCCTCCTTCCCTGGCTGGCTCCTCATGTTTTCCATTCCTGGGGTGACCCATCCTGGGCTTTGCACCCCTGTGTCTGAAGTCTCCCCAGGCATTTCTGTTCTCCCATCTGGCGCTGGCCGAGGACTCCTGCTCCGGAGGTTTGTTCACTGCAGATGCGGGGCGGCACCGAGAGGATTTAAGGGCCGGAATTTAAGGCTGCGCAGTGCTCGTGCGTGGGCACAGTGCTGACGCCAGGCTGGTGGGGAGTGTGAGGGGAGGACCAGCGAGGACGCTGTCTGAGCCGTGTCTGGGTTGTGACATCCACAGGGACAGGGTGCAGAGCTCCTTCCTGGTCCCAACGTACAACAGGAGTGACGTGGCGTAGACTGCGTGGGTGAGCGTGGCCTGCAGAACCACACACGGCCGGTCACGCCGGGTGACTCCGTGGGGATAATATCACCCCAGGTTAAGTGTCTTCATCCATGACTGCAAACACGAGGGCCTCCTCGCGGCCAACGCAAGGACTGAGCCCGGAGCCCGGTAGACGGCGGTCATCCAGGGGACGGCAGGGGACGGCTGCCATCCCATCATCAAAGCCAGCCTGTGGGTGCCCACCTCCGCTGAGGGTACACGCGGTGCATAGAATTTATCAGCTAAAAGTTAAACAAAGATCCTTGGTGGCGTCCCGAGTGCAGCTTACGGTCTAACAGCAGAAATGAGGACGATCGCGAGTAAGCCAAGTGCACGGTTTGTCAGAAGGGCTCTGGGAAGACCCTCCAGGCCGGGAGGGGGAGGGCATGAGGGTTGGGGCCACCTCACAGAGCAGCTGCTGTGAGCACGTGAGAGGTGGGATGGGGGTCTCTGGAGCGAGGGGCCTCAGACAGACGAGGAGGAAATGGCCAAACACTGCCGGTGCCGCCCGAGGGCCGGGAGACACTGGGACCGGATCTGGTCGCCAGGCGAGCAAGGCCGGTGGTCGCTGCGGAGAGAAGGGCCGGTTCTGGGGGCCGGTGGGGGGCACGTGGGGACAGGGCTGGGCTCTGGAAGTGTCCACAGCAGTGCAGGGGGCAGGGGGGACGTAGCTGGCAGGCAAGTGTGGTTGCAACAAGCTTTCTGCTCTGTTTTGTTTTGATTGTGTTTTAAAATAGGACAGATAACAGCGTGCGTGCTTTTGCTGACGGGAAAAACCCAGTAGGAAAACAACGGAGCCAGGGGAACAAGCAGCGATTTGCTGGAGGAACACCGTTGAGCAGGCGGGATGAGACGGGCCTGGTGCACACGAGGGCGCCTGCTTTGTCTCGGACAAGGACAGTCATTGCGGTCGGTCGTCAGGACGGAAGGCAGGGCTGTGGGCACAGATGGGGACATAGGTACCTTGTTCTGACTGCCCCGGCTCTCCGGGAGGCCAGAGGTGAGCACCGGGTCAGCGCTGGTGCAGCGAGGAGGGAGGAGGGTGAACAGACAGGCGAATGGGCACCCCGAGCGGGCCCGGGTCCCTGTTTATGCTACGCGGTCTCGTGAGCGTTCCCCAGCTGCGGTCATTGGGTGGCTGCAGACGCAGGCCGCAAGGGCGGGCGGTTTAGCCACCTAAGAGCCACTAAGTCAGCAAAGTAAGAGAGGTCCGTCCGAAAGGTTGAGATCGAAGGGATGTTTCACGGCACTTAAGGAGAGTCAGGTGGGGAGACTGGAAGTCTAGATGAGAGCACGAGACCTCGACCCTAAAAAGGTGATGAGGTTCAAAGGATCGGAGGTCTAGATGAGCCCCTCCGTCTGGCCCGGACGGAGGACGTGGGGAGGACGCAGATGCCCAGGCTGTGGGGCTAGAGGGCATGGCCGTGGGACTGCTATGGAGGGTAGAACGGAGAAAGTTTATGGGTCAGGGTAGGGAGCTGTGTGGCAGAAAGGGTGAGTCTCCTGGGGTCACGGAGAGGAAGGTGCCCGTCCCTGTCCCTGTTATCCACGAAGTGAGCCTCCCCGAGCTCACAGGTTGAAGCCCTCACGCCCCGTGGCTGTTCTCGGAGATGGGGCCCTTTAGGAAGCAATTCAGGCTAAGTGAGGTCACTGGGGTGGGCCCTGATCCCACAGGACTGTCCCTACAGGAGGGGCCGCCCGAGGACACAGCGGGAAGGCGGCCGTGGGGAGCCCAGGCGAGTCCTCGCCGCGAAGCAGTCCTGAGGACACCTCGACCTTGGACCCCCAGCCGCCGGGACCGTGAGAAAACCGGTGTCCGGTGTTTCAGCCGCCTGTGTGGTGTTTGTCAGGGGGCCGGGCTACTGGCTTCAGGGTGACCGCTCGGTCTGGACAACGAGGGCCCCGAGCCTGTCACTTGGACCGGTGTTCAGGTGACCTTGGTTTGAGGGGCATCCTCGCACCCCCACCCGAAGCACTGGGGCGTCACCGTCCGCGGGCGAGTGTCGTCCACCAGCTCCTCCCGCTGCTGGACCAGGAGGGGCCACGTTCCCATGGCTACTCAGGCCGCACCCCACGCCGGCTGTGGCCACAGGGACTCCTGTGCCCCCGTCCGGGTCCGGGCTGCCAGCACCGGGGCAAGGAATGCCCAGTAGGGACCCTGGACACTTGCACGGGAACGGGGTGTCGCCGAGCAACCTGCCACCCTTGGAGAGTTGCCACAGGGAATCTCCAGGCGGCCCCGGAGCAGGAGGGTCCGCAGAGCGTGGCCCTGGGTTAACGTGGGGTTTGCGGTGTTCCGGACCCGACCGGCACGTTCGCTGTGATCTTAATCGTCCGCCCTCTGTGTCGGTCTCACGCCACCGAGGTTGATGCCCATGGTTTCCTCCCACGTTTGAGGGCCGGGAGAGCCCACGGGGAGGCCGCCGTGCGCTGGGAGGCCTGGCCTCCGCGGCTGCCACGTCGCTCGGAGCTTCTGGGAGCAGGAGCCCCGGTCAGCTGGCGTCACCCCAGCACGGCAGGAAGTCTCTAAGTGTTCGTTTTTTTCCCTAACAGACGAAAAATCTGACTCCAGAATGATTTCCAGGAATTACAGTATAAGAACGTAGCATGTGAGATTTTAATTTTCTTCCTAAAAAAATACAAGTGAAATCAAAGCGCAAGAAACCAGATGGGGCACAGCTGACGTGGGCACATTCCACTTTGCAGGACAGACGCAGGCTCCCCCCACTGCCTACCTCACCCGGGGTCCGGCTGGCGGGGAGCCCAGGAGAGTGGGACTGTGGGCCGTGGGTTGGGGGCCGATGGCAGCGGCCAAGAGAGGCAGGACCAGTGGGTGGTGGCGTCCCATCCTCTCCGACTCCGATGGCACCTGTGCGCCTCCCTGGAGGGGGGTGTCCTGTCCGTCCTGTCGCGGGGAGTCTCGTGGTTGGGCCCGTGCCCTCCATAGGCGGCCTGTGAGTAGCTGGTACGGCCGTCGGGGGAGGCCCCGTCCCCACGGTGTCCCTGACCTCCCCTCCTGGCCCTGACATGTGGGTAATACTCTCGCTTTCACTTTGTAAGTCTTCGTGCTGACCCTAGTTCACGGTGAAGCATGCTTTCAAGAGAAGCGATCAGGACTCCGGAACCCCACCAGCACCCACGGCCCACGGACGGCCAGTCTGGAAGTCTGGAGGGGGCAGATCTCTACCACTGGTGACACAGCCCGCTCACCTCCGTGGTTTCCATGTGTCCCCACGGCGCTCCACAGGGTGGAGTGCTTGCGCCCATGGGGGGGGTGCCTCTGCCCTTGGCGGTCCCGTTACCCCCCAGGAGGGTGCCGGTGTGGCCACAGAGGAGGCGTGGGATCGTCAGGCCTTGTCTTCTACGGAAAACACCGTCAAGCCAGAAGTTTTCAGAAAAGCATAGCCTCTGATCACTGTGGTACAAAGTCAATTGCAGGTTTCAGTGGATTTTTTTGTTTATATAAACATGTAAGTTGCCCATATGAGATGATGTTTCTCATTATGGGGAAGAAACAAGCATTTATGATTTGACTTGTGAACGGAAGCATAGGACACCTCTGAGCTCCACCCTCTGCTGCTAAGTGTTCACATTATGGTTGGGCTTGATGAAACGAACACATTTATTCATAAGTTTATCCCGAAGGTAACTGTCAATATTTATAAATAAAAAGAATGTGCTTGTTTCTGGCCAAAAATTAAATCATCCTTACATTGTCCTTCTATGTCAGTGTCAAGATAAGATTGATTGTGACAAGATAAGATTGTCAAGTGACAGTGACAAGATAAGATTGTCAAGATAAGATGAAGAAGATGAATTTTCCATAATTTATTGTCTCGGGTCCAGTGTTCACGTGCAAACCCATAGGGAAGGGGTCACATCTGGGCCCTCCTGAAACGTGCTGTTGTGGCATTAAGTGCACAGACATAGTTCAAGGTGTGGAAAGGACAAATCAGACTGGTTCCTGTTCCTGAACTTGCACGGCATGGGCCCCTCCGTGAAGAAATGGCAACTGACGGAAGTTGAAAGCTTATTCTGTGCTATGCTGTGTTTGGCACGAACTAAGTCACCTGGGCCTCCCGGGGGTCCCCCAAGTAGGGTGCTGTTATCGTGGCCGAAGGAAGGCTGACAGTGCGGAGCCTGCTTGGGATTCTCTCTCTCTGCCCCTCCCCCACTTGCGCGCTTCCTCTCTCTCAAAATAAGTTAATAAATTTAACAAAGTATGTAAGTGTAAAAGTATTAAAAAATCTGATGTCGTTAATTTGCATATTTTGAAAAAGTTTCTGATGTGATCCATACTATTATTTTAATGCCTAATTTATTAAAGAATCATAAAATAGCACATATTTTATTAGGTATTAAATATAGATGGAAAATTTGATGGGAAATGCATCCTTAATGAGCCAGGTAGGGTTTCTTTCTCAAGTATTTCACATGTATGTAGACAAAAGTTATTTAATGCTCTGATTAGACAATTTAATGTGTCAGTTAATAAAAAATATTGTTGGATTGGATTTAAATGGAAAAACTTCATTATATGCTTCTTACACAAGACCTTGTTTAAATGTACAGACACAGAGGAAGGATATACATCACCAGAGACAAAGACATTTCTAGCATCGTGGAACAAGGAAGAAACTCCCACGGTGGAGAAAGAAGGGCTCCATGGAAGATGTACCGATTCTGAATCTAGGTAAAATTTAGATTTCAATCTAATAATACGATATTAACGCTCCCAAATAAAATAGCCTTAAAATAATGCTCAGAACGGGACAAATCTAAAGCAAGGACTGGGAAATCTACAACCATATTGGAATAATTCAGTTCACCTTCTATAGAAGCTGATAAAATGGGTGAACAAAACTCAGAGGCAGTATTGAAGAGACAACAAGGTGGTAAACAAAACCAAGCTGTAGACGCATCTGGGACGCAGGCAGGCAGTGCCCCGGCACCTTCTCAAGCGCACGGGGACTCTTCCCCACAGGTGACGGCACGGAGCAGTGGAGAAACCCTCCACATAATTGAGCAAATGCACAATCAAGGAAACCGTGCCTCTGGGGCTCTGTATTGCCCCAGACTAGATGACCTTTATTTCCTAACCTCCTTCTTATCTCCAGCTCGGCCTGTCTCTCTGTCTCTGTCTCTCCCGGCTCTCGCACTGGATGCTTCATGAAGGCAGGGATTAAACATGTGTGTGCTCACAAATGGATCCCAGGGGTAGCAAGGCACGTGGTTTATCACACACGCTCCGTAAACGCTTGCTAAGTGAATAAACAGAGGCTATTTCACAGGATCTCGGGTCGGGCACAAGCTTCCTATCGGAGGTTCTCATGACAGTCCACACTCCTGCACTCTGTCTGTCTTCCGTTTTGACCTGATTTCCTGTGGGCCTTCAACATTAGCACCTCTTGAACTGGAAAAGCCTGGAAAGTCTCTCCTGGGGGACTGTGTGTCAGCTACCGAAAGGTGGACTCCAGGGCACGTGACCCTGGATTTCTTGTCTCTACCCGCTTCCTCAGACACCAGCGCTTGGGACCCGCCGTCCGGGTGCTGACGGAGGCTGTCCCCCCACTCTCTGCGTCTGTGCTCCCCATCTCCAGCTGGCCCGAGCTGCGTGGCAGACGTGATCACGGAACGACGGGGCTGTTCTGAGACAAACGGCAGAGGGTCTAAGGAGGCCCCAGAGAAAAGCAAGGACGTGACATGAGCTCGCCCTTGAGAACTCGGGGCACCCCAGAGCAGGGGGTCTGTTTGGCAGAATACCTCAGCCGCAGCCACAGTTTCCAAGGAGTGCCAAGTGACATACACAGTCGTCATGGGAAAGAATTCGCAGACGCTGTATGTAAGGACCGGCATGTTTCTGTTGATGGGGAGGGCATGCGGGCCTGTGGCTTGTGTTGAAGACTTAATTTCGGAATCCTGTGACCGGCTTTTCTCCAGCTCTGGAGCCCCCTCCTTTCTGGATCATCTCCCACGACAGGCTGCTAATGAATTGCACCATGTGCTGTTCTGAGTCGGCGCCACGAGACACAGATCCGCTGTGGCCACGAGGGCAGATGGCGGCCATGGAGGAAACGAGGCAGGACAGCCCCTCCTGCTACGGTGGATGATGTGTCTTTGTTATTCCTTAACTCCAGGAGGGAAATCACTCCATGCGTTTTGATGAAAGAGACGATCCTTCCACTTGTAACACAACGGAATAAACAATCCTGAGGCCAGTTGCTTAGAAAGTCTCCCGCTTCTACGTCAGTTTCTGCCAAAGACCATAAAGAAGCGAGTTGCTTGCCGGCCTCTCTCCGCCCTGCAAACACACCGCATTCATCGCGTGGCTTGTGTTTTGCCCGGAGTGAAGAATGCCAGGGACTTGCCCTGGGCCCCACTTCAGAATGTCTGCTTTATGCTTTAATTCTTCAGAGCAATGATCTCCTGCCTGTGCGGGAGGCTCTGGGGACTTGTGAGCATCTCTCCAGCCCCTCACCGTGGCTGTTGGGGGAGCCGCCCCGGCATGTGCTGGGGGTGCTGCCTGCGGCCCGCCCGGCTAGAAGGGAAGAGGACGGTTGTGCTTACGGAGAAGCCGCTGGTCAGACTTGTGTTTGGAAACCGTTCTTTTGTTCGTTTTGGTGATGCCGAACTATGTCAGAGACCCCGGTTGCCGTGAAGTATGAGCTTGTGATCTTTGCCTCCACTGATGCAGCTTACGATTTCTTTCTTTACTTGTGTTCTGTAATTTTGCAAATCACTTTAAAGTGAAATAAACGCTGGCCTAACAAAGGCATCTAAATGCAGCTTACTCGGCACGACTTTGCCTCAGTTCGTGATCTCATGGTCTTGGTCACACATTTTATAGTGCATCTATTATTTTGTTAGCAAATCTGCATCACTTCAGTTTTCAAATTAATGAACACATATTTATTCTAGAAAATGAGGGTTAGCAATGAACAAAGCAAGCAAAATCGTGCTGGTATAGTGCTTACATTCTGGGGGTTGGCGATAAATAAAAGTACGTAACATGATCTCAGAGGCTACGGTGGAGAAAGACAGACTTGGGGGTGGGGTAGAGATGACGGGCTGGGAGGGCTGTGTTGCGTGGGTGGGGGGCTCCGTCCGGGGATGCCTGGACCACTGGCAGGGTGGCCTCACCGTGGGAGGAGCCCAGCTTCATGAACGGGCAGAAGGTGCCTGAATTAGTTGCGGAAATGTAAATAGTGTTTTATTAACTGTGTGCTTTGCCTAAAGTCTCTCGATATGCAATCATAAGATTTCCTTCCTACACATTTACGAGCCCATTAAAAACAAAAAACAAACAAACAAGGGATCCCTGCTGGCTCAGTCCTTTGAGAGTCTGACTCGTGGTTTTTGTTCGGGTCATGAGCTCATGGTTTGTGGGATCGAGCCCTGAGTCAGGATCCTCACTGGGCATGGAGACTTCTTGGGATTCTCTCTCTCTCTCTCTCTCTCTCTCTCCCCCACTTGCAGTTGCACTTGTTTGCTCTCTTTCAAAAAAGTGAACAAATAAGCAAACAAACAAACAAAGAAGGAACAGTTTATGCCCAATAGCTTTCCTTGTCTCTCCCCAGTACACAGCAGGGTTCATCGCACAAGTATTTTCCTAATCGTACAGAGAAGCTGTTTTACTTCACATTTATTTTAATATTAATTTCCCAGGAATGCTTATATTGCTTTAAAAATTTATATTTATGAGTGAAGACAGTTTTGAGGTTAGTTCTGCAGGACTAGTTTTTGTGGTTTCGTGGTTTCGGTGGTTGTGATATTTGAGCGTCCTCAAGTAGGGGGAACAGCTGTCTCCACGTTGCCCCGCGGAGGGAGAGCCGGTGCGTGCAGCTAGAGTCAGTCAGTTAATTAAATTCAGCCCATGCTCACTGCCTGAGCCGCCTTCAGCAAGGGGTTGCAGATGTGGGTCGCAGCTGGCCGTCGGAGGGAAACACGGGCTCCGTCACGATCAACACCCAGTCCTGCCATGTGGCGGTCAGCATCCTGAAGGTTGACACTTGGCAGGAACTGGACCCATTGTTGACGGGGACAGCTGCCTCTTGAGGACTCTGAGAAGCCTGTGTGTCGTGGGGGGTGGGCATGGAGGGATTTCTGGCATTCCAGGCCAGGGTCAGATGAAAGAACTCATGTGTCGATTGTCACATGCGATGCTCTATTCGGGAAGGTCTTTGGCGCGAAGATCCGGAAGGACGGGGGTGGGATCTACCAGGCTCCAGGGCAGCTCTTGCCTGTTCTTTAAGGGTTGACTCGCTCTACCTTCCCTGAGCCCCGCCCGTGCAGGCCGGGGCCCTTCTCTGCACCTGCAGGTTTGCTCCGGCGATCGACGCAGTGTGCAACGCTACGCTTTAATTCCTTGTGGAAACCACCTTCTGCTCCTTGTGCTTAGTGAACGCACGGCGCCTCGCTGCCACAGCGCTGCTCACGAGGGGAAATGAGTGCACGCAGGCGTAACTACTGACAGAGCAGGGTCACTACTCTGGGCAGGTGCGCGTCTGGCACGCCTACGACCCGGTGCATCAGGGCTGGCGCGAAGAGAACCGGACTTGCGTCAGGAGACGTTGTTGTGTTGCCAACTTGTTTCTGAGCAATGGCTCCTTAGGCCACGCTGTCTGCTTCGTGGGATTTGTGTTTGGGCTCACGCACCTGTCACCGGTGGCCCACCCCGTGACACTGCAATGTTCAGGCTGTGCGTGAGGTCAAGCCGAGGAGGCCGGGGTCCCCTGGGAGAGGACAGACTTCTGAGAGCCAACCGTGCCATCCCGGGGAGGCGGTTACAGGCCCCCCGGCGGTTCACCAGCCCCGACGCGTGAGCCTCCGGTGCTGCCCTGGGGTGTCGCCGGGAACCACACAGAAGGCCGTCGTGGTCTGCCCCGAGGGCGGATGCCCTCTTCTGGCCGTGGGCGAGTGGGGCTCACAGGGGCCGAGCTCTGCCGCACAGAAGCCGAAACGTGGAGGCGGGTTTTGAGGACGTCCGGGTGGATCACGGGGCAGGACGGCAGTTGGCCCCGGGGCGGGCAAGCCCTGTGAAAAGGCCATTTTGCAGGGCGCCGGGATCACAGAGGGCGAGGTTCCAGGAGTCGCTGGAGCCCATCAGTCTGGGAATAAGAAGAGAGCTCCGGGCCAAAGCCCAGCAGGAGCCAACCGTGATGTCGCCATGGCTACCAGCGGTGCTGAGCATCTGGGCCGCGGACTGTGGGTCCAGGCCAGGCTTTGAAAGCCAAGCTCCTGGAGGCCCCTGAGCCTGGGGATTGCGCCACAGGCGACGACCGGCAAAGGGGCTGGTCAGGGTACCTCCATAAAGCCTTGACAAGATGAAAGTTGACGGGAAGCCTTCCGAGTCCTGGTCTGCACACGGCCCCAAGCGGCCCTCTCCTCGCAGACACTCCAGTGGTCCTGGCGTTGCAGGTCCTCACCTGCTGGGGTCACACCGGGGACAGCGCATCGAGGGGGCGAGGGGACGACAGGCAGGGCCTGAGAGGGAGGGATGGTCACCAGAACTACCCGACGACAGGAGTGCCCACAAAATGTGCCCTGAAGCTGTCCGGCCTCGGGGGCCGCACCGTGTCCACAGCCGTCCAGCCACTGCGTTCTCCTGGAGCAAACTGTCCCGGACCCGGCGTGGGGTTCCCTTCCCAGGGCTGTAGCGGGGGCCCCCACGTCAGGTGGCGGCAGCCTCGCCGGGCTCGGCGACCTGCCTGGAAGCAGCACAGACCTTCCTTCCGGAAGCTGCGCTTGGGCTGAGGAGGGGCAGTGAGATCTTCCGACCAGAATTCTTTCGTGGTAGCAAGTCACGCCCTCCAACAAGGTTTCCAGAAACAGCTACAATTTCTCTAGAAACAGGGTGCTTCTGTTTATTTATTTATGTTTAGGTATTCTGGATTTAGAAGTTGCCTTCTTGCTGAGGAGGAACCAGGGCATGCCGGGACGCTTGGTCATCTTTGAGAATCATGTGTCTGCCATTTGCCTCGGACTGTATATCCTGGAATGTTCTCTTCCAATTCAGATACGGCACTGACTGCACCCGTGTCTCTACACAAAGGCCGGGAAACGCGTCGCCCGGGAGCTGTAGCCACATGCATGTGCTACGTGTGAAGTCACATCCTGGGCCGCTACTTAGACCGACCGTGAGCGATGGGACTCCCAGCTCACACCGGCTGGAAACGGGAGAATTGTCCTCGGCAGGAAATCGCCGGCTGATTCGTAGCGCCCTTCGAGGGAGCAGGGACGTGAGGAGCCGGCCTTCCTGTCTGTCTGATGTCTCTGCCTCATCCTCGGTGTGCTGTCCCCACATCGTGGCTGCTGTGTGTCTGCTGTCTGCTGCACCTGAGCGTTCCAGAAAGACACCGGTCAAGAGACAGAAGGGATCGGAGGAGGCAGAACTGTCTTGCTCGTCTGAATGGCGTCCCGTGCTCACACCTGGGAGCATGGTCACTGGGACCTCAGGTGGAGTGTGCCCCAGAAAGAGATCCCTGCACTTGCCACGGTGAGTGTGACCTCACTCAGAAACAGGATCTTTGCAGAGCTGATGGAGTTGGGATGAGGTCACACCCAGTTATGCTGGGCCTCAATCTGGTTCGACAGGTGTGCCTGTAGGAAGGGCAGGGGACAGGCCGTGGGAGGATCGGGGCATGTGCAGGCCACCGCCAAGACCCTTCCAGAACCTTCAGAGAGAGCATGGCCTCCAACAGCAACAGTACATTTCTAATGTTTTAATCCAGCCGTTGGAGTTGCTGGTGAGGGCGGCCCCAGCAAACGTATGTGGATGGGGAAGGCGATTCTCTGTGTTTACAGCCCCCTTGGTGGAGGCAGGCGCAGGAGAGGGGTCTGGACCCGGGAGGAGAGCCAGCTAATCCACGGCCTCTGTCTCACGTCCCTCACAGCCCCGGGCGAGGTGGGTGGAGTCCTTCCTCAGTTCTGTGCTCTGTGGCTGCCACGCTGGCAAAGAAGGAAAATACCATATGATTTCACTCATATGTGGAATTTAAGAAACACAACAGATGAACGCAGGGAAAGGGAAGGAGGAATAAGATAAGATAGAAACAGAGTGGGAGGCAAGGCATAAGAGACTCTCAAGTACAGAGAACAAACTGAGGGCTGGTGGAGGGCGGTGGGTGGGGGGAGGGGCTAGACGGCTGCCGGGCATTAAGGAGGGCACTTGTTGGGATGAGTATCATAAGTAAGAGATGAATCACTAAATTCTATTCCTGAACCGTCTTTACACTACATGTTGACTAACTTGAATTTAAAAAAAATAAGAGAAGGAAATTGTGAAGTCGTGAAGCTTGGTGCTGGACCCGTCAGCAGTGCCGCGCGGGCAGATCGTGACCTTGGCGGAGGCTGACTAGGAACTAGAGACGGGCTATCGTGTCCTGGCAGGCACACGTCCTGCCTCCAAAAATAACTACTGAGGGGCAAGCGAAACAAACGAGCCACAACGGACAATTGGACCTTCGTGCCGGGACGTGGCAGATGCAGGGAAGAGACCCAAGTGTAGGTTCTGAGAGGAAGTCATTCCTTCATTGACGTGATTACTTTTTAAACCACCGTTCATCAATTATTAAGCTTCATTCTGGTCATGAGCTTGGGACCACCCTAGGAGCAGGTGGACAAGACAGATTAGGTCTGGACACCGGCTTTCTCGTGAAAAGGAGACCCCGGCACGAAAGAGCAGGCAAGTGGAAACGTTAAGACAATCTGTCAGAGTCCCGGGAAGAGAATGAAAGGCTCACGGCAGGCCACGGCAGTCAGCGGGAAAACCACGGACTCTGAGAAGTTCAGCGGCTCAGGGATGTCCCTGGAGGTTGTGGCCCCAGGCAGGACGGGAGAGAACTGCCCGCAGCCAGAGCCTGGTCCTCCAGCAGCCACGCCCCGGGAGCTCACAAGGCATCACCGTCGGGGAGCATTTTGCTCCCGAGTCCTCTTGTGTAAGAGCGCTGGATGTTCCAGAAATGCACAACACGGAAAATAAGGGGAGCAAATCCCAGAAGCAGCACAGAAAAATTTCAGAATTGAATCATAATTTGCTAGACAGAGAGGGCCCCGCGCAGATGATGACTATTCCCACGCCAAAGTTAAGTGTCTGGGTCAACGGCAGGTCAGGCACTTCCCAGGAGAGCTTGAACAGGTGGGACTCAAATGAACCTTAAATACCAGGAACTGAGAGCAATTTGTCATTCACGCTCCGACACGACAACAGTTCCCGAGTGTCCTGGATGCTCCCTCCATCCGGGGTGGACACTCGCCTGTGTTCCCACACCGGTCCGATCACAGGTGTCGCCGCACAGACAGACTACGGCGTCCGTTTCTGCCACAGGAACACATGATATCTTCACACTCACCCTGGACAGCGGTGCTCGTCACTCTTCTGAGTGAAAAATGGCCTTGACTCCTACTAGTAGTTCCTGAACCGCATCTGGAAGAGTCAGGGACAGGGGCCAGCCACCCAGAACCAGATTTCCCTGGGTCCAGCCCGGTCCTAGTTCTATGTGAAGTCCACAACGTGGGGATAAGGCAGCAGGAACCCTGGTGGATGGGCATCCCTTAAAACAATGGCTCCACCTGGCTCACGGAAGTGGTCCTGATTTAAAAAAAAAGAAAACAAAAGAAAAAAACCCTTACTTATGTAAAGTTAAAACAAATCAAAGCTAAAGAAAACAAAAATGGTAAAAAAAAAAACACGTTAAAGAGGCTATTAAGGGTTGAAGTCAGCAACTCACACCATTCTAGAATCGTATTTTATGTAGCCTTCTGCTTATATGAGTCATTACTTGTCTACTTCCCTAAAATATCTTTCTATTCACCATTTTGGTTTTGGGATTTTTTACTTGGGGGCAGCAAAATGAACTCCTTTTGGTGTAAAGTTCTGAGTTTTGATGCGCATAAAGTCATGTAACTCATTCCCACCCTCAAGGTGTTTCTCCAACCCGCTAAGAATTTTATCACACTGACACTTTAGGGTCAAACTGTCTCCGTACCCCTAGCCCTGAGAATTCCCAATTTTTGTCAACATCCCCAGGGGGTTCTCTTTTCCTGGATCTCACAAAAATGGAATCATGCAGTCTAACATTTTGAATCTGGCTTCTTTCACCAGTGTAATGCATTTATTCATCCACGTCCCTGCACGTAGCAATAATCCATTATTTTTTCTTACTAACTACTATTCTATTTACCCACTGAAGAACATTGGAGTGGTTTTTCTACTTTTTAGTGATTATAAATAAAGCTTCTATAAAAATGTATGTATAGGGTTTTGTGTGGCTGTAAGTTGTCATTCCTCTAGGGTAAATACGTGTGGGATTACTGCATCATTTGAAAGTGTATATTTAACTTTGTAAGAAAATGCCAAAATGTTTTCCAGAATGGCGCTACCATTTTGTGTTCCCACCAGCAATGCATGATGTTTGTTTCTGAACTATACATTTCCTGTGAGGTCATATCCTCACTAACCCTGGGCAGCCTGTGTGTGTGTGTGTGTGTGTGTGTGTGTGTGTGCGCATGTGTGATTCTCACCCACATGCAGTGGTAACCCCTGGTGCTTTGAATTTGCACTTCCCTAATGAGCAATAGTATTTAATGCCTTTTAATGAGTTTATTTTCCATCTGTCCATCTTCTTCAGCAAAGTCTCTATTTAAACCATCTGCCAATTTTTTATTAGATTTTTGATTTCTCATAGTTGGGTGTTGAGAGTTCTTTATATACTATGTATATAAGTCCTTTGCCATATGAGTGTTTTTCCTATATTTTCTCCCATACAATCTTCTCTTTATATTTTCTTAACAGCATCTTTTGCAAAGGTTTTGAATTTTGGTGGAACCAATTTCTTGATTTTTTTTTTTCTCTCATGGATGGTGTGTTTGTTTTTTGCTGGAAAAACTGACACTCTCACATCTAGGACCACCTCTTTCTCATCCTTTGGTTAGAAGTCCAGGTTAGCCCGTGTGCGCTGTGACACCCTTCATTTCAGGGACACAGCATTCTTCATGCCACGGAGACCCATTTTCATAGTTTCAAGCTCGATCCAATGAGGACACTTCCACCACGATTTTATAAAATAATCTTTCATTCACAGTCTTCTCAAAATATTCTTCTTCTTCTTTGTTATGCCAATTCATGTAACAAAGGGGACACAGGAGAGAAGGCTGGTGTTGTGTATCCCAGGAGCCTGACCCGTCCTAACTCACAAACTGGGCCACAGAGCATCTGGTGCCGTGCTTCCAAAATTCTGAATGACACCCATCGCATGTGAATAACAAGAGAAATGGTGATCTTCACCTCCTGCTCTCAGAGGGAAAAGAGGTTTCCACATTTTATGTGTTACCGAGAAAGAAACAAACCCATGCAAGTTATGGCTCTTTATAGCCAGTATTTCTTAGATTTATGTCAGCTAACGAAGGAGGGGCAATCTGGGTACGTTTTGTCATTTTTTTGCATGTAATGCTAATTTTATTTTATGTCGGTTTTATTTTTATATCAGTTTTATTGCCTTACGCTGTATAGGATATTGCTAGCGAAAAATAAATTAATGTTTAACACCAATATATTAAAAAGTAAATAAAAGTGGCTCAACGTCCATAAAATTCCTTAAAACTTAGAACACATGTGTGAAATATGAGTGAGGAATATGCTGTTGATTTATAGACACGGCTTGGGAAAGTGACAACGTTTTGAATATTTTCATTGGGTCGCTGCAGCTGCATTTCTGAAGTGTGCAGACGGCCCAGCTTCATTTTTAATATCACAAGCGACTGATGTTCCACTGCACGAGTCCAACTTACTTTTCCATGAAAACCTTCCAGCTCTTTCCCCATGTGGGTTGTTCAGTCTTCCCTAATTGCCGCTTTTGAACATGTCTCTCAATGGGAGGTAGGCCATTTTTTGTCTAGGAAATTCTTTCCTTTGGAGCTGAGCGTACAGCTTCTGGAAGGGTGCCTGCGGAACGGTGAGGGGAGAGGTGGATACCACGCAATTTGCCCAAACAGCCCAAGTCAGCCCAGGGGGTCCAAGGTGGGCGGAGGTCACTGGAAGCCGCCCTCACTCCTGCACCCCTCCTGCACGTTGTTTTCCCTTCCAGGAGAGCCCATCTCCTGTTCCATTGTCATTCACGTCTGTAAGTCAGCAGGAACTCATTCCACTTCTGAGTTCATAGAGCACAGTACGGACTTTTCCCATCCCAGAGTCTTCGCTATCCTCAGGGACTCAGCACTCACTCTCCCCATGCGGCACCGCACTTTCTTAGGTTCTTGGTGAGGGCCTAGGTCTCCGTTGTCACCCTCACCTCCGCAGAAGCTGCAAGGCTCCACGGGACCCCCGCCGTCAGATCAGTTCTTTGGAGGCAACTCCTAGGAAGCTGAATGTGACCGGAGGTCAATCAGGTGGCTACTGTCTCTGGACGTTGAATCTTGAGCGGGAGGACCCGGGATGAGGAGTGGTTGATGTTCCTTTATTGTGGTTGCAGTGCCCTAACCAGCCTTCTGTTGCTCTGATTTTCTTCTTGTGGTTTCTATTTCCCAGAAGTCCTGAACTTTCTTGATTCCAGAACAAACAGTTCTGTGAGCTCCTGATGTTCTACAAATACATTGTCCCTCTCTAGCTCTTTCTTTTTTTAAGTAATAAGCCCATTTCTATTGCTTTCAACCAAAGTACTCCAATGTATAAACCGTTTACAGTTTACATTAACTGTCAGTTGGGTCTTGGGTTATTAGGGGCAATGCTTCCCAACTTTCTCAGGCCATGGCACACGTAGAATGGCACTGATCTAACTGATTCACGGGAGTCGGTGGATAAGCTATTGGTGGCCAGAGGACACCGTTGGGGGAGCCCTGACTGCTCCTTGCCCCACTTGGTCACCTTGCGGGGCAAGAAGCCAGTGACCCGGCCCACCTGTAAACAGTTCTACGTACACATGGCATATAATTAAAGATTTCTGATTTAAGATGAGGCTATTTAGTGTCTCATCCACACGTGAAATGTCTCCAAGATAAACAGTACGCTCTTCGACAATGAAGACGGTGAGTTGTGACACGTTTGCACTGGTCACTATTCCTGATAAAGTCATTGCTGAATGGGGAGATGGTTCCAAAAGAAATGAGGCTGCGTTGTCAGCTGATCAGGGAATGAATAAAAAAGGCATAAACATTTCATTATTGAAGATTTTTTGAGGTAAATAAAAAAAATTAAACCAAATCTGATTCCTTGGAAGCATGATGTTTATTGATTCATTTACTCAGCACATACTGAGTGCTTCCCACTTTTTAGATATTGTTTTAACACAAGAGACACAGAAAAGATATGCCTCTGTTTCAGCTTTCCAGGAACCTGTGGGAACTCATTTGTACAACCGAATTCTCAGTATACAGACTTATAGGAAGGGCTAGAATTGAACCAGTGGTCACAGCACAACCACGCTGGTCCCGAGAGCCAGCACGGCCTATCACCCGTGTTGGAAAAATACTATAATATTCCCCCCAGTTGCAAGTTCTGTACCAGAAGAGAGTGCAGGGCCCTGGGCACATAGAGGTTAGACAAAACGAGTGCCTCTGATAGCAGTGATGGAGGTGAAGACAGAAGGCCTTCCAAGGTCAGGGAGAAGGATAACATGGCACCTGGGATGGGAAGTGGATTGTTCCCCAAAGACATGAGGGGCAGACCTATGAAAACATTGGTGTTTCATATTTCCAAAAGCTAATTCCAAATCTTAAGCTACTTTATTTTTTATGCTTTAAATTTTTAAAAATATCAAACATCACAGTTGAGAATGCCTCAAACAATTATTTATAAAGGGGAAATATTGTCATTTGGGTAGAACTCAATGTTAAAACTACAGCTATAAATCTTCTTGAAGAAAATGTGGGAGAAAACCTTTAATCCCATGGGTTAAAAAACATTTCTTAGATGTAACACACACAAAAATAGCCTCTATCAAAATTAGAACTCCCTTTGAGAGGAAATATCAAGGGGATGGAATATTATTTGTGCATATAATAAATATTTGTGAATATTTGTGAATCATGTCTGATAAGAACTTGTATCAGAATATATCGAAGACTCAAATCCCATCAGTTCAAAAACAAAAGAACCAATAAAAAATGGGTGAGTATTTGAGCAGACACTTCATCGAGGAAGATATATGGGTTCCCAATGCTATTCAGCATCGTTAGTCATGAAGGCGAGGTACTTATCATGTGGTTACAATCAAATAGACTGACCATGCCAAGTGTTGACAGGGATGTGGAGGAACAGGAATGCTCACATGTGCTGGTGAAGATGTAAAATAACACTGGAAAAGTGCTATGGAAAACACCTCGGAAAACAGTTTGGAAGTTTCTTAAAATCCAAAACATACAGCCATATATCCCATTGTAGACATTTAACCAAGAGAAATGAAGATGTATGTCTGCACAAAGACTTGCCTGCAACCACTCATAGCAACTTTGTAATAGCCAAGTACTGGGAACAACCCTAATGTCCACTGGTAGCTGAGTGGGTAAATGTTATTATACAAGAATGCTCATCAGAGATACAGGGAACAAACCACCGATACAAGTCACAACGCGGATGAATCTTTTTTTAAAGTTTATTTATTTTGAGAGAGAGAGAGAGAGAAAGTGGGAGGGGCAGAGAGAGGGAGAGAGAATCCAAAGCAGACTCCATGCGGTCAGCCAGAGCTCCATGTGGGGCTCAAACCCTCGAACCGTGAGATCATGACCTGAGCCGAAATCAAGAGTCGGATGCTTCACCAACTGAGCCCCTGGGTGTCCTTTATTTTGGCTTTTATTTGCACTGCACACCTTCTAATCATCAAGGGAGGTATAGTTCAGGTAATTTCCCCACATTTTGCCATCAGATATGGTTTTCTGTGAGCATCTCATGAGAGCAATCCCCGAAGCACACTTACGTGATCACGGGACATGTAGCTAAAGGCTGGGTACCTGTGATGGATGGGGTTAGTGGAGTGAAGGGAAGGTGTATCATCAGCAGAGCCCATTTCTATTTCTATACAGATGGTCCCTTATTCAAGAGTTATGATTGGAGAACATTCTCCATTCCTTCGACAGATTCTCAGAGAGTGCAGACTTTCTATCAGATATGTTCAAGGGCCTGGGGTGGGAATCCAGGCAGAAGAAAGACAGACACATTTTCTGCTCTCCTGAATTATTATGAACAATTTCAGATGGTGAAACATGCTCTGAGAGAAAAATAAGTCGGTAACGGAATGGGCCCAGAAAATGTAATTAGGAATAATGAGGGAGGTTGGCACGAACACTTATAAACTCTCCTTAATTGAGGGAAATCTGGAGCCAGAGTCACAATGTGCTGGGGCGGAGGGGCCGTGGTGATCAGGGTGTCAGGGAGGGCCCCGCTGGGCGACGGAGCGAACTGGACCCGTCAGATGGGCCCTCAGGGTGGCAGGAGGAACAGACTTTCTGCCACGAGGGGGTAATCTCTGCGCTCGGGGAGCCCGGCTCAGGATGGCAACAGACAAGGGACGGTGGACTGGTCTGGAGACAATTTGCTAAGTTAATTTGAAAAACGTATTTTACGGTTTTCCTTAGACTAATATCCGAGTTTTACCCAATCTCACCATGCAGCCAGTACTATGACAGCGGGACTTTATAATCACACGTGACCCTTAGAGATAATCCCTCAAAACCCCCGTTTTCATCTGTATCGTGTTAGCACGTGTCTGAGACTCACATGAAATGTGAGTGCGGGCTCCAGAGCAAATGTGCGGGCGTGCTGCCTGCCTCCTTCCCGCAGGAAAGTTCTAGCGCCGCCGCTCCAGGCACATGAGAGTCATTTCCCACCCTCTGACCTTTCTCAGAACCCCAGGCTCCCTCTCAGACCTGGCTTCCAGGGCCTGGGACCGGATCGGGTGTGGTGTCTCCATCACATATTTTCATGTTTCCCGCGTGGCTGCCTGTGTCCCCTGTTGGACTTTTTAGCTCATTGAAAGCAGTGGCTTCATCCACTCGGCCACAGTTATATCCCTAATGCCTACAGCGCGGTCGACATTTGATAAATATGGGCCTCACGCGTGAGCCAAGCGGTCATTGCCAAGTACAGTCAAAGGAAATGATGCTGTGAAGTCTGTAGCTCACGGCGAGGGCTGGGCAGGGAGTGGGCGCTGGGGGTGATGGCGGGACTGTAGAGAGCGGGCCGGCCGGAATATTATAGTACAGTCTTCTCCTGCATCCGTGGTCACTGAGGGGCCACAGCGTGGGGTGCTGGGGCACCATGGGAGGTCACCATGTTTAAAGGAAAATGTTGCAGGGTTTTCTGCCCTGGGAAAGGTGGCAGATGAACCTCCTTGGGTGACTCCAGACAGACAAGTCACTCACCCCCTTCCTCTCTCCACTGTGAGGCCTAGACCTTGGGGAAAAACCCCCACCTGCACCTCAATCCCCTGTCTTCTGACTGTCCGGTCCCACTCGTCCGCTTGTAAATTTTTGGAGAAATACCGTGCTTCCCAGCCTGGAAAGGCAGCGTTAATAGTTCTCATATGTGACTTCAGATTATTTTTATCTTGGGAAAGGAAAACTTTGACCAAGAACTTTTTATTTATTTACTTTAACATCTCTTGAATAGAAACACATTTTCTTTGTTTTACTTTGTCCCTCAGCTACATTCTGGAAGACTCGAAAGGAAAGGAGTTTGAAAAAGGCAAAAGGGAGCAGGGCTTTCTGTTTGCCTGTTTTTTTTTTTTTTTTTTTTTTTTTGAGCTTTTAATACATCAGGAATATTTAAACTCTCAACCCTTCTGGAATATTATGAAAAGTATCATCCCAAGATCTCAAATCTATTATTGTCAATGTCATGGATCCAAGCTTTTCCTGTGATGAAGTGCATTTGGATTCTCCAGGAATTTCTGCCTGTGTTGACACACATCAGAGAGGCCAAATGCACTTTGAGTTTTTTTAGAGAAATGGCAGCAGGGAGGACTGGCCACACAGGGTTCTCCCATCTACTGAGCGCTTTGTCCTTCATGAGCCGCGTTCTAGCACATTGTTTCATTAGTTTATCACAGTGCGTGACTTAGCTGTGATAGTCTTATCCCGAGGAGATGGACTGAGGCTTAGAAATATTCATCAGTGATGTCGTGCACCCAGACCCCAAGGCCATGTTCTCCCACAGTCTCTTCCACCAGGTGGAGAAGGGCGATGGGTCTTGAGAACAGAATGAATCAGAGCGAATCTGATCTGGGGGCAGATGGTTCGCACGAGGAAAGACAGTGAAGGGGGAAGGGATCTTTGAGGCTAGTGAACTGTGGCCTGCGCGCTGGGGACAAAACCGTGGGGGGACAGAGTCGGAGACTTCCGCGTCCTGCAAATAAATCGGTAGTTTGTGACAATGCCTTAGCCTGAACTCCTATCAGGAGAAGGCCCATCCCCCATGGGAGGGGGTTGCATGGCCCAACCTCCCCATTCCTGCCAGCATCGTCCATCTGTAGCACAGAGGAACTCCCCACCCCACGATGGAACCCCCGGGGCTCCCCTACCTCCCGAGAGGCACACGCACAGAGGGTTTCCCCACCTGATGCTACTTTTCCGGTCTCGTCTCTTGCTTCTTTCCCCCTCGCCTGCACTGTGTCCTCGTGGAGTTCTAGAACTTAGTGTAAAACCTCTCTCCGTCTCATGACCTGGAAGTACCTGTCCCGTATCCCACGCGGTGACCCTGTCGCTACTTCTGTGCGTCTCCCCGAGTCGTCAATATGTCTGTTTCCATTTCATTGCACAGGACAGAAAGCTTTTCTGCCACAGGATTCCTGTGTTTCCAGCCCCAGGGGGTGTGCGGTGGGGCAGATTGGGAGCGGGGCGGATGGAAGGAAACATAACGCTCCATCTCCTGTATTGCTGATAATCAAAATATATTGTTTAACATACGTAGGTGGTTTTATTATAATCATTTTACATGCTTATTGAAGAAAAGGGAAACATGATAATGTGTAAGGAGTAAACTAAACATCACAGAAATTCTACTTTGCAGGAATAAATATAGATATGAGACCGAGGAGAGACTTTCCTATAACAGGAAAGGCGGTTCCGGGCTAAGGATTTGAGCTGCCTGCGAGCTCGGTACAGTTCCAAGTAGTAATGTGGCCACTCCTGAATTAAATGCTTTACGAAGGAGACACACCGGCTCTAGTCTCCTTCTACCCTGACCTCTTGCTGTGTGCTGGGCACTAAGTCGACAGCTAGAGGTATAAAAGCAAGAAGGGAGTACCCCTATTTCATGTCTCAAGTGTTGAATTAAATACCCAGAGACTTAAAAATTTTGACCAACTTGGGGCGCCCGGGTGGCTCAGTCGGTTAAGGGGCCAACTTCAGCTCAGGTCACGATCTCACGGTCCGTGAGTTCGAGCCCCACGTCGGGCTCTGTGCCGACGGCTCAGAGCCTGGAGCCTGTTTCAGATTCTGTGTCTCCCTCTCTCTCACCCTCCCCTGTTCATGCTCTGTCTCAAAAATAAATAAACGTTAAAAAAAAATTAAAAAAAATTTTGACAAACTGAAATACATTTCCAGAAAACCAACAATGTAGTGAGGAATCTTGAAGCAGATGGACGTAAAGATGTCGTATGTCAAGGGCAGGTGGCTAAAGCCTCCCCGTGGCGGGCATCTAAATACCAGTGGCTTGGAGTGCCACAGAGAGGGCGTCATTTCCCCGGGGAAAACCGGCTCCGACGTGTGGACGGTTAATTCAGCTCAGTGAAGAAAAAACGCCACCTAGCAGGTTACGTGTGAGGTCTCGGAACCCCCACCTTGCCAGACTCCAGTAAACTCTGAGCAACGGTCAAGTAAGGGAGCAAATGTGTGCATGGCCATTATTTTTCTAAAACCCATTCAGGAAGCTGATTCTTGCTTGTCTCAAATATCTGCAGTTGACCGTGGATTTCAATCACAATTTGCAATTGCATATTCAGTTTCCAAAGAGAATGCCTGGATGATTTGGGGGGAAAGTGCAGTGATCTGAGCATTCTTCAAGCTGTTGTAAGTTACTCTGGAATATACATCTTTGCTTAATATTACACCAAGTCCTCGTTACTGTTCCTTATCTAACATGGCCTGATTTTACCCTTTGGCTGTGTTTGCGTCCTGGTACCACATGGCCTACGTCTCCCCGCTTGGATTCAGGGAAGGGCTGTTCACATCTTGGCCAATGCTGCAGGCACAAGTTGGGGGCATTCACTACTCCCCAGATTTAATCGTCTTGTTTCAATCATAATCAAGTTTACATTGGACAGATCATCGGGTCATGTCAGGATTCTTAACAGCTCCACTCCTTACAAGAACAAAAATTCATTTTTGCTGTGGGACACAAATTCAGTCTAGGAAATTACTTTAATGTCGAAAGTAGACATATTTCTTATCTTATTTGCTATATAAACTTCTCAGAAGATTACGGTTCTGGGAAAATTAAACAGATGCCAAAAAACAGCTGCTCCTGAGGAAGAAGTCCTCATTCCTTTCTGATAACCCATTACAAACAAAAAGTAACTGTACATTCTTCGTAACTACTTTTAGGAGCACAGTTAATATTCGTCTCTTTAAATGGGTTTTTAACAAGTTCTCAAGACTTGGAATTTACAGTGGATTAAGACAAGCTTCCCCTCCAAAGTCACACCTTACGTAGACATAAGAGCTTGTCTCGGGGGCTCAGAAAGTCCAGTAAATGTGTGTTTCCACAGTAACTCCACCAAAAACGCTGGTTTGGAAAGATGTGGAACACTAACATTCCAGTGGGAATTGCTTGCCCCACATTCACTAGGGGCGGCGTGCGGGCATGCTCACATCCTGTGTGTTTTCCCCGTTTCTGAGAACGTTTCTTCCCTTTGATTGTTTTCATACCTCATGGAATGTTCCATTTTCCAGGGCATCGTGTGTGTGGAAGGGGGTCTTGGGAGCTACTGAAAACGTTCAAACCGTGGCATTGTGGTGGTCCTGGCTCCTTTCTTTCCCCACCGAAATCAGAGACGGCTGGTATTTTCCTTGATTTTCTCCATGTCGGGCAGGTTAGGTCCTCGTCCGTCACTTTGCTCTGACCCCTGCTCTCCACATGCTCACGTGACATGTGCCCTATCCATCAGTTAAGGGACAGACTGGAAACTCTGTTTTTGTAGTTTCTACGAGCTACGCACTTTTTCACACTGCGCATCAAAATAATTTACATGACTTCATCACAGAGGCAAACTTCAGTGACTAAAATAGGTTTCCTCTTCCTAATTAATCATTTATGTTTTAAGATATGCATCTTAAGGTGTCCCATCTCAAGTAATAAGATTTGACACTAAGTTTGGCACACTTATTAGCGTGCCCTTTGAACAACCAGGAAGACTGAAATTATGTCGACGGTACGTTCTAACAAAATCATTTTCCCGTCTACCTTGAGTATAGCTGTTGCGTAATTAAGCACACTTGTAAGTTCGTGGCTGTGGCTGGCGCCATGGGATTTCTATCTTCAGCCTCCATCGGAGAACCGACAGCTGTAGGCAGTGTGCCAGTTGTGTAGACACAGCTGTGTCTAAATGTGAACAGCATTTATGGATGATCAGTGACCTCAGCCGAACTGAGACGCTCAGAGACATCTTGGAAAATGGTAGAAAGCTTGCTTGGGAGGAAGATGGTGACCGCTGGGGCCCCAGGTGCCTGGTGAAAGACCCCTCTCCCAGGGCCACGGGGGCCGAGCATCATTACAGACGGTTGGAAGGTACAGCCACACAGAGAGAAAACGGAGTAGGCTTCTTGTACCCAAGGACCTAGGATTTGGGGAAATGCGTAATGGGCCCGACAGAGCGCAGGGCTCAGAAGCCACAACATCCGGCCGTTTCGGGTTTGTAGAGTAACGTCTCACTGTTCTTGTGGGATGATGTCGGCATGTGACGTCGGCCAGTAACTGAACCACGTGTAATAACTTTGTGCCGGGGCTGCAGCCGGCCAAGAAAGGGCACTCATGCATACGCCATGGGCACAAAACGCTCTTGCTGTCTCTGTCCACTGGGAATTCTTGCCGTTTCCCCCAGTAGCTGCTTCTGTTGGCTGTGCATACCATCGACCGCGAAGCCCAGGCCTTCTTCAGGCGAACTTGGTGGAAGAGGAAACGCAGTTCTCGTCTCAGAGTCCGGGGTGTGGAAGCTGCTGGGAAGGACCGCGGACGTCAACGCTCCCCTTTCCTCGTCCCTCAACGTCCTTCCTGCAGGCGCAGCGCTTGACCTGGTGGCCCGGCCACACGGTGTGTGTCGCCTGCAGTCTGGGCATTTGATGGCAGGTGTGGAGGTGTGGCCACGCTCGGAGCCACGGCGGCAGAGCCCCGCCAGCGCGAGCAGGTGTGTACTCTCAGCAGCGGCCAAGGGAAAGCGGTGGAATGGCTTACGGGGATGGCTCTGGCCGTGCAGAGTGTCACTTGGTGACACTCACTGGTGATAACCTGAAGGAGGATGGTGCCGCCCGGAGCCCGCAGTCCCGGGAGAGGACGGCGGGAGGCGGGTGCTCACCGCACGCACCCATTACTGGTGGCTGCACTTGACAGGCTCCACAAAACGAGGAAACAAAAACGTGAAGTGAGACCAGTGACCGGTTTGTAAGTGGGAAGAAAAGGGAACAGAGACACCCCAGAATCTGAGGATGAGGTTGGGGAAGTCAGCTGGTTTTTGAACATAACCCATAAGAGATAAAGACAACAGTGATAACACAAGAATGAGGGCCCGAGAGACTCTGAGCTGCTCACTCACACTGCTGCTAGGAGCACATCAGGATGCAAGCTTCCCCTTCCCTGAAAACCTGACTGAATTAGGACGTCCCAGGGCAAAGGCACAGCGAAGGTGTGAAGGGTCCGGTTCCAGCAGAGTCCACGCTGGGCTTGAAAATAGAGAGTAGACTATGGCGCCTCCACGGAAGCCTGGGGCCTGAGAGAGAGAAGAGGCATCAGCAGAAGAGTGTGCAGACATAGACCGAATCTACAGGTTTTTCTGAAAAAGAACCAGGGCACGGTTGTTGGCCCAAATCTGTCCAGAATCAAGTAAAAGAGAAACACACACACACACACACACACACACACACATACACACAGAGAGAGAGAGAGAGAGAGAGAGAGAGAGAGAAAAGTGGGGCTTGTGCTCATCCAACATGGGGCTTGAACTCACGAACCATGAGATCATGACCTGAGTGGAAGTCGGATGCTTAATGAGCCACCCAGGCACCCAAGAGAAATCGGCCACGTGTTTAAGAGCTATGCTACAAAAAAAAGCAACAGCGAATCATGTGCCTGGATGTAAGTGTCTGAGACTTTCTGATACATAAGGGAATCCTTGTGGCCCCCAGCCCTTTCCGGGGGAGACGTGGGCAGCAGGGGAATCATCCCCAGGACCTGTATCAGGTGCGGCCACAAAGCATAAGGAAGGTCACAGCTCTGCCGGGGTGGCCCATGGGCCCGGGGACCCCGTCCTGGTGGGTGTGTGCCTTGCAGAGAGGAGGGTCAGGGACTCGAGAAGGAGTGCTTCCTCCTGAGGGCAGGGACCTCACGCACTTGCCAAGCTCCCCCGGCTCTGTGTCTGCCCCGCCATGCAGACGCAAGTAGGTTGTAGTCCTGGCCCCAGGTTTAGGGGAGGCCGGGTGAGAAGCTCGGCCAGTGTGCTGTGGGAGGAGTGGCCAGCTGCACTCTGGATGTAGGCTTTGCCTGATGCCTCCTTGGGCTCAGACGGGCTCTGCACCGCAGCCCCTCTGGCCCCTGCCCACGGTGCTGTGAGTAGAGCCCTGCCGAGAACCACATGGGTAAGATCTGGCCATGGTCCCTGCAGCCCAGGATGGGAGGTGGGCTTGCTCGTTACACGGCACAACCTTCCCTGTTTCCATGTGGGTGTGCAGAGGTTTTGCAGATTTGGTTTTGCTACTACATGGGTGAAGTTGATCATTAATCCTTGATTTTGTGGTTCCAAACTTCCTAAACATGAGGACTCTCTTCTTCAAACGTCAGGCAAGATATTGGATTACTTGTATATGTAATAAGAGTAGTTTCATAGATGAAATGTGCAGATAGGCTCCATATTCCCACAGACTCCAGAATGTTCCTAAGCGCTCGGGAGAGGATTCAGACCAGGGGGCAGGAGTTGCGGCTGTCCTGTTCTGGAAACCAGAAGTCTGAGGTCAAGGTGTGGGCAGAGTTCCTTTCTTTGAGGAGGAATCTGCTTCCCCAATCCTCTGCAGCTCCTGGGAGCTGCCGGCGTCCTCGGTGTTCCTTGGTTTGGAGACACATCGCCCCAGTCTCTGCTCTTGTCCTCTCAGGGCACTCTCCCTCTTTACGCATCTGTCTCTATAATTCCCCCTTTTATAAGGACAGAGTCATATTGGATTAGGGCCACCCTAATGGCTTCGTTGCCTCTTGACTTCCTGTCTAGAGCCCCCATGACCACACCAGGTCACATCCTAAGGCACTCGAAGTTAGGACTGAAACATGAACCTGGGGGGAAGCACAATTCAAGCCATGACACAGAGCAGTTATAACATTTTAGTGTTCTAAGTAATGTTGTAATAAACACAATTTTACATGAATCCTTCACTATTTTTTTTTGTATTAGTATTTTCTTACTGTAGATTCTTGGGAGTAGAAATATTAGGTCAGGCAATGACCGTGTAGAACATTTACGATATGTGTATCCAAATTGCCTTCCGGAAAAGATCTACTAATTTTCATTTCTAGAAGCATTGCACATTTTAAAATTTAAGTCTTGAACAATTTAATATGTATTATCTGATGGTACTCCGTCGTGCCTCCCTATTTTCATAATGTGTCTCTCTGATTTCCAGAGAGGTGGACATGACATCACATGATTTTGTGGTTGGTGCAGGATCACTATCGATTCTGGTGTTGTATCGTGCGGGAACGCCTTTACAATCCACTAGTTGAAATCTGAAGCTGGAAAATTCCTCTTACCGAAATGGAACACAGTATGTTAAACCCAGTGATGTCATGGATTATCTCATAGGGTGGCTCCAGGTCCCACGGCACCACCGTTCCTGTTAAATACCATGGGATTATTCCTTCACTAAACATTTCTTTGCTTAGGTGGGGTCATTGATGCAACATGTTTTTCGTAAACCAGAACTGGTGTCCTAATAGCAGTGGGCGGGTGGAACACTGACCAGAGAGCACCGTGTGGACCTCCAACACGGGTGGTGCCTTCCCCAGTCTGTGTGCCACCTTCAGGGGAAAGAGGTGCATTTGCCAGTGGATGCACGGAAGCTGAGACATCATGAGCGGGAGGCAGTCGGCCATGTGTTACCCTTGATTTAATGTGGGCGACAAAGTAGTGTTGAGGGAAAAGCTTTTCTTGTTGACAAATGAAATATGTCCACCTTACTCAGTAACTGAAAGCCTTGAGGTGTCACTTAATTATCTCTTTGTCGGATGAGCGATCATGGAGCTTAGTTTGATAATTATAATTGAAATAACATGAGCAAGAAAAGATGTCGTAGACTCTGGGTCTGTCTTGTCCAGCAGGAGAGCAGACACAGCATTAAAATGCGAGAGAGGCTAATGTCCGGGAGGAGACAAGAGCCCCGATTCTGGGTCCTTGTTCCATTTTTATTAGGATGAGGAGGTTTATAAGCGTGATGGACGTGCCCAATAAGACAACGAAACCGTGAACATTAACTCATGGGTGGGACGGAAAGGCAGTTCTGAGGATATGTGGTGTTAGGGGTGCGGGTCAATGCAAAGCAAGGTCCTGGTGCTGGGCAGATGGTTGTTTATGGCAGGCATGAGGTGCCATGTCTGTTCATCTTAGCTAGCTTGGGGACAAGACAGAGCCTGCTACTTCAGGGTCAACAAGGCACCTTTCTTTTGCTAATCAGCTCCACTCTGGGCAACTTCCCCCTCAGTGGTCTATAGCCCCGGGTTGCCTGTTTACCTAATTTGCAGGAAAAATTACCTAATTTTTCCTGTGCATACAGCTTTATGCTATAGTACTAAATTGGGGCGCATTTCCACCCTAAATACCTACCTAACCTTGGATGCTTTCATCCTGAGGCTTCCTCTCCCTAAGACTTGTTAACCCATGGGTGAAAATTCAGGGAGTTCCTAAGCTTGTTCCCCACAAAAAGAGCCTTGTGCTCTCATCTGCTGTAGTTGGTTTCATAATAAGTTATTAGCTGATTCCATATTTGAGATGATTTGTCATAGATTGGCAGAATTGTGACGTGCTCCGAAATGAAGATTCACATAGCAAAGTTCGGTATAATACAGCCTATAAACCGCCATTCCAAGCTAGGCAAGAGAATTTTGAGAGACGTGTTTATGTGTTTAAAGTGCTGTCATATAAAAGAAGTAATAGCTATGTTCATGGTGTGGAAGTCTGAAAGAGGTGATATTGTTCTCTGTGGCTCTAGAAATTTAGGTCAGTGGTTATAAAATTGATTGGATTGAGAATCTCACCTCATTAGAGGGTAAGTTTGACTTTGTCCCCATTAATAGCTACCAAATGGGCTCTGTTGGGTTCCTATATTCTGCTTTCATAGTAAGAAAATTCTGGTCAGCGTCAATGGTTGTAGAATGCATATATGTGGATATATACTCATATATGGGCGTATGCATACACAGCTATCCCCTGCTTCTCAAATTTCATGAACCGCTACTTTGCTTTTAGGAATGACCTACATTAGTACCTGTTTTCAATAACTGAGGGAAATCTGAGGAGGACTTTTACTTTTACAAAAAAAGGCGAAAGAAGGAAAAGAATGTTCAGTGTCGGTCCGCAGCGAGCAGGCACAGGGGTGGCGGGCACTGGGCACCCCCCCTTTCCCTGGGACCACGTCAGCATCGCCACCTCCAGCCCCCAGAGCCCAGGACCGTGTCTGTGCACATCGGGGCTTCTTCTCCACGTGTGTTGTGCGTCTGTTAGCAAGATGTGTCCTGAGGTATCAGAGAGGCCTACGACAGGTTGCTTTGGGTCTGGGAACGCTCCAGAACTTTCCACATAAATTAGCGGTACTTGCTGCTTTGCTTACACCATTCTGGTTTTTGAAAGCTTGCATCGGAAGGCTCTACTTCGGATAGCAGGGAAAGCGGTGCGTTCGTATACACACATGAATGTGTGTACGTGTACGTAAAAACGTCTGTATCTATGTACTTACTGTTTTGAAATAATTTTAGACTTACGGAAGAGTTGCAAAGGCAGTAGAGACACTTGCCCGCACCTCCCCCGCCTCCCGGATGCCAACTCTCACACAACCGTGACAGCCACAAAGTTAACATTGTGGCTGTTGACCAAAAGCACAAACTATTCTTATCTCTTTGGTTTCCCCCTCGGTCCCTCTCCCATCCCGGGTCTGACAGGAAAGCACGTGGCGTGTGGCTGTCAGGTCACGTAGCCTTCTCTGCGTCCCAGGACCTTAACGTTTGTCAGGAGTCCTGCTCGGTCTCTGTGGAGTGTTCTGCGAACGGTAGTTAGGCCGGATGGGCTGACTGTGGGGCTGGCATCGCTCCTGTCCGTACAGATTTCCTGCCTCTGCCCTACCAGCAACTACGAGGAGTGTCTATGTGTGCAACTCTGTCCACGTGCCCTGGCGGTTCCGGAAGCTTCTGTCAGGTGCGTCCATACTCAGCGTTGTTACGTCTTCTTAGAACACCGACCCCTTTATCATTAGGTGCTCGTATAATTCCCCTTGGTCTGAAGTCTACGTGGACCTTGAGGTAGCTACTCCCAGTCTCTTGTGGTTGGATTTGGCACGGTGTCTCTTTCCCCAGCCTTTTACCTATCTGCGTGTTCATGCACAGAGCTTCTTATGAGAAGCATATATTGGGTTTTTTCCTGTTGTATCCACTCTGAGAGTCTTAGTCTTTTAGCCGATGTGTTGAGAACATTCACGTTCGAGGTATCACTGACGTGATGGAATTAAAATCTCCCATCTTGCTACTTGTTCTCTGTTCTCTGTTTCTTTTTTTTCCTGCTCTTTCCGCTTTCTTTTGAGTACACTGAGCACTTTTTAACGACTCTGGTTAATTTCCTTTATTATCTTATTATTTACACATATTTAAAAACTTTTAGTGGTCGTCCAGGTGTTTACTGCACATTTTAATTAATCTCAGTCTGAAGTGCCCACACGCACGTTCAGGGCGCCGCTCCCCTGATTCGCCCCAGTCTTGGGGTCTCAAGCTCCTTTGTCCGTCGCTGCCTCGGGGCTGCTGGGGGGTTCACCCGTCCCACCTGCCCAGACCAGACACGTGATGGACAAATCCTTCTTCTGTGCCGGGCAGTGTCTCGTGCCGTGCTCCTCTCTGCTGGAACCAGGAACCTCCCTGGCCGAGTGCAGACGATGTAGACGCTGGCCAGAGAATAAGCTGTCAGTCTTCAGCCGTGCTGGAGCCCCCACGGCGCCCCCTCCCACGCACAGCCACCGCCCCAGCCTCTGGAGGCGGAGGGGCGCGGCGTTCCTCCCTGGCGGGGTGGAGCGGGTGGTGGGCTCGAGGCGGGCAGCTTCTGTCCCCGCCAGTCCCGGTCTCACACGGCAGGAGGGAGCAGGTATGCTTGCTGAGCACCCGTGGTGGGGGCACGGGAGGGCTGGTGCTCTGGGCTCTACAGCAGCTGGTCCTGGGAGACCCTGGCGGCCCACACGTGGGGCGTCTTAGGTCCTGTGTGTCCTGGGCCCTTGCAAAGTCCGGAGGACAGGGGGCTCCCTGGGCCCTCCCGAGCTCCAGACAAAGTGGACAGAGTCGTTCCCACGGCTAGTGAGGGGCCCAGACACAGGACCACCCTGGGGCCGTCCCCTCCCACTGGATCGGGTCCCAGGAAGGGTTTGGGGACTTGGCGTTTGCATCAGATGCTTCTGCGCTTCTTGTCAACCCTGTTCTGCACTTAAGTAGCAGGAGATTGGAGGGACTTCAGTGTTCCTATGTTATGAATTTCAACTCATGTAATTCTGTCGGCCTTTTTCATTCATGAAAAACAGACACAACTAAATACTGACATCCTGTTTTGTGATGCATAAGGTGTGAAAAGCCTCAACACTGGCGATACTGGGTTAGTGATGAATTCATTCTGGGAGAGGAGCACAGGTCAGCAGGACGGGGTAAGCCAGCAGCCGGATGGCTTTTCTCTTGGCCTTAACGTCTGCTTTTCTTTGCTGATACTTCCAAAAGCCTCTTGTAGTTGGCTAGCAAGGCAGATCTGCATCACGTCTGAGTCGCTTTTCTGTAATAGCCTTTAGGAACTATTAAAAGCGATGTGCTTTGTGTCACATTGTTTAAATTCCAAACGCAGTAAGTAAGTTGATGGGTTTTTATCTGTTAAAGAAATGGAGTTATATATACTTTTGGTTTTAAATAATGTGAAGAATACTTTTTATGTATCTCGAGTTACGGTACACACAGAGAAAAACACAAGAATGTAAAAGATGCATACTTTTATGATTTTTTTTGTTGATTTTTAGTTGAATACATGTCTCAGCAAACCCAGAGATCTGTAAATATTAATATTTATTTGTATTATTGTCTGATCTTATATAAATATTAGTATTTATTTGTATTATAGTCTGATCTTATATAATGCAACACACTGTGTCTTAAACTGTTTCCAAAGAATCCAGTTAAAATGTATTTCCACGTTCATCAAGGTGCTCAAATTTACCCACAGATTTTGGACGGGTGGCAGGAAAGCGAGAGGAAAGGGAATATTCGTTATAGGAATTATTTTTAACCTGCGTTTAGTTATAAATGAGAAACAGAGTGATTTCTAAAACTAGATGAATTTAATGTGTTTCTTCTTTTAAGTTAAAACATACCCAGCTAAAGATTAATTATAATAACACATATTAAAACTATCTTCTTCCAGACATCTGGGTGGTTCAGACGGTTGAGCATCCGACTCTTGAGTCTGGCTCAAGTCATGATCCCAGGGTCACGGGATCGAGCCCCGCATCGGGCTCTGTGCTGGTCATGGAGCCCGCTTGGGATTCTCTCTCTCTCTCCCTCTCTCCCTGCCCCTCCCCTGCTCACACATGCTCAGTCTCTTTCTCTCTCTCTCTCAAACAACAACAACAACAACAAACCTATTTTCTTCTTCCCAAGCCTCAGTGAAGCGACGGCACAGAAAGCCTGTCCTTCTGGAGAACAGCACCCCTGATGTGGGTGCTGGCCGGGCGAAGTCGGTCAGGCAGGTGAGGCAGGGCCCAGCTGTCCGGGCCGCAGCGGCGGCTTTCTGGATGTAGCTGGGCCCCTGTCTCTGTCCTGAGACCCCACGGTGAGGCCGCAGCCCCAGCACGCAGCTCCGAGGACGCGGTGCTGTGCGCACCTGCTTCCACCTCCTTCCGGCCTCAGCCCCACAGACCTGCACGCGGCCCTCCGTGCAGCGCGGGAACCTCGCCGCCTTCTGGGCACCTGGGCGGACGTGCGCCAGCCTCTCCGCGCCTCCTCTCCGGACGATGTCCGTGCAGCTTTGACCAGTAATCCGTGCCGCTTCCTCGATGGGAGATGATCACGCGTGGTTGTGCACCTGCCGCCCTGCAGTCCCGCTTTTATGACTCGTGTGTGTTTCTCCAGGTCGCCGCTCCGGCAGGGGCTCCCACGGCCCGAGGGAAGGGGCCTGAGGCTCCAGAGACGGAACGCCCGCTTTCAGCGGAACCCCAGCAGGACACAGTTCTCTGCACACGTGTGTTGGAACTCACTTTTTGCTGCCATCGTCTCGGAGTGCAGAGGGCTCGGATGCCCCAGGGAGTGCGGACCCAGTGAGCACCGACGGCCCCCTGCAAGGCCCACGGAGGTCTCGGAGTCTGCAGGGAGCATGCGTGGACGGAAGCGCAGGCAGGGGAGGGCGGGCTCAGCCGGGACGAGCAAGGCGCCGGGTGGGGAGCACCCCTGGCCCGCAGCCCGTCCTCCGCCTCGCGGACGGCCGGCCGTCAGTCTCTGCCTCCGGCCTCACAGCCTCGCTGCCCAGCAGAGAGGGCTGCGTCCACGTACCAGGAGGGACGGCTTTCACCTCCAAACCACAGAAGCCCGCCGAGCGTCAGCCCAACGCGAAGATTTGTCCTGGTAACAGGGAATCCAGAAGTCAGGAGTCGGGGTGAAACCACAGCCGTGGCTCCTTCCGGCTTCCCGCCCCTCTGCCCCGGTGCCCCGCTTCGTCCTCACGGCCGACTGTCCGGGGCGGCGAGAGGGGAGAGTGAGGGCAACAGCCAGCGTGGTCGAGTTCATCCCTGGAAAGCCACAGCTGTCTAGCAAGTCGTGTCGGAACGCTACCAAAATCACAGCCCTAGCTGCAAGAGAAGCTGGCAGATTTGGTTTATGGAACTTCACCTTTTAAACCTGGGCACCGGGATGAGCCTCAGAGAAACAGGCCTGATGGGGAAAGAGTAAGATTGCGTGTTCTGGTTCTGAGCCCCCCAGGGTCTGCGCGGATCGCCCCCACGGCGGTCGCAGGCCGGCCCCCCTCTGGGACTTCTGGCTCCTCCGCCGGTCCAGGGCCCCCGCTCACGAGGCGTCCGGTACCAGGGACACTGCTGATTCTAAAAGTCCCCTTCCTTGGACCCGCCTTCCTGACTTTCTTGACATTCTTTGGTTTCACGTTTTCAGCCCCCACAGAAGCCTTGTGTTTCCCTCCCTCCCTGTGATGTCGGGGTTTCTCCGGGTTCTGGCGTGTCCGAGGTTGATCGTTGACCTACAGACGGTTCTCTTCCTGACCCAGACCTCCACGCTCAGTCCAGAACGACACGTGCAGCTGGATGTCTGATTCTTCACTTAGAAGTCGCGACACAGAGGGCATCACGTCTTCCACCCCAGGACCAAACCAACTCTTCTAAGTGTTAGTATTTCCTTCAAATGGCTGTCGGCCCATCCATTAGGCAATGCAAGCCAGGGACAGAGGGGCCACCTGTCCACCTCCTGACTCCGGGGGGCCTCCTGTCACCCCCGTGAGGATCCACGGAACCACCACGGTGGCCTGCAAGGCGTGGGTGTCCGCACGCCCCTCCACAGCCACACACCCGTCTCCCTGCTGACCTGGGCAGTGTCTGCTGCCCCTGTGTGTGCCCTGAGCTGGGCTCTGTTGCCCGGCTCTCGCTTGCTGCTGTGGAGCCGGTCGCTATCCGGCTTCTGGGACACCGGGGCCGGAGGGTGCAGATGTGCAGGCGCATTGTGGCTCGGACATACATTTATTTTATTTTTAAACATTCTTATTTATGGAGAGAGCCAGAAAGAGAGAGAGAGCCAGTGGGAGTGAGGAGCAGAGGGAGAGAGCATCCCCAGCAGGTTCCATGCTCAGCACAGAGCTGGACGCAGGCTCGATCCCGTGACCCTGGGTTCACGAGGAAATCAAGAGTCAGATGCGACCGAGCCACCCAGGCGCCAGATGTAGATTTCTGGCGTAAATTCAGATGTAAATTTCTAACTGCATGCTGGACGCGGCCAGATGACTCGGCTCTACCTACTGCTTGCAGAACCCAGGAGAAACCCCCTGAACAGGCCAGGGTTTCCAAGCAAGCTTAGGCATGATGCAGGGCTTACGCGGCGTGCCTGTGCCCGTGCAAACCCGTTGCACGCTGCGCTCGGCGCCGGCCAAGGTGTAGCCCGTGCCCGCACTCCCCTCGCCGGCAGGGCAGGAACGCAGCCAGCCCATCAGAAAACACAAGCGTTTTATTCCCCTTCTGATTTATTTTTGATCCGACTCTTTGTGTTAAAAGTTAGGAGATACGTGCAGCGTCTGCAGACCCTGAGCTTCACAGCTTCTCTGCTTGGCCCGGGGACGGCAGAAGACCCACGTGTGCTGGGGGCCCACAAGTCTTCGTCTGTTGGCGTGTCTGGAGCCTGCCTGCCCTTTGTCTGAGGTGCTGGCCACGTGCTGGCCACAAAACCAACACGTGCTTCCCAAGCTCCTCCCAAACCGGGGTCAGGGCTGCCCACCCAGCGCTTTGCAGCTCCTCCTGGGATTCTGGGCTTTTCCTGAGTCTCTGAGCGCATGAAGCCTTCAGCACGTAGTTGAAGCAGAGTGTTCTTTTAGGCACCGATATTGTCTTACCTGTGACTTTGCCAGACTTCTCCACGGAAAGCACGTGATAAATATTAGTGACTGTTTATTTAACAACTGCTGGCTACCAAGTAGCCAAACACAAGGAGCCCCTGCCTCCCCGAATCGCCAGCAGCACCTGCTTACCCCGGACGCTCCGCGGGGAGCTTACGCACACGGTCCCGCGCCCGGCTTGGCTTTGGGCACAGCGTTGGAATGTCATAGCGTTGGGCAGCCCTTGGCTGAGTTCCAAGTTGCCCAATATGTTTCATTTGTTCTGAATCCACCAAGAATGAGAAATCTGCACCCCGGTCCCTGGTGGCTCCTGGGACCTGCAGGGACCGGAGAGGACGAAGCACACAGACACGTCGGGGGCCAGGATCTCGCCTCATGGCGGTGAGTCCCCTCGGTGGGTGTCACGATCCTCCTTGTAGGAGACAAAGTTAATTTTACATACCACCTATTCTGAGCAAACACTCGATAGGAAAGCAATAAAAGTATAATAAGTACACGTGTGGCCATCGGTGGGACGGGAGTCAACACTGGCACACGTTTTCTTGGGAGACCATGCCCAACAGTGGGGTCTGCGGCCTGTCGGTGTGGTTCTATAGATTTGTTTTTAAATCCCCTTCCCTTGTTCTTAAAAATACATCGATTTCTATCTCTTACAACAAGGCTTCTTCCTGGAAATAGAGCCCAGTCATACCAGCAGTCGCCAGGGCCTTTGGACCCACCTGCTGTCTGCTCCTGAAAGGCTGACTTACTTTTTCCCCATGTTGTGTGTCTGAGGACCGAGGCCTCAGGTCGGAAAACTCCTTGAGACAGAACAGCAGCCATGGTGCTGGGATCTCAGTCTTGGCAGTCTGACCACAGGCACGGCTCTTTCTCCTAGGAGGCCCTGCCCACACGGCCCAGCTCTTTTGTAGCCCCAGGAGAGTCTTTGCTGAAGGGCAGGTCACATAGTTTTCCGAGTCTGCAATGCAGCGATTACCTAGGGTCGAGATGAAGGATTCTGGAAGAGAGGCAGCTGGGATCTCTTGGTCAATTCCCAAATATTTCTATAGCTACGGTATATTTATTAAGGCCCACGGCGATGGTCAAAATTCCAGCTAGGGGTGTGGAGAACTCGGCGTGACCCCGGTCCCTTGCTACCGCCTTAGTTCAGCGGGAGCCGCTCTAGGGCTGTGCATCATCGCCAGATAGGGGATGGAGAGGCCCACGTGTCGTGTTACTTTCTGTGGGCCACCTAGAGCTCTGGGGGTGGGGCCGGCTGGGAACCCCAGCCGCCCGCCGGCCAGTCTGTGCATTAATGCAGCTGCCGGGACAGGCGCTCACTCACAAAGCTCACGGTGGGGTGTGATTTCACCACCGCTTTAAGGTCGCCCCTGAAAATCTGGTTTTCATCATTTCTCACGTGCGTGCTTTTAAATAAAAAACCATTTAGCGTCAGGTGCCTCTGTTGGTCTCTGTTACATGCAGTGGGTCTGTTCAGAGGAGGTGCTGAGGGAAGCCAGGTGTCCTGTGCTTGCAATCAACCCGGGGAACCCCAAATAGTGTTCTTCTCGGCAGGAAGGCCGGGGGCTCTGGGGCTCACAGTCCCCGCTCCAGATGGGCCCCAGCTCTTCCCTCCACTCCAGTCAGTGTTCCCTGGTCAAGACATCCCCCAGCTCTCCGCAGGGACCCCTTCAAACACCTGCAGTTCTCTTCAAACTGTAGACGCGTCCCCTCGTCTCTTATCCTGTGAGCAGGACGTCACTCGTGTGTGACCAGAAGACCGTGGCTGTTTGACGGGCCGTCTGCAAATGCCTGACAGCACACGACCTTCCCCACATGCTCACTCCCCCATTTTCCTTCGTTTTTTAAGGTTTTTAAGCTGACATGTAGCCTAGACATAAAATTCACCTGGGTGGGGTGTGTGGCTCTCTGAATATTTACATACCGACGTGACTGACACCCGAGCCACCATGTAGAGCGTTCCAGCTCCGGAAAGTCCCTCATCACATTCCTGGTCAGCACCCTCTCCTCACACCCAGACGTGACCACGGTTACAGCCACCCACTAGCCTTGTCTTTTCTGCTGCTTCTTATAAGTGGACTAAGCCAGCACGTGTGCCATTGGTGGTCCAGATGTGTCCGCTGAACACGGTGTGTGTGCATCCTGCCCTGTTGTCACTTTAATTAGCTTCTTATCGGTCCTGCTATCCTGTCACGTGGATGTGCCACATTTTCCATTGTCCCGTTTAATGGCATCGGGCCTATTTTTAGTTCGGGAATCCTATGAATAAAGCCGAGATAAATATAAGCACAATTTTGATGGAGAGATGTGCTGGGCTTTCTTGTTTTTGTTTTTGTTTTGGATTGTGTTGATTTTCTATCATTGTGTGACAAATTCCTACAGACATTGTAGGTATTTATGATCTCATAGTTGCTGAGCTCACAAGTCAGGCTCTGCCCAGCTGGGTCCTCTGCTCAGCGGGTCCCAGAGCTGTGGGCAAGGTGCCAGCAGGCCATGACCTTTCTGGAGCTGAGAGTGTCCCAGGTTGCACGGTGGTTGCCACGCAGGTCCTAGAAGTTGTGGGACAGGCCCTCAGACACTACCTGGAACCCTTGCCATGTGGCCCTCACCTCAGCTGGATGAAGTCACAGAAGTATCCTGACTGTGCGTGACGTCTACCTGTGCTGTAGATGATCAGCCCGAGGTGGTGACATCTGTCACCTCTGACAAAAGACACAGTAGGAGGCAAGTCACAAGCTCAGGGCACTCGAGAAGAGAGTCAGCACCAGGAGGTAGGAGGTGACATTGGGTCACCTCAGTGTCCGCCCGCCTCACATGTGTATGTGCTCCTGCCGTTGAAATGATAGAGTCAGCAGGTCGGCCTACATCTTGCTTCAGTGACCCTGATGGCAGCCAAGTGTGTGCACTGACTTTCTTTCCAGCGGTGTGTCAGAGTGGAGGGCCATCCCGGCTTTCCCAGCGCAGGGGTTGATAGCTTGGGTGGTGTTGTTTTTATTAAAATTTTTTTTAAAAAATTAATTTATTTTTTAAGAGACAGGGAGCATGGGAGAGACAGAGAGAATGGGAGAGAGAGAATCCATCCACACTGTCAGCACAGAGCCCAGTGCAGGGTTCAAATCCGTGCACTGTGAGGTCATGACCTGAACTGAAATCTAGAGTCATTCAGGTGCCCCTTCTTGTTTTTAATTTGCTCCTGTAGTGGATGAGTTAGAGTGTCCCTGATGACCTTGAACATGGTTCCAGACTCTTATCAGCCACTTGGATGTGTTTTTCAAGGTACCCGCTCCATTCTCTCTCATTTCTGAAGTGCCCACAATGCTGGAGGAAAGTGATATTCTACACGTATGTGTGATGCCTGGAAATTCCCCATAAGTGGTGGAAAATAGGTTGTTTCAATCAGTCAACCCTTATACTGGCAAATATATAAAATGCTAAAACTATTCTAGGGTACTATCCCTGGGGACATGACTGAGTACATAGAAAACAGAAATAGTGTAAAACAAATGATTGGAATTTATAAGTAAATTTAGTAAGATTAAACACCACAAAGTCAACATATGGAATAAATCGCATTTGTATACACCGACAACAGTGAAAACACAGATAGATACAAAAAGAGAAATTAAATTTAGATGTTGATAATATTTACGAAACCGTAAAAAACTTCAGGAAAAAGTCTAGGGAAGATGTACGACACACACACACACACACACACACACCATCACTGACAGAAATTAAAAAATACAACACGGTGGGATGTGTCAGGGTCGTGATCTGAAGATTGAACACAATCCCAGTCAACATACAGACTCTATTTCTGTGAAAACAGATGATATTAAAACGCATGTGGAAATGCAAAGAGAGGCAACCTTGACCAAGGGAAACCGGAAAGGACTCCCGCTGCTCGCTACCGAGACTTATTGCAAATGTTCGACCATTAAAGCAGCATGGTGTTGCACGAGAAGAGACCAGAGCAAGCATAGAGACATGCCCGTGCATGCTCGTGTGCTGCTTTATTAAAAAAGGCAAAGCGTACGTCATCTGCTGACACACAGGGAAAATACATAATTTGACCCTTATCCGAATCCTCTCCCAATTGCAATTTCTGGTTGATCGTCTATCTACGGCATAAAGAACATCTCTGTGAACTTGAGGTAGGCAGGGTTTTTTCAAGCAGACCTACAAAATATTAACGATAAATGGGAAAATGATACCCTGGTTTATATAAGAATTACTGGCTTTGTTCATCAAAGAAAACCCACCATGAGAGGGTTAAAAAGGTAAGTCTCAGAAGATGTTTGTCTCCCACCAACCGATCTGGAACTGGTGTGGGGGTTGTAGGCAAACTACCAATCATACGAGATAGAAAATGCAGGGTGAAAGTGGGCGAGTTCTCCGGTCACCTCAATAAACGGGTGAAAACGTGTCTGTGTCCTCGATGGTCACCAGGGACAGGCACGCTGAACCCAGAATGAGGTGGTGATGGGTGGTGCCAGTCACGGCGGGGCTGGGGCCCAGGACCCCATTGCAAGGCTTGTGGGGAGCAGGCACCTCTCTTCTGGAAGACGGTCGGGTGTTTCCTACTAAATGTCCATGCTGCACCCCAAGACCAGCGAGGTCACTTTCAGGGGAACACCTCTCTTAGGACAGGGACCCCCAGAAGCCCCTCCTTGTCCAAGAATTCAATTTAAACTCATTTACTTAAATGATGTTTCCAAGATATTGTGCATGGAAACTATCATCACGTGGTATGGTAAGTATATGTCGATAAAAATAACTCAAAATTTAAAAAATTGGGGCGCCTGGGTGGCTCAGTTGGTGAGGTTTCCGACTCTTGATCTCGGCTCAGGTCTTAATCTCAGGGACATGAGCTCAAGCCCTGTGTTGGGCTCCACACTGGGCATGAAGCCTACTTTAAAAAAAAAGATTAGAAACTAATTAAAAATAAATGGCAAGTGTCCCGAGAGAAGCTGGTAACCGATGGGATACGATGGAAAATGCCAGGCAAGGACAGGATTTCAGGATGACACCTGGCCTCAGCCTGGCGAATCAATGCTTGGAGACACTTGTTGCCTCCTGGAATCCCTGCGGCCTTGGCTGTGCGTGTGAAAGCCGGTGACACTGATGCCAATGGGCACGCTTTGCCCCTGCGTTCTGGAAACGCAGCCCACAGAGAAAAATTGACTGGCAGAAGCAAGGACGAGCCCTGTCTGAAAATCATCGTCATCACCACGACCCCTTCTGGGTCACTCAGCCAGAGCAGTCTTTCCTACGGGGGCTTAATGCCACGCAGGACCTGAAAACGAGGTCCAAGTCGTGACAGTACTGATCACGTTCCCCAGTGTGGGATCGCTTGCCTGTACTGCTCAGGCTCAAACACGCCTTCTGAATTTGTCCCTTCATTTCCAGTTCCCACCCCTTTGAGATCCGTGGGGGACTCACGGAGACTGGAACCCCTGCATTTTTCTCATTCATCTAAAACTACCTGAAATTCGCGGGTGGGCCGGTGGGCACTTACTCCACTGAGAACGTTCAAAATCATCCCAGACACTAACCCAGACCTTGCTGCCTGGAGACTACAAGGAAATGGGAACCACCTCTAACCCCCACCACACCGCCTCCACGCACAACAAAAAGATGCTGATTTTCGAAAATTACATTGGGCGAGTGGTGAGAACTGAGAATTTGATGGGCTATAGTGTAACTATTTTAAGCCCCTTTGCCTGTTTTATGTGCAGTGAAGTGATTCAGATGGGAAAGTATTGAATTTTGGCAAATGGGATGTGGGGCAGGCATGGCTTGCGGGAGGGGCCACATCAGGCTGTAGACTGTGGCCCGGCGTCTCACATTAACCCTCTGCCATCTGCCAGCGACACTGGCCCTTGTTAAGTGCCGGTCTTTGTGACTCTCTGGGAAGGACTCTTTCCTTCTCTGCTCTGAATCTTGTTTTTTTTCTTTCTCTCAGTCTTTACATAAGAAACTTGGTGACTTTTCTCGATTTCTGTGGGTGGGGGGGGAAAGAACAGATCTAAGTGAAGTCATTGTGGGAACAATACCATTTTGGCTGTGTTTACGCCAAGCAAGTGATTCCTGGTGCTGCTTTCTGTGGTCTGATCTTTTCGTTCTGTGGTAAAAGCATCTTACAAAATGGAGCAGGAACTTTCTGAGTCAACGGACAAGTGAGATTCAGATTCTGAGAGCGTCAAGCCATTTGCGTCTCTGAACACCAGTCTCTTGCAGCTAATCCAACCACTGTAAAGACTAGTTACCTTTTCTGAATTACTGAAGTATTTTTTCTTTTTTAAAAATTGAAGCGTAATCAACACGCAGTGTTATGTTAGTAGACACATGGTGTACAATATGGTGATTCAACGTTCGGCCCATCACTCAGCGCCCGTCACGACCAGGGCAGTCACTCCACATTGTTACGATACTATTGACGGTGCCGCCTGGTTTGTCATCCCTGTGACTTACTTATTTTATCACTGGAAGTTCATACCCTCTTAGTCTATTCCCTTTATCTACATCACCCCTTTCTCCACCCACCTCCCCTCTGCAAAATGCCAGTTTGTTCTGTTTTCAAGAGTCTATTTTTTGTTTGTTCATTTATTTGTTTTGTTTTTAAATTCCATGTATGAGTAAATCACACAGTTTGTCTTTCTCTGACTTATGTCACTTAGCCTAATGCCTTTTGGGCTCATCCATGTTGTCACAAATGGAAAGATTTTATTCTTTGTTATCTCTCTGTCATATTCCATTATATATATAGACCACATCTTTATCCATTCGTCAGTCAATGAACACTTGGGATCTCTCCATAGTTTGGCTATTGTAAAAAATGCTGCTATAATCATTGGGGTGCATGTTCGTCTTCAAATCAGCATTTTTGTATTCTTTAGATAAATACTTAGTAGTACAGTTGTGGGTCATCGGGTAGTTCTATTTGTGACTTTCTGAGGAACCTCCACGCCGTTCTCCAGACTGGCTGCACCAGTTTGCATTCCCACCAACAGTGCCGGAGGGTTCCTCTTTCTCCGAATCCTTGCCAACACCTGTTGTTTTCTTGTGTTGTTAATTTTAGCCATTCTGACAGGTGTGAGGTGGTATCTCATTGTGGTTTTCATGCGTATTTCCCTGATGATGAGTCATGTTGAGCATCTTTTCATGTGTCTAAAGTAGGGGAGATATTTTGACAGTATTTTTAATTTAACAAAACACAACATAGATTCGTGCTTTGGAGTTTACAAAGCATTCTCTCTTTTTGTATATTTGTGTTTGTATTTCCCTGATGATGAGTGAGGTTGAGCAACTTCCCATGTGTCTGTTGGCCATCTGGATGTCTTCTTTGGAGAAGTGTCTATTCATGTCTTCTGCCCATTTCTTAACTATATTGTTTATTTTTTGGGTGTGGGTTTGATAAGTTCTCTATAGATTTTGGATATTAACGCTTTATCTGATATGCCATTTGTAAATATCTTTCATCGGTTGCCTTTAGTTTTGCTGATTGTTTCCTTCACTGTGCAGGAGCTTTTTATCTTGATGAGGTCCCAATAGTCCATGTTGGCTTTAGTTTCCCTTGCCTCCGGAGACAAGCCTAGTAAGAAGTTGCTCTGGCTAAGGTCAAAGAGGTGGCTGCCTGTGTTCTCCTCTAGGATTTTGATGGTTTTGTGTCTCACATTTAGGCCTTTCATCCATTCTGAGTTTATTTTTGTGTATGGTGTAAGAGAGTGGTCCAGGTTCATTTTAAAATGTTTGTTAACATTTATTTATTTTTGAGAGAGAGAGTGAGACAGAACGTGAGCAGGGGAGGGTCAGAGAGAGGGAGACACAGAATCGGAAGCAGGCTCCAGGCTTTGAGCTGTCAGCACAGAGCCCGACACGGGGCTCAAACCACGAACCATAAGAACATGACCTGAGCCTAAGTCGGACGCCAGACTGAGCCACCCAGGTGCCCCTCAGGTCCATTTGTCTGCATGTCGCTGTCCAGTTTTCCCAGCACCATTTGTTGAAGAGACATCTTCCATTGGATATTGGATTTTTCCATTGGATATTCTTTCCTGCTTTGTCAAAGATTAGTTGGCCATGTATTCAATGGTCCATTTCTGGGTTTGCTATTCTGTTCCTTCGATCTATGTGTCTGTTTCTATGAAAGTACCATACTGTCTTGATGACTATAGCTTTGTAATATAGATTGAGGTCCAGAATCATGATGCCTCCAGTTTCATTTTTCTTTTTTAGGATTGCTTTAGCTATTTGGGTTCTTTTGTGGCTCAATACAAATTTTAGGATTGGAATATTACTTAGCCATTCAAAAGAACGAAATCTTGCCATTTGCAAGCATATGGATAGAGCTAGACTGTATTATGTTAAATGAAATCAGTCAATTAGAGAAAGGCAACTATATGATTTCACTCTTATGTGGAATTTAAGAAACAAAACAGATGAACACATGGGAAGGGAGGAAGGGAAGAGAGGGAAATAAACAACAAGAAACTCTTAATGACAGAGAACGAATGGAGGGTTAATGGAGGGAGGAGCATGGGGGATGGGCTAAATGGGTGATGGGGATTAAGGAGGGCACTTGTTGGGATGAGCACTGGGTGTTATGTGTAAGTGGTGAATCACTGAATTCTACCCCTGAATCCAATATTGTACTGTATGTTACCTAATTAAAATTTAAATAAATAAAATAAAAAATAAATAAATAAATGCCTTGCTGTGGGTCACACAGAGTGATTTTCAAATCCAGCCTCTCAGATCCTGTATCTGACATTCTGGCTCTACCTTGTAATCCCTCCATAGAATTATAATATGCCATATATTCTTTTGGCAACAGATTCTCCATTAACGTCATTTGGAGAAATACTTTTGTGAACATATTCATTCATTTCCTTGCTCGTTCATTCGTATATTCACATAGCAAACAGTAGTTAAGCACTACAGACTTTTGCGCTGACGTTCTGAAAAATACAGACATTATCAGTCCTAATCACATACGAATATGTGGGCATTTATTCGATGATATTAAATTATGTTATTTTCTAAAAATTTATTCAAATTTAAAATAAAACATTAAGGCATTAAACAACATATTGCAAAATTGAGGATATAGAACAGAGTCATTCATGTACGTAGTATGCACCCAAGTAAATATTATTGGATAAATATCAATTATCTTTGCTTAAAAAACCCTGGCAACTTGGTAACAGCATTACACCTGCTGATGCTTAACACTGGCCTGACACCCCCAGTCTGTTCTCCTTTACTGGCAGTCTCCCCATGCACATAATCAGGTAAAATACAGACATTTAAGAGGCAATCCTAAATTATTTCCAGATTCTTGGGTACCAAACTAAAGCTTTCAGATAATTGAAATGGTGATAAAGTGATAGATATTTTAAATATTAGTTATTTCTTCCATTACATGCCCTAGAGACGATGCAACTATAAATTTTTCTTTTTTCTTTTCTAAACAGCATAACCATATAAATATATTGGCGACTTCCTGACTAATAAATAGCTCCTGCTGTTGAAAACACCTAAATGCAGAGAGTTTATGTAAGTTTTAGTGTCTGAGAAATTCTGAGAAATGTATTGCTGACTGAAACAAGTAAAAAGTAAACAGAAGATTTGTTTTTGCAATTTAGCTACGCTGTGTTGAGGTTGTATAAGAAAGAGTTATGTACATTTTGGAAACAAAAACTGACATGGAATAATTGAGTAAAAGTATAATGAAAAAAATATCTGGAAGATATTATGCAGTAAAACATGTTAGTCGTAAAAAATGATAGAGCCTAAAATTTTTATAGACATCCTGGAAAGAGTACGAGTTGAAGTCTTTCTGTTCCCTGAAATGTTTATATTTGCTAAATGTGTTTTACACAAATGAGTCTTCAGCTAAGTGACCATTACCCAGTTTAAATAATGGAGCCACAATTTAGAAAAGTGTGAAATGGGGAGGGTGGCTGGCCATGAGAGGAAGGTTTGGAAAAGTCAAGTGGAAGGAATTTTAGAGGGGAGTAATGAGCGGGTTAAAGTAGATTTAGATGAAAAAATACTGCCTAGAGCATAACCACAAGCACATAAGCATTACTCTTTAAGGCTGTGAGTTCAGCCAAGAATAAAGATGTAAAAAAAGAAATGAAAATTCTAGCCCCAAGTGTATGAGCTTTCTTTTCCAAAAAAAGATCAAATATTCTTTGAAGTCAACATTGAAAATCATTATTACCATCAAATAATGTGAGTCTTTATATATTATTATTCACCTTAAACAATAAAGGAATTATTAGAGCTGAAAGTTAGGATGGGTAATCAAGATGCTGCAAGAGAAAGTATTATTTTCAAAATGTGCTGGAACCTCTTTTTTCAACAGTAAAAGAATAGTCTAGAAATACTTTTCTATCAGGATTTGGACAATCAGGTTCAGAGGAATTAACACTAAAATGTGTAACTTTTATTTTTCTCTTTTTCATCAGCACCCTCCACTCCATTTCAAGCTTCTGAGGAAGGCTCTGAGCCTGAGACCTTATTCAGTGACTTCTCACTGACCTTCCATGTTTCAAAACCGAACAATCTTCAAATGGGTAAGCAAACAATTCCAGGTTATTTTGATATTTGTTTAAAAATTATTTAAAGTTTGAAACATTTAAAAATATTGTTTCTCTACAATCTCTTTCACAGGTAGAAGCAGAGGGAATACTTTCTAACTCACTGTCTGAGGCCAGTTTTACCCTACTACCAAAGCCACACAAAGACGTTATAAGGAGAGACAACTACGGACCAATATTTCTCATGAATACAGATTTAAAATTTCTCAACAAAATGTTAGTTAATCTAATCCAACAATGTATAAAAAAACATACATCATGATCAGGTGGGATTTATCCAAGATACACAAGGCTGGGTCAACATTTGAAACCAATTAATGTAATCCATCACATCACATCAACAGACTAAAGAAGAAAAATCATATGATCAAATCAACAGAGGCAGAAAAAGCATTTGACAAAATCCAACATCCATTTATAATAAAAAGCTTTCTGTAAACTTGAAATAGAGAAGGATATCCTCAACCTGATAAAGAATTATCTACAAAAACCTACAGCCAACATCCTACTTAACAATGAGAAACATAAAGCTTCCCCACTAAGATCAGGTATGAGACAAGGATGGGAAAGAAAAAAAAACTGTATTTATAGATGACAGTACTGGTATGTAGAAAATCTGAAGGAACTGACCCCTCCCCCCCAAAAAAACCTCTTGAAACTAATATGCAGCTATAACAAGGTTGTAAGACACAAGAGTAATATATAAAAATCATTTGCCAACAATGAACAAATGGAATTTGAAATAAAAAAAAATACCATTTACATTAGCACCCCCTCAAAATGAAATACTTAGGTATAAAACTAACAAATTATGTATAAGATCTAAATGAGAACAACTACAAATGTCTGATAAGAAAACAAAAAACAAATAAATTAATGGAGAGCTATTCCATGTTCATGGATAGGAATGCTCACTATGGTCAAGATGGCAGGCTTTCTCAAATTGATCCATAGACTCCATGCAATCCCAGTAAAAACTTTAGCAAGTTATTTTGTGGATATTGAAAACTGATTCTGAAGTGTATATGGAGAGGCATAAGACCCAGAATGGCCAGCACAATATTGAAGGAGAACAAAGTTGAGAGACCGGTGAGTCAAGACTCACCATAAACCTGGAGTTGCCCAGTGTCGTATCGGCAAAAGAATAGATGAGCAGATCGATGGAACAGAATAGAGTTCCCAATAGTACACCCCCATTTAGTCCATTGAGTTTTGACAAAAGAGCAAAGGCAATGCAATGCAGCAAGACAAACTTTTAACAAATGGTGTCAGAACAACATGATGTTCACGTGCAAGAAAAATGAACCTAGACACAGACTTACATTCTTCACAAACATTAACTCAGAATGGATCATAGACCTGAATGCAAACCATAAACTATAAAATTCCCAGAAGATAACATGAGTCAGCCTAGATAACCTCGGGTATGGCGATGCCTTTTGAGATAAAATACCAAAGACACAATCCATGAAATAAATAATTGGTGAGCTGGACCTCATTAAAATTAAAAATATACGCTCTGTGAAAGACAACATCAGAAGAACAAGGGGCGCCTGGGTGGCGCAGTCAGTTAAGCGTCCGGCTTCAGCCAGGTCACGATCTCGCGGTCCGTGAGTTCGAGCCCCACGTCGGGCTCTGGGCTGATGGCTCAGAGCCTGGAGCCTGTTTCCGATTCTGTGTCTCCCTCTCTCTCTGCCCTTCCCCCGTTCATGCTCTGTCTCTCTCTGTCCCCAAAATAAATAAACGTTGAAAAAAGAAATTTTTTAAAAGAAGAACAAAAAGACAAGTCACAGGCTGAGAGAAAACATTTGTAAAGACGTGTCTGTTACTGGACTGTTATCCAAAATATACACAGAACTCTCAAAATTCAACAATAAGAAAACAAGTAACCTGATTATAAGATGGGATAAAACCTTAACAGACACGTCACCAAACAAGATGTACAGATGGGAAATAACATATGGACAGATGGTCCATATCAGATGTTATCAGGGAAATACAAATTGAAATAGTGAACTAACATCACAAGCCTGTTCAACTGGCCAAAATCTGCAACACTGACACCAAATGCTAGTGAGTATTTGGAGCAACAGAAACTTATTCTTTGCTAGCAGCGATGCAAAATGGTGCAGCCACTTTGAAAAATAGTGGTTCTTTACAAAAGTAAACACACTCTTGCCACGTGATCCAGCAATCGTGTTGCTTGGAATTGCCAAACCTTGGAAGCAACCAGTAAGTCCTTCAGTAGATGATGGATAGATAAACGGTGGTCCATCCAGACAATAGAATATTATTCAGGGCTAGAAAGAAATGATCCATATAAATCCATTCCAAGACATTTAGGAACCCTCAGTGTGTACTACTAAGCGAAGGAAGTCAGTCTGAAAAGCCTGCATACTGTGTGACTCCAGTGAGAGACATGACACTCTGGCAAAGGCGAAACTATGGACAGGGCCGTCAGAGGGTCAAGGGTGGGGGACAGATGACTATGCGGAGCACAGAGGATCTTTAGGACACCGAAAATACTCTGTGTGATACTATAATGAGGGACACATGTCGTTATACGTTTGTCCAAACCCACAGAATGTACAACATCCAGAGAACTCAAGGTCAACTGTGGATTTGGGGTGATTTAGACCTATCAGTGCAGGTTCACGGATTGTAGCGAAGGCACCATTCTGGTGGGGGTGATGAGGGGGGGAGGCTGTGTGGGGAACTCTGCACCTCCCCCCCAGTTTTGGTAAAAAAAACCTAAATATGTTCTGAAAAACGAAATCTTAAGAAAAATAATTAAAGTGCCAACAGATTTTGGACTAATATCGCATACAAGGGCTCGAAATCGAAGATTGCCAAAAACAAACTACATGATGTATCTAATCAGTGTTTGGAGAGTAAAAAGTTTTATATTGTTAGCCATACAATATAAAATTCAGGAAAAAGTGATGAAAACACATGATTCAGCTTTAAAAGAAACACAATATTTGGTTTACATCTTTTTTGCATCTGTCTGCGTCCCCTGGAAACAGACACCAAATTGGGGTCAGAGGTACAAGAGACTGACTGGGGTTGGACGCCCATGGGGGGTTGGGGCCACGTGGGCAGGGGTCTGCAGAATGACTCAGGTCGGAGGTCGGGAGAAAGGTGGAGGAAAAGGGGGAGTTTGGTACAGACAGCCTCAGACTGCTTCCCTGAGGACGACCTCCACGACGTTTCCTGGGAAGGTTTGTGCCATCCGTGGGACACAGGGAATGAGGGGTCATGTGCCAGTCCCCCCAGGGCGAGGGTGCGCTTCACGTCCTCACCGTCCTGCCGAAGTAACGTCCTCACCACGCACTGTGGCGCCAGCCCCCCAAATCAATGCGGATACGCTCTTTACTCTGTTCCTGCAAACCATGCGGTTTGGAAATGACTCATCGCCCGAGAAGATCTCCCCAAAATAGTGGAGAGAAACGTGTCAGGTGCTGCGATGGAGGCAACCCAGGGCGCTGTGCGGCTCCCAGTGCTGGACCAGCCCAGGGCCGCGCCAGGCCTCCCTGCTCCCCCTGCACGAGGCAGCAGCCTCCACTTGCCGTATTGTATCCATTTCCTGCCCCAGAACTTGAATTCCACGGAAAATGAAATTATTTTAGAGTTAGCTCTTCAGAACATAAACTATACGAAAAATGAATCTTTTTTTCCGCCGGACATCTGCAGTTTAAACCCCGGATCCAGACTGCGGAGCATGAATCAAACACATTTGGATTACTTTAATCCTGATAAATGCCTGTCAAAGCTCCAAGGTCTTTTCATCCCAGATTTAAATATGTCTTTCAAGACTCTAAAAATCTGAAGCCTGCATCTCGTCACAACACAGTAGCTCGTGTTCCAACTTCCAGAAAGAGAAATTTCAGTCTGGTGAAAGAAGCTGTGTTTAGGGCGAGCCCAAGGGCTTGACGTTTCCTTCACCTTCTTTCGAACGGGTCATTTAGAGCTCTGCCTTCCATCTCGGCCCACATGTGCTGGTTATTTAAAAACTGCACATGTGTGTCAACAGGAAATAGCGTAAACGTTTGGTCGTACTTTAGGAGAAAATAAAGCACTTTAAAAAACTGATTTCCCGAATTTATATCTTGAACATTGAACCAGCAGGCAAAGCATCTAGTCGAAGAAACATTGAATTAGATTTTCGCATCGTCCATCATTTTCTCCTCCTATTTCAGTGGAAATTCTCCCAGCAAGCAAAGCGTGGCACTGTTGGGCAGGATGAAGGCCAGAATGTGTCCCAGGCCACCAGCTATCCGGTTCCCTTGGCTACGTCCCCCTTTGCATGTTGACTTGAACAGCGAATGCAATAACCACTTTTCCACACTAGGAACTTAGACCCAAAGAACACTAGCAAGATATTAAACTTGAAAGGAAGCTCAGAGGTCCTTTATTTTCATTAGTCCCTTTGTCACATAAATATAGAAACCGAAGCCGAGAGCAGGGACGCTGTTTGACCAAACGTCGGCGGACAGTTGCTTCCAGGGCAGACGGAATGTTGAAGGAGGAGCCGTAATGAAAGGAGCTATAATAAAAGTTCTCATTTGTCCAATTTTGATAATATGTTAGAGAACCATAAAATCAAAGTAATGTGGTCCAAGAGCATAATTAGGTGGACAGATCGATCCAAAAATAGATATAAATATATGCTAGAAGTTGATTTTTATTAAAGTTAATGTTAAAAAGAGTAGGGAAAGATCAAACAACTCTTGGGGAAACTGACCAGACTTGGGCCGCAAACGTAAGTTGCACCATGAAAACCGTATGTCACGTAGTCTGAGATTTTACGGTGAAACCAAATCACACGAACGTACCAGAAAGAAAGATAAGTTGATCTGCCTTGGTGTTCCCTGAGCTGCCTGGATGTGTGGTTTGGTGTCCGACATTACTTCGGGGAAATTATTGGCCATTGTTGTTTCAAACACTCTTCGGTTCCTTCTCTCTGCCTTCTTCTGACATCCCCACTATGCATACGGGGTGTTCTGCTCTGTTCTGTCATTCTTTCTTCCCTTTGCTTTTCAGCGTTGGAGGCTTCTGGCTCAGAGATTTTCCCTCCTCTGTGTCAGGTGTACTAACGAGCCCATCAAGGGCATTTTTCATATCTGTTATGGCACTTTTGATCCTCGGCATAGACATACATTTTGGTTCTTAGGATTTCCACCTGTCTGCCTGCACTGCCCATCTGTTCTTGCGCGTGTCTACCTTATCTACTAGTGCTCTTAGGGTGTTAATCACAGTGTTTTAATCCCAGTTGGAAAACTCCAATATTCTGCCACATCTGCGTCTTCAAATTGTATGTTTTGTCTTTCAGTGTCCTTGTGATTGTTTCCTGATGGCTGGACGTGAAGTACGGGGTGAAAAGAACCGTTCCCTGTAGGCGGTTGGCGCTGTGCTACGGTGTGTGTGGGGGGCGGTGTTCTCCAGTCCTGTGACCAGGTTCAGTGTTGCCCCTGTTTGTGGGCAGAGCGCCAGGGGGGTTGGAGGGGGGTATCTTCCTTCCTCCCGCAGGTGAGGCCCTGGTTGGCCGGTTTCCCTTGAGGACAGGCCTTGTTGGGAGGACAGTACTCTGCGGTATTTTAGATCTGCTCCGCTTCCCTCCTTCTGTAGGAAGCCAGAGGGGAGTTTTCTCTTCCAGGGAGAGTCTGAGGGACAAACCTCCTATGTCGGGGCCCCGGGTACGTTACCTCTGTTCTGTCCCAAGAGCCTCCAGCAATTCTTCAATCCCAGTCCGGGTTTCCACCCCAGCACTGGGCCCTGCTCTCCTAAGTTGTGAGCCTCTGTCGTTACCCCAGTTTCTGGAGCAGTGGTTTGATCTGACATCATTGCTCGTACAGATCTAAGGGGAAATGTTCGGCTTTTCATTGTTGTTGGCATGGAGTGCTGACTTCCAAATTCCTTACATGCTGGGTGAGAATGTAAACTTAAGACCGATACCGATCAGAAGTTGATTATAGTACAGGGAGTTCACCTTATGAAATTCCGTAATTATTAGACACATCCAACATCCCAACAGTAGATGCCTGCTCAAATAAAGTATGGTTGAGCCATGATGTTTGAGAAGAATGTTTTGTGGCATGGAAAATATCCCCAATATTAATAAACGAAAGTGTATTAAAGAGAGAATAAGAGGGGTCTTGCTGAATATACAGTCAATATATATAAAATCTGTGTACATTTTTATGCCAGCTTCATGAAAATAAAAATGAAATATTTTAATCTGTTGTACAGATTAAATCTGTTGTACATCTGTAAAAACAGATGTGTTACTAACACAACCTGACCGAAGGAAAGATGCCCGCACGCAAAGGTTACAAGACACTCTCGTAAAAGTGCTGATTCTCCCTCAAGCTGGTCTGTGACCTCAGCCATCCATCACATCCAGTGCTGGGCGTGTGTAAGTGTGGGTCAACAAGCCCGTCCTCAGGCTTCTGGGAAAGCACGAAAGGTCAGTAACAAACTAGGAGGGCTTGCTGCCCTTAGATCAGGATAGATTATTAGGCGATAATAATAAAGACATCTTCGTGTCGGACCCAAACGTATAGTCGGCTGTCAGATCTAGAACCTGGAGCTCACCTCACACATATGGGCAGTGCATACACGACAAAATCACAGCACAGAAGAGTCAGGAAATAGGGTCGCTGTTAATGAATGGAACTGGAATACTGCATTCAGGTGAAAAAGAAAGAAAAACTTTATAAAATTAAATTCGAGGTGGATCTTAGACCTAAGTGAGGGCAAAACAGCGAAGGTGTCAGAAGATCACAGAGGAGGATTTTCTCAAGGTCTCGGTGCAGCACACGTTGTGCGACTCGTCCCAGAGAAGACGAGAAATCAAACTGTAGTAAATCTAACAAGTTCTCTTCAACCACAGGGATTAGAGGCAGAGATCTAGTCCTCGTGTGTGCGGGGCGGGGGGGGGGGGAGGATGGCAATCTATAAACGTTTAAATTCTTTATTTGTGTCCACAATACATAAAGAAGCAACAACAAAAGGAAAACCCGGAGAAAAGTGGTCAAGAGACTTGATCTGGCCCCTTGCAGGGGAGGAAATCCAGATGGCTAATAAATACATGAAATGGGTGAGCAAACACAAGGTGACCAGTGAACTGCTAAGAGAGGAGACGAGACCGCAGGGACCAGTAGACGGAGCAGGACCGCGGTCCCACTACCGACAGAGGGGAGCTCGAGCGGGAAGATGAGCACAGTGGTGGCGAGGATGGGGGCCGGGACCCCACCTCTGCTGGGTGGCAGACGGCTGCAGTCCCCGTGGAAAGGCGATTGGTGTCACCCACCGCTCCGAAGACTTGTGTCCCTAGGACCCAGAGGTCATCCAGGATGCGCGGCCCAGGAGCGGCACACTCGGGGGCAGCAGGTGCGGGACGCGGGAAGGCTCGTAGCAGCCTTGGGTGTGAGGTCAGGGACGGGTAACAAGTCCGCCCGTGGTAGCATTACCATGTGCAGTAATCATGCGACGGATCCACCAAAACGGATGAATGGCCTGTGTTTGCAGTAACAGAAATTAGTCTCACAAACACAGTATCCGTCTAAGGGAACCAGCCACCACAGAACACGTATTTTAAATTTCATTTGTGTACAGTGCTGAAACAGAAGTACAGATTAAACCGGCGACAGAGGAAGCATAGACCAGGGGCAGAATGATAAAAATAAAAAAAGACAAGAGACTTATGACCGTAAAAGTAAGGACAGAAGTTGGCGTTAAGTGGGAAAGAAACCCACAACTTTGCGTGGGGTTTTACTTTATGTAATCATTTTTAAGATCTGCAATTATGTTTTAAGCTTTAACAGGTATGTGATACTTTCAAAATAAGTAAGTTAAAAAATGAACCAAGCACGTTACAAACTACCTAGAGGAATGAAGACATCCACATCCGCACGCATTTATGAACACGTTAGAGGTTGTTTATCTCCGGTAGTGTGATTATGGGGCATTGCTAGATTCGTAAGTAATCCATTTTTATAACAAATATATTTCTTTTATAGTTAGATGGGGGAAGACATTCAAAGCTGTGTGTCTAAGCTTTACAGAGAGACAGAAGGATGTTCGCACAATGTAAACTGTCAGCAGCGTGTGTATCGGGAGATCACCCACAAAGATGTTCTCCCCGAAACCTGGAAATTATCACAAAATGACTTAAATAGAACCTGGCAGGGTATTTTAATCAGGCTTTGTGATTCCCGTGATCCCAAGCTCAGCATCTGGTCGTGTGGCCATTTATTTCTGTAATGTTTACGGACAGCCATACGTATGAAAGCCTCGGATAAAGTTTGGAGCTCATGTCCCCAGAACCCGATTTCTGACACGGGGGCTGTGAGGTTCAGGAGGTGCGGGGCGGGGGTGTCAGCTGGCCACTGCCCCCCAGCGGCTCCTCCCTGCGCCGGGCCCCTTGAGGGCGGGAGGCCGGCTTTCAAGCTGTAAGCTGAAACCTGGTGACATCTGTGTGAAATCACAAAATCCTATGTAATTATAAACGGCTTTTTTCCCCTTGACATACCAAGTTTGAACACCAAATTATATGAATTTAGTTGAGGATGTGAAGGCGGGTCCAGTCCGCACTCGGGAGATGAGCCCAGAGCCCAGGGAGGCCCGGCCACCGTTTAGACGCCCACGGGCTCGCGGTCTCACGGTGACATGTTAAAGCCCTATCGTGTCGGTGGTTTACTATTTCAGTTCCCATCTTTGACTGTGGGGGAGCTGCCTAACAGACGTTACACATCCTTCTAGTTCACAGGCTGTCCTGGTTGGTGCGGTCCCGGCACACGCCCCTTCTTCCCTCCTTCGGGCCCTGGCCTCGGGCTCACGGGGCGGGAGGTGCACGCATCCGGGTGTGAGTGACTCCGGTCTTGAGGGGCACAGGGGTTCCTGGAAGGTTCCAGGCGGGACGCGCAGGCTCCCACAGGGCCAGCGAGGAGGGTCTCACCTCTCACAGTGACCGGTGATGTCCCGTCACTGAGGGTTCCTGTGTCCCTGGAATGTCGCATTTCAAATCTTCGCTCTGTTATCAGTCCGGTTATGGACCAACAGCACTTTCTCGTTGGTCCTTCCTGCCCACCTTACACATCCCCCCACTGAGATCCACGTGGGAAATCTGATTTGTGCAGAAGCCGTGGTTGGACGAGGGCCCAAAGGTCACGCTGCAGAGGAAACGCACAAAGTCACCTGCCAGACATTTTTTTCTTTTGGAAAAACAAACGAACAAACATTTTTTTCTCACCTTCACTGTTTTCTCTCTGGCCTGACTGTCTTGGAGCCTGCAGTCTTTGCCTCCTCCCTTTTTCCTCTCTGTGCCACCTGTGACCCCAGCACCCGCCCACGTGTGAGCCCCGTCTGTGTCCCCAGGCCCACCCACACGTGAGCCCCGTCTGTGTCTCCAGCATCTGCCCGAGCCCCATCTGTGTCCCCAGCATCTGCCCACACATGAGGCCCATCTGTGTCCCCAGGCCCGCCCATGTGTGAGCCCCGCCTGTGTCCCCAGCATATGCCCATGTGTGAGCCCCATCTGTGGCCCAGGCGATGGGTGGCACCCTCCTCTGCTCTGCTGGTGAGCGGGCCGTCCATCCCGCACGGGGCACATTTGACCTGCTGCCCCTCTGCAGTGAGGCAGTGTCCGGCTCCATGGCCTAGGTCCTGGGAGCCATCGTCCTGTCCCCTAGCATCACCAGATTATTACAGTAGCAGGAATGTGGCTCCTACCCAGCCATCCTGCGTGTTCTGCCGTCGGACAAACGCCTACCTATCCTCCAGCCCCTCGGGGGTCCCCGAGGCCTCCTGAAGGAGCTGTCTCCTTCGCCATGACCTGCTCTAATGTGCCCCCAGTACCCCGCTGTCCCTCCCGCTAGCCTCTGGGGTTCTGAGGACGAAGGACGCGACACTCATCCGTGAGCCTCAGGGTCTGGCAGTTTCTGGACCATGGCAGTGCTCAGTAACTCTCTGTGGAACTGCATTAAATTGAGGGTCTCATGAGTTAAAGTTCGACCAGACAGGTACGAATCAAGACTTATCACAAGAAATTGCCAAACGCCATCGCAGAGGCTGAGGAAGCAAGTGTGACGTCTGCACGGCCGGACGGCAGGAGGGTGGGTCCCTAGCAGGGGGGAGCCGGGCCTGCGGGGGTCTGGGTGCGGGATGTCCTGCCCTGGCTAGGAGGGGGTCCCTCACCCACCAGGACAAGGCAACCGATTAAGGGCTTTAATCACGTCTGGAATGACATCCTTAGACTCGGTTATATAAGAGTGCATGTTTTAGTTCTGGTTGCTGGAAGTATTTCTGGTGATATTTCAAGATTACACAGTTATAAAAAGCAGCTGGATAAACACGTCCTAGTATAAGCCGCAGAGAGCAGACGAGTTACGACCAGGAATTCATTCGATTCAATACAGGAAATGCTACCTTAGCATCCGGCCTACATGTTCCAGATACTCAGGGCTCCACACACACAACAGTGTCAATCCTAATAAAATACAGACGGCAAAAACAAAATCCTTCATTCGGGTCTTATTATAAACGACTATTTCTAAGCTCTTCTGTTATCTTAAAAATTATTCTTTCTTATACGAGGTGGTTTAAGTAAAGTTAGAAAGTTAACTTACTCATAATTAATACAGACATGTGATGTACGTACCCCCGTGTCTCTGGGGCAACGTTCTCACCTTGGATGAGGCTCTGTAGAAGTGCCCTTGTTTTAGCCCGAATTGCAGCACCGGAGGCAGGCCTTGCTGGGGTCGTGCCCGGGAAGCTCGGAAAGCCACAGACCAGCGGATGCACGGGGTCCGGCACACGGGGTCTCACATGTCCCACCTCGGGCGGTGCACCTGCGGGTTCTCCCCAAGAGACGCTGGCCCGGGGGCTGCACGCGGCTGGGGTGATGGGGCCCTGGGCCGCCGCTGAGGGCCAGGCCCCGTGTCTGCCCGAAGTTCACAAAGGTCCTCGGACGTGGCCTTCACGTGGTTTCCTGCAGGAGCCCTCTGAAGCCACGTGGCTTTTCTCTCCAGCCGAAATCAGAGCCCGCGGGAGGAAAAGAAGACTCGCGGCTTGTTCAGGTGCACACAGACGTGCTCCTCGCCTCCCCACGGGCTGGGCGCCGGGTGTCCCCGAGGCCCCAGGACCGACATGGCCGAGGCCCCTGCCTGCCCATCCCCCTCCCGACGGAGCTTCCCCACGGTCCCTTTCCAGTGGGAAATTCCCAGAACCTCACTTAGGAAAGGAAGGGGTCTCCCGAAATCCTAGCTGCCTTCTTGCATCAGAAAACCTCAGCATTTTCTTTCTCACTTTGACAGAGAAAAGCTCTGTGACTCCACTCTGCCGACTGAGCAAGGTGTGTTTTCCGGGTCCCAGGTGCGCCAAGTCGCTGCCCTACTTAGGCAAATGAGGGGTGGGTGGGTGGATAGACAAATTCGTACACCCAGAGTCGAGCAGCCTTGGATACACTAGGCGTGAGAACCTTGGAGATCTTTTTTTTTTCCCCCCAGCATAGCATCCTCACAATGTTAATTGTTTCCTTATCTGTGTAATTTTTCGGAGCTGACCGATAGGCCCCCTCTGTACAGGACACACAGGACTGTTCTCCACGTTTACCCTGAGAAGCTGCCCGGACGCGTGTCTGTCCCCGCCTCCTGCGGTGGGAAGGCCTCTCACGTAACAGCTGGGAAGCAGGGGTGACCTGGATTCTCCTGAACACATTTTCATCGCTTTGGGAAAAAGGCCAGGAAACATACAAGAGATCTCAGAGGCACCTTCCTTCGTTGGAAGAGGAATTCACAAATGTGTAAGCAATCATGTTAATAATAGTTTAAAATATGGGTATTTCTTGGGAAGTTGCTTCCTTTCCAGGTACTATTTTTTTTAAAAAAACTTTGCAACCTCAGCTAGTTTATCCCACACAAGAAACCTCGGAATGAATTTCTATAACCAGATCCCTTCTGTGGACGTCGGTCCAAAGCAGAAACGTTCTCACGTGGAAAGCAGAGGCGCCAGGGCAGAAGAGACTTGGAAGGTCTAGGGAGCGTTCAAACGATGGGGGACCCTCCAAGTTGCCGGTCCCCCCTTTGACGTAACAGGGGAATGGCCGGTAAAGCTGACCCGAAGTCACACTGTGTGAAATTTTCACTCACAGAGCTGCTCGCCCCTGGGAGAGGCCTCCTCACCGGTGACTCCCATCCAGAGCTCACACTAAGAGAAGCTAGGCGTAGGGAAGCAGGCCATCTGGGGGCGAAGGCTCTCCTGACGGAGAGGTCTCGGCCATGTGTGGCCTCTCTCCTCAGGCACGCAGACCCTGGTTTCCCCACGGGGTGGACCCCGGTGCCCCCACAGTGAGCCTCGCTGTCCTTGTCGGGGGCCTGGTGACAGCACAGGGCCGGGGGGCCATGGACAATGAACTGGGGCGTCAGCACAGAGCCCACCACCGAGCCCCGAGAGAAGGGTTTCCACAGAAGGTAGAAGGCAGCTCCCATTTCAGAGCTCGAGGAAACAGGGCTTCTGTAATTAAAAATGCTTCTGTTCGCCAATGAGAAAGGAACGGGTGTGCTTCCAGTGTTCAGCAGGTGCCCGGGCGGAGCCAGCGTGAACCCCCCCACCCTGACTCCAGGACCCCCCAGATCCTTCACTGTGAGCTCAGAATGACAAGGAACACGTACAAATGAGTCCTAACCCACCACTGGCCCCAGGAGTAATAGATGAAGGACAAAGAGGGAAACCAGTAAACTCCAAAGGGAGCCTTCCTTTGGAGAAGAACAAAAACAACATCAATATGCGTGTATCTCTATCTCGTCTTATGACCACCCGCGGCGGGAGGAACATACAACGTTGACGTCTTATTGGAGATGAGGACATCGTTCAGGACTGAGAAACCTGCCTAAGTTCACAAAAAATACCAGATCACGTACCCCAAGCCCTTTCTGTCCCGGTCCACGCCTAGTTCAAGGTTGCGGTCAGAATCCACGAGCCACGAGCCCCACTTTATGAGAGTTGGCAGTCTTTTGGGGGTTAATGTAACTTCCTTGTTATTGAGTTAAAACTTCCATATTAAGCCAGTTAGAAAGTTCTAGTCTAATTCTGGTCATTTCCCTGCTTCTTCTGGTCATGACCACCACCCAGAAACCACCGGGACTTCCCCTCAGGGCTCAAGGAAGCAAAGCAGAGATTTGGTCATAATTGTTCAAAGGATGTATGTCAGCAGCACATTTAAAATTTTTTAAGAGGTCTCATGCGTGGAATATGGCAAAGTGCATTTTCTTCTAATGCAAAGGAGGGGACATATTGTACAAATATTAAGTTGTTTTGAGGATTTCCTTGAATTCTAATACTTGTGCTCAGTGTAAACTCAAGTAGACCCTTCTTCCCCCCACCGCCAGTGGATGGACGTTCTCTGTGCCGCTTCAGTGTCCCGTGTGGCCTTGGAAGCCATTATACGTGTGCTGGAATATTCAGGACTTTGCAGGAAAACACTGAGGCTAGTACCTTACCTTATGTATAAGCTGTTGTGTACACGGGAAAAGCAATTCGGTGTCTCAGCCTTAGGAGAATGCTGCCTATTTAGCAAGAAAGCAAATATTCTATAATCGTGATTCCTTCTCTTGGTAAAAAATAATCCAAAGGCTGAAACAATCAAGTCCTATCAAGGAAAGCCTTCTATCAGCTTTTCTAATAACACGGAGAGCTTTGAGCGCACGGCTCGGAGAAGCTGCTGGTGGGAAGATGCCAGGGAGAATTTCCTGCTTCCCACACGGCTGTTTTTGTAAGAGCAATCGAGTCTAAACCCGGACGAAAGAAGCCACAGGGCAGGTGTCTACCCGGCTCTGGGGGCAACAAAACAGAAATTCGGAGACGCGTGTCCCGCTCTGAGTCCTGTGGACGGAACAGCCGACGCCACGGTCGGGCATCGCACCTGCTTCCCCCTCTGGGCCCCCTCCTCCTCCTGCCCCCGCTGCTGTCCTGAGGGTCACACTTGTGCCCATTTCCCTTTTACTTTCCAAACCTCTCCCTCCACCCCGTTGCTGTCGGTGCCTCGGGCCCCAACACGCGTGCTTGAGTCCTGACTTGGTACGTGTGAGTGTAAATGTGACCCCAGTGGAACAGTCTCTGCAACCGGGATGGAGTTAAGACAGATCACTGGGATGGGTGCCTCCTGGCAGCAGGAGTGTTGGCCTCACGCTTCCTCCTGCAGGGTCTCAGCAACAGCCACCCAGCCTGACGCCGGCCCACGGCCACGGCCACGTGTCAGCACCACAACACTTTTGTGTTCGGCTCATGTGCTCCAATTGTCCGTGTCCCTGTGTGCTTGGACCCCTGAGCCTCCGTGGTTCTCATTAGCAGTCTGGGAACGTGATAGCCAGACAAGAGGTTAGAGGAGGGTGCCATCACCGGACCTGCGTCTGTCTCTCACCTCGGTTTCCCCCACAAGGTTGAAAACAACGACAGAAATAGATGAGATGCTCGGAAACGTGTGGTTTTCCCAGAAGGATCTCTCCCAACTGCGTTTCCAGTGACTCCCAGGAAGCAGAGTCCCAGCGGCCAGAAGACAGGAGTCAGCGGGGAGGGAACAGAGCCGCACTGTGGGTGCGATGACCTGTCTCCACCGGCACATGATGTCTGTCCCCTTCTCCCCGGGTGCTGATCGGGCTCTGGCTGGCGTTCACTAGCAGCCCCACACGGGGGTTTTTCTACGTTGGTCCAGACACACAACGTCATTTCACTTTTACACAACTCTTATTCCAAGCTCATGTTTGACTCATAAATGATTCCATTCCTGGTGGCAGAGAGTGGTTCTGGGTAAGAGCTGGGTTCACAGTTCAGCCTTAAGGCAAACCACGTGATTCAGCGTGGGAAGCAGCCACTCCGGGTCTCAACTTCCATGCTTGTAAAATGCAAACAACGGTACGGATTTCATAGGACTGATTGTGAACAGTGGGTAGGATCGTGTGCGTAAACACTCAGCACAGAACCGAATGTACGGAACATCCCGGAAGTCTCAGGTGTTTTATTTTCCTGTATTCAAGAGTGTCAGCATCTGTACAAGGAGGAAACATTTTATAAACAGAATCGGCTTCGAATAAACTTGTATCCCGGCGCCTGGGGGCTCAGTCGGTTGAGCATTCGACTTTGGTGCAGGTCATGATCTCGCGGTTCATGGGTTCAAGTCCTGACAGAACTGAGCCTGCTTGGGATTCTCTCTCCCTCTCTCTGTCCCTCCCTGACTTGCGGTCCCTCCCTCTCTCTCTCTCTCTGTCTCTCTCAATCCCTCTCTCTCTCTCAAAATAAATAAATAAATAAGCTTAAAAAATAAAATAAAATAAATAAACTTGTATCTAGCCAAATTTAAAGAGTTAATGGATTACAATTATTAATGAACAGTATGTTTAGAACTGGAATTTCTTCTGCATTCAAAGCTCTGGATGAAGTTGCATGAATGCTCTCTTCCAGTGGGAGTAGTTCAGCCTTTCCTGTGCCTGGCTTTATTAATTCTCTGTATTCTAATATATGTTTCCTTTAAAAAATAAAGGAATAGATATCCTTACAGGAAATTTAGAAGTATAAATTTCAAGAAAGAGATGTCTTAGAAACCCTCACAATAAAATTGGCCACGGTTTGGTATCTTTCTTTCAAGATACGTTTCTCTCTCTGCATGTTTATATCAAGAAAGATTCATTGTCTGCATTGTTTAAAAACTTAGAGTCAAGTATGTGCATGTTGGCTCATCTACTCTCTACTCTCTTAGGGGATTAATTTCTTTATAAACAAACATTCATTTTGAATATTGATGCCCCCACTTTCCACCCTCACTGACACAATTTTAGTCCAGAGAAGCAGCACTATTGACCCTTGAAATACTGTACGTTCCTCGACCCACAGAGGCCAGGGTCAGTTGACCCGCCGACCTGGGCGGTAATCCTCATCTTGGAAGAGTAACAATTCAATTTCAGACGTGAAGGACACTCCGTAAGTCAAAGAAAAGACATTTCTGCTCGGTACAGGTACATAAAATATATGTTTTCTGATCTAGGGAAGTTTTATAAGTGGACACAATAGCAGTCCTGGCTGAGACAGAGGCCAGAGGGTTACACTTACGTGCCTGAGCTCTCTGGATGCTGGACACATGCTTCTATCTGCGTATGTCACACACAGTGGGACCTCCTCTCTGTCTGTGTCTGTGGGACACCAGAGCCCTGTTCACGGATGGGAGAGCAAATAATAATACTTGGTTCAGTTTGGTTTTTTTATCTTGTATTTGCAGTTCATCAGAAGAAAGTGGGCACAGATGTGGGAGTTGGGTTTCTCTTTTGTATTGTGTTTAGCTTTTTACATTCGATGCTTTTAGGAGCTGACATCTGATATTGTTTTGTGGTTTTTTAAACGCATATTGTATTTTTTGGAAGGCCATAGAAAGTCAAAGTGCTGTGAACCCCCGTCTCCAAAAGTGGCATCAGCCAAATTTCTCCCAATTATAATTGTTTGACTTGACTTCTACTGAATTAATTTACTCATCAGACGCTTAAAACTTGACTATGCTCAAAACTTAGTGGCAGTTTGGGGAAAGGCAAAATCAGTACACAAATGGGTCAGGAGAATGCTGTTTTGATATATTTGTATTAAGTCTGTTTCATATTGCTCATGGAAAAAAAATCTTTGCTGAAGCTTGAAAAACCAGACATGCCTGCGGTACTTATAAAAGTCTGTCTGGCGTTTCCAGTAACTCAGTGGGTATGGGCGTGAAACCAAGAAAGTCGTCCTGTAGGGTAAGAATGTTCTTACCGACTGCTTCCGCGAGCATAGCTGCGCCTGAGGGGGGCGTGAGCTGGAGGAAATGACATGTTTTCGGCAGATGAGTAGGACGCTCTCCAGGTTCACTTTGTAAGCAAGGACCGGCTCTGTCGTGGACACATCGCTCGTGTGAGCAGGTGGAGTGTGGCCCGGGCAGGGTGTTCTGGGCACCGTCCCTGCCGCCTGGACGCCAGCCTTGCCAGAGGGAGGCCGGGTCGGCTCCGCTTCCCTGCTGAGAGCCACCGTCGTGCCAGACCCACTTCTCCACCTTCCTCCACGCATCCAGGAGCGCGCCTGGGCCTTCCGGCACTCTTGGTGTGCCTGCTTGGTGTGCCTCCGCACATTCAGTGAATCCTTAAACTGTGGTTGAAGGCTGCCTCTCCGGTGAGGAATCTTCAGGAGCATCCTGGAGACCAAAGCTCCAAACGCAGTGAGGACCTGTCTCCCTGGGTCCTCAGGTCAGGGGTACGCGGTGGCGTGGAGAAACGTGCACGGCTTAGGGTCCTGTCTCTATCTGTAGCATTTCCTGTACATCTTCCTTGACTCACTGCCGATAAACCCAACATGAGTCGAAAATGTCTTAAGTCAAAAATACGTTTAACACACCTAACCTACCGACCATCAGCGCTCAGCCTGGCTTCCGCGTTGGACGCTTGGATGTGGGCTCCCCCACGGCTGCCCTGGTGCATGTTGGTTCAGGGTTCACACGAGGCAGGCAACAGATACTAGCACATTCCAGCAGAGGCCAGAAAGAACGGGTTTTTCTACACTAGAGACATCGGCTGAACAAGTTGGGTATCTGATCCTCGTGCTCGGATCCATATAAATTCAAGGCTGTTGTATGTCCTGAACGCCTGACGCGAGAAGCAAATACGTAGCGTTTATTGTTGCTGACACTTTAGGAAGGAAAACCTTAATTACCCTAATAATAATTCAATAAAGCATTTCATGACCACGCGTGTCTCATCAAGAAAAAGGGTTCTCACAGGTCGTTCAGTCAAATAACGCGTAGGTAACTGGTCGCCATGGTTGTTTCGCTCTGTGGGTCCTTGGTTTCCAGACTACAGCCCGTTTCGGAGCAGAGGAATGGCGTCTGAGGAGCCGGTTCAGTTACGGATGAGCCGCGAGGTCGTCGGCGGTCTCCTTTGCGTTTGCACCGACTCACTGAGGCGTCTCCAGTTATTGTGAACACACATGAGGTGGGGGGCACCCCCGGGCTGTGGCTCTAATTTTTCCCTGGGGACCTCCGATGTCTCCTTGCTCGCAGGGACCTCCCCATTTCCCAGCCTGTGTTGTTACCCCCAGGACCTCTGGCTCCAGGGGACCCTCCACACACATCCTCACCCTGACCCGGCTCTGAAGGGTGAGGGATGAAGGCCGGGCGAGCGTCAGGGACCCCACAGGTGGTGGCTTACAACACAGGTCAGTCACATTGCTCTCAGATCTTCAGGTTTTGAGGCTCGGGGGCCTCGGCTCACTCCTGCCGCTCAGCGTTCTGGCCGGGAGGACTCACGGCTGGGGGGTCAGGGGCGTCTGTCCCCGCCCAGCGCAGGGGCTCCTGAGGCCGGGGCAGAAGCTGGGGCTTCCCCTGGATAAGCAGGGAATGGAGGGGAGCCCACATCCGGGGGAGGGAAAGTGGAGGAGGAGGGCTCGTTCACCCCCAGAGAGCGGGCGCGTTCCTTCCCGCTGTCCCCCAGGGCTCCCTGGGCTCTGCTAACGCTTCTCCAAGAGACGCCGATTTCACTGAATTTCAATTCGCTGCCTGCTCAGCGCGACCTCGCACCCACTCCTGCGCTTGACGCACATGGGAAGAAAAGCAGGAAAGTGGTGGTTTCTGCAGAGCGAGAAATGGCCACGTTTGACATGCCGGCCTTCAAGACCTCCGCAGCGGCCTTCTCTTCCTAATAAAATCTGAACTCGTTTCTGTTGAAGGCCTGACAGTTCCTGAACTCCTGCCCACTTGGCTTCTCCCTCCTCCCTCAGACCGCCCTGTGCCCTCTGCTCGGGACCCTAGGATTCTAAGGGACAGATCTGAGCCCCAGATCAGAGCCCCAGCGCTGCCCGCGTCATGTCTGATTAAGGAACCAGGAGACGTGGGTTGGAGGCACGGCTCTGTCGCTGTCTCGATGTGTGCAATTTGTTGGGTGGCCTAAACCCTCTGAACCTGCAGGGCTTTGCTGTTTGGGCTGGAGGACACGGAGAGCCCGGCTAGTGCACTGTGTCTCCAGGGAGCCGACAGGAGCCCAGGCTGGCAGGTGAGGGCGGGGACTTGTCACCTGGAGGGGAGATGCCGGAGGTGCAGAGGGGTGTTGGGACACTGCCGTGTGCCCTGGAGTCAGGAAGAAAAGCAAAACAGAGTCCTGGCCTGATTAACAAGAACGCTGGGGGACGGGGATGGGGACATGGTAGCTGCCCGCCGTGGTGTCAGAGCCCCCAGCAATCACCGTTCTCCTCACCCTAGACTCAGAGCTCTGGTGAGCACGTCCGGTCTGCAGGGGGCCAGGTACAGGAGGGGTGAAGCTGGCTGGGGAGAGGAGGTGGGGGCGGAAGGGACGTCCGGACCAGGACGGGGTCCCGCCCACGGGGCACTGTGCTAGGTCCACGTTCACGGCCGTAAGCACAAGACAGATGGACGGAGGCACAGCGAGTCGGCTGCACGAGACGCCCCACGACCACGGAGCGGTGGGGGACGGGGGGTTGAAGAAACACGCACAGGGCGCGCAGGTAACGCCGTCGACCGGGGAAGCAGACACGGGGCAAATACTCCTTTCTACCTGCCGGACAGTCGTGCTCCTGAACGTGGCTGCTGCTTCTCCACACCGGCCCCGAAAAGGCACCCCAGCGTCTGCCACGGTTTGGCCTTGGAGCTCAGCTATTTTACCAGAGATGTTCAACTTCGGGAAAGCCAAGTCTGTTTGAACTCAGGACAGAAATAGCATTTGCGCTATTTGCGGATTTCACGAGCAGATTTAATTGCAGTCTTTGCAGGCAGGTGGATGCCGTATTGCTGTTTTGTCTTGTTTTTTGGCTACCACCTCCAGACAAAATGTTCCTCTCCTTCAAAAAGCTGTAATTATGTCATGAAATCCTCAATAAATCTTACTCATTTAATGTCACCGTGGTAGCTGAGGGTTTGAAACTTTTGACTGCTGCCGGAGAATCGAGATGTCACATTTGAACCACACGCTTCCTAAGAGTAAGTCTGGCGTCTTTAGAAGCTTCAAGAGTTAACGGACAGAACAATGACACTTAATTTCAAGCAAGCAGTGGCTCGGGTGGAGAATCTCTGAGACCAACAGACTCCTAACGTAGCGGAAAGCCGCAACATCCGTGTGCTAGAAAGAAGGTAACAAAGCCGGGTGTGCTAGAAAGAAGGTAACAAAGCTGACGGTTGCTTTCCTTCTCACATTTATCTTTTACTTGGATGAGAAAATACCAAAGCACCTGTGATCCTTACCTGGAGCCAACAAAGTTGAATTCTTTGCATACATCATTTTAATACTGCTTGTTTCTAACAGGAATGATTATGTCTTGAGTTATCACACCACCGGTGTGTTACAGTTAGTACACGCATATTACCAATGGATCATTGCTCTATGAACCGTCCGTGTGGGATCAGAGACTTTCTAAGACCGCAAATGAGAATAGATTCTTGTGCCGGGAACGCGGGGCCACCCAAAAACTCTGCAACACCAGTAATATAAGGAGTAAAATTCTACGAGATGGCTGGTAACTAGGGAGGGCATTCAGATGCACGTAAAAATTTTAAGGTGTTTCATTTAGCAGTTGAGTGGGGTCTTCATGGCTTCTGGCCGTGAGCAAGAGAACTGCCCACCGGTGAGCACACGCAGGCACTAAAACCTTAGCAGTCGCGTATAGAAAGCCCCGGAAACTTACAACATTGACTCAGGAGGGAGGAGACATACGTGGGTACATAGCATAAATGGTCCCAAGCCAAACAGTTGTTGTGGGAAATAGGAAAAGAGAAAAGTAAACTCATGACACATACACACACACACATTTTTCCAGTGATAGTTGCTCTACGTCAAAATGTCGTGGAACGATTGGTCGCAGGGGTGAAAAGCACAGGGAATCTAGTCGAGGTGGTTATAATAGCGTCTCTGGTGATGACGGCAGCGGTGGTGAGCGCGGCACAACCTAGAAACTTGTCCAATCACTGGGGCCCACACCTGAGACTAATGTAACATCACGTGCCAGCTAGACTCAAATAAACAACAATTTAAATGTCACGAAAAGATCCAATCTGTTAATGAGAAATAGTTATCGCCAGCAACGAATCTCCGTAACTTGAAAACAAACACTGATGGTGGCCAGTGGTACGATGAACACTGCAGAGCAGGAAGCCGAGGACCGGGCTGGTGGAGCCTGAGGAAAACCAGCAGGCCTGAGCGCAGAGAACAGGGCGGGTTGGGACCCCGAGAGAAGCCTCGGAGACAGCAGAGACATCACCCCTCCCTCTAACCGCTGTAGTCCTGCTGATGCCCAGAGATCCTCACAGGATTAAAGAATGTATCCACTTTAACCAGGCTGGACCGGGGCGCCTGGGGCACTGAGTCGGTTAAGTGTCCAACTTCGGCTCGGTCACGATCTCGCGGTCTGGGAGTTCGAGCCCCGCGTCGGGCTCTGTGCTGACAGCTCAGAGCCTGGAGCCTGTTTCGGATTCTGTGTCTCCCTCTCTCTCCCCCTCCCCTGCTCATACTCTCTCTTTCCTTCAAAAATAAATAAACATTAAAAAAAAATTAACCAGGCGGAACCATTTGAATTTGTAGCCATTCACCTGCTTTTGACCTGATCTGCAAAAAAACAAAGCATTTCCATTTCATTCACCTCCTGACTAATCATTGTTATTCATGGTTTTTCTACTACTTGAAGCCAAAGCCAGACCCATCCCACCGTCTCAGTCTCCTCCGTGTGCAACGGAACGGGTGCTTCTAGGAACCACAGATGGGCCCTTGCACCCAGCAGTCCTAGATTAGGACCCACGGCCTCTGTGTGCTTGGCAGTTAGAGCCAGTAAGCCTATAATACGGGGACAATAATACAGACATTAGGAAGTTGGTTGAGGAGAAAATAAAACAAAGAACAAAGGCTCATTGCATATCGTCTGAAGCGTGCTCAAGATATTAATTTTCACATTCCCCATTCTTGGCAGCCTCCCCCCCCTCCCGTCACACTGCAGCCCCCCTCCTCCCCCTTCTCCCCCGTCCCCAGCTGGTCACCTCCCACCTCGGCTCCCCAGTCTTGGCTTTTCTCCTCTCTGGCTTCATGCATTTGGACCAGACTCACGGAAAATGACCTCTAAGTGGAAAGAGCGAGCCAGCCCCGTGGAGCCCAGACGGTCCCAGCTTGGGGGCTCGGGGGTCAGCGAGGCCGCGATCGTCCGGTAGAGGTGAGGGGGGATGGTGTGCTCATGAGCCAGGCCGCACGTCTGGAGTGATTTTCTAGCAATCCCGGTGGAACACGGGGCCTTTGCGTACAGTGTCTGCTGGTCTTTACCGTGACTCTCATCGCCGGTAACCTTCTAATCTGGAATGAGGATTAGCCTTTTCCGTGGATCCAAAAATGTTAGAATGAAGAAATAATCCAACGAAAGTGCTACGTGTTGAAAGAGGGATGTTTTGAAACAGGCCGCAGTTTCTGATTTCTGTCTCTCACCAAGCCTGTGGACATGATTATTTCTGAACGTTTCCTTTGAGGGAGACTGGCAGGTCGTTTTACAACACGGACATTTTGTCTTCATTTATTCAAGCTGAGGATTCAGATGTTGCTAAAAGCAGGAGTTGGGTTGTGGCACGTGTGCCTGACCAGGGTAAGTTTTCATCGTGCTGTGTGAAGACGTCCTCACTGGCTCCTTTTTCTTGCTGATGTGGACTGACATCAACACCGGGCCTTTGGTGCGAATGGCTATTGCCACTGATGCCGACAGAATGGCTGTAGGTAACTCGGCCAACGTTCCAACTTCCCCAGATCTCGCCGTCTTTAGGGGTCCAGCGACCCCGGCCGCAGCCAGAGGCTCAAAGCCTTGGAGACTTCCAAGTCATCGAATCAAAGTCTGAAAGTATGGGGAGCGAGGACCCAGTAAAACAAACTGTAGGCGAATTCTCTTTGTGAAAATGAAGATGGTCTCCGAGGGGCCAAGCAATAAAATCGTGAGAAGGGGCCCCTGGGTGGCGCAGTCGGTTAAGCGTCCGACTTCAGCCAGGTCACAATCTCACGGTCCATGAGTTCGAGCCCCGCGTCAGGCTCTGGGCTGATGGCTCAGAGCCTGGAGCCTGTTTCCGATTCTGTGTCTCCCTCTTTCTCTGCCCCTCGCCCGTTCATGCTCTGTCTCTCTCTCTGTCCCAAAAATAAGTAAACGTTGAAAAAAAAATTAAAAAAAAAATCGTGAGGCAACAAAATGAAAAGGTAAATGTGGTCTTTCCGTGCACGAGTGGCATGAACTGGAAGTTCGTGCCTGTGACCACCTTCCTCCAGTCGCCCTCCCCCGCCCCCCGTGTCTAGTAACCCTAAATCTGATGTCTTTTCCTATGACTTCGGTGTTTTTCTTTCATTATATTTCACATATAAGGGAGATCATATCATTTCTCTGTGTGACTTGCTTCACTGAGCACGATGCCCTCGAGATCGGTCCCTATTTCCACCAATGGAGGATTTACGCGGTTTTCTGTGGCTGCAAATACTCCATCGCACACACGTACCACCCTTCCCTTCTCTGCTCATCCAGCCAGGGACACTTGGGCTGTGAATTATGCTGCAATGAACATGGGGCGCAGGTAACTTTTTGAGTCAGTCTTTTTATTTCCTTTGGATAGATTCCCGGGAATGGAACTGTTAGATCATATGGTATTTCCACTTTCCGCCTTTTGAGGAATCTTCATACGGTTCTCCACGGTGGCTGCACCAATTCCCACCAACATTGCAGGGGTTCCCTTTTCTCTATATCCTCACCAGCATTTGTCTTTTTTTTTTTTTATCACGACAGACCAGAAGTTAGGTCTTTGGGGGAATTTAACCAGATGGGATTCCTAGGAAATATTTGAAGATAAAGCCGATGATGACAACAATCTCCCATTGCTGCTGAGTGTGTCTGAATAGAAAACTCCTTCTCTTGGGCCTGCCCAACCATCGCCATCCAAGTCCCATGCAGGAGTAAGCAGAGGCCAGGGACAGCCTGGGACCTATCCCCCAAAGGTTTTATATGCAAATTTTAACAGATGAAGTCAAATGTTACCAGTGTGCCTTCTCCAGATTGCATAGCACTGAAGCAATACTATTAATCACCTAGACCTAACTGATGTTTGTAGAATGTTCCAGCCCAAACTGCAGAGTACCTCTTCCTTCTGGTGTACATGAAACATTTACCAGGTCTTATGGCCATATTCTTGGACATACCGCAAATCCCAAAACATTAAATTATGCACAGTACATTCTCGTACCATACCTAGAAATCGATCACAGAAAGATGCCTGAAAAATCCCTAAATATTTGTAAATAATCCAACACATTTTTAAGTAACCCATAACGTTATCGAAGTGATCAAAGAACTACCAGAGAAAGCCATGAAAACGTATTTTCAAAGAAATGAAAATCAAACACAAAATTTCAAAAATTGTGAGATACTGCCAAAAAATGTTTACAGGGAAATGTAGAATTTGAAATGACTATAATAAAATCAATGCTTTCCTCAATACATGAGAAAGAAGTACATAAAGTAAACTCAAAGTAGGTAGAATGAAGGAAAAACAAAGGAAGAGTCGGAAATCAATCTAACAGAAAAGAGACAAACAGCAGAGAAAATCAATGGAACCAAAAGGTGCATCCCTGAAAAGATAAATAAAATTCACGTAACTCTAGCCAGGCTCAACGTGGGAAAAACGAGAGAAGATGCTACTTACTAACATGAGGAGTGAAAAATAGAACACTTCTAGATCCTACAGACATTAAAAGAATCAAAGGCATTTTACGTACGGTTTTCCACCAAAAACTGGACAAATTGACGAGATGGACGTATTCCTGGAAAGCCACGAATTCCGAGTGGTTTAGGAAGAAGCAGAAAGCTGAAAAATCCTTTACATTAAAAAAAATACTGAAAACTTTCCAACAAAGAGTCCGTCTTAGAAGGCAATGAAAAATAAAGGAAATAGATTGGCAAAAAGGAAGTAAAACTGGTTTTATGTATAAATGACAGGATCACTAACATAGAAGATTCGAAAGAATCTACAAAGCAGCTTCTAGAACTCGCATATGTGTTAGCAAAGGTCACGGCGAGGTCACGGCACACAGTGGAGAAAGGCAAAGGTCAGTTGTGTTTCTGGATTTCCACACACTACTATCAAAAATGGAATTTGAAACTGAAATCTCGTGTACAACAGGATGAAAAATGACATATTTAGGAACAACCTTAAAATACGAATACGACCCACACAGAAAGTGTTTGGAAACAGGAAGGACTTCTTGGAGAAATTCCAGACGACCTGGGTGAGTAGAGAGGCGCGTGCTGTATCGTTAGAGCGCTAACTTTGCCCATGTTGGTCTATAGACAAAGCAAGCTTAGTCAAAACATCCCCCTCAAAGCCTTTCTATTTAGAAAATGGCAAGTTGATTTTATTTTATTTTTTCTAATTCTTTTGTAAAAATGTTTATTTATTTACTTTTGAGGGAGAGAGAGGGGCAGAGAGAGGGAGACAGAGAATCCCTAGCAGGCTCCTTGCTGTCATCACAGAGCTGGACGCAGGGCTCGACCTCACGAACCATGAGATCATGACCTGGGCTGAGATCGGGAGCCCAACGCCTAACCGACTGAACCGCCCGGGCGTCCAGCAAACTGATTTTAATATTAAGATGGAAACACAAAAAATCTAAAAAGTTCAACGACTTTAAAAGGAAAATAAACCTGTGTGTCTTGCAATACCTGATTTCAACTCAAGTACATTTTTTAAAATGTTTGTTTATTTTTGAAAGAGCAAGAGACAGAGTGCAAGTGGGGGAAGAGGAGAGAGAGAGGGAGACACAGAATCTGAAACAGGCTCCAGGCTCTGAGCTGTCAGCACAGAGCCCAATGAGGGGCTGGAACTCACAGGCCATGAGATCATGACCTAGGCCGAAGTCAGACACTCAACTGACTGAGCCCCCCGGGCGCCCCTACACTACCTGATTTCACATCTACCACAAAGACACAGGAGTCAGGAGCAGAGTCTCAGAGACAGAAGAGACAGAGCCCAGGAGTGAAGCAAGACACAAAAGGTCATCTGATTGTTGGTCAGTGGGCAATATATCCAGGGGAGACATGTGGTCTTTCCACAGAGGTGCTGGGACACTTGTAGAAACAGGGGGAAGGGACACCCAGCTGGCTCGAGCCATGGAATATGGGACTTTCGATCTTGGGGTCGTGAGCCCAAGTTCCACGCTGGGAATAGAGATTACTTAAATAGATAAATTTTAAACAAAAAGAAATATGAAGGGGAATCGCATCTAGTTCATGCCGTAGACAAAAATGAATTAAAAATGGGCTCTGGACGTGAGCAGAAAGGCTGAAGCTGTAAAGAAAGCATCTACAAGGAGTCACAGGAGAAAGTACCTGAGGCAAAGTATGCATGGTAGAGAAAAATTTAATAAATGGGTCTTTAGCAAAATAAAAAATCATGCTCTTAGAACGTGTGGAAGAAGAAAAGGCAAGTCACATATTGGGGGAAATATAAGACCAAGACTTGTATCCAGAGTACAATAGAAACACTTACAACTCAATAATGAGATAACATTTTTAAAAACAGCAAAATATTAGAACAAATACTTTGAAATAAGATAAACTGCCAAGAAGCACATGAAAAAATGTTTACTTAACATCTACAGTCAACAATGAAAGAAAGTTAGAACCATAATGATCACTGTAACCATATTGGAATATATTTGTCTTAGACTGAAAAGACTCAGTATCTTTCCAGAATATTTTCAGTATAGGTAGGTGTGGCCAGAGTCGATGAAGAAAGGAGGAGAGGAAAGGGAGCAGAAACTGGGACCCACCGCCACCACCAGCAGCGTGGCCGTGGGGAGCTCGGCGGTCGTGTACCCCGAGTCCTAGCTCCTTTCTGCAGGCGGTGGTCCCACCTCACGTGGGAGGCGACGTGGGCTGATTGGCAAACCCCGTTTCATCCATGGCATCCCATGGTCACAGCGAACACGGCAGGGTTTCTTACACCCGTGCCTTCTGGGATCAGGCCCCATCCCCAGGCTGGCAAGAGTGCTAACCACAGTTAAAGGCAGTGAAAGGGAAGCCCGCGGATCCCTACAAACTCTTGTTTATTTATCTTGTTCCGAAGGAGCTCCTTGGATCCAACCTACCTTCTGGCTGTGGGGAAAAATCAGCTCAAACAGGCAGTACGGCAGCTGTGCATATACAGCCAATTTTGTTTTCAACTCTGGTGGAGAAAAAGCACCCCACCACCTTTAGGCGGAGCACGTAAAGGCAGAAGATGGTCCAGCAAACTCGCCGAGGGTCCAGAAAGCTATCACATGTGTTACAAGAAATGAGCTAAACATTACAAACGTGTTGACAGCAATAGGACATTCCTTTTACTCTGGATTAGAGTCTAATCTTAGCCACAGACTTCTCATGGCCTTGAGAGCCGCCTCTGGGAAGGCATTGTTTTCCCGTTGAGTGTCTTGCCTGAGAATTTTTATATTCGGTCCAGGACCAGAGATCAGACACTTCTCTTACTCACAAGGAGTGTTTCAGTTCGTGATCGAAAAGATGGCATCTGTACAAACTTGGTAAAGTGAAGCTGGTTGCCAAAAATAGCTTCTCGTCCCCTAACTAGCAAGCCTTCCGTGGAAGTAAGGACTGTGCCTCCCAGCAACCGGCAGAGTGAGAAGTGAGGGTGCTGGATGCACCGGGGACCCCAGAGAGGGAGACTGGATGTGTGAGTTCGAGCCCCGCGTCGGGCTCTGTGCTGACGGCTCGGAGCCTGGAGCCTGCTGCGGATTCTGTCTCTCTCCATCTCTCGGCCCCTCCTCTGCTCGTGCTCTGTGTCTCTCTGTCTCTCAATAATAAATAAACGTTAAAAAAATTTTTAAAAATTAAAAAAGGAAGTACACACTTTGTGCACCCTTAATTTTGCAAAATCTGCTTTATGTTAATATAACACCGCCGTGTATACGACGTGAAACCCTGACAGCCGTGTGGTTCTACTCACCTGCCCTCTGTGCCTCTGTCAGTTATACAGATCAATCAAACACGTATTACAGGTTCTACCAGGCGTTATTAAGCTTTTCTAAAGAATCCGTTAATTCTTAAAGATACTTTAGTTTTTTTCTTTTATACTTATCAACAGTTTTACGATTTCTAGCATTCTTATAAACCCAAATTTCCATTTTCCTTTGGCCCGAAAAACTTTCTTTAGCGGCTACAGTGTGAGCCTGCCGGTGACACATTCCTTCAGCTTTTTATCATCCGAAAATATCATTATTCTGTCTTCTTTTCTGATAAATATGCTAACTGGGCACAGAAATCCACTGACACTTTTCATTTCCACCACTTTGGGGAGGTCGTTTGGTTTCCTTGTGGCCTCCATTGTCCTTCTCACCATTATCTCTGTCTGTAAAAAGTGTGGTTTTTATTTTTTTTTATTTTTTTTTAATATTTATTTATTTTTGAGACAGAGAGAGACAGAGCATGAACGGGGGAGGGGCAGAGAGAGAGGGAGACACAGAATCGGAAACAGGCTCCAGGCTCCGAGCCATCAGCCCAGAGCCTGACGCGGGGCTCGAACTCACGGACCGCAAGATCGTGACCTGGCTGAAGTCGGACGCTTAACCGACTGCGCCACCCAGGCGCCCCAAAAGTGTGGTTTTTAAAATCATGCTTGCTTTGAGGAATCTTTTTTTTAAGAAACTTTACATTTTCGAATAGTTTTAGATTTACAGAAAATCTCAAAGGTAATACAGGGGGTCCCCATGCCTCCCTGTTATTAACATCCAGCATCAATGGGGTCCATTTGTCACAACTAATGAACCAACACTGGTACATTGTTACTCACTGAAGCCCGTAGTTACTCAGATCTGTTAGTTTTTATCTAATGTCCTGTTTTGCTGGTGGATTCCACCCAGGATACCACATTACATTTAATCCTGTCTCCTTAGCCTCCTGTGAGCTGTCACTTCATCTGTTTTGGTGACTTTGACCGTTTTGAGGAGGACTGAGTGGTCAGGAATCTTATAGACTGTATCTCAGTTGGGATTTGCTGGACGTTTCCTCACAATGAGACTGGGGTCGTGTGTTCCTTGGGGAGGAGCCTCCAGGTGGAGTGCGGCCCCATCACACTCTACGGAAGGCGCGTCTCCGCACGACTCACCAGACTCACCACCGCTGACGCTCGCTCACCTGGCTGAGGTGGTGCTTGTCAGATGTCTCATCCCAAAGTTACTCGCTTTTCTCCCGTGGGCTGTGCTCCTGGAAGGAATTCACCATGTGCAGCCCACACTCGAGGGGGGAGGGGTTACTCCCCACCTCTCCCAGGGCGGAAGGTCTGCCTTAATTATTTGGAGTTGGGAAAATGGGGGAAGCATCCTCCCTCCCCTATTTTAAATGGATTCTTTCATTTATTTTCACAAGCATGGGCTCATAGATACTCGTTTCGTACTTTGGGCATGACCCAACAACTGAATTTCATTCTGCAGATTGTTCTGGCTTCGGCCACTGGGAGCTCTTTAGGGCTCCTGTGTGCCCTTAAAAGACCCCATCTTTGCGCATTTTGTTAATCGTGTCCTTACTCTGCCGAGACAAGATGTAACAACCGGCTTGTATATTTCCCGCCCATCAAGAAAGAGCCATCTCTCCAGGGAACCCTGGTAGGATTTTCGTCTCACCTTTTCCTTGGTGACATGGACTGTTCGGTGCCAGGTTTGGCCTTGTTTGTATTTTTCCTGTTGTTATAACTGTTCCTTGCATCTGTCGGGTGATATTGATACTTTTCACTACATGGGGGAAATCTGTAGTCATTTCTTGTTTGTCCCGTCTCCCTCACGCTTTCTCCTTTTCCTGGGACTCCGGCTGAACTGCCAGACTGTGTGATGCAATCCTGCCCATGACTGGGCTGCTTGTTACTTGGACTCACCCATCCAGTCTAGGGGTTCACTGCGCTTTTCTGGCACTTTCCGCATCTCTGCTGAATCTCTCCGTCTTTCCGCCCATCACACCTATCTCCTGGGAGACAGCTCGTGTATTTGTCACCAATTCCAAAATGTGGTCCACTGGGGACTCCACTACTACTGATCATTTTCTTCTGGTCATGTGCCACGTTTGCCTGCTTCTTTGTAGGATTTACAATGTTTTTCCTACTTCTTGATGGACACTGTGGATAGCACATTGTACAGGGTGTATATCCTTTTATCTTTTTCCGAAGAACATTTTATTTTGTTTTACCAGGTGCTTAAATTACTGGAAACGCATCATGACTCCGAAGAAGAGAAGGTCTGGACTTTGGGAGGCCGGGTCGGTTTCAGTCCTGGCTGCGGTCGTAAGACATGAGTCACTCTTCATCATGGACCACTCACTTGGGGAATTCAGACTCCAATCTCCCTCCACGTCCGCAGATGCCTTCCAGGGTCCGGCTTCTGCTTTCCGCTCACAAGTCTGACACGTGCAGGGTAGCTCTTATCCCAAGATTTCAGAAAACATGTACAAGTCGGGGCTCCTCCTTCTGTGGCTCCCCCTCCCTGTCTTTTTAGGATTTCTGATTCATCATCAGCTGGTTCAGTGCCTTTAAACTCTGACCTTTCAGTCTTTAGCCGGTAAGACTGGCCTCCTCCACCCAAGCTTCACCCCCAGGCAGAGTGTCCTCAGAGAGAGTAAATATCAAACCTGCTTTGCTATTCTGTTCTCAGGGACTGTATGACCAAGAGTTCTTGTCTTTGGTTTTCAGTCTTTCCAGAGCCTCCACTAGGGTTTTGTTTGTTTTTGTTTTTAAAGAATTTATTTTTTAGAGAAGTTTTAGGCTCACAGAAAAATTACAGGGGAAGTTACAGGGGATTCCCACATGCGCCCTGCCCCCACACGTGCACAGCCTCCCTCACTGACCTCACTCCTGGAAGGGACATTTGTTACAGTTGATGCCCCTGCTCTTGGCACAGCATAATCATCCCGAGCCTACAGTTTACATTGGGGGTCGCTCTCGGCGTCGTCCATTCCTCGAGTTTGGACAAACGTATAATGACGTGTATCCACCATTCCAGTATCACACAGAGTGTTTTCACCGCCCTAGAGCCATCTGTGCCCCATCTGTTCATTCACCCCTCCCCAAGGCCACGCAACCACTGGTATTTTCATTGTCCGCACGGCCTTGCCTTTACCAGGATGTCACATGACCGGAATCACACAGTTTGTGGTCTTCTCGGATGGGCTCCTTTCACTTAGTGATACGCATTGAAGGTTCCCCTGTGCCTTTTCATGGTTTGATGGCTTATTTCTTTCTAGTGCTGAGCCATAGTTCACTGTCTGGATGTAGTAAGCGTGTCCATCCATCCCCTACTGAAGGACATCTTGGTTGCTTCCAAGTGTGGGCAGGCACGAATAACACTGTAACAAATACTCATGTCCAGATTTTTGTGTGGACACAAGGTTTCAAGTCTTTTAGGTAAAGGCCAAGGAGCATGATTGCTGTATCATATGGTTAGAGGATGTGTAGTTTTGTAAGAAACTGTCAAACTAATTTCCAACGTGGCGGCACCATCTTGAATGGCCGCCAGCAGTGAATGGGAAGTCCTGCTGTCCCACACCCTCCCCTGTGCGTTCTGTTGTCAGTGCTCTGCATTTTAGCGACTAATAGGTGTGGGGTAGTAGTATGTCATTGCTGTTTAGTTTGCATTTCACTGTTGATGGTGTAGAGCCACTTCTCATATGCTTACTTGCCACCTATATGTCTTCTTTAAAAATTTGTTTTGATGGTTATTTATTTTTGAAGGAGAGAGAGAGAGCATGAGCTAGGGAGAGGCAGAGAGAGGAGAGACAGAATCCAAAGCAGGCTCTAGGCTCCGAGCTGTCAGCACAGAGCCCGACGTGAGGCTCAAACTCACGAGCCAGGAGATCGTGACCTGAGCCGAAGTTGGACACTTAACTGACTGAGCCACCCAGGCGCCTTGCCCCCATATGTCTTAGGTGAGGTGTTTGTTAAAGTTGTTGGTTCACTTTTCAGTTGGGTTGTTTTCCTTACTGTTGAGTTTTAAGAGCTCTTTTTTTATTAATTTTTTTTTTTTTACCATTTATTTATTTTTGAGAAAGAGAGAGACAGAGCATGAATGGGGGAGGGTCAGAGAGAGAGGGAGACACAGAATCTGAAACAGGCTCCAGGCTCTGAGCCGTCAGCACAGAGCCCGATGCAGGGCTGGAACTCACGGACCATGAGATCATGACCTGAGCTGAAGTCGGACGCTCAACCGACTGAGCCACCCAGGCGCCCCAAAAGCTCTTTTTTAAAAATCTTTTAGTTACTAATTTAATGGGGACACCACAAAATGAATAGACAACTATATTCCACAGTATCTATAATATTAGGTAATGACATTATTATAATGCCATCTAATACACAGAAGTGAAGGATATTAACTTTTAACATTGGTCTATTTTCTAATAGAGGTATGTCACCACAGTAAGAGTAACATGTATGTGCTTTGCATAATTGGATACTAGCCTTTTGTCAGATGTGTCTTTTGCAAATAGTTTCTTCCAGACTATAGCTTGTCTTTTCATTCTCCCAGTGGTGTCATTCACAGAACAGACATTTTTAATCTTAATGAAGACCAGCGTATCAATTCTTTCTTTATAGGTCATGCCTTTGGGGTTGGCATCAGTAAAAGGCATCACTAAACCCAAGGGCATCTAGGTTTTCTCCTATCTTATCTTTAAGGAGTTTTACATATTACATTTAGGTCTGTGATCCATTCTGAGATGTTTTTCGCTAGTAGTGTAAGGTCTGTGTCAAGGTTCACTTTTCTGCATGTCAGTGGCCAGTTCCTCCAGCGCCATTTGATGAAAACACTCGATTTGCTCCCCTGATTTCCTTTGTGAAAGATGAGTTGATGATATTTATGTGGGTCTCTTTTGGGCCCTTTACACCATTCAGTCAATCTATTTGTCTATTCTTGTGCCAATATCACGCTGCCTTGATCACCATAGTCAACTAGCATGACTACTCCAACTTTGTTCTTCTCCTTCAATATTGATTGACTTGGCTATTTTGGGTCTTTGTCCATATGAACTTTAGAAATAGTTTGTCAAAGTCCAAAAAGCAACTTGCTGAGATTTTAAATGAGATTGCATTGAATCTATAGATCACTATTGAGTCTTCCTATCCATGAACATGGAACAACTATCCATTTATTTGGTTCTTTGATTTTATTCGTCAGAGATTTGTAGTTTTCCTCATTGGTTAGATTTATAACTAAGTATTTAATTTTGGGAGGTGCTAATGTAAACTGTATCATGTGTTAATTTAAGTTCCACTTTTCATTGGTGTTTAGGAAAGTGAATGACTTTTGTATTTTAACTTCATATTGTGAAATCTTGTGTGATTGCTTATTAGTCCCAGGAGTTTTTTGTCTATTCTTTGGATTTTCTCCACAGATGATAAGTTCATCTGTGAACAAAGATAGTTTTACTTCTTTGATTCTAATATGTATACATTTCATATCCTTTCTTATTGCATTAGCCAGGATTTCTGGAATGATATTGAAAAGCCGTAGTGGGAGGAGACATGCTTTCCCTGATCCTGATCCTAGTGGGAAAACTTTGAGTTTCCTACCATTAAGTATGATGTTAGCTATACGATTTTTTTTGTAGATAGACCTTATTGAATTGAGGAAGTTTTGTTGGATTCCTTGTTTATTGAGATTTTCTACCATGAATGGGCGTTGGATTTTGTCAGGTGCTTTTTGCACATCTACTGATATGATCATATGACTTAGCTTTTTAAACCTGTTAATGTGATAGATACATTAGTTGATTTTTGGATATTGAGCCAGCCTTGAAGATCTGGGATAAATTCCACTTGGTCGTGACCTATATCTGTTTATTCATTGTTGTATTCAATTTGCTAATATCTTATTGAGAACATTTGCATCTCTGTTCATGAGAGATACTGATTTGTGGTACTTTTAGTGTAATATCTTTATCTGTTTTCCTCACAGTATGAGTTAGAAATTATTCTCTGCTTTTCTCTTTGAGAGAGATTATAAAGAATTGACATAATTTTTTCCTTAAATATTTGGTAGAATTCACTAGTGAACCCATGTGGGCCTGGTTATTTCTCTTTTGAAAAGTGATTAGTTATTGATTCAAATTATTTTAGAGATACAGGTCTATTCAAATTGTCCATTTCTTTTTGTGTGAGTTTTGGCACATTGTGTCTTTGTGGCTTCTATTTTTGCTTTGCACTCTTTTTCTGCTTTGGGTGATTTTATTTGAGCATTTTATATAATTCTGTTTTCTCTCCTTTCTTGATGTATTTGTTATACTTCTTTCTTAACTTTTTTTTATTGGTTACCACAGAAATTTCAATATACATTGGCTATTACTCCAAATACACTTTCAAATAACAATATACTGTTTCATGAGGCACATTGTGTCTTCCAATTCATCTAGGTTATCAAGTGCATTTGCATACAGTTGTTTATAGTATTGCTTGATTATACTTTTAATGCCCTTGAATCTGTAGTAATTATTCCTCTTTCAATACTGATATTAGTAATTTGTGTCTTCTCCCTTTTTTTCTTAGTTAACCTGGATACAGAATTATTGATTTTATTTTTTTTCAAAGATTTAGCTTTTAGTTTTATTTATTTTCTCTATTGATTTCTTGTTTTCAATATAATAGATTTCTGCTCTAATTCTTAGTATTTATTTTCTTCCGCTAACTCTGAAATTAGTTTGCTTTTCCATTTCTGGCTTCCTAAAGGGAAACTTTGATTATTGATTTTGGACTTTTTTCCTTTTCTAAGAATGCATTCAATGCCATGGATTTCCTTCTAAACACTGCTTTCATTGCACCCTACAAATTTTTATAAGTTGTATTTTTCTTTTCACTTAGTTCAAACTATTTGTAAGTTTATCTTAATTTCTTCTTTGACCCATGCATTGTTTAGACATGTTATTTAATTTCCACATATTTTTGGATTTCTCAGATATCTCTATGTCATTGCTTTCTAGTTTAATTCCACTGTAATCTGAGAGCAGAGATTCTATGGTTTCTATTCTTTTAAACTTTCAAGATATATTTTGTGGCCCAGAATATGGTCTATCTCGGTGTATGTTCCATGTGAGCTTGAAAAATATTTATTCTGCTGTTGTTGGATGAAGTAGTTTATAGATGACAATGACATACAGTTGATTGATGGTGATGTTGAGTTCAACTATATCTTTACTGATTTCTGCCAGCTGGATCTGTCCATTTCAGAGTTGGATGTTGAAGCCTCCAACTACAATGGTGGATTCATCTATTTGTTTTTGCAGTTCTGTCAGGTTTTTTTCCTCACGTAATTTGACTTTCTGTTGTTATGCACATTCACATTAAGGACTGCTATGTGTTCTTGGAGAACTGACCTTTTTACCATGCTTTATTTTGATTAGTGTTAGCATGGTATATTTTTCTCCACCTGTTTGATTTTAGCCTCTACATGTATTTATATATAAGGGTGTTTCTTGTAGTCAACATACAGTTTGGCCTTGCCTCTATTCACTTTGACAATCTCTATTAACTGGTGAATTTAGACCTTTGGTGTTCAAAGTAGTTATTGATATGGTTGGATTCATGTTAACTGCATTTGCTACTGTTTTGTATTGGTTACCCTTCTTCTTTGCTCCTGTTTTTGCTTTGCACTCTTCTTCTGCTTTGGGTGATTTTATTTGAGCATTTTTTATAATTCTATTTTCTTTCCTTTCTTAACATATTTGTTATACTTCTTTCTTAACTTTTTTTTCTTGGTTACCACAGAAACTTCAATATACATTGACTATTACTCCAAATCCACTTTCAAATAACAATATACCATTTCATGGCAATGTGAGTACCTTAGGGTAGCGAAATAATCTTAATCCCTCTCTCCATGTTGCCATTCATTTCCCTTATATATAAGCATTCGTAAACAAATATGTGTATATGTATACCTTTAAGTATGTATATACACATATATACACATATACAAGATATATACATAAGCATAGTAATAGAATAAATTGCCGCTGTTCTTGTTTTGAATAAACTGTTACTTGTTAGATCAGTTTAGAATAAGAAAAATAAGTGTATATTTCTTTATCTTAATTTATTCCTACTTTGATAGTCTTCCTTTATATAGATCTGAATTTCTTTCTAAATAACTCATTTTAACATCTCTTGTAAGGCACATCGACTGCCAAGGAATTTCTTCATTTTTATATAAGACATTTTTAATTCTCCTTCATTTTTGAAGAAGGATTTCTCTGGGAACAGAATTCTAGGATGGTAGGTTGTTTTCTAAACATTTTTAGTATTTTAATCCACGCTTTTCTTGCTGGTTTGGTTTCTGAGAAGAAATCAGGTGTGATTCCCTTCTTGGATCGTCGTGTTTCTCTTAGGATGTTTCTTTCTTTTTGGTTTTCTACAGTGTAAAAATGCTCTGCCCAGGTGTAGCTTTTTGGCATTTATCTGGCTTGGTGCTCTCTGAGCTTCCTGGATCTGTGGTTTGGTGTCTGACATTAATTAGGGGGAACTATTAGTCATTCCTGTTTGAAACATTTCTTCTGTTCCTTCCCTCTTTCTCCTTCTGGCATGTCCATTATGCATATGGGATATTCTGTTTTGTATTTTCATTCTTTGTTCCCTTTGTTTTTCAGTGTTGGAGGCTTCTATTGACACATTCTCTAGCTCAGAGACCTTACCTCTGCCATCTCAGGTCTACTAATAAACCCACAAAAGCGTCCACTTATGACTGGGAGTGTGTACCTTTCAATCCCCTTTACCCATTTCACACATTTCCCAACCCCCTTCCCTTGGGCATCCGTCTGTTCTCTGTATTTATGGGTTCGTAGTATACATACATGATGCAATATTACTCAGCCATAAAAAAGAATGAAATCTTGCCATTTGTGACAAGGATGGACCTAGAGGGTATTACGCTAAGTGAAATAAACCAGACGGAGAAGGATGAATGCCATATGATTTCACCAATATGTAGAATCTAAAACGCAAAACAAATGGGCAAAAAGCAGCAACAACAAAACAACAGTAACAGAGGAAACAGAGTCCTGCCTTCATTCTCATCCTCTAGAATTACCTCGCACATGGCTTTCATGATATTTCTGAAGTACAGATTTGATTATGTCAATTTTTTCCAGCTTAAAGCCCTTAGTAAGTGAGCATGCCGTGCCCACCCAAGTCAGTGTAGCAAAGGAAAGAGACCCAGCCCGTCCCAGTGCGGACCCCGTCCCGTCCCAATGCAGACCCCGGCTCACCCCAGTGCAGATTCAGTTTGTCCCAGTGCAGACCCAGTCCCGTCCTAGTGTGGACCCCGGCTCATCCCAATGTAGACACAGTCCATCCCAGTGCAGACCCCGGCTCCCACTCGAAACACTCGGCTCTAGGCACGGACTTTCACATCACCTGTCAAATCTCCCAATTCCACCTAATTCTTGCCTATATTGTTGTGAAGGTTAAATGAATGTATAAAATATTTGTTTTATTTAGAAAACATGAATAATTTAAATGTAAACATAAATAGAAAAGTAAACCATAATACAACACTATAACAATAAAACGCATGTGAAATATAAATAATATAATAAAAATATCTAACGACACATATTATACACACGCGTCTTCCACCAGGTCATACTTGATAGTTCCTGGCCCATAGCACATGCCCAGTGCTTGTTAGCTGTCACAGTTATTAGTAGAAAAAGTTCTCGTCTGCACTGCACCTGAGGTCCTAATGATCTGAGAATCAGTGTCCTTTCGGGTCAGACTTGACTTGGTTCATCTCTTTTATTTGTCCTCTTTCGCCTGAACTACATTTCATTTTTGCCCACGCAGCTGCTGTAGCAACACCTCCCCTGTGGGAACATGGGCTCCTGATGCACGTCCAGCACCCACGTTGCTTCATCAAGGCTGGTATCTTCCTCATATCGTTCTTCTAAAGCTTCTTACTGTATCTTCACCCCCATTTCCATATCCTCAAGCTTTTAGAAACGTCACTATGGTGTTGTCTTTGAAAGCTCTTGAGTCCACTTTGAGACCATATTTCCTATGAAAACGTTAGCAGCACTGATGGGGGCACGTGCAGATCACCTGACAGTGGAGTGCCAAGTTGCCTCATGTTTCTGAATCTGGGTTTAACTGAGATGCTTGCTCACCTCCCTGAAGTCTTGGAGTTACAGCAAATTACCAGGAAAAATTGGTCAAAATATCCCTTTGTTTTGAAAGGGGTTGGACAAGGGATCCCAATGGCCTCGGATCCCAATGTTGAGTAGACGTGTTGGAGCGTGTAGAGGGTATACTTTTATTGTATTCCTACTCGACGCAGGTCTGAGTGTTTTCAACTCAAAGCAGGTCCTAGGAGTCATTCCTATACATTTCCCTTTAATGTTTAAACTTCGGTATTAGTAATCATCAATATAATGAGAAGGAAGGCCGATGTAGGAGAATCCAGGACTGTCAAAAGCCAGGACAAATGCAGAGTGAAGCCTAGAGTTGTCTGAGGCCACTTTGACAGATTGCTTGGGGACACCGCTTTGCACCAAAACTCAGAGCCCCAGCTGTGGCCACTCTGTTCACATCTGCTGTGTCATCCTGTGGAAGAAGAGAAGGCTCTGAGGGGAAACAAAGAGAAAGTCAGGATCTCGGAGGTTCATCCTGTCCAGAGTGTATTCTTATAAGGTTGAAGGAAAGGCATGGAGGGAGATATCCTTCTGTGTTTTGTGTGTACAAGAAAAACAAAAATTCAGATTCCCAGGGAAGGTAACACAATAGGACATGATCCTTGGCAGCTATTTTGTTGTTCTAGTCACATCTGGGGTTAAAAGGAGAACATGGTGACGGGCGACCACCATAGCTCCTGCCCCCCGAAGTCCACGGCCAAGGACCCCACAGGACCCCGTTTATCATTTCACATCGTATCTAGTATGGTGCCCCCAAAACTATCAAGACCATGTACACACATGCAGATGATCGTGTAAAAATCCAAGACCAGTTACTTAAATGCCCCACATTGACAACCAGTCTGCAAAATTTAGTAGGTATCTCCTTCCATTATGGAATTACTTATCCCCCCCCCCCACCAAAATTCCATTGAAATGAGTCTCCCCTTCTTTTGCTCCCCAGAGAAAATTCCAGTATATGGTCTTCCCTCATCTATTCTGCTGCCCCCAGGCCAGAAGCTGGAGGAGGAGCCCTGATTTGGAGTGTGATTTGCTTCAGCTTCAGTTTTAGCCCCTGGAGTCTTTTATGGCCACTGATGCAGCTGCTTCGACACCCCGAGCCGAGTTTTCTCAAACCCAAGGCGCTCATTCTTCCTCTTTCCACGGTTTTAGGAACAGCTAGTACAGATAAGAATAGCACAGCGATGACCCCGTGCCCACAGAATGGGGAAAACATAAATGACAGAGCGAAATGTGAGGACGGCAGCAAGTTCGGGCCCACGTCTGGCGCTGGGCAGCCGCTGTTATCAGAGCAACCTCACCGGACCCTCGGGTCTGCCCACTGCCCACTGATCTCCTGAGTCATCCCTCTGGTCCCCTGCCATGTATGTAACGGTTCTGTCAGCAGCCTCCGACCTCCAGGGTTTCCGTGCAGCGGACATCACAAGACCTGAGAAGGAAGAGACTATTTCTCGGTGCGGGCGCGTCCGTCTGTCTGCCTTGAGCCGTGTGCCTCCTTCTTTTAGACTCATCTCACCGTGTTGTCTGGGTCTCAGCTTCAACTGCTTCCTCAGATGGTTGGTTCATTCAATGACTCTCTCTGTCTCAACCTCTTCCTATTTTCTAACGACGACTCACCAACATCAAACACGTAAGCCGTGTCCAAACGTGGAAACACGTCCTTGACCCACACAGCTCTCCTCGCCACGGGCTACGCTTTTAAATGCGCTCTACCCATGAATCTCTCCTCACTCCCCACTTCTAGTTTTGTTTGGTTGGTTATTTCATTTTTGTTTATTGCGGTAAAATAGACACGGCATGAAATTGATCCTCTTGACCATTTTCGAGGGTGCAGTTCAGCGGCATTGAGTTCATTTACATCGTTGCGTGCCCATCGCCAGCACGCATCCACGGAGCCCTGTTCGTGTCCCCAACACTGAAAGTCTGTCCCCATTAACCAGTTAACGCCTGGCTCCCCACCCCAGGCCCTGCTTCCCGCCCTCCTACTTTCTGTCTCTGTTTGATGCCTCTGGGAATCTCATTCAAGTGGACTTGTACAGTATTTGTCCTTTCCTGCTGGCTTGCTTCGCTGAGCATAATGTCCCCAAGGTTCATTCATGTTGTAGCCTGTGTCAGAGTTTCCTCCCTTCTTAAGGCTGAAAGATATTCCGTGGTGTGTCCACACCCCATTGTGCTCATCCATTAGCAGGCACTTGGGTGGCTTCCATGTTTTAGCTACTGTGAGTAATTCTGCTATGAACATGGTGTACAAATACCTCTTTGAGAACTCGCTTCCAATTCCTTTGGGTATATACTCAAAAGTGGAATTGCTGGATCATATGGTAATTCTCTTAAGTTTTTTGGAAACTGCCATAGTGTTTCCACAGTGGTTGTGCCATTTGACATTCCCACCGACGGTGTACGAGGGTCCCTTCCACTTTTTTGGCCACTGTGATCTTGTTTTACACCAGCTATTTATTTAAAACTATTCTTGAACAAGATCACTACTTATTTTCCTAACACTAAACCCAATCGATCCTGTTCGGTCCCTGTTTATTATCATTTCTCATGAGTCATATTCATAATAAATATTTATTGAGAGCTCACTACATGCCAGCCACTGTTCTACTTGTTGGGGATACAATCATAGCTGAGACAGACAAAAACCCTTAACCTCATGGAGGTTGATTAAAAACAAAAATGTTTAACAGAAAACATGTTTGTTGGGGCGCCTGGGTGGCTCAGTCGGTTAAGCACCTGACTCTGGCTCAGGTCTTGATCTTGTGGTTCGTGAGTTTTCGTGAGTTTGAGTCCCACATCAGGCTCTGTGCCAACAGCTGAGAGCCTGGAACCTGCTTGGGATTGTGTGTCTCCCCCTCTCTCTGTCCTTCCCCCACTTGCGCTCTGTCTTTCTTTCTCTCTCTCTCAAAAATAAATATTAAAAAAAATTAAAAAAAAGCATGTCTGTTAATGATAACTGGACAAAAGGAGGATAAAAAGCTAAGAAAATATATAGGAATTGTTGATGGAAATGTATTGGAAAGCTACATGACTGTCAGGGGAATGCGGTGATGACGTTCCTGTAGAGACAAAGAGGAAATGTCTGCTAAACTATACAATTAAATTGGATGAATTTATGGCGTGTAGTAAAGCCGTAAAAAGCTGAATGACAGATAAATTTACAATTCAGTTATCAGCAGGCAAATAAAGACAAGACTCTTGTTTGAGAACAGAAGAGATTTTGCATTAATTAGGCAAATTTGAGGTTATTGCAGGAAATTAAGGCGAAGGTGCCCCATGGGGTGGCACAAACATGGGACTAGGACCGGAAGAGGTCCCAACGTGCAAACAGTGGGTAGGGCCCATGCAGAGCCAGCAGGCCCACCGAGACCCGACCCAAGCACACACTTACTGGCTGCCCGGCTTCTCATGTCCAAGATGAAATTAAACATCTTTGAAAGTTTTATTGACTCTTCCAGTTTGGGTTATTCTGTTCATATTTTATGTAATCAGAGACTTAACTCACACTGTCAGACTACGACTGTGTACATTTATTGCTAAATTTAATGTAATATTTGTGAGATGGATAGTGACAGTTACTTAAGCAAATATTGCTTAGTAAGTAGTGATGGTAGAGTGTTAACGAGAATATTCTAGAACAGAACGCATTCAATATATATAACTTATGTTGCTTCATGGATTTTCAATCTTTTTCACATTTAGTCGAATACAGAGTGCCAACTGTAGACTCAAACCCAAAAGGCATTGATTTCAAGTTTCATTTCATTTTAAAATAAACGGGAAGATTTGGTTTTTTGGAAATCCAAAAAAAGGATTTCCAAGGATCTGGGGCCATTAAACATTTCTTATAAAAGGCCTTTTCAAAGAGTTAATGGTAACTTAATCAAATACACATGGTTTAACATTTCTTTGCAAATCCAGTGATTGAGGGGAAAAACAATTTTGTGCAAAATGCATTTGCCAGAACCTTTCAAAAATAGGTTAAGATGTATTTTGTTGAAAATGAAAGGCTGCTGGTTTCATCCATCCCTATCAACAGATATCATTGTTGAAAATAGGAGACCCAAAGCCAGGAGCGATCTGACACCAGAACCAGATGTGGATTCTCACACAGGAAATTTTTTTATGATGTTCCAGAAAACGGACACCACCCATTTGGGTCCCCATCAAGTGGAAGCTTTGCAGCTGACTGCGGTTCCTTGTGGCGGACGCCGGGCTCCAGCCATTTGGTTAGTGGTCTCAGGATTTGTTCCAGAAACAATTTGCCTCCCATGCCTGGTCCTGAAGGCTTTCTGATGTTCACCCTACACTAGGAGCTTCCATTTCTGGTGCAAATCTTCAATTCATGACACGCACTATACTTTTTTGTTTTAAGTTTTTTTAACATTTATTTATTTTGAGAGAGAGAAAGAGCACGAGTTGGGGAGGAGCAGAGGGAGTGGGAGACACAGAATCGGAAGCAGGCTCCAGGCTCTGAGCTGTCAACACAGAGCCTGACATGGGGCTCGAACTCACAAACTGTGAGGTCATGACCTGAGCCGAAGTCAGACATTCAACTGACTGAGCCACCCAGAGGCCCTTATACTTTTTTGAATTAAACAAAACTCTACTTGCATAGAGCTATTGCATAAACTTACGTGACTGGTGTCACTGGTAGAATGGGGAAGCCCTGGCCTTCCTGCCAGTGCGCTGTGACAGGTGGCGATGTTGGGCCAGTTCAGTGGGTTTCTGAGACAGTCCACATCTTTTCAGTTGTAACGGAAATTCAACTTGAATTAGAATATTGAGGGGGGACTCGCCTGGTGGCTCAGTCGCTTAAGTGTCCAACTTCGGCTCAGGTCATGATCTTGCAGTTCGTGGGTTCGAGCCCCACATTGGGCTCTGTGCTGAGGGTGGGGAGCCTGCTTAGGATTCAGTCTCTCTTTCTCCCTCTCTCTCTGCCCCTCCCCTGCTTGTGCTCTCTCTGTCTCATTCTCTCTCTCAAAACAAATGAATAAACTTAAAAAAAAAAAAGAATATGGAGAAATAGGATTTATTGGAAGATCACATGATAGATGGTGACAGAATTAAAAAATGGGAAGGACTCTCTGGCATCGCTGTCCTTTCCCTGGTCTCTCTGTCTCTGTCTGTCTCTTTCAATCCCTCTGCCTTTTGCCTTTGGGTTGCTTTTCTCTCCGCCAGCTCCAAGCTCTTGTGTGTTGGAAGCTTTCTTCGTGTGACTGGCACCCGGTCGCCCAGAGCTGCGGAATCATGTCTGCAGACAACGGGGCACGTGAAGGAGATACTCGCCCAGATGGTCGAACTGGAGAGTCCTGAGCCTCCTGCTGACCGGCGTGGCTGGGTCCCTCATGTTTTCCCAGACAGCCATCATTCTGGGCACGGGGCACATGGATTCCCCACCATCAGGGCCCCCACTGTATCCTGGGCATGTTGGATGTGAGGGCAAGAGCTGCATGGTCACAAAAGAGAACGGTTCCTTCACCAAAGGAAGAAAGGACGTTGTTTCAGGCAAAATAATTTGTGCTGACTATACGATCGGCAGAAGCACGAAGCTAACACCAAGCCTCCATGTGTGAGTATGACTCAGACAGCCACCCCTGCCCCCAAGCAGACTTTCCAGACATAGTAAAGCTTGGGTTGCTTACGTCGTCAGAGCAGTGTCAGAAACTGGGGTCCACCCGTGACTGCCCAAATCGTGATAACGGTCTTTTCAACAGCTGTTGGAGGAGTGTGTAAATCTGCGTGGATTCTTTGCCAAGTTTCAACAAAGGGGTGAATTCGGAGCACTCTCGTCCTCGGTGTAACCCTTGATCCTCCACCCAGGGTGCCAAAGACCACGAGATTTTACCCCAAACTCGTCTTTAAAACGAGATCTTCTCCACCGCCCCTAGACAGATGTATCAAGCACCCAGCGGGGGGAAAGCATGATCTCCACCGTACACACGCAGTTCATTCTTTACAAAGCAAGGCTAACGGGCTGCTTCCTGCGTCCTGGGCACCACTGCCTAATTGTACCACCCGCGGACACCGTTAATACCTCCTTCATTATATTCTATGTAGTTTATAAGGCACTTTTATAAAGGAGTATGAATTGTTTAAAATTTATGTTCTGTGGTCAAGATCTGTTCAAAAGACTCCATTTCCTTTTAGTTCAATACAGTTTTGTTCAAGAACGCCTGAGCCGTGTGTGACGTGACATGCCGGGTATGCTCCCGGTCTCCTTTCCCCGCATTGTCTGCATAGCCCTCCGCACTTTCTCAAATATCCAGAATCTGCTTCTTCGCCTCGTCCACGAGAAGGCAAGTTCCACGAGGCAGGGATTTCGGATCCTCGGTTTGCATTTCTGTTCCGGCAGCGAGAAAATGGGCAGGCAGTCTCTCGAAGCACCTTTCTGAATCGGGCTTAAGTAAGACTCAGTGTTGGTCTTTGAAGAGATGCCGTCCAGCCGGGAAAGCAGAAATCTCGCTGGGGGTGCAAACGGTGTTGGTGCAGGGGCTCTGGGCCCAGAGCGGACGGGGGACAGAGGCCGGCCGAGCTCCTTTCTGAGGGACACGGCTGGACCTGAGGCCGCAGACCAGGACTGCCTCACGTTAGCGTTGTGCGTCCTAATAACCGCAGCGTCTGAGGAATAAATTGGTAAAGCAGATTCTGCGATTTAACAAAAAGCTGTCTTTCGTTTTGGATGTAGGAGAAAATAATAAGAAAATAGTCAAATGGGATATTTAAGAAACACCACTGGTAGTGGAGAGAAAAATACGGAGATCACTCGTAAATGTGCCTCTCCCTTTGCAAGTACAGGGATTTAGGTCAGAGAGCCGAGGGCGACTGAGAACTCTTCTCCCTTTGAGAGCACTGAGCCTGGGCACCCGGTGCCCAGGCCGGAACCCTCAGGAAACCGGCAGCGTCTGCAGGGTCATAGGCTGAGGGTCGGTTTTCAAAGACCACTGGCAGATGGCAGATGAGCAAAGTGAGACCAGGACTAAGCAGAAGGACTGGGGGACAGGCAGGCCGCTTCCTGGCCCACCCCCAGCACGTGGGAAGTGAGAGACTCCTCTGGGCGCATCTGCAGGCACCGACCGATGCGTTTCTGAGCGTGGTCTTGTCTCTAAAGGTGTGTCTTGGGGTCAGTCTTTCCCGCTAGGACAGTCGCTAAGTTTATAGTGAGCGTGCAGGGGTGACACGGGAAAAGCACGAGTTAGATTGTGAGTGTACCGACGAGTGGATAAAGAAGACGTGGCACTTCTACGATGGAATATTACTCAGTGATCAAAAAGAATAGAACCCTACCATTTGCAACAACACGGATGGAACTGGAGAGTATTATGCTACATGAAATTAGTCAGAGAAAGACAAATGCCGTTATGACTTCACTCATATGTGGAATGTAAGAAACACAGCAGATGAACACAGGGGAAGGGAAGGAAAAAGAAGATAAAAACAGAGAGGGAGAAAAACCACAAGAATCTCTTGAATCCAGAGAACAAACTGAGGGTTGATGGAGGGAGGTGGGTGGGGGATGGGCCAGACTGGGGACGGGCATCGAGGAGGACACCTGCTGGGATGAGCCCCGGGTGCCGTGTGTGAGTGATGAACCACTCAATTCTCCTGAAACTGATACTACACTGCATGTCAACTGACCTGGATTTAAATAAATAAATTTTAAAAAGGCGGCAGGTCAGGTGCACCGTGTCCATCATCCCTTGCTGGGAAAGCCACCTTAGTCCTGATTGATAGCGACCACCAGCTACTCACCAAATGTGGTCCATACGTTCCCAGACTAGATCACCAATGTTTGATAGTGGTGCTCAATGTGAACGTGCCCGAAGAATATGAAACAACATTTAAAAAATGCATATTCCCAGGCATCACCTTAAAGATGCATACATTCACACTCACAAAAATGCAGAGACACACACGTGTGCATACACGCACCCATGTGTATGCTCACGTGCACCCACATTTACAGGTATAGATGTGCACAGATACATGCATTTACCTACTATGTACGCACACACGCGCACACACATACGCACACTTAAGTATATAGATTGTTCCACCAGTATATAAATCGAAGTGGAAAAAACTTACAGTTTTGGGAACACCTCTAGGTGTCCCCAAATGGACAGTTTTAGGAGTCTGCACCACGAGAAACGCTGCTGTGGGACATGGTCCTGACCAATTCATTTGGTTTTGGTGACCGCAAAATAGCAGAACATGACACAATCATTGAATGCTAGTGCACGCTTGTGGTCCCCTTGCCACAGGCCAGGTTCCACTGGCCCCAACACAATAGTGATGTGTCAGACACAGAGATAGCGATCTTCACACACAATGTCATGTGACTCGCGCAGTAAAGGCACTTGGTCACCATATCCTGGCTGTACAGCTGGGAGCACTGATGTTCAGCATGGTTAATGATCTGCTCTGGGCCACGTGGCCCATTGGTGGTGGGGCTTCTGTGGCTCCAAGGCTCTACTGTCCCCTGTGCCACACTTGTGTTGGGGGTCTGGGCTCAGGAGTTGATTCTAGACGCTGCCACCTCGGGAACGCTTGGAGTTTGGAGGGGGTGGGGGGGTGCATCTTGATGCTGGGGGTGGTTATGCAAATCCATATATTTATTTATTAAGCTGTAATTTGAGACTTGTATATACTTTGCTGCGTGCATACACATCTCAAATTAAAAACAAACAGATTTGTTCTCAGGATTAGCTGAGGGGTTAGAACAAATGGGTCCATTCATGACAGCAAGGTTTCTGGACTAGAGCCTGGTCTCAGACCAGAAGGGCCATGTGTGTGCTGTAGACACAAATGGACCCCCGGAAGTCTCAATGACCTCATGCTTATGAGATGCTTGGAACACATGAGCTTTCTATATCTCTGCAGAACGGCATTAAAATGATACCTTTGCCAGTTGATGGAGAAGGCCATTGCTGGTGAGGAATTAAAAGCTAGATCAACTGATTTCATTCTTTTTGATCATTGAGTAATATTCCATTGTATATACAATGGAGAAGTGTCTGTTCACGTCTTCTGACCATTTCTTCACTAGATTATTTGGTTTTTGGGTGTTGAGTTCGGTAAGTTCTTTGTAGATTTTGGATACTAACCCTCTATCTGATTTGTCATTAGCAAATATATTCTCCCATTCCATCAGTTGTCTTTTAGTTTTGTTGATTGTTTCCTTCTCTGTGCAGAAGCTTTTTATCTTGATGAGGTCCCAGTACTTCATTTTTGCTTTTGTTTCCCTTGCCTGTGGCGACATATCCAATAAGAAGTTGCTGAGGACAAGGTCAAAGAGGTTGTTGCCTGCTTTCTCCTCGAGGATTTTGATGGCTTCCTGTCTTCCATTTAGGTCTTTCATCCATTTTGAGTTGAGTTTTGTGTCTGCTGTGAGAAAGTGGTCTAGGTTCATTCTTCTGTTTGTCGCTGTCCAGTTTTGCCAGCACCACTTGCTGAAGAGACTGTCCATTGGATAGTCTTTCCTGCTTTTTCAAAGGTTAGTTGGCCATACATTTGTGGGCCCATTTCTGGGTTCTCTGTTCTGTTCCATTGATCTGAGTGTCTGTTTTTGTGCCACTACCATACCATCGTGATGATTATAGCCTTGTAATACATCCCAACGTCTGGGATTGTGATGCCTCTAGTGTTGGTTTTCTTTTTCAACATTACTTATGGATAGAACTAGAGGGTATTATGCCAAGCAAAATAAGTCAGTCAGAGAAAGACAAATATCATATTATTTCATTCATATGTAAAATTTAAGAAATACAACAGATAAACATATGGGAAGCTGGGGGTGGGGAGAGCAGAGAGAGAGAGAAACAAACCACAAGAGACTCTTAACAATAGAGAACAACCTGAGGGTTGATGGAGGGTGGGGGGTGGGGGGACGGCTAGATGGCTGATTGGCATTAAGGAGGGCAC